>NC_082714.1:167958699-169158699 GCF_030144855.1 Hypanus sabinus | reverse complement strand
GGACAAAAAACAAGGAAAGACTACCTCATTAGGACAATGGAGGCTTTAATAAAGTCCATGTACCTTTGTCAATTTTCCTCACTTCCTTGGCAGACAAGACCACCCAGCACAAAGGTATGTTGACTTTTCCTAAAGCCCATACTTTTCCAAGTAAGAATCCCTAAAGATCATCGGTACATTCCCTGCAGTTGTTAGGCCTATAGTTTTGTATAATTGAACTGTGTGTTGTTGGTCTTCTATAATAATTTGGACTTTAGTGTAACAACTGTTAATGACTGCAGCTTAATTTCTCATGTATTGATTAATTCACTTGATATGCTCTTGCTTGATCCATTGGGTTTGTAATGGCCATGATCTCATTTCAGGTACAGTGGTCCAGCTGCAATATATTTTCAACTCAGGATCATGCAGCTGCTGCAATTGCCAAATCTGGAGTTCCTGGTCAGTATATTTGTATCTCATCTCAAATGCAATGTAAATACTTGAGCCATTCTCTAATTTTCCTGTGTGTATGTGCTTTCAATTTGGGGAAGATCCTCTACATTTTGATACTTGGCTTTCGAAATTAAATATTGTTTGATTTCTCCATAGGTGTATCAAGGCTAATAGATATTTTCACTACTTACAAGTGATGCATAGTAGTCCTGGGAATGATAGAACTTTAAGTTTTACTCTAGCAAATCTAGCAAATGAGGAGTTTTTCAAGCCTGACTTTGATTTGAAGGCTGTCGTGGTCTTGATCACAGAGCCTTACAGCTGTTGTTGCAGGTGTCTGTTTTTTTTGTGATGCAAGGCATGCACAAGTGGGTAGTGGGAAGACTGACCAGGTCATTCTTTAAAAGCTACCAAAATGCTCATCTCTTTTGTACCACACAATGGTGGTCCACTTAAGCTCAATATCAGAATCTGAATCAGGTTTATTATCACCGGCATGTGGCGTGAAATTTGTTAACTTGGCAACAGCAGTTCAATACAATACATAATCTAGCAGAGAGGAAAAACAAATAAAACATAGTAATAAACAAGTAAATCAATTATGTACATTGATAAGATTATTAAAAAATGTGCAAAAGCAGAAATACTATATATATTTTAAAAAGTGAGGTAGTGTCCAAAGCCTCAATGTCCGTTCAGGAATCGGATGGCAGAGGGGAAGAAGCTGCTCCTGAATTGCTGAGCGCATGCCTCCGGGCCTCCGCATCTCCCACCTGATGGCAACAGCGAGAAAAGGGCATGCCCTGGGTGCTGGAGATCCCCAGCAATGGATGCTGCCTTTCTGAGACACTGCTCCCTAAAAATGGTGAACCCTAGGATATTGTTAGTGCGGGACTTGGCCATCAAGTCACTGTTGTGCAACATAGAACTGAATATCAGAGGAACGTGCCTTTTGGCACGCTAATCTGTACTGATCAGGATGCCAAATGAAATTAAGCCCATCTTCCAGCAATGTTCAATCCTTCCGTTCTCCATGTTCATTTGCCTTTTAAATGCTGCTACCATGTTTGCTTTCACCATCACTCTGGGCAGCGTGAACACTGCTTATCCTGAAAAGAATTACCCCACATATTGTTCCCTCATTTTAAACCTGTTCTTTAATATTAGACGTTTTTACAACTTAGAAACAGCCCTTTTGATTAATATTATCTACGTTGACCATCCCTAAGAGATCCAGTGTCATGCAGTCTCTAGTTGGGACTTCTACATACTGATTAAGGAAACTTTCCTGAACACATTTGAAAACTGACCCATCCAATCCTCTTATTGACTAGGGCACCAATACTATAAGTGGAAAGTTAAAATCACTGACTATCACAGCAATATTACTTGCGACCGTCTACTATCTCTACAAATTAGTCCTCCTAATCCCACAGATTATTGGGAGGTCTTTAATAGTATTGTCAATGTGGTAGTCCCTTTATTCTTCAGTTGCACCCTTATTGTCTCAGTAGATGTGCCATCCTATATATCCCAAGTACTGCTGTGGTATTTTCCCTGATGAGTAATGCTACCCAGCCCCCTATAATACTTTAGACTATCATGTCTAAAACATGGCAACCCTGAAGCTCTATGGATTCTATCAGTCCATTCCTGGCTGTAATATAGTTTAATTTTCTAAGTTCATCTGCCTTATCTACAATACTCCTTACACTGAAATAGATGCCACTTATAGCATTAGTCATACCATTCTCATCAACTAGCTGGCTTCTGTCTTTGCTTCCACTTTCATCAAAGTCACTCCACTTGCTGCCCTGCTACTATGGCTCACAACCCTCTACATCTTTAGTTTAACATACACCACTTGCCAGAGCAGCACTAGCAAACTTTGTTGCAAGAGTACTGCTGCCCTTCCAATTCAGGTGCAAACAGTTTTGTGCAGGTCAAATCTGCCCCAGGAGAGCCAGTTGAAACAATATGAAGCTCTCCCTCCTGCACCATTGCCTTAGCAACGTAATTGTAATGCCCTGGTAAAGGTGTTATTGTTAATGTTGGGTATTTCATGTAACGGTTTTCTGCAGAAGCAGTGTGTTCTACTGGTAGTGTTTGGGTTACTGTTATAGATTGAGATGCTTAGGAATGTTGTGTTGTCCAATCAGGATGGCCATCCATACTTTCAGAGAAATGGGGAGTGTGGACGAGGGCACCAGATTGGAAGCAGAGTTTCCCATAGCTGAGAGCAGAGACTTTACAGACAAGTTGCTCTCATTTCTACAGAGTGAGGGGAAGGAGTTGTCTGATGAGCCCTTTAGCAAAGGGTAAGAGTCTCGGCAGTGTGGAGGATCAGAGGGATCTTGAGGTCCGAGTCCATAGGGCTCTCAAAGCTGCTGTGCAGGTTGACTCTGGTTAAGAAGGCACATAGTTTATTGGCCTTCGTCAATTGTGGGATTGAGTTTAGGAGCCGAGAAGTAATGTTGCAGCTATGCAGCACCCTGGTCAGACCCCACTTGGAGTACTGTGCTCAGTTCTGGTCACCTCACTACAGGAAGGATGTGGAAGCCATAGAAAGGGTGCAGAGGAGATTTAAAGGGATGTTGCCTGGATTGGGGAGCATGCCTTATGAGTGAACTTGGCCTTTTCTCCTTGGAGTGGCAGAGGATGAGAGGTGATCTGATAGAGGTATATAAGATGAGAGGCATTGATCGTGTGGATAATCAGAGGCTTTTTCCCAGGGCTGAAATGGCTAGCATGAGAGGGCACAATTTTAAGGTGTTTGGAAGTAGGTTCAGAGGAGATGTCAGGGTAAGTTTTTTTTTACACAACATGGAGAATGGTGAGTGTGTGGAATGGACTGCCTGTGATGGTGGTGGAGGCAGATATGATGGGGTCTTTTAAGAGACTCCTGGATAGGTACATGGAGCTTAGAAAACTAGAGGGCTATGTATACTTTCTAAGGTAAGGACTTGTTTGGCACAGCTTTGTGGGCCAAAGGGCCTGTATTGTGCCGTAAGTTTTCTACGTTTCTATGTATGTTACCTTGGGCAGTTTTGGGTCCCTTCCCTTAAAGGATGTGCTGACACTGGAGAGGGTTCAAAGGAGGTTTATGAAAATGTTTCTGTGATTGACTGGTTTGTGATATGAAGAGCATTTGATGGCTCTGGGCCTGTACTCAGTAGAATTCAGAAGAATGCAGGGTGACTTAATTGAAATCTATTGAATGTTGAAAGGTCTCAATAAAGTGAATGTGGAGAGAATATTTCATACGGTGGCAGAGTCTAGGACTAGAGAATGAAATAGAGGGGTATCCTTTTAGAATGGAGGTGAGGAATTTCTTTAGTACGAGAGTGTTGAATCTGTGGAATTTGTTGCCTCAGGCAGTTGTAGAGGCCAAGTCTTGTATACTTAAGGCAGAGCTGATAGATTCCTGATTGGCTAGGGCATGAAGGGGTAGAGGGAGAAGGCAGGAGATTGGGGCTAAATCAGCCCTGATGAAACGGTGGAGCAGACTCAATGGATCAAATGGCCTAATTCTGCTCCTTTATCTTAAGGTCAATGGCATGATTGATTTGCAACAAGTGCCACGTCTGTGCAAACTGCTATGCTTTACTTCTGCATGGGGTGGGTTGGTCTTTAGGTTGTTCTGAAATGCATCATGTGATGACCAATGAAGTGTTTTGTTTAAAAATAAGTCTGAATGGAGTTTTTGTTCAGGGTTGACTCTTCATGTCACTTTTTTTCTTTTTGCAGTGTATGCTTGGAAGGGAGAGACGGATGAAGAATACATCTGGTGCATTGAGCAGACACTGTACTTCCCTGATGGAAAACCTCTCAATATGATTTTGGATGATGGTGGAGATCTTACAAATCTTGTCCATGTTAAGCATCCTAAACTCCTGCAAGGTGAAAAGCCTCTGCTGTTACTTTGCTCCAGTGATCCTTGCCAGATTAGAGATTTGTGTTGTGTTCATCTTTGAATTGATCCTTGCTGAACAGAGTTAACCTTATTAAAGGAAATGAAGGACATGTACTGGGGAAGTCTTTCTTGGGCAACTGTATTAGTTTGATATGTGGAGAGCTTTGATTTCACTGTAACTTCAAAATACTCAACAATTGAGATCACTTTGGAAAATTATTGTAATTCAACTGAAATTTCTGAAGAATTGATGCATGGATTGTGTATTAAGAGATGCACAGGTATGGAGCTGATGACTGGAAAATCACTAAGTTCTATTACAGCATTTTTGGAGTATTGCATTCACAGAATAATTTGTATAGATAAACGAAACATGGTTCTGCTGGGGCCAGGGAGCAAAATGGTGTACATGTAGTTGTGACCTGGTACATAGTCACAAAATAATTACCACAGTCCTTGAGTGGCATGGCATGAAGATTGACAGGCTGATGTAAAGTGAGGTGCATGCTGGTGATAAGCTTCAGATGATGTCAAGATTACGAGTTGTGCTGGGTCATGCTTGTATTTGCTGTCCTAATGACATTGTGGTAGATTTTTATAATGTAAATGCTGATAGATCTCCTTGATAAAACTGAAAGTTAACATCTATTAGAGTAACGAGCTGAAGTTCCGGACTCAATATGACGCAGAATTGCATAATTTGGCGTCCTTTGGTTATTCTTGAGTTTCTAGCCTTATGAAAGTTATTTGAGCTTTATATGTCCCAATGACATTGTTAATGCAAGCCTCTTTTTGTGAACACTGGACCTGGATCATTCATTGGAGGGTGTATATTGTTACAAGCTGACAAATTTAAGAACGAAATGAATGACAAGTGCAGGATACCATGTTGTAGGTACAGGTCTTTATTCCTGAAATCAGTTCTCTTACTGATCAACCACTTGCTCTGCCCTGGTATTACAGGAAAGTTACTGACTTGGTTAGAGCACTGGCTGATTGGTAGGAGGCAGTGAGTGGGAATAAAAGGATCTTTTACTGGTTGGCTGCCAGTGCCTAGTGGTGTTTCACAGGGGCTAGTGTTGGGATCGCATCTTTTTATGCTGTATATCAATAATTTAGATGATAGAATAGATGGCTTTGTTGCCAAGTTGCAGATGATATGAAGATTGGTGGAGGGGCAGGTAGTGTTGAGGAAATGGGTAGGATGCGGAAGGGCTTAGACAGATGAGGAGAATGGGCAAGAAGTGGCAAATCAAATACAATTTTGGAAAATGCATGGTCATGCAATTTGGTAGTAGAAATGTGTGGACTATTTTCTAAACAAGGAGAAAATCCAGGAATGTGAGGTGCAGAGGGACTTGAGAGTCCTTGTGCATAACACCTTGAAGGTAATCTCTCAAGCTGAATCAGTGGTGAGGAAGCCAAATGCCATGTTAGCATTCATTTCAAGAAGTCTAGAATACAAGAGCAAGGATGTAATGCTGAGGCTTTATAAGGCACTAGTGAGGCTTCACCTGGATAGTTTTGGGCTGGCATTGGAGAGGGTCCAGAGGAGGTTCACAAGGGTGATTCCAGGAATGAAAGGGTTATCATATGAGAAACGTTTGATGGGTCTGTACGTGCTGGAATTTAGAAGGATGGGGGGAGGGGGGGATCTTATTGGAACCTTTCAAATGTTGAAAGGCCTAGACAGTAGATGTGGAAAGGTTTCCTATGGTGGGAGAGTCTAGGACAGGGGTCGGCAACCTTTACCACTGAAAGAGCCATTTGGACTCTTTTCCCACAGAAAAGAAAACACTGGGAGCAACAAAACCCGTTTGACATTTAAAATGAAATAACACTGCATACAATTTTTTTTGCCTTTATGCTATATATAAACAAACTATAATGTATTGCATTTATGAAATCGATGAACTCCTGCAGAGAAAACGAAATTGCATTTCTGCATGCAACAAAAACATTTTGAACTCCGAAAAAAAGACGTTGGGTTGAAGGTTACTTTTAAGTAAAATACTCAACGTCTATTTGAGTCCTTCTTGTATTTATGAAAAACGCCGAACTTAAATTGTCCGCCAGCAGCAAACCAAAAATAACGTCAGCCAGCTGTCAACTTGGTTAATGGGATTTCTGTTCCTGGACCTCAGCGCACAGTGTCTGCACATCAGGGCTGTATGACGTCACCTTCAACTTTACACAGAATCGCAAGCTGTCATCTGTGAGGCGTGCGCGATGTTTGTTTTTAATAAAGTTCATGTTGGAGAACACCTGCTCACATACATATGTGGATCCAAGGATCGACAGGACTCCAAGCGCATACTTTTTAATGTTTACATAAATGCCGGGGATAGCATTCCATGTTTCGAACACAAGTTTGTCCGGTTTGGGGAGGTTTTTAATATCACTCCATTTGTGATTGAGGAAGAAAGGCCTTCTGACGGGCAACATCTTCAAGGTCTGCTGTCAAGCGTCTAAACTTGGACACCCATTATGTCTTTGTCGGCTATGTCGGCCAGTTCCATCTCAAGATCAGGTTGACTCACACCTGCCAATGCAGTCGTGTTCAGTAGGGATGGATCGATGCTTAGGGGAGTGACCGGGAAGGATAATGTGTTTTTTTTCCCTCTCTGAACTCACAGAAGCGTTTCCCAAATGATGTTTGCATTGCGATGATTGCAGAATGTGAATACTCCGAACTTATCATGTCGTGAGCTTGTTTGAACTCTCTCAAATTGGGGAAGTGAGACAATGTGCCTTTCTGTAAATCTCTGGCAAGCACTGTCAACTTGCGCTGGAATGCCAAAACATCCTCCAACATGTGCAGGGCTGTGCGTCCTTTCCCCTGAAGAGCTGTGTTCAGCGTGTTCAGGTGCGCTGTCATGTCTACCATGAAGTGTAGCTTTTACAGGCACTCTGGCTGTTCCAGCTCAGGAAAGGTGAGACCTTTGCTCCCCAGGAAAGTTTTCACTTCTGCCAGACACACGACAAAATGTTTCAGCACCTCCCCTCTGGACAGAAACCGGACTTTGTTGTGCAGCAGGAGATCAGAATATGCGCTTTCCAGCTCGTCCAGTAACAAACGGAATTGACGGTGATTTAAACTTTTTGCCATTATTTTATTGACAATCTAAATGACAACATCCATTACTTCTGTGCATTCCGGAGGAAATGTTTGAGCGCACAGTGCCTCTTGGTGCAAGATGCAGTGAAAAGTCAGCAGCTTTCTGTCCAGTGACTTCTGCAGTAAAGCCACAAATCCCTTGTGCGCTCCTGTCATACTTGGTGCCCCATCAGTAGCTACTGACACCAGGTGGGTGGTCTTTATTACTTTGGCTCTTAAACAATTCAAGTCAGCCTCACAGATGTCCTCCCCCCGTGTATGGCCTTTTAGAGGTATCAACTCAATCATTTCTTCCTGTGGCCCAGCAGAGTTTACACACCGGCAGAACAGCGCTATTTGTTCAATATCACCTTTGTCTTTAGACTCGTCACAGGCAATCGAGTAGGCCACAGCTGAATTGATGTCTTTAATTTACTGTCTTCTGATGTCTTCTGACATTTCTATGGTTCTGTCTTTGACAGTCTTTGCAGAGAGGGGCATATCCCTGATTTTCTGCACAATTTCACTCTTGTTTTTAAAGTCCGTGAATAGATGTTCTGAAATCTTAATGTAAGATTCTTTTATATATTCACCATCTGTAAACTGCTTCCCGTGCCTGACTATTTCCTGAGCGGCAACAAAACTAGCATATGTCATTGATTTTCCAGACTTCATCCACTTATTGAAATGATTTTTGCTCAGATCAACCTTCCGCATCAGTTCCAAAACGGCTTTTTTTTCTCTCATCTCCATCCGGATATTTTTGAGCAAAGGCTGCGTGTTTATTCTGGAAATGTCTTGCGACTTTTGACTTTTTGTTGTTTGCTAGTATCTCATTGCATATTAAGCATACCGGTAAACCAGTCTCGTCAACAGTGAAAGCAAATGAATCTGTCCACGTATCATTAAACGTTCTGTTTTCTTCAGTCACTTTTCTTTTTTTAGAATTCTCCATAGTTAGCCTACCTTGGATCGAAAAATTAAAGAAATCGCGCACTGGCGGGTGTCAGGCATTGGCCGTGGTGTCGTATATTAATAGTGACAAAAAACACATTTTATTTAGATTGTACAAGATCACCATAATCTTCAAATTTAGAATTACATTTCAAAAACTAACAAACTAACATAAAATACATTTTAATTAAATACTGACCATTTATTTTCCAAAGCCATAGGGAGCTGCAGCACAGAGATGAAAGAGCCGCATGCGACTCCGGAGACGTGAGTTGCTGACCCCTGGTCTAGGACAAGAGGGCACAGCCTCAGGATAGAGGGGCACCTTTTCAAAAGGGATGTGGAGAAATTACTTTAGCCAAAGGGTGGTGAATTTGTGGGATTTGTTGCCACATGCAGCTGTGGAGGCCAGGTTGTTGGGTGTACTTGAGGCAAAGATTGATGTTTCTTGATTGGACATGGCATCAAAGGTTACGGGGAGAAGGCCGAACTGGGGTTGAGGAGGAGATTAAAAAAAGGATCAGCCATGATTGAATGGTGGCGTAGACTCATTGGGTCAGATGGCCTAATTCTGATTCTATGTCTTAAGATCTTGCGGTCTTGGGTTCTTCATGGTTTACTGTTAGTTGACCATGTTCAAAAGAGGAACTGGCTGTTATTATTGCCAATTGATCTTGCAGGTATTAAAGGGATCTCTGAAGAGACAACAACTGGAGTCCACAATCTATGGAAAATGCATAAGAATAAGCTGCTCAAAGTTCCTGCATTCAATGTGAATGACTCGGTCACTAAGGTAACATAAGAAAGTTCATGTTGCACTCTGCAGTTAACCCAATTTATGCATTCTTTGCATTCTAATGAGGTGTTAATAGAAACAACAGAATCATGGGGCATTTCAGTACAGAGACAAGGCCTTCAGCCCAACTAGTTCATGGTGAGTACTGAGCCCACGCACTTCATCCCATTCAGACCGTATCTCTAACCTCTGTCCCTCCAAATGTCTTAAATTATCCAATTGTACATCCCTCAACCACTTCCTCTGGCAGCTTGTTCCATATACTTACCACCTCCATTTGAAAAAGTTGTCCCTTTGTTAATTATACCTTAAACTTCCTCCTAGTTTTGGATCCCTTGGCTTGGATGAAGACTGTTGTCATCCATTGTATCTAGAACTGTTATTATTTTAAATACTACTGTGAGGTTGTTCCTGGTTTTCCTGTGTTCCTCATTCTCACCCAAACTCAGCAGAAAAAAAGCCTGCTTGCGTTTACTGTATTTATGCCCTCAATTAAAAGTCCCCAGCATCATCCTTGTAAATTTTCTCTATACTCCTTTAGTCTTATTGATATCTTTCCAGTAAGCAGATGGGATTAGATCTAGAGGTCCTAATTAACGGTGAAAAGTTAAAGGGGACTCTGAGGGGGATCTTCACTTGAGCTGCCTGCCCTAATGGATGTGTTAGTTTGTCCTTGAGGGGGAGGGAGAGGGAGAGAGAGACTGACTCACTCTTTGGTGGGCAGATGACTTATTAGTGAGTGTGGAATCGGTTCCTTTTGTAATTTTTCTTTCAATCTTGCAGAGCAAATTTGACAATCTTTACGGCTGCAGAGAATCTCTGATAGATGGCATCAAGCGTGCAACAGATGTCATGATTGCTGGCAAGGTAGCTGTGGTGGCAGGCTACGGTGACGTGGGCAAGGGCTGTGTCCAGGCTCTTCGAGGCTTTGGAGCAAGAGTTATTGTAACAGAAATTGACCCTATCAACGCTCTACAAGCTGCTATGGAAGGTACGAGTGGAATGTAAAATCTTATTGATAAATGAACAGCGCTATCTAATTAAGTTTATATGGAATGCAACAGTTGCAATCACAGATTCACCAGTATGTCACCAGAACTTTAGGGATTACATTGTGAAGGTATTACACATCCTCTGAAATCGTTTTTCCAATAGTAGATCCATTTCTGAAACTTTGCAATGTAACAGCTGATGCTGGGTTAATTTTCAGTTATTAGAAATGAAGTTTTGGTGATGGGTAACTCAGCTGTGTGCCTGGTGTAATTACTGATTGAATCATTACTTCTCACTGGGAGGAACAACTACCCATACCTAAACCCAGCTTCATTGATGCACAGTGAGTTGAACTGTAGTGGTCTGGTCTGGCAAGGCTATGTCCTGCCCTGACCCTGAGTTTCGAATGTGCGAATACATGTTCTGTTTTGACAGCATGGGTTTCCAGGTGCTGCATTTTCCCCACGCTTCCCAAAGATGTACGAGTTGGAATATGAATTGGCCACTAAGTTGATCCTGGTGTTCAAGAACATAAGACATTGGAACAGAATTAGGCCATTCAGCCCATTGAGACTGCTCCACCATTCTATAATGACTGATTACAGTTCTCACTCAATCACATACACCTGCCTTCTTGCCATATCATTTGGTGCCTTGACCAATCAGGAAATGATCAACTTCTGCCTTAAATATACCCACAGACTTAGCTTTCACAGCAGTCTGTGGCAGAGCATTCCACAGACTTACTACTCTGGCCAAAAAAATTCCTCGAGCAAACACGAGGAAATCTGCAGATGCTGGAAATTCAAACAATACACACAAAATGCTGATGGAACACAACAGGCCAGGCAGCATCTATAAGGAGAAACACTGTCGATGTTTTGGGCCAAGACCCTTCGTCAGGACTATCTGAAAGGAAAGATAGTAAGAAATTTGAAAGTAGTGGGGGGGAGGGGGGAAATGCGAAACAATAGGAGAAGACCGGAGGGGGTGGGATGAAGCTAAGAGCTGGAAAGGAGATTGGCGAAAGTGATACAGAGCTGGAGAAGGGAAAAGATCATGGGACGGGAGGCCTCAGGAGAAAGAAAAGGGGGGGGGGGGGAGCACCAGAGGGAGATGGAGAACAGGCAGAGTGATGGGCAGAGAGAGAGAGAGGAAAAAAAAACAACTAAATATGTCGGGGATGGGGTAAGAAGGGGAGGAGGGGCATTAACAGAAGTTAGAGAAGTCAATGTTCATGCCGTCGGGTTGGAGGCTACCCAGCCGGTATATAAGGTGTTGTTCCTCCAACCTGAGTTTGGATTCATCTTGACAGTAGAGGAGTCCATGGATAGACATATCTGAATGGGAATGGGACGTGGAATTAAAATGTGTGGCCACTGGGGGATCCTGCTTCCTCTGGTAGACCGAGCGTAGGTGTTCAGTGAAACGATCTCCCAGTCTGCGTCGGGTCTCACCAATATATAAAAGGCCACACCGGGAGCACCGGACGCAGTATACCACACCAGCTGACTCACAGACAGGTGAAGTGTCACCTCACCTGGAAGGACTGTCTGGGGCCCTGAATGGTGGTGAGGGAGGAAGTGTAAGGGCAGGTGTAACACTTGTTCTGCTTACAAGGATAGGTGCCAGGAGGGAGATCGGTAGGAAGGGATGGGGGGACGAGTGGACAAGGGAGTCGAGTAGAGAGTGATCCCTGCGGAAAGGGGGGGGGGGAAGGGAAGGATGTGCTTGGTAGTGGGATCCTGTTGAAGGTGGCAGAAGTTACGGAGAATTATGTGTTGGACCTGGAGGCTGGTGGGGTGGTAGGTGAGCACAAGGTTTTCCCTCCTCCCCCACCCCCCCTTTCTGCTTTCTACAGGGATAGCTCCCTACGCGACTCCCTTGTCCACTCTATTCCCCTTGAAATAAATCCCGCCACACCATCAGGGATAAAGTTCCTGTTGTCCTCACTTATCTCCCCACCAGCCTCCGCATCTACCACATAATTCTCTGTAACTTCCACCATCTCCAGTGAGATCCCACCACCAAGCTCATCTTTATTTCTTTCCCTCTTTCTGCTTTCTGCAGAGATCACTCCCTGCACAACTTCCTTATCCCTTTGGCCCTCGATCTTCCTCCTGGTACTTATCTCCTACACCACCTCCCTCACTACAATTATCAGGCCTAAACAGTCCTTCCAGGTGAGGTGACACTTCACTTGATAGATAGATAGGTACTTTATTCATCCCCAAGGGGAAATTCAACATTTTTCCAGTGTCCCATACACTTATTGTAGCAAAACTAATTACATACAGTATTTAACTCAGAATAAATATGATATGCATCTAAAATCACCCTCCCAAAAAGCATTAATAAATAGCTTTTAAAAAGTTCTTAAATAGTTTACTGAAGTGCATTTGAGTGGTAACTTAAGCTTAGTTCTAACCCCGGCACTTTTGCCCCTGATGGTTGAATTGTAGAGCCGAATGGCGTTGGGGAGTAATGATCTCTTCATCCTGTCTGAGGAGCATTGCATTGACAGCAACCTGCCGCTGAAGCTGCTTCTCTGTCTCTGGATGGTGCTATGCAGAGGATGTTCAGGGTTTACCATGATTGACCGTAGCCTACTCAGCGCCCTCCGCTCTGCCACCGATGTCATACTCTCCAGTTCTGTGCCTACGACAGAGCCCACCTTCCTTACCAGCTTATTAAGACGTGAGGCGTCCCTCTTCTTAATGCTGCCTCCTCTGCATGCCACCACAAAGAAGAGGGCGCTCTCCACAACTGACCGATAGAACATCTTCAGCATCTCACTACAAACATTGAATGACGCCAGCCTGGAAGTACAGTCGACTCTGTGCTTTCCTGCACAGGGCATCTGTGTTGGCAGTCCAGTCTAGCTTCACGTCTAACTGCACTCCCAGGTACTCGTAGGTCTTAACCTGCTCCACACATTCTCCATTAATGATCACTGGCTCCATATGAGGCCTAGATCTCCTAAAGTCCACCACCATCTCCTTGGTCTTGGTGATATTGAGACGCAGGTAGTTTGAGTTGCACCATATCACAAAGTCCTGTATCAGTTTCCTATACTCTTCCTCCTGACCATTCCTGACACATCCCACTATGATGACACCCCACGTGTCATCAGCGAACTTCTGCACATGGCAGGACTCCGAGTTATATTGGAAGTCTGATGTGTACAGGGTGAACAGGACCGGAGAGAGCACGGTCCCCTGCAGCGCTCCTGTGCTGCTGACCACCGTGTCAGACCTACAGTCTCCCAACCGCACATACTGAGGTCTGTCTGTCAAGTAGTCCGTTATCCAAGCCACCATGTCAGTCTACTCCCATCTCCGTTAGTTTGTGCCTTAAGATCCTGGGCCGGATGGTGTTATAGGCACTAGAGAAGTCCAGGAATGTAATCCTCACAGCACCACTGACCCTGTCCAGGTGAGAGAGGGATTTGTGCAGCAAGTACGTGATAGCATCCTCCACTCCCACCTTCTCCTTATACGCAAACTGAAGAGGATCCCGGGCGTGCCTGGTTTGTGGCCTCAGATTCTGTATTATCAGCCGCTCCATGGTCTTCATCACGTGCGACGTCAAAGCAACAGGTCTGAAGTCATTCATCTTCCTTGGTTGTGGTTTCTTCAGTACCGGGACAATACAGGATGTTTTCCACTGTCTGGGTACCCTTCTTTGCTCCAGGCTCATGTTGAAGATGCGCTGTAGGGGTTCTCCCAGCTCAGACGCACAGGCCCTTGTGAGTCTGTTGAGGTCATCTACTGTGTTCAATGCTGCCAGTGTGGCCTGCTGTATATTGGGGAGTCTTGGGAGACCACTTTGCCAAGCACCTATGCTTCATCTGCCAGAAAAACCAGGATCTCCCACTGGTCACTCATTTTAATTCCTCTTCCCATTCCTATTCTGACATGTCAGTCTATGGCCTCCTCTACTGTTGTGATGAGGCCACACTTGGTTAAGAGGATCAGCACTTTATATTCCATCTGGGTAGCCTCTAACCTGATGACATGAACACTGATTTCTGGCCCCGCCATTCCCCATTCCCTTCTCCCTCTCTCACCTTATCTCCTTACCTGCCTATCACATTCTTCTGGTGCTCCTTCTCCTTTTCTTTCTTCCATGGCCTTCTGACTTCTATTAGATGCCCCTTCTCTAGCCCTTTCACCAATCAACTTCGCAACTCTTACTTCAACCCTCCCCACCTCCTAGTTTCACCTATCACCTTGTGGTTCTTCCTTCCCTCCCCCAACTTTCTTAATCTATCTCATCATTTTCTTAAGTCCTGCTGGAGGGTCTCAGCCCGAAACATCGACTGTACTCTTTTTTCATAGATGCTCCCCAGACTGCTGAGTTCCTCCAGCATTTTGTGTGTTGCTAATATAACCGGCATATGTTGTAAAATGTAACTTAGAGGCAGCAGTACAATGCAGTATATGATATCTAAAAAGAAAAATGAAATACTGTATGTATGTATATTAATTAGTTAAATTAAAAATAATACATAAAACGAATGTAGAGAAGTGAGTTAGTGTTCATGGATTTAAAGTCCATTCAGAAATCCGATGGCAGAGGGGAAGGAACTATTTTAAATCGCTGAACCTTCCAGCTTCTGTACCTCCTACCTAATAGTAACAATGAGAAGAGGGTATGTCCTGGGTGATGGTGGATCCTTAATAATATTTGCTGCCTTTCTGAGGCACTGCTCCTTGCATGTCTTGGATACAATGAAGACTCGTACCCAAGATAGAGCCGACCAATTTTACAACTTGCAGAAGCTGCTTTTGATCTTGTGCAGTAGCCCCCCCATCCCCTTATACCAGTCAGTGATGCAACTTGTCAGAATGCATTTAATGGTTCATCTATAGATGTTTTGGAGTGTTTTAGGTGACAATCCAAAACTCTTCAAACTCCTAATGAAATATAGCCACTGTCTTGCCTTCTTTATAGCTGCATCAACATGTTGCATCCAGGTTAGATCCTCTGAGATCTTGACACCCAGGAACTTGAAATTGTTCACTCTCTCCACTTCTGATCCTTCTATGAGGATTGGTATGTGTTTCTTCATCTTACCCTTCCTGAAGTCCATAATCAGCTCTTTTGTCTTACTGACATTGAGTGCCAGGTTGTTGCTGCGGCACCACTCCACTAGTTGGCATATCTCACTCCTGTATGCCCTGTCATCACCATCTGAGATTCTACCAACAATGGTTGTATTATCAGCAAATTTATAGATGGTATTTGAGCTATGCCTAGCCACACACCCCTAAGGTGCACCAGTGTTGATTGTCAGTGAGGAGGAGATATCACCAATCTGCACAGATTGTGGTCTTCCAGTTAGGAAATCAGGATCCAATTGCAGAGGGAGGTACAGAAGCCCAGGTTCCTTAGCTTATCAATCAGGACTATGTGAATGGTGTTAAACACTAAGCTATAGTTATAGAACCACATCCTGACAGAGGTGTTGTATTGTCCAGGTGATCTAAGGCCGTGTGAAGAGCCATGCTGTTGACCTATTGTGGCGAGATGCAAATTGCAGTGGGTCCAGGTCCTTGTGATGCAGGAGTTGATTCTAGCCATGACCAGCCTGTCAAAGCATTTCATCACTGTAGATGTGAGTGCTACTGGGTGATGGTCAGAAACCTGTCTTTGCCCCTTCTGTCATTAGACATTGTTCAGCTGGGCCTGCTAGCGAAATGCTAGTTTTTCTTGTATTTTTGAAAGTGATCCGGCTCCTTTCACCCTGTAGGTTATGAGGTCACAACAATGGATGAAGCTTGTAAAGAAGGAAATATCTTTGTGACAACAACTGGCTGCAAGGATATCATTGTAGGAAGGTAAGAAGTAGTGGGCACTGGGCTGGCCTTTAACTGGTCAAGCATTTCTTGACAACTGCTCAATTCATAACTAATCTACTTTAAAGAGCATTTCAGTGATATTGTGCTGTTAATCCTGGAACTTGATGGATCATTTTCAAAAATTTCCTGTAATCTGGTCCACATGTTTAAATTAACCATTACTGAGAAGTCCGAGAACCTCACTGACTATCGAAGGCATTATTGTGTCCACTCCACCCACTCAAGATTCTGATAAACACCTTTAACAAAGATAATTGAGCCAAATACTTGTGGCAACAAGTGCTCAGTATTCTGTAATGGATGTCTTTCACCTGGAATACTCTCCCTTTGTCTGAATGAGTCTAGTTCCATGGAGCATAAGATGTAGGAGCAGAATTAGGGCATTGGGTCCAATAAATCTGCTCCATCATTTCATCATGGCTGATCATTTCATCATTTCCTCAGTCCCAATCTCTTGCCTTCACCCATATCCCTTCATGCCCTGACCAATCAAGAATCTATCAACCTCTGCCTTAAACATACATAAGACTTGGCCTCCGCAGCTACCTCTGGCAAAGGATTTCATGGATTCACCACCCTCTGCCTAAGAAATTCCTCCTCATTTCTGTTCTAAAAGGATGCCTCTCTATTCTGAGGGTGTTCTCTAGTATTAGACTCTCCCACCATAGGAAACATCCTCTCCACATCTTTTCTATCAGGCCTTTCACCATCTGATAGGTTTCAATGAGATCACCTGTCATCTTTTTGAAATCCAGTGAATCCAGACCCAGAGCCATAAAATGCTTTTCATGTGACAATCCATTCAATCCTGGAATCATTTTCGTGAACCTCCTTTGAACCCTCTCCAGTTTCAGCACATCCAAAACTGTACACAATACTCCCAAGTGAGGCCACACCAGTGCTTTATAAAGTCTTAACGTTACGTCCTTGCTTTTATATTCTAGTTCTCTTGAAATGAATGCGAACATTGCATTTGCCTTTCTCACCACAGTCTCGACCTGAAAATTAACTTCCAGGGAATCCTGTGCAAGCACTCCCATGTCCCTTTGTGCCTCACTTTTTGTATTCTCTATTGAGAAGATAGTCAACCCTTCCATTTCTTCTACCAAAGTGCATGACTGTACACTTCTGGACACTATCTGCCGTTTCTTTGCCCAGTCTCCTAATCTGTCCAAGACCTTTTGTGGCCTCTACTTCCAGAAGACTTGTGCTAATGCAATCCAGAGTGAAGTACTCTGTAACTGGACCGTGTCCATACTCATCACTCAGTGCATGGTGAAATGCACAGTATGCCATTCACAAATATAGTGTAAACTTTGCAATTTGCAGAACTATTGTCATTAGAAAGAAAGGAACTTACAATTAAAACCATTGTTCCTCAAAGTGCACACCAACCTGACTTGCAAATAACTTGAATTTCTTGTTGGGGAACTGTTAACCACCTTACCTCAAAACTTTCATAGAATATCTTCATAATTTTGATATATCGCAGCCAGATCAGCAGATAGTGATGAGTTACAAATGCTGACCCTGGCACGTGTTGATTTGAATGAAGGCAGCATTTAAATTTCCATACCCTGATATGACATTCACCTTTCACTAAGATCTTTGGCCAGTAAGCTTGTTCGAACACGTTTGTGAATATTTATTCCCAGATGCTTTTGGCCTTACTACAAAAGGTTTTACCAGATCACTGCTTTATCCCAAAACAGATTAGTTTAGGGACATTAATGGGGTCTAATCTCAGTTATGCCATTTAATAGAGTACAGGTCTGGGTTACTTTCCAATGGCTACTACTTTGTATTATCTTCTGGACTCTAAGGAGATGCCCATCTACAAGCAGTTAGCCCATCTTCTGTGGAGGGTTGTTTTCCTAGAAGACATCCATCTAGGAATACAATTGTCTGTAATGCAAAGAGACATTGTCTGCTCATTTAACAAGAAATCAGAGTTGGGATAAAAAGTTTGTTTACTTTGTCCCAGTAAAGTTCTGTAAGAGTAAACTGTTCTGTATGTCTAGTTTTTGCAAAGTGATTTGTGAATTCTGTAACAATTTGTTGCCTGAAAGGCTCTAATTAGCTCAACTTTACATCTGTGTACAAGGAGTTGGTCAGAACTGTGATTTGGTCAGATAGTATATACCATAAACTTCTCGTTTCAACTCGATATGGTTTGCATCCTTGGTGCAGTCATGAGGATTGTCAGTGTGTAGGGGCTAGTTGGAATGGCTAAGATCTGTATGATGTCTCATAGTCAGCATAGGAACAGATCCTGGAGTACACTGCTCACATTAGCCATCAGATATCGACATTTTCCAACAGTTGATGTCTAATTTTCTATACCATGGCATGTCAATGTGCTGTGAGTCCCTTCCACTACCACCACTAAAGATAATCACCTGGTTGAAAAGTCTCTACCAATTCTTACATCACTGATGAACAAACTAATAAGGAGGATTCCTAGGGACAGGATATACCAACATTTGGAGAAGTACTGATTGATTGGGATTGTCAGCATGTCTTTGTGAGGGGCAGGCAAGCTCATGCAGAAAGTCCGGAGGCATGGTATCCAGGGAAACTTGGCTGCATGGATATGGACTTGGCTTACCCACACAAGGTAGAGCGAGGTAGTAGATGGAGCGTATTCTGTCTGCAGGTGGATGCCTAGTGGTGTTCCACAAGGATCTGTTTCAGGACCCTTGCTCTTTGTGAATTTTTATAAATCAGTAAGTGGAAGGGTGAGTTAGTAAGTTTGCTGATGAGATGAAAATTGGTGTTGTGGATGGTGTGGAAGATAGTTGTAGGTTACGACAGAATATAGACAGAGCTGGGGGGAGAAATGGCAGATGGAGTTCAATCTGGAAAAGTGTGAAGTTCGGCACTGTGGAGGGTCTAACGTGAAGGTGAGTACATTGTTAGTGATAGGATTCTTAATGTTGGAGGGAACAGGGATCTTGAAGTTCAAGTCCAGAGATCCCTCAAAGTTGCTCTGAGTTGGCAGGATGGTTAAGAAGGCATATGGTCTGTTGGCCTTCATTAGTTCATAAGATATAGGAGCAGAAGTAGGCCATTCAGCCTATTGAGTCTGCTCCACCATTCAATCATGGGCTGATCCAATTCTTCCAGTCATCCCCACTCCACTGCCTTCTCCTCATACCCTTTGATACCCTGGCTAATCAAGAACCTATCAATCTCTGCCTTAAATGCACCTAATGACGGCCTCCATAGTTGCTTGTGGCAACAAATTCCAGATTTACCACCCTTTGACTAAAGTATTTCTCTGCATCTGTTCTAAATAGACATCTTTCAATCCTGAAGTTGTGCCCTCTTGTCCTGGACTCCCCTACCATGGGAAATAACTTTGCCATATCTAATCTGTTCAGGCCTTTTAACATTTGGAATGTTTCTATGAGATTCCCCCTCATTCTCCTGAACTCCAGGGAATACGGCCCGAGAGCTGCCAGATGTTCCTCGTACAGTAACCCTTTCATTCCTGGAATCATTCTTGTGAATCTTCTCTGAACCCTCTCCAATGTCAGTATATCCTTTCGAAAATAAGGAGCCCAAAACTGCACACAATACTCCAAGTGTGTTCTCACGAGTGTCCTATAGAGCCCCAACGTCACATCCCTCCCTGCTCTTGTATTCTATACCTCTAGAAATGAATACCAGCATTGCATTTGCCTTCTTCACAACTGACTCAACCTGCAGGTTAACCTTTAGGGTATCTTGCACAAGGACTCCCAAGTCCCTTTGCTTCTCTGCATTTTGAATTCGCTCCCCATCTAAATAATACTGTTTATTTCTTCCACCAAAGTGCATGACGATATACTTTCCAACATTGTATTTCATTTGCCACTTTGCCCATTCCCCTAAACTATCTAAGGCTCTCTGTTTCCACAACACTACCTGCTCCTCCACCTATCTTTGTATCATCGGCAAATTAGCCACAAATCCATTAATCCCATTGTTCACATCATTGACAGGCATCATAAAAAGCTATGGTCCCAACACCGACCCCTGTGGAACTCCACTGGTAACCGGCAGCCAGACAGAATACGACTCCTTTATTCCCTCTGTTTTCTGCCAATCAGCCAATGCTCCACCCATGCTAGTAACTCCCTTGTAATTCCATGGGCTGTTATCTTGCTAAGCAGCCTCATGTGCGGCACCTTGTCAGACCTTCTGAAATTCCAAGTACACCACGTCTACTGGATCTCATTTGTCTACCATAAGAACATAAGAAATAGGAGCAGAAGTAGGCCAAAAGGCCCATCGAGGCTGCCCCACTATTCCATAAGATCATGGCTGATCTTTCTGTAAACTCAGCCTCCATCTATCTATCTGCCTTTTCCCCATAATCCTTAGTTCCCCTACTATGTAAAAATCTATCTAACTGTATCTTAAATGTATTTAGTGAAGAAGCCTCAACTGCTTCCCTGGGCAGGGAATTCCACAGATTCACCACTCTCTAGGTAAAACAGTTTCTCCTCATCTCCATCCTAAATTTCTCCCCTGAATCTTGAGGCAATATCCCCTAGTTCTAGTCTCACCTACCAATGGAAACAACTTTCCTACTTTTATCTTATCCATCCCTTTCAAAATTTTGTATGTTTCTATAAGATCCCCTCTCATTCTCTGAATTCCAGAGAGTATCGTCCCAGGTGACTCAATTTCTCCTCATAATTTAATCCTCCATCTCTGGAATCAACATGGTGAACCTCCTCTGCACTGCCTCCAAAGCCAGTATATCCTTCCTCAAGTATGGAGACCAGAACTGCACAGAGTACTCTAGGTGCGGTCTCACCAGTACCCTGTATAGTTGCAGCATGACCTCACTGCTCTTCAATTCAATTCCTCGAGCAATGAAGGCCAACATCCTGTTTGCCTTCTTAATAACCTTTTGTACCTGCAAGCCAACGTTTTACGATTCATGAACAAGCACTCCCAAGTCCCTCTGCACAACAGCATGCCGCAATCTTTCACCATTTAAATAATAACTTGCTCTTCTATTATTCCTTCCAAGGTGGATGATCTCACATTTACCATTGTATTCCGTCTGCCAGACCTTGGCCCACTCACTTAACCTATCTATATCCCTCTGCAGACTCTCCACATCCTCTGTACAATTTGCTTTTCCACTCAGTTTAACGTCATCAGCAAATTTTGCTGCATTACACTCATCCCCTCTTCCAAATCATCAATGTAAATGGTAAAGAGCTGCAGGCCCTGCAACGACCCCTGCAGCATTCATAGAACAAAGAACAATACAGCACAGTACAGGCCCTTCGGTCCACAATGTTGTGCCGACCCTTAAACCCTGCCTCCCATATAACCCTCCACCTTACATTCCTCCATATACCTGTCTTAATAGTCTCTTAAATTTCACTAGTGTTTCTGCCTCCACCACTGACTCAGGCAGTGCATTCCACACACCAACCACTCTCTGAGTGAAAAACCTTCCTCTGATATCCCCCTTGATATCACTCCACTCACCACTGACTGCCAAATGGAGAAACACCCATTTATATCAACTATCAGTTAACCAATCCACTATCCATGTCAATACACTTCCATGCATCCGTATCTTATAAGTCTCTTGTGCTGCACCTTATCGAACGCCTTCTGGAAATCCAAGTATACGATATCCACTTGTCCCCCTCTATCCACTGCACTCATTATGTCCTCAAAGAACTCCAGTAAGTTTGTCAAACAGGACCTGCCCTTTCTGAATCCATGCTGCTTCTGTGTCAAATGGAACCACTCCTTTCTCAAAGTTTTGCTATTTCTTCCTTAATGACAGTTTCAAGCATTTTCCTGACTACAGATGTTAAGTTAGCTGGCCTGTAGTTGCCTGTCTTTTGCCTACATCCTTTTTTAAAAAGTGGCGTGACATTTGCTGACTTCCAACCCTGCTTGTAATTTCCTCAATTAGTCCGGTGATTGAGTTCAAGAGCAGCAAGATAATGTTGTAGCTCTGTAAACCACTCTTGGAATATTGTGTTCAGTTCTGATTGTTCCGTTATAGGAAAGAAGTAGAAGCTTTAGATTTACCAGGATGTGGTCTGGATGACAGCATGTCTTATGAGAGAGGTTGAGCAAGCCAGGGCTTTTCTCTTTGGAGTGAAGGAGGATGAGAGCCGATGATGTGGTGTATAAGATTGAGAGGCATAGATAATAGACAACCAGTGCCTTTTTCCCCAGGATTGCAATGGCGAACACCAGAAGGAGTCAGTTTTAGGTGAGTGGAGCAAAGTTTAGGGCAGATGTCAGAGGCAGGTGGTGTGTGCCTTTAATGCATTGCCAGGGTTGGTGCTGGAAGATAGTACAAGAAACATTTAAGAGACTCCTTAAATAGGCACGTGGATGTACGAAAGATAGAGGGTTATGGGCTGTGTGAGGGGTGGGGGAGAGAAAGGATTAGATCGTTCATAGAGCAGGTTTAGGTAGGCCACCAAAACATTGTGGGCTAAAGGGTCTGTACTATGCTGTATGTTCTCTGTTCTAAATTTCCTCTTCCTTAAACTTATATTCTCTGTTCACAGATACAACTATGTTTCATTATTTATTGTAACAATGCCATCACAGTTTTGTACATATCAATTTGATCCCTTCTCAGGCACTTTGAACAAATGAAGGATGATTCGATTGTTTGTAACATCGGTCATTTTGATATTGAGCTGGATGTAAAATGGCTGGCTAAGAACGCTGAAAAGAAGGTGAACATTAAACCTCAGGTAGGTTGGCTTTTCTAAGCACTTCACTGTAGAGTGTTTGGCTTTGATCCAGTTCCAACTTGCCCCAATATGGCATAAAGTATTTTTGCAGGATAATTGTCATATCCACTCCTAAAGAGTGCTTTCTCAACAACACGGTGAGCAGCAATTAGAGCACAAGTCAGTTGGATAACTTCCATAGAATGGTCAAAAGTTCCAATACATGTAGACCAGGGGTAGGCAACAAATACTGGGATGCTATGCTTATCCGGCCTGCGAGCAATTCCCCCCCCCCCCCCCCTCCCCCATTGAGTGTTTCAGGCGACCACATTAATGGACATGCAAGACGTCTTGTTATACTGGCCGCAGGTTTTGTTTTTTTCCAAACCAAACACTGGTATATACTAATGACGGGAAGGCAGACTACCTTATTAATATGTATTAGATACTTCCCGTGCACGCACAGGTTTTCAGATGATATTGTTCAAATTTGCAAAACAGAAACAGCGTCACTGTATTTTAACAAGAAATCTACGCTAAGTATTCAGATATTTACATGTGCTACGATACTTGTTGAATAATTGGTGTTTCGGAATAAAAGCGAAGAAAAAAATTCCAGTGGCAATGAATGCAAACCACAGGAGGGTAGACACTGAGTGCCGAAATCGCCATGACATTTTCAGTGAAAGTGAAGGAAGTACCCATGCCAGCTACAAAATATCAATGTATTGCAGAAAAGATGAAGCCTTTTACAGATGGAGAGTTTGTCAAAGAATGTTTACTGGCAGTGGTGGATATTGTTTGTCCTGAAAATAAATCTTTATTTGCATCTATCAGCCTGTCAGCAAGAACGATCAAACGGCGAGTTGAAGAAATGTCAGCAGATGTTAAAAGTTGTTTAAGGGATGCCTGCAACGAATTGCAATTTTTTTTCCAATTGCACTTGATGAGAGCACAGACTTGAGAGACACTGCTCAACTTGCAGCGTTTGTGTGAGGAGTGACCTCAACTCTTCAAATTTTTGAAGAGGTTTTTCAATTAATTCCTATTAAGAACACAGTTACTGGAGCAGACATTTTTGAAGCTTTATGAAAAATGTCAGAAATGAGGGATTGGAGCAGGGGGCAGGGATTCAAGTTTCTGGATCATTGGGACCTCTTCTGGGGCAGGTGTGACCTGTTCAAGAAAGACTGGTTACACTTGAATCCTGGAGGGACCAATATCCTAGTGGGGAGGTTTGCTAGGGCTACAGGGCAGACTTTAAACTAGACAGTGTGTGAGGGAGGAAAGGCAGGTGATGAAGGGATGCGTTCAGCTCGAAGATGTAGGGGAGAAGAAAGAAAAGGATAATAAATTTGAATGCATTCTTAGGGATGAAAAGAGAGGAGGAGGTGGAGAGTATCTTAAATGTATCTATTTTAATGCTAGGAGCATTGTAAGAAAGGTGGATGAGCTTAAAGTGTGGATTGATACCTGGAATTATGATGTTGTAGCTATTAGTGAAACATGGTTGCAGGAAGGGTGTGATTGGCAACTAAATATTCCTGGATTTAGTTGCTTCAGGTGTGATAGAGTAGGAGGGGCCAGAGGAGGAGGTGTTGCATTGCTTGTCCGAGAAAATCTTACGGCGGTGCTTTGGAAGGATAGATTAGAGAGCTCCTCCAGGGAGGCTATTTGGGTGGAATTGAGGAATGGGAAGGGTGTAGTAACACTGGTAGGAGTGTATTATAGGCCACCTAATGGGGAGCGTGAGTTGGAAGAGCAAATGTGTAAGGAGATAGCAGATATTTGTAGTAAACACAAGGTGGTGATAGTGGGAGATTTTAATTTTCCACACGTAGATTGGGAAGCTCATTCTGTAAAAGGGCTGGATAGTTTAGAGTTTGTGAAATGTGTGCAGGATAGTTTTTTGCAACAATACATAGAAGTACCAAACTAGAGATGGGGCAGTGTTGGATCTCCTGTTAGGGAATGCGATAGGTCAGCTGACAGATGTATGTGTTGGGGAGCACTTCAGGACAAGTGATCACAATAGCATTAGCTTCAGTATAATTATGGAGGAGGACAGGACTGGACCTAGAGTTGAGATTTTTGATTGGAGAAAGGCTAACTTTGAGGAGATGCGAAGGGATTTAGAGAGAGTGGATTGGGTCAAGTTGTTTTATGGGAAGGATGTAATAGAGAAATGGAGGTCATTTAAGGGTGAAATTATGAGGGTACAGAATCTTTATGTTCCTGTTAGGTTGAAAGGAAAGGTTAAAGGTTTGAAAGCACCATGGTTTTCAAGGGATATTAGAGGAAAAAGAGGGATGTCTACAATAGATATAGGCAGCATGGAGTAAAGGAATTGCTCGAGGAATATAAAGAATGTAAAAGGAAAGAGATTAGAAAAGCTAAAAGAAGATACGAGGTTGGTTTGGCAAAGAAGGTGAAAGTAAATCCGAAAGGTTTCTACAGTTATATTAAAAGCAAGAGGATAGTGAGGGATAAAATTGGCCCCTTAGAGAATCAGGGTGGTCAGCTATGTGTGGAGCCGAGGGAGATGGGAGAGATTTTTTTTTTAAACTTTTTTTATTGCATTTTTAAATGGTTACAAAGTAAAGTATGAAAAAACAATGTATATAACCCTTACCCCCTCCCCTTAACCCCTCCCCCCTAACTGCCCTATAGAAAGAAAAAAGAAAGAAAGAATGCCTGGTTGTTGGAAGATCTCCACATGCTCCATGGAATTCGTAATAACTTTAATATGTATATTTATTTCTTTCCCCTAATAACCAATTGTTTCATCTTCAGAGCATCTATATATTTAATCCTGTCTTTTGTAAATAAGGGCTCCAAATTTTCAGAAATGTTTCATAATTATCTCTTAAATTATAAGTAATTTTTTCTAATGGAATACAACCATAGATTTCTTTCTTCCAAGAGTCTATACTTAAATGTGTATCCGATTTCCAAGTAACTGCAATAGCTTTTTTGGCTACTGCCAGGGCAATTTTTATAAATTCTTTCTGATACTTATTTAGTTTGAGTTTCGGTTTTATCCCTTCAATATCACCTAGTAAAAATAATATTGGATTATGAGGAAATTGTGTTCCTGTAATTTGTTCCAGTAAAAGTCTTAAATTTGTCCAAAAAGGTTGAATTTTAGAGCAAGACCATGTCGAATGTAAAAAAGTACCAGTTTCCTGGTTACATCGGAAACACTGATCCGATAAATTTGGATTTAATTTTTTTTATTTTTTGTGGTGTAATATATAATTGATGCAGAAAATTATACTGCACTAATCTTAACCGAACATTTATTGTATTTGTCATACTATCAAGACATAGTCTTGACCAATTTGTTTCTTCAATTTTAATATTCAAATCACTTTCCCATTTTTGTCTTGACTTATGGACTCCTTGTTTAATTACCTGTCTTTGAATCAAATTATACATACAAGATATAAATTTTTTAATATTTCCTTTTTGAATTAAAATTTCTATTTCATTAGATTTCGGCAATAACATTGTTTGACCTAATTTTTCTCTTAAATAAGCCCTTAATTGAAAGTAACAAAATAAAGTGTTATTTGATATTTTATATTTATTCTTTAATTGATCAAATGACATTAATATACCTCCTTCAAAACAATTCCCTATATATCTAATCCCATTTTGAATCCAATTATATAAAAGTTGATTGTCCATTGTGAAAGGAATAAGTCTATTTTGAATTAAAGATCTCTTTGCTAATAAAGATTTTTTTGTCTCATCATCAACATTTATCTTATTCCATAAATCAATCAAATGTTTTAATATAGGAGATTCTTTCTTTTCCCGTATCCATTTAGATTCCCATTTATATATAAAATCTTCTGGTACGTTTTCTCCTATTTTATCTAATTCTATTCTAATCCATGCAGGTTTATCTTTCTCAAAAAAAGATGCAATAAATCTAAGTTGATTTGCTTTATAATAATTCTTAAAATTTGGAAGTTGTAATCCTCCTAGATCAAATTTCCATGTCAATTTTTCCAACGATATTCTTGACATCTTACCTTTCCAGAGGAATTTCCTCACATATTTGTTTAACTCTTGAAAAAACTTCTGGGGTAATTGTATTGGTAATGATTGAAATAAATATTGTAATCTAGGGAATATATTCATTTTTATAGTATTTACTCTACCTACTAATGTTATTGGTAATGCCATCCGTTTATCAAGATCTTCCTGAATTTTTTTCAAAAGTGGTAAATAATTTAATTTGTATAAGTTTTTTATATCATTATCAACTCTTATACCTAAATATTTTATACCATTTGCTGGCCATCTAAATTGAGTTATTAATCGACATTGATTATAATCTCCTTTAGTAAGAGGTAAAATTTCACTTTTATCCCAATTTATTTTATAACCCGATATTTTCCCATATTCTTCTAGTCCATAAGATAATTTGCGTAGTGAATGTAATGGATCTGTTAAATAAAGTAGAACATCATCAGCAAATAAGTTAATCTTGTATTCTTCCTGATTAACTCTGAAACCCTTAATATCTGGGTCCATTCTAATTAATTCAGCTAGTGGTTCTATTGCCAACACAAACAAAGCAGGTGATAGTGGGCAACCTTGCCTAGTTGATCTTGTTAACTGAAATGATGTTGAAATTTGACCATTTGTCACTACTTTAGCTTTGGGATTAGTATTTAAGGTTTTAATCCATTTTATAAATGATGTTCCTAGTCCTTATTTTTCCAATACCTTAAATAAAAAATCCCATTCCAATCTATCAAATGCTTTTTCTGCATCTAAAGCAACTGCCACACTCATTTCCTCCCTCTTTTGTGCTAAATGGATTATACTAAATAACCGAGTTACATTATCTGCCGATTGTCTATTTTTGATAAATCCTGTTTGATCCATATGCACTAATTTTGGTAAGCATTTAGATAATCTATTAGATAAGATATTTGCTATTATTTTATAATCGGTGTTTAATAAAGAAATAGGTCTATATGATGTTGGTTTTAAAAGGTCTCTATCTTTTTTTGGCAATACTATTAAAATAGCTGTTGAAAAAGATTCTGGAAGTTTATGCGTTCTTTCCGCTTGATATATTAACTCCATAAAAGGAGGAATTAATAAATCTTTAAACTTTTTATAAAATTCAGGTGGAAAACCATCTTCTCCTGGAGATTTATTACTTTGAAGTGATCCCAAAGCTGCTTCAACTTCCTTCAATGTAAAAGACATACCTAATCCCTTCTGTTCTTCTGTATTTAACTTTGGAAGAGTTATTTGTGATAAAAATTCTTCTATCTTAACGTCATCATTCTTTGATTCTGATTTATACAACTCAGAATAAAAATTCTTAAAAGCCTCATTAATTTCTAGAGGTTTATAAGTAATTTCATTCACTTTTGTTCGAATTGCATTTATTGTTTTAGAAATCTGATCTGTTTTTAACTGCCATGCAAGAACTTTATGTGATCTTTCACCTAGTTCATAATATCTCTGTTTAGTTCTCATAATTGCTTTTTCTGTTCGATATGTCTGGAGTGTATTATATTTTAACTTATTAATAAGTTGTCTTTGTTTTTCTTCAGTCATATTTCTTTGAGATTCTTTTTCTAATTTTATAATCTCTTTTTCCGATTGATCTATTTCTATCATATATTCTTTCTTAATTTTAGAAGTATAACTTATTATCTGGCCTCTCAAATATGCTTTCATTGCTTCCCACAATATAAATTTATCATCAACTGAATGTAAATTTGTATCTAAAAAGAACTGAATCTGCTTTTTCATAAAATCACAAAAATCTTGACGTTTTAGTAGAATTGAATTAAATCTCCATCTATAAATTGATTCCTCTTTATCTATCATTATCATTGTCATTATTAAAGGAGAGTGATCAGACAATATTCTTGCTTTATATTCCACGTTTTTCACTCTATCTTGAGTATTTGTTGATAATAGGAAAAAATCTATCCTTGAATATGTTTTATGTCTATTTGAATAGAATGAATAATCCCTTTCTTTTGGATTGATTCTTCTCCATATATCAATCAAATTTAAATCTTTCATCAATGATAGAGTTAATTTTGCTACTTTTGATTTTGTAATAGCCTTTGTTGATCTATCTAAAACTGGATCTAAACAAAAATTAAAATCTCCACCTATTAATATTTTATCATGTGCATTAGCCAAATTCAAAAAGACCTCCTGTATAAATTTTACATCATTTTCATTTGGTGCATAAATATTCATAAGAGTCCATAGTTCTGAAAAAATTTGACAATGTATAATTAAATATCTTCCTGCCAAATCAGTTAATACATTTTGTATTTTAATTGGTAAATTTTTATTAACCAAAATTGCAACTCCTCTTGCCTTTGAGTTAAATGAAGCTGCAATAACATTTCCAACCCAGTCATGGGAGAGATTTTGAACGATTTCTTCTCTTCGGTAGTCACTAAGGAGAAGGATATTGAATTGTGTAAGGTGTGGGAAACAAGAAAGGAAGTTATGGAACCTATGACAATTAAAGAGGTGGAAGTACTGGCGCTTTTAAGAAATTTAAAAGTGGATAAATCTCCGGGTCTTGACAGGATATTCCCCAGGACCTTGAGGGAAGTTTGTGTAGAAATTGCAGGAGCTCTGACGGAGATCTTTAAGATGTCATTAGAAACGGGGATTGTGCCGGAGGATTGGCGTATTGCTCATGTGGTCCCATTGTTTAAAAAGGGTTCTAGAAGTAAGCCTAGCAATTATAGACCTGTCAGTTTGACATCAGTGGTGGGTAAATTAATGGAAAGTATTCTTAGAGATAGTATTAATAATTATCTGGATAGACAAGATCTGATTAGGAGTAGCCAGCATGGATTTGTGCGTGGAAGGTCATGTTTGACAAACCTTATTGAATTTTTTGAAGAAGTTACGAGGAATGTTGACGAGGGTAAGGCAGTGGATGTAGTCTATATGGACTTCAGCAAAGCCTTTGACAAAGTTCCACATGGAAGGTTAGTTAAAAAGGTTCAGTCGTTAGGTATTAATGCTGGAGTAATAAAATGGATTCAACAGTGGCTGGATGGGAGATGCCAGAGAGTAGTGGTGGATAATTGTTTATCGGGATGGAGGCCGGTGACTAGCGGGGTGCCTCAGGGATCTGTTTTGGGCCCAATGTTGTTTGTAATATACATAAATGATCTGGATGATGGGGTGGTAAATTGGATTAGTAAGTATGCTGATGATACTAAGGTAGGAGGTGTTGTGGATAATGAGGTGGGTTTTCAAAGCTTGCAGGGAGATTTATGCCGGTTAGAAGAATGGGCTGAACGTTGGCAGATGGAGTTTAATGCTGAGAAGTGTGAGGTTCTACATTTTGGCAGGAATAATCCAAATAGAACATACAGGGTAAGTGGTAGGGCATTGAGGAATGCAGAGGAACAGAGAGATCTAGGAATAACAGTGCATAGTTCCCTGAAGGTTCCCTGTAGAGAGGGTGGTGAAGAAGGCTTTTGGAATGCTGGCCTTTGTAAATCAAAGCATTGAGTACAGAAGTTGAAATGTAATGTTAAAATTGTACAAGGCATTGGTAAGGCCAAATTTGGAATATTGTGTGCAGTTCTGGTCACCGAATTATAGGAAAGATATCAATAAATTAGAGAGAGTGCAGAGACGATTTACTAGGATGTTACCTGGGTTTCAGCACTTAAGTTACAGAGAAAGGTTGAACAAGTTAGGTCTCTATTCATTGGAGCGTAGAAGGTTGAGGGGGGATTTGATCGAGGTATTTAAGATTTTGAGAGGGATAGATAGAGTTGACGTGAATAGGCTGTTTCCATTGAGAGTAGGGGAGATTCAAACGAGAGGACATGATTTGCGAGTTAGGGGGCAGAAGTTTAAGGGAAACATGAGGGGGGTATTTCTTTACTCAGAGTGATAGCTGTGTGGAATGAGCTTCCTGTAGAAGTAGTAGAGGCCAGTTCAGTTGTATCATTTAAGGTAAAATTGGATAGGTATATGGACAGGAAAGGAGTGGAGGGTTATGGGCTGAGTGCGGGTAGATGGGACTAGGTGAGATTAAGAGTTCGGCACGGACTAGGAGGGCCGAGATGGCCTGTTTCCGTGCTGTGATTGTTATATGGTTATTTTCAGTATTATTTCAAGAGTTTTAAATATTAATTTCCAACCGCATCCTCTTACTGCAATTTTCGGTTTACCAATGATGGATAATAACCGTTTATCCGCTTCATCTCAACTAATGATTGCATTTGTTACATTGATGGCTAGAAGATCTATTTTATTGAATTGGAAAGAAATTAATCCTCCACTGTATTTCAGTGGTTTTCTCAAACTATTTCTTGTTTAAAATTAGAAGTGTGGTTTTTGATCCTTCAGTTAAATTTGAAGAAACTTGGAGACCTTTTATTCAACATTTTCACATGAGTTGAATTGTCTTTTCCTAAACCTTACTTATATTATCCTTAATTATTTGGATGGAGGTTCGGAGTTATTGGCACTACTGTATATGTACTTAATATTATTCAATGGCCCATGTTGGTTAGTGGTTTTTGTTTTTTTTCTTTTTTTTGGGGTCTTTCTTTTTTTTTTCTTTTTACTTTGTTCATTAATGTTCTCAAACACTTTGTATTCATGTTTCATTTATGTTTGTTTAAAACTAATAAAAATATTTAAAAAGAAAAGAAAGCAACAAACAGCGTTAAGTTTCACATTGATTTATTGACTATTTGCATTAAAATTTTCTTTTTAATTATACTTAATTTACCACCATTCAATGTATCATGTTCATATGTTTTATGTTTAAAGATTCCTTGTATTCTTTTAATAGATTCAAAAGATGCCTTGATTGAAATAAATTGCAACTAAACTGAGTTCTTTGATTACTAATTGGCATCCTTGGTCAAGCACAAATGATTTTTTAGCATGTGTTCATTAATTTGAGGCAAAACATAACTAGGTATATTTAAATGGATAATTCCTATGTTTAAAGTTTTTTATAGCATTTATTTGGCCCACTGTCTGCTCATTAATACGCGATTGAGCCCTCAGAGGCAAAAAGGTTGCTGACCCCTTGCTCCTTATGAAGTTGGCTAAAGTAAGCAAAAGTTGTACACTTTACACTTTTTGTACAGTCCCTAACTGCAGAATTTGCTTCAAACAAAACAGTTCCTGACAAGCAGATGAACGAGTGTCTAAATCACCTTTCTCAACCTTTTTTCTTTCCCTGGAGGAGCTCTTGAAATCATTTTCAGGTTTCTGGGAACCCTTGCATAAAAATTATTATATCTAGAGCTCTCTAAACCTTACCCAACCATGAACTTGTTCAAATGTCCATTAGATGTTGTAATTGTACCCAGCTTTGCACTCTCTTGAGCAATTAATTGTCTGCTTCCCTGTTCTGTGTGGCCGCCTTTTAAACTGTAATGAATGCAAAGAAACTAAAGTGACGTCAACCAGTAAAGCAGGAAAAGCTTAAGAAGGCAAGGAATCCTCAACAGTTTTAAATTCAAAGCAAGAAGGCTGTGAGTGGAACAGCTAAGGATTTCCAGAGCGAAGGCATTTTACTACTTGGGGTAAAAGACTGCGCAGGCACATGACATCAGCCAGTAGAGCAGGAAAAGTTCATGTCCAGCGGGCAGCAGAATGAGAGGGTAGCAATGTGAGAGGACGTTGGCTCAATGGGCTTGGGCAGTAATGGGTTGAGGTGAGGTAGGTTTACCTGTGTTAATTGCGGAAAGGAAGTATGTGTGTGTGAGGCCAGTGTTCTGTGCTCGGTGTCAGAATTGGGAAGTCCCGGAGTCTCCCAGTCTTCTGGACAGCCACATCTCTGCCAGGTGTGTTGAGCTGCAGCTCCTAAGGGATTGCCTTAGGGAACTGGAGTTGCAGCTCGAGGACCTTCGTCTGGTCAGGGAGAGCGAGGAGGTGAGAAAAAGCAGTTATAGGCAGGTGGTCACACCGGGGCTGCGGGAGACAGACAAGTGGGTAACAGTCAGGAGAGGGAAAGGGAAGAGTCGGGTACTAGAGAGTACCCCTGTGGCTACCCCCTGAACAATAAGCACTCCTGTTTGAGTACTGCTGGGGGTGGACAGCCTACCTGGCGGAAGCAACAGTGGCCGTCCGGCCCTTTAGCTCAGAAGGGTAGGGAAATACTTGGAGATATGATATGGTGGCCATTAGAGACTTGGATGGCTCAGGGACAGAAATGGTTACTTCAAGTGCCGGGTTTTAGATGTTTCAGAAAGGACAAGGAGGGAGGCAAAAGAGGTGAGGGCGTGGCACTGTTGATCAGAGATAGTGTCACTGCTGCAGAAAAGGTGGATGCCATGAAGGTATTGTCTACGGAGCCCCTGTGGGTGGAGGTTAAGAACAGGAAGGGGTCAATATCTTGACTGGGTGTTTTTTATAGGCCGCCCAATAGTAACAAGGATATCGAGGAGCAGATAGGGAAACAGATCCTGGAAAGGTGTAATAATAACAGAGTTGTCATGGTGGGAGATTTCAATTTCCCGAATATTGATTGGCATCTCCCTAGAGATGCCTTGGAGCAAGGGATTTAGATGGGGTGGAGTTTGTTAGGTGTGTTCAGGAAGATTTCTTGACACAATGACTTCATTAAAACCTGGATGGATGAGTATGTGCTATGAAAAGTTGCAGTACATTCCCAAATCAAAAGCCATGGATGAACCAGGAGGTTTGTTTTAAGAGTGATGAAACAATTCCAAGCAAGTTTGGTTGGAGGTGACATTGGATGTACGACAACTCTGACAGTTTGCAGGACATTACTTCCTACAAAGTGAAACCCAATCGCATGAATGGCAGGGCTGCTTCATCACCAGATGAACTTATCTCCTTTTATGCCCGCTTTGAAAGGAAAAATATAACTACAGCTGTGAAGATCCCTCCTACACCCGGTGACCCTGTGATCTGTGTCAGAGACCAATGACAGGCTGTCCCTCATAAGGCGAAAGGTCCCGATTGAGTACGTGGTAAGGCTCTGAAAACTTGTGCCAACCAGTGGTGGGTGTATTTGAGGACATTTTGAACCACATAGCTATGGTTGGAAGTTCTCACCTGCTTCAAAAGGGCAACAATTGTACCAGTGCCCAATTAGATGGAGGGTGTACAGGAGTGACATATACCAGCTAGTTGAGTGTTTTTGCAGCAACAGCCTTGCACTCAGCATCAGTAGGATGAAAGATGATAGTGGACTTCAGAACGTGTAGGACGAATCATTCCTCAGAGGGATCAGAAGTGGAAAGAGTGAGCAATTTCAAGTTCCTGGGCATCAATATCTGAAGGTCTAACTTGGTCCCAGCATGTCAATGTAACAATAAAGATGGCAAGACAGCGGCTATATTTCATTAGGAATTTGAAGAGATGTGGTTTGTCACCTAAAGCACTCAAACTTCTTTAGATGTACTGTGGAGAGCATTCTGACAGGCTGCATCACTGTCTGGTATGGGGCAGGGGTATGGGGGCCACTGCACAGGACAAAAGAAACTGCAGAAAATTGTAAAAAATTAGTTCGCTCCATCTTGGATACAAGCCTCTTCGAGGAGAGGTGCCTCAGAAAGGTGAAGAAAAAGAACTTCAGGATGTAAACTGTGTACATTTCTCTGACATTAAATAGACCCATTGAAACCAATACTAAGGACCCCCATCAATCACCCAGGACGTGCCCTCTTCTCATTGTTACTGTCGAGGAGGTACGGAAGCCAGAAAACACACACTCAGTGATTCAGGAACAGCTTTTTCCCCCACCGTCCAATTTCCAAATGGACATTGAAGCAATGAACACACACCCTCACTTTTATTATTTCTGTTTTTGCACTATTTTTAATTTAACTATTTAATATGTATATAGATACTGTAATTTATTTATATTTTATATTAAGTATTGCATTGTACTGCTGCTAAGTTAACAAATTTCATGGTATATCCTGGTGATATTATTCTGATTCTAGCAGAAGATTAGAAAATTGAGATACATAAAGGTAGATGGTCAGTGTTTTTCTCAGGACAAATGTCCTACTGGTTAGTTAACTAAATTCGTAAGCTGTGGCATGCTGTGCTGGAAAAATGGCAACTCTTGTGGCTGTCCCAGCACATTCAATTTCTATTGACTAATGGTGCAAACAACACATTTCACTATGTTTTGATGTACATGTGACAAAATAGGCTAATCTTCATCGTTACTAGAGGGCATAGCTTTAGATGAGATGTGCATCATGGTGGGTACCTGAAACTTGCTGCCAGCTGTGGTTGAGAAAGCAGACAATAGTAGCATTTAAGAGGTATTTACATTGGCTCTTAAACATACAAGACATGAAGATGGGTGAAGGGGCAGATAGTTTTGAGGAAGTAGAGAGGCAAAAGAAGGACACAGACAGATTAGAAGAACGGGTAAAGAAATGGCAGAGGGAATACAATGTCGGGAAGTGTATTGTCATGCACTCTGGTAAAAGAAATGAAATGGTTGACTATTTCCTAAATGTAGAGAAAATAGAAAAACTGAGGTGCAAAGGGATTTGGAGTCCTTGTGCAGGATTCCCTAAAGGTTAGTTTGCAGGTTGAGTCTGTGGTGAGGAAGGCAAATGTAATGTTAACATTCATATCAAGAGGACTAGAACATTAAAACAAGGATGCAATGTTGGGACTTTATAAAGCACAAGTGAAGTCTCACTTGGACTACTGTGAGCAGGTTTGGCACCCTGTCTTAGAAAGGATGTGCTGACATGGGAAGGGGTTCACAGGAAGTATGCGAAAATGATTCCAGGATCATATGGCCTGAAAAAAGTGTTTTGATGGCTTTGAGCCTGTATTTACAAGAATGATGGGTGATCTCATTGGCACCTAAAGAATGGTGAAAGGCTTTGACTGAGTGGAGAGGATGTTTCCCATGGTGGGAGAGTTGAAGGCCAAGGACACGGCCTTAGAATAGAGGGCTGTTCTTTAAGAATAGAGATGAGGAGGAATTTCTTTAGCCAGAGAGTAGTGAATCTCCGGAATTCTTTGATTTTGATAGATCCTTGATTGGTCAGGGCATGAAGGGATGTGGGGTGAAAGCAGGAGAAGTCATGATGAAATGGTGGAGCAGACTTGATGGGTAAATGGCTAAATTTTGCTCCTATATCTTGTAAGGTGGCCACTGAGTACATCAGTGTAGATTGTGGCAGTTGTTGACTGTAATGTGGAGTAAGCACATTCTGTTTCAATTACTTCAGATAATATCCACATTATTACTGTTTCAGTTTGTTCCAACTTGTGTGCTTTTGCTCACAGGTGGATCGCTACCAGTTGAAGAATGGTAATCACATCATCGTTCTCGCTGAAGGTCGTCTGGTAAATCTGGGCTGTGCAATGGGACATCCCAGCTTTGTGATGAGCAACTCCTTCACCAACCAGGTTCTGGCACAAATTGAGCTGTGGAGCAATCCTGACAAGTACCCAGTGGGGATACACTTCATACCAAAGAAGGCAAGTCTACTTTGAACTACATTTGATAAGTTTTAATTTTATGATGTTTACATAGGAATGTATAGTTCACATTACTGAATCATAGGAAAATATAGTAGAAATTGGCCATTCAGACCATAGCCTTTCAAACCTCTACCATGTAACTATCTAAACTTCTCCTAAGCTTTCATATCAAGCTAGCAGCTTATTCCACACACTCACCATGCTCCTGAGTGAAGAAGTTTCCTCATGTTCCCCCTTAAACTTTTTACCTTTCACCCTTAACCCATGACCTCTAGTTGTAGTCCCACCCAACCTCAGTGGAAAAAGCCTGCTTGCCTTTACCCTTCCTATACCCCTCATAATTTGTATACCTCTGTCAAACCTCTCATTTCTATGTTCCAAGGAATAAAGTCCTAACTTATTCAGTCTTCCCTTATAACTCAGATCCTTCAGTCCAGGCAACATCCTTTTAAATTTTCATTGTACTCTTTCAACCTTATTTGCATCTTTTATGTAGGTAGGTGACTAAAACTGTATACAATACTCAAAATTATGCCTCACCAACATCTTGTACAACTTCAACATAACAACCCATCTCTTGTACTCAGTATGTTGATTCACAAAGGCCCATCTGCCTAAAGAATTGCTTATGACCCTATCCACTTGTAACATCACCTTCAATTAATTATGGACCTGAATTCCCAGATTGCTTTGTTCTACCACTCCTCAGTGTCCTATTGTTCATTGAAAGATGTACCCTTGTTGTTCCTTCCGAAATGCAACACCTCCCACTTGCCTGCGTTAAATTCGGTTTGTTGTTTTTCCAGCGGGTCCAGATCCCACTGCAAGTCCTTCTTCGCTGTTCACTACATCCCCAATCTTGGTGTCATCTGCAACTTTGCTGATCCAGTTAACCCCATTATCATCCAGGTAATTGGGTTGGATGACAAGCAATAATGAGCCCAACACCAGTTGACTCCAGTCAGAGTCAACTACCTAATTCCACTCTCTGGCTGCTTCTGCATGGTCAATGTCTAATCTAATTTACTACCTCATCTTGAATGCCAAGCGACCGAACCCTCTTTACCAATCTCCCATGAGCAACCTTATCATAGGCCTTGCTAAAGTCCATGCAGACAACAACCATTGCCTTATGTTTGTTAACTTTTCTGGTGTGAGGAATCTGCAGCAGCAGCTGAATGACCTTCGACTCATAAGGGAGAATGAGGCAATCATAGATGAGAGCTACAGGGAGGTGGTCACACCTAGGCTGCGGGAAGCTGGTCGTTGGGTGACATTCCGAGGGGGGGAAGCGAAGGAGAGTAGACAGGTAGTGCAGAGCACCCCTGTAGCCATTCCCCTGAATATTAAGTTTACCGTCCTGGATGCTGTTGGCGAGGACGACCGACCAGGTGTGAGCAACGGTGGCAGGGCCTCTGGCTCTGAGTCTGACCCTGTGGTGCAGAAGATGGGACAGAGAAGAGGAGAGCTGTCATCATTGAAGACTCTATAGTCAAGGGGAGCTGACAGGAGATTTTGTGGACGTGAGAAGGACACCCGCATGGTTTGGTGCCTCCTGGTGCCAGGGTCCGGGATGTCTCAGACCGGGTGCATGACATCCTGGTACGAGAGGGAAAGCAGCCAGAAGTCGTGATACGTGTTGGTACCAATGACATAGGCAGGAAGAGGGATGAGATCCTGAAGTGTGAGTTTCAGAAACTAGACAGAAGGCTGAAGAAAAGGACCTCAAGGGTGGCATTCTCAGGATTGCTACCAGTGCTACATGATAGCGATGGTAAGAATTGGAGGAGATGGCAGTTGAATGCGTGGCTGAGGAGTTGGTGCAGGGGGCAGGGTTTTAGATTTTTGGATCATTGGGATCTCTTCTGGGGAAGGTGGGTCCTGTACAGATTGGATGGGTTGCACCTGAACTCGAGGGGGAGCAATATCCTTGCAGGTAGGTTTGCTAGCATGGTTCGGGAGGGTTTAAACTAATTTTCAAGGGGGATGGGACTCAGAGCAATAGAGCAGTGAAAGAAGTGCATGGAGTAAATCCAGATTAATCCAGGGTTATGGGCTGAGTGCGGGTAGGTGGGACTAGGTGAGATTAAGAGTTCGGCACGGACTAGGAGGGCCGAGTCCCTGGCCTTCAGCATTATCATGGAAAAGGATAGAATCAGAGAGGACAGGAAAATTTTTAATTGGGGAAGTGCAAATTATGAGGCTATAAGGCTAGAACTTGCGGGTATGAATTGGGATGATGTTTTTGCAGGGAAATGTACTATGGGCATGTGGACGATGTTTAAGGATCTCTTGCAGGATGTTGGGGATAAATTTGTCCCGGTGAGGAAGATAAAGAATGGTAGGGTGAAGGAACCATGGGTGATAAAAGTGAAGTGGAAAATCTAGTCAGATGGAAGAAGGCAGCATACATGAGGTTTAGGAAGCAAGGATCAGATGGGTCTATTGAGGAATATAGGGTAGCAAGAAAGGAGCTTAAGAAGGGGCTGAGAAGAGCAAGAAGGGGGCATGAGAAGGCCTTGGCGAGTAGGTTGAAGGAAAACCCCAAGGCATTCTGCAATTATGTGAACAAAAAGGATGACAGGAGTGAAGGTAGGACGGATCAGAGATAAAAGTGGGAAGATGTTCCTGGAGGCTGTGGAAGTGAGCAAGGTCCTCAATGAATACTTCTCTTCGGTATTCACCACTGAGAGGGAACTTGATGAAGGTGAGGACAATATGAGTGAGGTTGATGTTCTGGAGCATATTGATATTAAGGGAGAGGAGGTGTTGGAGTTGTTAAAATATATTAGAACGGATAAGTCCCCGGGGCCCGCTGGAATATTCCCCAGGCTGTTCCACGAGGCGAGGGAGGAGATTGCTGAACCTCTGGCTAGGATCTTTATGTCCTTGTTGTCCACATGAATGGTACCGGAGGATTGGAGGGAGACGAATGTTGTCCCTTTGTTCAAAAAAGGTAGTAGGGATAGTCCAGGTAATTATAGACCAGTGAGCCTTACGTCTGTGGTGGGAAAGCTGTTGGAAAAGATTCGTAGAGATATGATCTATGGGCATTTGGAGAATCATGGTCTGATCAGGGACAGTCAGCATGGCTTTGTGAAGGGCAGATCGTGTCTTACAAGCCTGATAGAGTTCTTTGAGGAGATGACCAGGTATATAGATGAGGGTAGTGCTGTGGATGTGATCTACATGGATTTTAGTAAGGCATTTGACAAGGTTCCACACGGTAGGCTTATTCAGAAAGTCAGAAGGCATGGGATGCAGGGAAGTTTGGCCAGTTGGATTCAGAATTGGCTTGCCTGCAGAAGGTTGTGGTGGAGGGAGTACATTCAGATTGGAGGGTTGTGACTAGTGGTCCCACAAGTATCTATTCTGGGACCTCTACTTCTCGTGATTTTTATTAACAATCTGAATGTGGGGGTAGAAGGGTGGGGTTGGCAAGTTTGAAGACGACACAAAGGTTGGTGGTGGTGTAGATAGTGTAGAGGATTGTCGAAGATTGCAGAGAGACGTTGATAGGATGCAGAAGTGGGCTGAGAAATGGCAGATGGAGTTCAACCCGGAGAAGTGTGAGGTGGTACACTTTGGAAGGACAAACTCCAAGGCAGAGTACAAAGTAAATGGCAGGATATTTGGTAGTGTGGAGGAGCAGAGGGATCTAGGGGTACATGTCCACAGATCTCTGAAAGTTGCCTCACAGGTAGATAGGGTAGTTAAGAAAGCTTATGGGGTGTTAGCTTTCATAAGTCGAGGGATAGAGTTTAAGAGACGTGATGTAATGATGCAGCTCTATAAAACTCTAGTTAGGCCACACTTGGAGTACTGTGCCCAGTTCTGGTCACCTCACTATAGGAAGGATGTGGAAGCATTGAAAAGGGTACAGAGGAGATTTGCCAGGATGCTGCCTTGTTTAGAGAATATGGATTATGATCAGAGATTAAGGGAGCTAGGGCTTTATTCTTTGGAGAGGAGGAGAATGAGAGGAGACATGATAGAGGTGTACAAGATATTAAGAGGAATAGACAGAGTGGACAGCCAGCGCCTCTTCCCCAGGGCACCACTGCTCAGTACAAGAGGACATGGCTTTAAGGTAAGGGGAGGGAGTTTTGGGGGGGGGGGGGAATTCGAGAAAGATTTTTCACTCAGTGGTTGGTGCATGGAATGCACTGTCTGAATCAGTGGTGGAGGCAGGTACACTAGTGATGTTTAAGAGACTACTAGACAGGTATATGGAGGAATTTAGGGTGGGGGGTTATATGGGAGGCAGGGTTTGAGGGTCAGCACAACGTTGTGGGCCAAAGGACCTGTAATGTGCTGTACTATTCTATGTTCTATGTTAATTTCCTCAAATTCTATTAGATTAACAAAGCCATACTGGTTAACCCCAGGACCATCCAAAAACTCCTGTCTGGTCCCTGAGAATATCTTCCAATAATTTTCCCACTACTGATATCAGGCTCACAGGCCTGTAATTTCCTGGCTTTTTAAAAATTTCTTATTTACAGCCTTAAACAGCTGGACAAAATTAGCTATCGTCAAATCCTCTACCACCTGCTCTCAGTGGGAAAGCATTTTGGATATACAGGTGGCCCCCATTTTTTGAAAGTTCGCTTTACGACACCTCGCTGTTACGAAAGACCTACATTAGTACCTGTCTTTGCTAACCAGAGGATTTTCGCTTTTACAAATAAGGACGCCTGCTCTATACGTGTGTTTACCCCAAGAAAGACTACCATGACCGTGAAGCCTTGTGCGGGCAGTTGTTTGCGTACGTGTGTACGTGCCTATTTTTTTTTCCTCCTCCAAATCGATTTTGGCTCTGGTCTTCCCGATTTTGAGAAGTGAAATTGCATCGTACGTACAATATTTTTACTTTTATAGGCTGTATATTTATCATGTCATTCCTGCTTTTACTATATGTTAGTATTATTTTAGGTTTTATGTGTGATTCGGTAGGTTATTTTTTGGGTCTGGGAGCGCTCAAAAATTTTTCCCATATAAATTATGGCAATTGCTTCTTTGCTTTATGACATTGCGGCTTACAAATGGTTTCATAGGAATGCTCCACGTTCGGATAGTGGGGGGAACCTGTAGTGATCACAATTCTCTCTCCTTTACCATAGCATTGGAGAGGGATAGGAACAGACAAGTTAGGAAAGTGTTTAATTGGAGTAAGGGGAAATGTGAGGCTATCAGGCAGGAACTTGGAAGCATAAACTGGAAGCAGATGTTCTTGGGAAAATGTACGGCATAAATGGCGCAAATGTTCCGGGGATATTTGTGAGGTGTTCTGCATAGGTACATTCCAATGAGATGGAAAAGATGGTAGGGTACAGGAACGGTGGTGTACAAAGGTTGTTGTAAATCTAGTCAAGAAGAAAAGAAAAGCTTACAAAAGGTACAAAAAACTAGGTAATGATAGAGAGCGAGAAGATAAGGCTAGCAGGAAGGAGCTTAAGAATGAAATTTAGAGAGCCAGAAGGGGCCTTGAGAAGGCCTTGGCGGGCAGGATTAAGGAAAACCCCAAAGCATTCTCCAAGTATGTGAAGAGCAAGAGGATAAAGCCTGAGAGAATTAGACCAATCAAATGTGACAGTGGAAAAGTGTGTATGGAACCGGAGGAGATAGTTGAGGTACTTAATGAATACTTTGCATCAGTATTCTCTACAGAAAAAGATCTTGGCAATTATAGGGATGACTTACAGCATACCAAAAAGCTTGAGCATATAGATATTAAGAAAGAGGATGTGCTGGACATTTTGGAAAGCAAGTTGGATAAGTAATTGGGACTGGGTAAGATGTACCCCAGGCTACTGTGGGAGGTGAGGGAGGAGATTGCTGAGCCTCTGGCAGTGATCTTTGCATCATCAATGGGGATGGGAGAGGTTCTGGAGGATTGGAGGGTTGTTGTTCCCTTATTCAAGAGAGGGCTTGGAGATAGCCCAGGAAATTATATACCCATTAGTCTTAAGTGGTTGGTAAGTTGATGGAAAAGATCCTGAGAGGCAGGATTTATGAACATCGAATATGATAGCAGAATATAGTATTAATGGTAAGACTCTTGGCGGTGTGGAGAATCAAAGGGATCTTGGGATCCGAATCCATAGGGCACTCAAAGCTGCTGCACAGGTTGACCCTGTGATTCAGAAAGCATACGGTGCATTGTCCTTCATCAATCATGGGATTGAGTTTAGGAGCCGAGAGATAATGTTACAGCTATGTAGGACCCTCGATAAACCCCACTTGGAGTACTGTGCTCAGTTCTGGTCACCTCACTACAGGAAAGATGTGGAAGCTATAGAAAGGGTGCAGAGGAGATTTATAAGAATGTTGCCTGGATTGAGGAACATGCCTTATGAGAATAGGTTGAGTGAACTCAGCCATTTTTCCTTGGAGTGATGGAGGATGAGAAGTGACCTAATAGGTGTATAAGATTATGAGAGGCATTGATCATGTGGATAGTCAGGATTTTCCCCCAGGGCTGAAATGGCTAGCACGAGGGCACAGTTTTAAAGTGCTTGGAAGTAGGTACAGAGGAGATATCAGGGGTAGGTTTTTTACGCAGAGGGTGGTGAGTGCGTGGAATAGGCTGACAGCGACGGTGGTTGACGTGGATACGATAGGGTCTTTTTAAGGGACTCCTGGACAAGTTTATGGAGCTCAGAAGAATAGAGGTAATTTCTCAGGTAAGGACATGTTTGGCATAGCTTTGTGGGCTGAAGGGCCTGTATTGTGCTCTAGGTTTACTATGTTTCTAACATTTGGAGAGGCATAATAGGAATAGTCAGCATGGCTTTGTCAAAGGCGGGTTGTCTTACAAGCCTGATTGAATTTTTTGAGGATGTGACTAAACACATTGAAGGAAGAGTAGTAAATGTAGTGTATATGGATTTCAGCAAGGCTTATTGAGAAAGTGCGGAGGCATGGAATCTAAGGGAACCTTGCTTTGTGGATCCAGAACTGGCTTGCCCACAGAAGGCAAAGAGTGGTTGTAGATGGGTCATATTCTGCATGGAGGTCAGTCACCAGTGGTGTGCCTCAGGGATCTGTTCTGGGACACTTAGTCTTTGTGATTTTTATAAATGACCTGGATGAGGAAGTGGAGAGATGTGTTAATAATTTTGCTGATGACACAAAGGTTGGAGGTGTTGTGGAGAGTGTGGAGGGCTGTCAGAAGTTGCAATGGAGTATTGATAGGATGCAAAACTGGGCTGAGAAGTGGCAGATGAAGTTCAACCCAGTTAAGTGTGAGATGGGTAATTTTGGTAGCTCAAATATGATGACGAAATATAGTAACATAGGCAGTCGACCCTCCTTATCCGCGGGGGATTGGTTCCAGGACTCCCCGCGGATACTAAAATTTGCAGATGCTCAAGTCCCTTATTTAACATGCATCAGTGTGGTGGTCTTTAGGTCCCAGCGGAACCCCGGACTTTATTTAACATGCCTTTGTGCGGTTGGCATTAGGACCTGGCGGTGCAGCTCTGAATCCAGTGTTTCTGTTCACAAAAATAATCGCGATTGAAAATAAGGTGGAAGTAAAAGCGATCGGAAAGAGGTGAAACTCCATCGGTTATTGGAAAAGCGTTAGGCTACAGTCGGTCAACGATCGGAACAATTTTATTGGAGAATGTGCAAGGCCCTGCCCCGATGAAAGCTACAATTATTACTAAGCAACGCTTAGATTAAATTATTGAAATACTTATGTTTCTTAAGTGTTTTTTATGCATAGAGAGGTAAAATATGTACTATATACTAAGAAAAACATTTGACTAACTGACGCTAAATGATACCTGTTCCGACTTCAAATCCGACAAAGATGGACTCAGGATGGAACTCGTTCATAACCTGGGGCCTGCCTGTACTTTTAAATCATTTCTAGATTACTTATAATACCTAATACAATGTAAATGCTATGTAAATAGTTGTTGTACTGTATTGTTTAGGGAATAATGACAAGAAAAACTAGTCTGTATATGCTCAAGCAACGAGTGCTGGAGAGAGAACTTCCGGGGTTTTCCCGATCTGCGGTTGGTTGAATCTGCACATACGGAATCCGCGGATAAGGAGGGCCGATTGTAGAATATATAGTAGGTTCATGGAGCTTAAAAAAATAGAGGCCTATGGGTAACCCTAGGTAATTTCTAAAGTATATATTCGGCAGAGCATTGTGGGCCGAAGCGCCTGTGTTGTGCTGTAGGTTTTTTATGTTTCTACCTCCCCTGTTCATAAGGATGATTTAAGTATCTCTGCTAGGGCCCCTGCAATTTCAGCACTTGTCCACCATAGGGTCTGAGAGAACACCGTGTCAGGCCAGAGGATTTATCCACCCTAATTTGCTTCAAGTCAGTGAACACCTCTGTAATCTGTATCAGGTCCATAATCTCAATGCTGCTTTGCCTCACTTCTGTAGGATTGTCTGTTTTGCAAGTAAATACAGATATAAAAAGTCCATTCAGCATCTCCTACATCTCTTGATTCCAAGCACATATAGCGGCAAGAAAAAGTTTGTGAACCCTTTGCAGTTACCTGGCTGTCTGCATTCTGTGAACTTCTCGGGCTGTACTTGATCTGGTATTTGGAAGTGAACCTGGTTATGTGTCAGATCTCGGTGAGAGAGCATTTTGGAGGTAGTGATCACAACTCTATCTCCTATAGCATAATGTTGGCGAGGGATAGCAGCAGACAATTTGAGAAAACATTTAACTGGTTTAGGGGGAAATATGATGCTATTTTACAGGAACTTGACAACATAAATTGGACACAGATGTTCTCAGGGAAATGGCAGAAATGTGGCAAATGTTCAGGGAACATTTGCATGGAATTCTGCATAGATATGTTCCATTGAGGCAGGGAAAGGATGGTAGAGTAAAAGTGCCATGGTGTACAAAGGATGTGGAAAATCTAGTAAAGAAAAGCTTACAAAAGGTTCAAGAAACGAGGTATTGTTAGAGGTCTAGAAATTTACAAGGGTGCCTGGAAGGAGCTCAAAAATGAAAGTGGGAGAGCCAGAAGGGGCCATGAGAAAGCCTTGGCGGGCAGGATTAAGGAAAACCCCAGGGTATTCTACAAGTATGTGAAGAGCAAGAAAATGAGCTGTGTGAGAATAGGACCAATCAGCTGTGATAGCAGAAATGTGTGCATGGAGTCGGAGGAGGTAATGGAGGTACTTAATGCATATTTTGCTTCAGTATTCACCTGTGTAAAGGGCCTTGGCAATTGTGGAGATGACTTACAGTGGGCTGAAACGCTTGAGTGTATAGACATTAAGAAAGAGAATGGAACTGCTGGAACTTTTGAAAGGTATTAAGTTAGTTAAATCGCTGAGTCCTGATGAGATGTACCCCAGGCTACTGTGGGAAGCAAAGGAGGAGATTGTTGAGTTTCTGACTCATTAGGGACAAGAGAAGTACTGGAGGATTGGTGGGTTGCAAATGTTGTTCCTCTGCTCAAGAAGGAACAGTGACCAGTGAGTCTTTTTTCAGTGGTGGGCAAGTTGTTGAAGATCCTAGCTTGTCTCTGTCTCTCTCTGTCTCTGTGTGTGTGTCTGTCTCTCTCTCTTCCCCCCCCCCCCCCTCCCCTGAGCAGTGGATGTAGTGTATATGGATTTCAGTAAGGCATTTGATAAGGTTCCCCATGCGAGGCTCATTCATAAAGTCAGGAGGCATGGGATCCAAGGAGATCTTGCTTTGTGGATACAGAGGTGCCAAAGGGTTTCGAACTGAAACGTCGACTGTACTCTTTTCCTTGATGCTGCCTGGTTTGTTGAGTTCTTTCAGTAGTATGTGCATGTGTTGCCCTTCTTTTAGCTTCCTGATTTCTGAAGCCTTCTCTTGTATTTGTATTCCATTTGTTCCTACCTGTTAGGGACCAAGTTCACTCAACCTATTCTCATAAGGCATGCTCCCCAATCCAGGCAACATCCTTGTAAATCTTTTTTGTTTAAACTATGGCCTCAACATCTCTTGAAATCAATAGTTCCCTACACCTGTTATCTTTAGTTTTTATTCTGATAGGCACATGCAAGTTTTGTACTCTTAACATTTCACTTTTGAACTCTTCCCACTTACCAAGTATACTTTTGCCAGTAAACAGCCTGTCCCAATCCACACTTGCCAGAGCTCTTGATACCATTAAAATTGGCTTTTCTCTAATCTAGAATCGCGACCCATGGACCAGATATATCTATTTGCGAATTTACTTTGTATCTAGTGATCATAATGCCATTAGTTTCAAAGTGTTCCTCTACATAAGCTTGCAACCTGCCCTGTTTCATTCCCTAATAGCAGATCAAGTATCACACTTTTTCTTCTTGGGACCTCTACACACTGATTAAGGAAACTTTCCTGAACACCTTTGACAAACTCTATCCCATCTATTCCTTTTACAGTATAGTAGTCTCAGTCAATATGCAGGAAGTTTAAAATCACCTACTACAACCACTGTTTCTTGCAACAGTTGAAATCTGTCTACAAATTTTAAACACAAAGCCTGCAGATGCTGGAAATCCAAAGCAACAAACAATGATGCAGGAATTCAGCAGGAAGGCAGCATCTATGAAAATGAATCCATATTTATCAATATTTTGGTCTGAGACACTTAAGACAAATTCTCTACAAGTTTGTTCCTCCAAGTCCTACGGACTGTGGGTGCCCCATAATGTAGCCCCCTTAATGTTGTAGTACCTTTCTTATTCCTTAGTTCCACCCATGAAGCCTCATTAAATGAGTTTTCCAGTCTGTTTTGACTGAGCACTGCTGTGAGATTTCTCTAACTAATAATGCCACTCCCCCTTTAATCTGTCATGTCTAAAATAGTGGAACCCTGGAATATTGAGCTGCCAGCCCTGCCCCTCCTGTAACCAAGTCTTACTGATGGCAACAATTTCATAATTCCATGTGTTGAGCCATTCCCTGGGCTCACCTGCCTTTCCTACAATGCTAGTTGTGTTGAAATACATGCAGCTCAAAACATTGCTCAACTTTTTGATTCCTGATTTTTGTCTGAGGTCTTGAAATCTGTCTCCACCAACTGTTTGGCACTCATTCCCATCCCCCTGCAATGCTTTGCATAACGTTAATCATTTGAAACGTCATTTTTTTAAACTCAAATGTAGTAGCCAGTCTACTTCTGACAACTCTATAAATAACAAAGTGATGTATGGCCGAATATGGTAGGTTGATGGTTGTCAGAATCAGCTTTGTACTGGAAGACATCGGAGCAGAATTAGGCCATGCTAATCAATTTACCTCGCTAATCAGGAAACTGTGCTTTAAACAGTCTCCACAGACATCTGGTAATGAATTCCACAGGTTCACCACACCTTGAATCAGAATGTCCCTCAAAAGACGTCACTCTTTTAAGCCTTTCAATATTTGATAGGCTACAATGATCCCCCTTCGTTCTTGACTCCAGGTAAAGATCCTGAACCATCACACTGTCCTCTGGATCCTGTCTAATGCCAGCATGGCCTTTCCCAAGACCCAAAGCTGCTCACAGTAGTCTGACCAATTCCTTGTGCCTTGGTGTTTGTTATTGATGTGGAATGTGTTTTACAACAGTACTGTACAAAGGCATAACAATAATATAATTTGCAAAATAACACAAAAAATCAATGAAGTGGTGTTCATGCATCATTCGGAAATCTGATGGTGGAGAAGAACTGTTTCTGAATCATTGAGTCTTTAGGATTCTGGTGATTTTCCCCCACCACCCAGAGGTCATTCACAGCAACTGATTACCTTGACATCAACCATATGTTGAGATGTGTGTAGAGATTGGAAGTGCACGTAGTCACAGATATTTGTACAGATTACATACAGCCTGTACTGTAAGTCACAAATGAACACATCACTGATGCCATGAGACAGCTGCACTGCACTGCTTCCAGTGGTTCTGTGCTCCCACTTGTGTGTAATGCTGTTGAGTGTCTTTTGAAAATCCTTGAAATTAATCTATCCAATTGAAACTGGACTATGTTTCTTCCTGCATTCTTAAGGGTTCTTCCACCCTGCAAAACACATGGCCAATATTTACAACCTCTGAAAAATGTTGTTTTCCTCAAACACCATAAATGAAGGGATGGACCCTGTGAACCCCACTTTTAACACTAAAAAAAGCATCAGTCAACTACTTGCATTTGCTACTGAGCCAGTTTGGAATCTGGCCACTCTCCCTTTCTAACATTGTAGAATCATAGTCATAGAACAGAAACAGGCCATTTGGCCCATCTAATCCATGTCAAACCATTAATCAGCCTAGTCCCAACAACCTGCACCCTGAACATAGCTCTTCATACCCCTCCCATCCATGTGCCTATCCTAATTCATGCTCATTCCAGGCTCTCACCACACAGTGAAGTTCCCATGTTTCCTTTAAACATTTCATCTTTCACCCTTAATCTATGACCTCTAGTCGTCTCAACCAACCTTAGTTGAAAAAGCCTGCTTGCATTTACTGATAATTTTGTAAATCTCTATCAAGTTTCCCCTCATCCTTTGGAATAAAGTTCTAACCAGTTCAACCTTTCCCTATAATTCAGGTCCTCAACATATTTGTAAATTTTCTCTGCACTCTTTCAATCTTATTTACATATTTCCTGTAGGTAAGTCAAGAAAACTGGACATAATTTAGGTAGGTCAAATATGATGGCACAATATAGCATTAATGGTAAGACTTTTGGCAGTGTGGAGGATCAGAGGGGTCGGGGTCCGAGCCCATAGGACACTCAAAGCTGTTGCACAGGTTGACTCTGTGGTCATGGTCAGGAATGGGAAGAGGCAGGTACTAGAGAGTACCCCAGTGGCTGTACCCCTTGACAATAAGTACTCATGTTTGAGTACTGTTGGGGGGACAGCCTACCTGGAGGAAGTGACAGTGGCCGGGCCTCCGGCACAGAGGACGGCCCTGTAGCTCAGAAGGGTAGGGATAGAAGAAAGAGGACCATAGTAATAGGGGATTCGATAGTCAGGGGTTCGGACAGGCGTTTCTGTGGAGGTGATCGGGAGTCCCAGATGGTAGTTTGCCTCCCTGGTGCTAGGGTTCGGGACGTTTCTGATCGCGTCCAAGATATCCTGAAGTGGGAGGGTGAGGAGCCAGAGGTTGTGGTACATGTAGGTACCAATTACATAGGTAGGAAAGGGGAAGAGGTCCTGAAACGAGAGTAAAGGGAGTTAGGAAGGCAATTAAGAAGGACCGCAAAGGTAGTAATCTTGAGATTACTGCCTGTGCCACGCAACAGTGAGAGTAGGAATGGAATTAGGTGGAGGATGAAAGCGTGGCTGAGGGATTGGAGCAGGGGGCAGGGATTCAAGTTTCTGGATCATTGGGACCTCTTCTGGGGCAAGGATGACCAGTTCAAGAAGGACGGGTTACACTTGAATCCTGGAGGGACCAATATCCTAGCGGGGAGGTTTACTAGGGCTACAGGGCAGACTTTAAACTAGTAAGATGGGCGGGAATCAATTTGAGGAAACTATGGGAGAGAAGGTTAGTTCACCAGTAGAGCAAGTAAGTAGACTATGTGTAAGGGAGTAAAGGCAGGTGATGGAGAAGGGATGCACTCAGCCTGAAGATGTAGGAGAGAAGAAAGAAAAGGATAATAAATTTGAATGCATTGTTAGGGATGAAAAGAGAGGAAGAGGTAGAGAGTATCTTAAATGTATCTATTTTAATGCTAGGAGCATTGTAAGAAAGGTGGATGAGCTTAAAGCGTGGATTGATACCTGGAATTATGATGTTGTAGCTATTAGTGAAACATGGTTGCAGGAAGGGTGTGATTGGCAACTAAATATTCCTGGATTTAGTTGCTTCAGGTGTGATAGAGTAGGAGGGGCCAGAGGAAGAGGTGTTGCATTGCTTGTCCGAGAAAATCTTATGGCGGTGCTTTGGAAAGATAGATTAGAGAGCTCCTCTAGGGAGACTATTTGGGTGGAATTGAGGAATGGGAAAGGTGTAGTGACACTGATAGGAGTGTTTTATAGGCCACCTAACGGGGAGCGTGAGTTGGAAGAGCAAATGTGTAAGGAGATGGCAGATATTTGTAGTAAACACAAGGTGGTGATTGTGGGAGATTTTAATTTTCCACACGTAGATTGGGAAGCTCATTCTGTAAAAGGGCTGGATGGTTTAGAGTTTGTGAAATGTGTGCAGGATAGTTTTTTGCAACAATACATAGAAGTACCGACTAGAGATGGGGCAGTGTTGGATCTCCTGTTAGGGAATGCGATAGGTCAGCTGACAGATGCATGTGTTGGGGAGCACTTCAGGACAAGTGATCACAATAGCATTAGCTTCAGTATAATTATGGAGGAGGACAGGACTGGACCTAGAGTTGAGATTTTTGATTGGAGAAAGGCTAACTTTGAGGAGATGCGAAGGGATTTAGAGAGAGTGGATTGGGTCAAGTTGTTTTATGGGAAGGATGTAATAGAGAAATGGAGGTCATTTAAGGGTGAAATTATGAGGGTACAGAATCTTTATGTTCCTGTTAGGTTGAAAGGAAAGGTTAAAGGTTTGAAAGCACCATGGTTTTCAAGGGATATTAGAAACTTGGTTCGGAAAAAGAGGGATGTCTACAATAGATATAGGCAGCATGGAGTAAAGGAATTGCTCGAGGAGTATAAAGAATGTAAAAGGAATCTTAAGAAAGAGATTAGAAAAGCTAAAAGAAGATACGAGGTTGGTTTGGCAAAGAAGGTGAAAGTAAATCCGAAAGGTTTCTACAGTTATATTAAAAGCAAGAGGATAGTGAGGAATAAAATTGGTCCCTTAGAGAATCAGGGTGGTCAGCTATGTGTGGAGCCGAGGGAGATGGGAGAGATTTTGAATGATTTCTTCTCTTCGGTATTCACTAAGGAGAAGGAAATTAAATTGTGTAAGGTGTGGGAAACAAGTAAGGAAGTTATGGAACCTATGACAATTAAAGAGGTGGAAGTATTGGCGCTTTTAAGAAATTTAAAAGTGGATAAATCTCCAGGTCCTGACAGGATATTCCCCAGGACCTTGAGGGAAGTTTGTGTAGAGATAGCAGGAGCTCTGACAGAGATCTTTCAAATGTCATTAGAAATGGGGATTGTGCCGGATTGGCGTATTGCTCATGTGGTTCCATTGTTTAAAAAGGGTTCTAGAAGTAAGCCTAGCAATTATAGACAGTTTGACATCAGTGGTGGGTAAATTAATGGAAAGTATTCTTAGAGATAGTATTAATAATTATCTGGATAGACAAGATCTGATTAGGAGTAGCCAGCATGGATTTGTGCGTGGAAGGTCATGTTTGACAAACCTTATTGAATTTTTTGAAGAAGTTACGAGGAATGTTGACGAGGGTAAGGCAGTGAATGTAGTCTATATGGACTTCAGCAAGGCCTTTGACAAAGTTCCACATGGAAGGTTAGTTAAGAAGGTTCAGTCGTTAGGTATTAATGCTGGAGTAATAACATGGATTCAACAGTGGCTAGATGGGAGATGCCAGAGAGTAGTGGTGGATAATTGTTTATCGGGATGGAGGCCGGTAACTAGCGGGGTGCCTCAGGGATCTGTTTTGGGCCCAATGTTGTTTGTAATATACATAAATGATCTGGATGATGGGGTGGTAAATTGGATTAGTAAGTATGCCGATGATACTAAGGTAGGAGGTGTTGTGGATAATGAGGTGGGTTTTCAAAGCTTGCAGGGAGATTTATGCCGGTTAGAAGAATGGGCTGAATGTTGGCAGATGGAGTTTAATGCTGAGAAGTGTGAGGTTCTACATTTTGGCAGGAATAATCCAAATAGAACATACAGGGTAAATGGTAGGCCATTGAGGAATGCAGAGGAACAGAGAGATCTAGGAATAACAGTGCATAGTTCCCTGAAGGTGGAGTCTCATGTAGATAGGGTGGTGAAGAAGGCTTTTGGAACGCTGGCCTTTATAAATCAGAGCATTGAGTACAGAAGTTGGGATGTAATGTTAAAATTGTACAAGGCATTGGTAAGGCCAAATTTGGAATATTGTGTACAGTTCTGGTCACCAAATTATAGGAAAGGTATCAATAAATTAGAGAGTGCAGAGACGATTTACTAGGATGTTACCTGGGTTTCAGCACTTAAGTTACAGAGAAAGGTTGAACAAGTTAGGTCTCTATTCATTGGAGCGTAGAAGGTTGAGGGGGGATTTGATCGAGGTATTTAAGAGGGTAATAATAAGGTATTAAGGTATTAATATAATAAGGTATTTTGAGAGGGATAGATAGAGTTGACGTGAATAGGCTGTTTCCATTGAGAGTAGGGGAGATTCAAACGAGAGGACATGATTTGCGAGTTAGGAGGCAGAAGTTTAAGGGAAACACGAGGGGGTATTTCTTTACTCAGAGTGATAGCTGTGTGGAATGAGCTTCCTGTAGAAGTAGTAGAGGCCAGTTCAGTTGTGTCATTTAAGGTAAAATTGGATAGGTATATGGACAGGAAAGGAGTGGAGGGTTATGGGCTGAGTGCGGGTAGATGGGACTAGGTGAGATTAAGAGTTCGGCACTGACTAGGAGGGCCAAGATGGCCTGTTTCTGTGCTGTGATTGTTATATGGTTAAGAAGACATACGGTGCATTGGCCTTCATCAACCATGGGATTGAGTTCAAGAGCCGAGAGGTAATGTTGCAGCTATTATAGGACCCTGGTCAGACCCCACTTGGAGTACTGTGCTCAATTCTGGTCACCTCACTACAGGAAGGATGTGGAAACTATAGAAAGAGTGCAGAGAAGATTTACAAGGATGTTGCCTGGATTGAGGAGCATGCCTTATGAGAATAGGTTGAGTGAACTTGGCTTTTTCTCCTTGGAGCGATGGAGATGAGAGTTGACTTGATAGAGGTGTACAAGATAATGAGAGGCATTGATCGTGTGGATAGTCAGAGATTTTTTCCCAAGGCTGAAATGGCTAGCACAAGAGGGCATAGTTTTAAGGTGATCAGAAGTAGGTACAGAGGAGATGTCGGTAAGTTTTTTAAGCAGAGAGTGGTGAGTGCATGGAATGGGTTGCCGGTGGAGGTGGAAATGATAGGGTCTTTTAAGAGACTCCTGGATGGCTACATGGAGCTTAGAAAAATAGAGGGCTATGTTTAAAGCCTAGGTAGTCCTAGGGTAGGGACATGTTTGGCACAGTTTTGTGGGCTGAAGGGCCTGTATTGTGCTGTAGGTTTTCTATGTTTCTATAATTTTCCAAAGCAGGCATCACCAATGTCTTGTACAATTTCAACACAACTTCCCAACTCCTGTGCTTCTTCAATTTATGAAGGCCAATGAGCAAGGTGCCTGTGATACCTGCAGAATTATGGATCTGTATCTCCAGATCACTGTTCTACTGTACTGTTCTACAGGGTGCCGTACTGCTCACTGTGCAAGTCCTACCTGAGATAGATCTCCTAAAGTGCAGCAACCACACACTGATCTGCATTAAATTCCATCTGCTGTTGTTTTTGGCCCATTTCACTGATTGGACCAGGCCCTGCTGCCAGCTTTGACAATCTTCATCACTGCCCACTACACCTCCAATCTTGGTTTCATAAGATATAGGAGCAGATTTGGGCCATTTGACCTATCGAGTTTTCTCCACCATTTCATCATGGCTGATCCAATTTTCCTTTCAGCTCCAGTTTCCTGCCTGCTCCCCGTATCCCTTCATGCCATGACCATTCAAAAATCTATCAATCTCTGCCTTAAATATGCAGAAAGACAGCCCTCACAGCTGCCCGTAACAAAGAGTTCCACAGATTCACCCTCCGGCTAAAAAAAATTCCTCCTCATCTCCATTCTAAAATGATGCACCTCTATTCTGAGGTTGTGTCTTCTGGTCTTAGACTCTTCCACCATCCACTCTATGAAGGCCTTTTACCATTGATTGGGTTTCAATGAAGTCACCCCTTATTCTTCTGAATTGGAGTATACAGCTCCAAAGCCATCAAATGCTCTTCATATGACAAACCATTCAATCCAGGAATCATTTTTGTTAAACTCTTTTGAACCCTGTCCACTTTCAGTACATCCTTTCAAAGATAAGGGGCCCAAACTTGCTCACAATACTCTAAGTGAGCCCTCACCAGTGCTTTATAAAGTTTCAACATTTCATTCTTACTTTTACAATATAGTCCTCTTGAAATGAATGCTAACATTGCATTTGCCTTCCTCATCACAGACTTGACTTGCAAATCAACCTTTAGGGAATTCTGCACAAGGATTCTCTTTGTCTTTTTTTTATATATTTTCTCCCCCATTTAGAAAAGAGTCACACTTTTCTTCTAATGATTATGCATGATCATACACTTCCTGACACTGTATTCCATCTGCCGTTTCTTTGCCCATTCTCCTAATCTGTCTAAATCCTTCTGTAGCATCTCTACTTCCTCAAAACTACCTGCCCTTCCAGTTATCTTCATATCGTCTGCAAGTGGGATCTCCCAGTGGCTCCCCATTTTAATTCCACTTCCCATTCTGGTATGAGCATCCATGGCTGCCTCCACTGCCGGGATAAGGCCACATTTGTACTCTGTTTGGGTAGCCTCCAACCTGATGGCATGAACTTTTATTTCTCTAACTTCCAGTAATTCATCCACCACCACCACCCCCCCACCATTTCCCAATTCCTTGTCCCTCTCTCATGTTATCTCCTTGCCCGCCCATCACCTCCCTATGGTGTTCATGCCATCCTCCCATTTTTTCTTTCTTCCATGACCTTCTGAATCGTTCACCAATCAACTTCCTAGCTCTGCTGCATCCCTCCCCCTCCAGATTTCACCTTGCGTTTCTCTCTCCCCTCCCCCATCTTTTAAATCTACTCCTCAGCTTTTTTCTCCAGTCCTGCTGAAGGGTTTCGGCCTGAAAAATGGACTCTACTTTTTTCCATAGATGCTGCCTGGCCTGCTGAGAATCCTCATGGATCTTTTCTAAATCACCTTGCTCAATCACATCTTCCCTGGAGTATGGCAATCAGAATTGTATACAAGATCCAATGTTTTTAACAACTGACATGATATTGCCAGCTCTTGTACCATTGCATGTCTTCACCCTGTTCACCTGTTTCAGGGACCTATGTACTTCTGGTTTTTCAGTTCAAAAGAACTGCCCAAGGCCCTGTTATTTACCACGTATGTCTTGACCTGCTTTAAGTCCCAAGATGTACTTGTCTGAGCAAAAGTCCTCTAGCCATTCCTTTGCCCACTTTTCCAGTTATCCTTCATTGTGCATCACAATACTAATTACAAACATGATAAGCCAACTGGTCACAATAACTAACCCTTATGATAAATATTCTACTGGTTAGGGGCCTCTTCTGGAAAAACAACCCATGACAAACATCTCTGCAGGTTTCCGCTGACAATTTTGTGACCAGTTGGCTAGCTCTCCTGGAAATTCCTTTGATCAAACCATATGGACCATGCAAGATCTTGCCAAGGCCTTGCTAAAATTCCATGTGGAAAATGACTACTAGCCTCTTCCCTCAGTCCTTTTGATCACCTCTTCAAAAGGCTCACTCAAATCAAACTACAACACTCAGCAAGGCTTATTCATGGTAGAGGTCATAGATTTTAGGGTGAAAGGTGAAAAATGTAAGGAGAGTCTGAGGGGGAACTGCACTCAGGGTGTGTAGAGCAAGCTGCCAGTGGAAGTGGTGGAATCAGATTCAACTACAAAATTAAAGCTAAGTACCTGGATGGGAGTGGTATGGAAGGCTGTGGGTCGATGTGACTAGGCAGGTTGTCATGGATTAGATGGGCTGAAGGACCTGCGGCTGTGCTGTAGTTCTCTATAAATGGGACTAGCCCAGGTAGGCATCTTTGGCATGGACAGGTTGAAGCAAAGTTGTACACAATTGTTTGTTTTGCTGGTTATGTCCCACAGCCCTGCTAGCATCTTCGATGGAGAAAATTTCATAATCTGGTACATAACTGCCACTTTAAGGCATTTGGTCTTATCCTGTCAGAGATGTTCCCTTTTATTCTAACCATCCCTCTTCAATTCTGGTGCTGAAAAATAATCTTTTTAATTTTGATGTATCCAGCAAATTCTTACTGATGCTGTCTGACTAGGTTGTTTACAACATCTTGTGATTTTTATTTTGGAATTTCAGCATCAGCTGTTTTTGATTTGATATTGTATCATGTTCTGTCTTTTGCAGCTCGATGAAGCTGTGGCTGCTGCACATTTGGAGAAACTCGGAGTAAAATTAACCAAACTATCAGAGGATCAGTCATCTTATCTTGGTGTTCCTGTGGATGGGCCTTTTAAACCAGACCATTACAGATATTGAACCCTGTTGATTCGTGCTGCAGAGTGCAACAACATTCCTTCAAGAGATTGATTATGTCACAGTCTGTGAAGGCTGTTCTGATTGCCAAATCAATGGTCCCAGCTGATTGTTGTTCTAACCTCAGTTGTAACCATCTTATCACCAAATCATTTGTTTTGTAATTTCACTGATGTTGAAATATAATACTGCTGAAATATTGACAATAAATATTGATTCTGACTCTGATTTCCTTTTTGACATGAAATGCTTTCACAAAACTAAGCAATTTATGAGTAACCAATTAAACTAATACCCCTAAGTTCTGGAGAAGACCAGCAAACACAGCAAATATTTGATCAGATCATGATGCAGGCATTCAACCCAAGCATGTTGACAGGTCATTTCCCTGCACACGTGCTGGATAACCTGGAGTTCTTCCAACAGATTGTTTGAAGCTCCAACTTATAACCATCTGCAGTCTCTTGTGAGTTGATCAAAGTGTGCAGAATATTTTAATTATATAATTAAGAGATTTTGATGTCCTACTGTTTTGTGTCTCTTTCCCAACCTATATGCTGGCCTTTAGTTTGCTGTGGCTTTAGATGGCTTAGCTCTGATCAAGTGAGCTTCTGCTGACATGGCTTGTTGATCAGTAAACCAGAGAAAACCCATGTAGGCACTGAGTCAATGTGATACTCCAAAAAGCCAGGACCTGAGTTCAGAGTTGGAGCTGCTCTACTAGATGCATACATAAAATATAGAAATCTACAGCACATTACAGGCCCTACAGCCCACAATGACATTACAGCTGACCATGTAACCTACTGTAGAAACTGCCTAGAATTTCCCTACCACATAGCTCTCTCTTTTTCTTTTTGACATCCCCTCTGTACCTACATACAAGCACCTTAAAACTGTATCAACCTATGTTAGCTAGCCATAGGATCAATGCCTCTCATCTTATACACCTCTATCAGGTGACCTCTCATCCTCTGTGGCTCCAAGGAGAAAAGGCCAAATTCACTCCACCTATTCTCATAAGGCATACTCTCCAAGCCAGGCAACATCCTTGTAAATCTATAGTATCCACATCCTTCCTGTAATGAGGAGATCAGAACTGAACACGGTTCTTCAAGTGGCGTCTAACTAAGCTTAGTCTTGTATAGCTTTAACATTACCTCACAGCTCTTGAACTCAGTCTCACTGTTGATAAAGACCATCACACCATGCAGCTTCTTAACACTGTCAAATTGTGTAGCAGCTATGAGAGTCCTGTATTCCTGTTGATACAAACCCGAAGATCTCACGGATCCTCCACACTGCTACGAGTCTTACCATTGTTATTTTCTGTCTTCAAATTTGACCTACCAAAATAAACCACTTCACACTTATCCAAGTTGAATTCCATCTGCTACTTTTCAGCCCACTTATGCATCCTATTGAAATCCTGCTGTAACCTCTGATAACCCTCTAGTCTATCCACAACACCCCTAACTTTTGTGTTACCAGCAAACTTACTAACCCATTTTACTTTGTCATCCAGGTCATTTAAAAAAAGTCACGCAGAGGGGTCCTAGAGCAGACCCCTGCGGAACACCACAGGAGGAATGATTACCATCCTCCATGCAGACAATGAGCCATCCACAACCACCCTTTGCTATTCTCATAAGGCATGCTCCCCAATCCAGGCAATTCCTAGTAAATCTCCTCTGCACCCTTTCTATAGTTTCCACATCCTTCCTGTAGTGAGGTGACCAGAACTGAGCACAGTACTCCCAAGTGGGGTCTGACCCTATAGCTGCAACATTACCTCTCGGCTCTTGAACTCAATCCCATGGTTAATGAAGGCTAATGCACCTTATGCCTTCTTAACCACAGACAACCTGTGCAGCTGCTTTGAGTATCCTATGGACTTGGACCCAAAGATCCCTCTGATCCTCCACACTGCCAAGAGTCTTACCATTAATATTCTGTCATCATACTTGACCTACCAAAATGAACCACTTCACACTTAGCTGGGTTGAACTCCATCTGCCACATCTCCACCTAGTTTTGCATCCTATCAATGTCCTGCTGTAACTTCTGACAGTCCTCCACACAATCCCCAACACCCTCAATGTTTGTGTCATCAGCAAATTTACTCACCCACTTTCTCACTCAGGTCATTTATAAAAATCATGAAAAGATAGTGCATCTTTGCTCTATCATATAACCATATAACAATTACAGCACGGAAACAGGCCATCTCAGCCCTTCTAGTCTGTGCCGAACGCTTACTCTCACCTAGTCCCACTGACCCCACTCAGCCCATAACCCTCCATTCCTTTCCTGTCCACATACCTATCCAATTTTCCTTTAAATGACAATACCGAACCTGCCTCTACCACTTCTCCCGGAAGCTCATTCCACACAGCTACCACTCTCCGAGTAAAGAAATTCCCCCTCATGTTACCCTTAAACTTTTGCCCCCTAAGTCTCAACTCATGTCCTCTTGTTTGAACCTCCCCTAATCTCAATGGAAAAAGCTTATCCATGTCAACTCTATCTATCCCCCTCATAATTTTAAATACCTCTTATCAAGTCCCCCCTCAACCTTCTATGCTTATCATCTGCTCATCTTCCTCACCAACCCCCTACAAGCTATCTCTACTAGTGCGCCAACCGCCCCATCCTCTGCCTCTTCACTTCGGTTCCCACCCCCCTGCAAATCTAGTTTAAACACTTCCCAATAGCATAAGCAAACATCCCTCCCATATTATTGGTTCCCCTTCAGTTCAGGTGCAACCCGTTCCACTTGTACAGGTCACCCCTTCCCCAGAAAAAGTTCCAATCATCCAAGAACTTGAAACTGTGCCCCCTGCACAATTTCCTCAGGCACTTGTTCATCTGCTTGTTATCTTCCTGTTCCAAACCTTCACTAGCTTGTGGCACCAAGAGTAATCTAGAGATTACCACCATGGGGGTCCTGCTCTTCAGCCAACTTTCTAACTGCCTAAACGTACTGTGCAGGACCTCTACCCCTCTCTTGCCTATGTCATTGGTACCGATATGTACTATGACCTCCCGCTGCTCACCCTCCCCTTCAAGAATATTCTGCAACTGCTCAGGGACATTCTGGACCCTAGCACCCAGGAGGCAACACACTATCCTGGTAGCTCTTGTTGCCACAGAATCTCCTATCTGTCCCTCTAACTATTGAGTCCCCTATGACTTCCTCCACCTGACTTCACCCAACACTTCTGAGGCTCAGAGCTGACCTCAGTGCTATTGGTCTGGCTTGTGCCGCCTTGCCCAGGTAGGTCATCTACCTCAACAGCATACAAAGGGATATACCTGTTGTTGAGGGGAATGGCCACAGGGTGAACCTGCACTGACTTCTTTCGCCCTTTACCTCTCTCGGTATTCACCTATATACTTCCTGAATTCTGCATTCTGGGTGTAATCACCTGCTCAAAAGTTGTATCTATCAATTTCTCTGCCTCCCAGCTGATCTGTTGTTCATCCAACTCTTGCTCCAGCTCCTTAATGCGGTCTTTCATGAGCTGAAGTTGGCTGCACTTCCCGCCTGTATAGTCATCAGGAAGACTCATATCCTATAAGAGCATTCCACTGTCATATCTGCCATCCTGCTCGCACTGTACAATGGGCAACCAAGACCAAATCAGCAATAACTAAAGGAAAAACTAACCCTTCTAACCTGTTTCCTTGGCCTCAGCCTCTTCTTGTTGAAGCCTATTGAGGCCATTAACACTCATACTCTCTCCACTGGCCTGCTCACAACAAGGCCAGCCCACTTGTCCCTTCTGTACTCTTACTTATTTTGCAGTGTTCTGCTCCCAATGCTGATTGGGCCTCCAGCATGTTCGGAATGTGTAGTACCATTTTGTAAGTTGAAAGACATACACATGATTGAAGATCTTTATTTCATTAACTCGCACATACCTTACACAATTTGGATAGCAATAAAGCTTAGAAATACATAATTATTCAAATACTTAATTGTCATATCAGAACTAGGTTACAGGTGAGGCATGAGAAGATAGTTGATTTGTTTCTACTCAACTTTTATGTTGAATTACAGATACATTTTAACTAAAATATATTAATACATCATTCTAATTCATTAAGGACTAGAGTTCAGAATTTTTGACATTTACTGAAATAAAGGATCTTTGCTGCTATTTGATATTGGAACATGTACAAATAATGATCCACTCAAGCAGTGATTAGTCAGTTTTAGAGCACTCCATTGTGTTCTGTTGCTGCATATTTCAATTACTTGCTTCTATCCATTTTAACTATCAAATGCCGTAAGCTGGAAAACTTTGGTTTAACTGCCTCTCTGGGAGTGTGTGAATGAAGTGTTGCCAAATTATCCGATTGCTGCCCTGCAGCTTCAGTACCACTGTGCTGTCGAATTGTTGCAGTTGGACATAGACTATCCATTGATAATCTTCTCACTGATGAACTGAGGCATGGTGTAAAGGATTAAGAAGATAAAGATGGCCAGAATGGCAATGACCAGCAAACCAATAATGTACCACTTGTAATTTTTCCATATGAAGTATACAAATGACTTCAGTGGGTTGATGAACCAGTTAAAGGATGTGTTGGGTCGGCTGCAAAAGAAGTACTCATGTTAGTTAACCAAGTTGTATCAGGGATATACAGTATCACTTTAGTGAAGAATTCAACTATGCCTTTATTTGCATACTGACGTTCAGCAATAGATTAAAAACATTGATGTAAATCATAGCATGTTACATATCCCATGATTTCCTGCCAGCATTCAGTCCAGTATGCCCTTCCACCATTTCAACCCAAACGCTTGAAATGCCCATTTTTATTTGCTACCCTAACCTATTTTGTTCCACAGAGCTTGAACTTTTAACTCATCATTACCTCTTTCAGAACTAGAAACTCATGTGAATGACTAAGTTTGTCCAAGATCAGAGAGGAAAAAAAGATTATTTTCTCCCCCATGATGAAAGACTGGAAACAATGGATGCAGGTGGCCACTTTTCCAAACGATAAGCAGTAAACATTTCATTACAAGTTCTAAGATGAAAGGATGCTGGCATTTTCAAATTTATCCCCAAGATTAGAATGTGATGAGGCGGAATGGAGGTGACATGGGTACAGATCTTACAGTCTTGATACCATGCCTGGAACTAAAATGTAACTCGAAACTAGCAAAAAAGAGGGGCAAGACTGGCATCTTAAAGTCCAAGATTAGGGTTTTCAGAAATAAAAGATGAGAATTGGGGAGCATTATTGGTTGCAATACTTATTTTAGAAATCCCTGCTGTGAAAATAAAGCATCATTAACTGAGGCTATATGGAGTGGATTAGAAAACACAGCTAAGGCATAACTGTAGTGAACTACAGATCTCCAAACAAGTCTGAGAGAGGGACCACTGGGGAGAACCCACACACTCCAAGGGAAGGGCGTAATGTTTTATTTACTCTAATCATGTCACCTCCCCTCAGAGTCCAGGAGCAGCAGGAAACCTCTGAGTGTCTTCAGCAATTTCAAATTTGCTGCAGACACAGCCACAGCTTCTGTTTACTTACTTGGGTTTGTCTAGTGGTTCTGGCTCTTTCCGTCCAAGACCCACAGGGGATTTTTCTGCTTCTTCCACAGTGAGCAAGTGCAACTCAGCCTCAACTTTACCCTGTCATAAGCAAAAAATATTTATTAGAGTTTCAGGCACGACAGGGGGTGGGGGGTAATTCATGAAGCAAGTTGACCATGTGCAATTCATGTCTGCTGTCCCTAATCAGTCCTTGATTTTCCAAATGCTAATAAATCATATCCCTCAGAACAGGGATTATTGCCTGTGCTACGTGACAGTGAGTATAGGAATAGAGTGAGGTGGAGGACAAATGTGTGGCTGAGGGATTGGAGCAGGGGACAGGGATTCAGATTTCTGGATCATTGGGACCCTCTTTTGGGGCAGGAGTGTCCTATACAAAAAGGATGGGTTGCACTTGAATCCCAAGGGGAACCAATAATCTGGCAGGGAGGTTTGCTAAGGCTACTGGGGAGAGTTTAAACTAGAACTATTGGAGGGTGGGAACTGAACTGAAAGATGGAGGAAGAGGAGGTTAGCTCACAAACAGAGAAAGCTTGGAGACAGTGCAAGAGGGAGGATAGGCAGGTGATTGAGAAGGGACCCATTCAGACTGGAGGATTGGAGAGTTGCAGATATTCTTCCTTTATTCAAGAAAAAGAGTAGAGATAGCCCAGGAAATTATAGACCAGTGAGTCTTACTTAAGTGGTTGGTAAGTTGATGGAGAAGATCCTGAGAGGCATAATATGATTAGGAGTAGTCAGACTAGGTTTGTGAAAGGCAGGTCGTGCCTTACAAGCCTGATCTAATTTTTTGAGGATGTGACTAAACACATTGATGATGGTAGAGCAGTAGATGTAGTGTATATGGATCTCAGCAAGGCATTTGACAAGTTACTCCATGCAAGGCTTTTGACAAGGTACCCCATGCAAAGCTTATTGAGAAAGTAAGGAGGCATGGGATCCAAGGGGACATTGCTTTGTGGATCCAGAACTAGCTTGTCCATAGAAGGCAAAGAATGGTTGTAGATGGGCCAGATTCTATATGGAGGTCAGTGACCAGTGTAGTGCCTCAGAGATCTGTTCTGGGACCCCTACTCTTTGTGATTTTTATAAATCACCTGGATGAGGAAGTGGAGGGATGGGTTAGTCAATCTGCTGATGACACAAAGGTTGGAGGTGTTGTGGATAGTGTGAAGGGCTTTCAGAGGTTACAGCAGGACATCGATAAGATGCAAAACTGAGCTGAGAAGTGGCAGATGGCGTTCAACCCAGATAAGTGTGAGGTGGTCCACACACAAAGGGACAGCGTTAGGGAACTGGAGATGCAGCTCGATGACCTTCGCCTGGTCAGGGAGAGAAGGAGGTGATAGAAAGGAGTTACAGACAGGTGGTCACACCGGGGCTAAGGGGGACAGAGAAATGGGTCACAGTCAGGAGAGGGAAGGGGAAGAGTCAGGTACTAGAGAGTACCCCTGTGGCTGTACCCCTTGACAATAAGTACTCCTGTTTGAGTACTGTTGGGAGAACAGTCTACCTGGGGGATGTGGCAGTGGCTGTGCCTCTGGCGCAGAGTCTGGTCCTGTGGCTCAGAAGGGTAGGGAAAGGAAGAAGAAAGCAGTAGTGATTGGGGACTCTATAGTTAGGGGGTCAGACAGGCGATTCTATGGATGCAGGAAAGAAACTCGAATGGTAGTTTGCCTCCCAGGTGCCAGGGTCTGCGATGTTTCGGATTGCATCCAAGATATCCTGCTGTGGGAGGGAGAGCAGCCAGAGGTTGTGGTACATATTGGCACCAATGACATAGGTAAGAAAAGGAAAGAGATCCTGAAAAAAGACTACAGGGAGTTAGGAAGGAAGTTGAGAAAGAGGACCGCAAAGGTAGTAATATCAGAATTACTGTCTGTGCCACATGACAGTGAGAATAGGAATAGGATGAGGTGGAGGATGAATGCGTGGCTGAGGGATTGGAGCAGGGGACAGGGATTCAGATTTCTGGATCATTGGGACCTCTTTTGGGGCGGGTGTGACCTGTACAAAAAGGACGGGTTGCATTTGAATCCCAGGGGGCCCAATATCCTGGTGGGAAGGTTTGCTAAAGCTACTGGGGAAAGTTTAAACTAGAATTGTTGAGGGGTGGGAACCAAACTGAAGAGACTGGGGAAGAGGCAGTTGGTTCACAAATAGAGAAAGCTTGTAGACAGTGCGAGAGGGAGGATAGGCAGGTGATAGAGAATGGACGCACTCAGACCGATGGCTTGAGATGTGTCTATTTTAATGCAAGGAGTGTTGTGAACAAAGCAGATGAGCATAGAGTGTGGATCAGAATTTGGTGATATGATGTGGTGGCCATTACAGAGACTTGGATGGCTCAGGGATTGGACTGGTTACTTCAAGTGCCGGGTTTTAGATGTTTCAGAAAGGACAGGGAAGGAGGCAAAAGAGGTGGGGGTGTGGCACTGTTGATCAGAGATAGTGTCATGGTTGCAGAAAAGGTGGATGCCATGGAGGGATTGTCTACGGAGCCCCTGTGGGTGGAGGTTAGGAACAGGAAGGGGTCAATAACTTTACTGGGTGTTTTTTATAGGCCGCCTAATGGTAACAGGGATATCGAGGAGCAGATAGGGAAACAGATTCTGGAAAGGTGTAATAATAACAGAGTTGTGATGGGAGATTTTAATTTCCCAAATATCGATGGGCATCTCCCTCGAGCGAGGGGTTTAGATGGAGTGGAGTTTGTTAGATGTGTTCAGGAAGGTTTCTTGACACAGTATGTAGATAAGCCTACAAGAGGAGAGGCTGTACTTGATTTGGTATTGGGAAATGAACCTGGTCAGGTGTCAGATCGATAAGTGGGAGAGCATTTTGGAGATAGTGATCATAATTCTATCTCCCTTACAATAGCATTGGAGAGAGATAGGAGCAGACATGTTAGAAAAGTGTTTAATTGGAGTAAGGGGAATTATGAGGCTATCAGGCAGGAAATTGGAGGTTTAAATTGGAAACAGATGTTCTCAGGGAAAAGTATGGAAGAAATATGATAAATATTCAACAGATATTTGAGTAGAGCTCTGTATAGGTACGTTCCAATGAGACAAGGAAGTTATGGTAGGGTACAGGAACCATGGTGTACAAAGGCTGTAATAAGTCTAATCACGAAGAAAAGAAAAGCTTACAAAAGTTTCAGAGAGCTAGGTAATGTTAGAGATCTGGAAAGATTATAAGGCTACTAGGAAGGAGCTTAAGAAGGAAATCAGGAGAGCCAGAAGGGGCAATGAGAAGGTCTTGGCGGGCAGAACCTCACTACAGGAAGGATGTGGATACTATAGAGAGAGTGCAGAGGAGATTTACAAGGATGTTGCCTGGTTTGGTGTGCATGCCTCATGGGAACAAGTTGAATGAACTCTCCTTGGATCGACAGAGAATGAGAGGTGACCTGAAAGGGGTGTATAAGATGATGACAGGCATTGATCATGTGGACAGCCTGAGGCTTTTTCCCAGGGCTGAAATGGCTAACGCTAGGGGGCATAGCTTTGAGATGCTTGGAAATAGGTACAGAGGGGATGTCAGAGTTAAGTTTTTCACACAGAGAGTGGTGGGTGCATGGAAGGCACTGCCAGTGATAGTGGTGGAGGCAGCTACAATAAGGTCTTTTAAGAAACTCTTAGATAGGTACATAGAGCTTAGAAAAATAGAGGGCTTTGCAGTAGGGAAATTCTAAGACAATTTCTAGAGTAGGTTACATGGTTGGCATAACATTGTGGGCCGAAAGGCCTGTAATGTGCTGTAGATTTCTATGTTCTATGATATTTCCTGTGGTGAGAGAGTCTAAGACCAGAGGACACAGCCTCAGAATAGAGGGGCGTCCTTTTAGAATGGAGATGAGGAGGAATTTCTTTAGCCAGAGAGTGATGAATCTGTGGAATTCTTTGCCACCAGCAGCTGTAGTGGCCAAGTCTTTACGTACATTTAAGGCAGAGGTTGATAGATTCTTGATTGGTCAGGGCTTGAAGGGATACAGGGAGAAGGCAGGAGATTGGGGCTCAGAGAAATATTGGATCAGCCATGATGAATTAGCGGAGCAGACTCAATGGGCCAAATGGCCTAATTCTGCTCCTATTATGGTCTCGTGGTTTTATGGTCTAAATCCATTCATTTGTGATACCAGTGGCAGAGGGACCACAATTGCCTTGGTTGTGGTGAGGAGTAGGCCTTGGCAGCAGTGTTGCCTTGGATGCAACTGCCCAGGGGAGTGAGCAGGGCACTCTGCTTGATGCAGAGGAATTGTGCTGGCTTGGGAGCTGGCCTCTCCTGCTCATGCTTCCCTCCGATGTTTGTTAAGTGGTGCCTTCTGGTGTTCACTTGGTGGACCAGTTTAACTACAGTCATGCTACTCAGGACTTGGGCTATTTTTATCACTCTTTGTGATGTATATTTTTCTGAAATAGCAACCTAATGTGGTACTATTTGCAGAGTGCTGTGTGCTGTCGGTAATGGAGTTTGCACGTTGGCCCCAGAGGAATGATGCTTTGTTTAGCTATATTCATGTATGGTTGAATGTTGATTAAACTTGAACTTGAAGTCTATGGGGCCAATGGCCAACATTTATGCTGTGCATTTCTTTGATTTTGTTGTCTTATCCCAAGCACCAAATGTTCTGTAGCTTAAGTGAAATTACCAAGCAAAGTTAAATAGATTGCATTACCCTTGCATCTGAGTGGACCCCATCCTAATTTACCAATAGCAATGTGTCCCATCTGAATGGCCTAGAATTGGTCCAAGTGAAGAGACAATAAACTGCACTAGGATCCCAACCAGCTACATATTTCTCCTTAAGCTGGTGATACAAGGACATCTCACCCTAAGAATGTACGTGTTGCCAGAGCTGTCAGTAAACTCAACATCCTCAATTTTCACTTTCTTCTTTTTCTTTTTTTTCTTCTTTTTCTTGCTTTCATCATCTTCTTCTTCCTCATCTTCTGCTTCTTTCACTTTGATCATGGGCCACCATCCCTTCATCCTCTTTCCCTTTATGATGGAGGCACGAGGACCTGCTTTCTCTTTTGCCATCTTGATGGTACATTGGTCAGCTGTCTTTGCTGGTCGGACCAAATCATTTAGCTTCAGTTCAACCGAGCCTGCAACATTAAAACAAAATCCTTAGCAACTTAAATAACAATTTAGTGGTGGACAACTGTCAGGTTGGAGGCTGGTGACTAGTGGTGTGCCTCAGGGATCTGTACTGGGTCCAATGTTGTTTGTCATATACATTAATGATTTGGATGATGGGGTGGTAAATTGGATTAGTAAGTATGCAGATGATACTAAGGTAGGTGGCGTTGTGGATAATGAAGTAGGTTTTCAAAGCTTGCAGAGAGATTTAGGCCAGTTAGAAGAGTGGGCTGAACAATGGCAGATGGAGTTTAATACTGATAAGTGTGAGGTGCTACATTTTGGTAGCAATAATCCAAATAGGACATACATGGTAAATGGTAGGGCATTGAAGAACGCAGTAGAACAGAGTGATCTAGGAATAATGGTGCATAGTTCCCTGAAGGTGGAATCTCATGTGGATAGGGTGGTGAAGAAAGCTTTTGGTATGTTGGCCTTTATAGATCAGAGCATTGAGTATAGGAGTTGGGATGTAATGTTAAAATTGTACAAGGCATTGGTGAGGCCAAATTTGGAGTATTGTGTACAGTTCTGGTCACTGAATTATAGGAAAGATGTCAACAAAATAGAGAGAGTACAGAGGAGATTTACTAGGATGTTACCTGGGTTTCAGCACCTAAGTTACAGAGAAAGGTTGAACAAGTTATGTCTTTATTCTCTGGAGCGTAGAAGGTTGAGGGGGGACTTGACAGAGGTATTTAAAATTATGAGGGGGATAGATAGAGTTGTCATGGATAGGCTTTTTCCACTCAGAGTAGGGGAGATTCAAACAAGAGGACATGAATTGAGAGTTAGGGGGCAAAAGTTTAGGGGTAACACAAGGGGGAATTTCTTTACTCAGAGAGTGGTAGCTGTGTGGAATGAGCTTCCAGTAGAAGTGATAGAGGCAGGTTCAGTATTTTCATTTAAAGTAAAATTGGATAGGTATATGGACAGCAAAGAAATGGAGGGTTATGGGCTGTGTGCAGGTTGGTGGGACTAGGTGAGAGTAAGCGTTCCACATGGACTAGAAGGGCCAAGATGGCCTGTTACCATGTTGTAATTGTTATATGGTTATAATTTAATTTTGGCAAAAGAGGTTGCAACACATTCTTAACCAATGTCTAAAACATGGTCAAACTGTTCCATAGCTCGGACTCTGACGAAATGAGTTTCATTCTTGTGTAGATGTGCAGAGATTTAGGTAATCAGGAAAGTATTAAATTTTGGAAAATTATGCTGCTCGAGTAGAAGCCACCAGACTATGTCATATATTATTATATAATAATATTAAAGAGGTTACCTAAAGTTTCTTCAGATACATAAAATGTAAAACAGAGGCAAGAGTAGACATCGGACTATCAGAAAACGGCGCTGGAGAGGTAATTAAGGGGGACAATGAAATGGCAGAAGACCATAAGACATAGGAGCAGAATTAGGCCATTCAGCCCATTGAGTCCACTCCACCATTTCATCATGGCTGATCCCAGATCCCATTCAACCTCATACACTTACCCTTTCACCATATACCTTGATGCTCCGACCAGTTAGGAATCTATCAATTTCTGGTTTAAATATATCTTCAGACTTGGCCTCCACTGCAGTCTGTGGCAGAGCTTTCCATAGATTTACCACTCTCTGAGTAAAACAAATCCTCCTGAACTCTGTTCTGAAAGGTTGCCCCTCAATTTTGAGGCTGTGCTCTCTAGTTCTGGATACTGCCCACCAGATGAAAGTTCCTCACCACATCCACCTTATCTAGTTCCTTAACATTCGGTAAGTTTCAATGAGATCCCCACACGTTCTTCTAAATTCCAGTGAATACAGGCCCAAAGCTGTCAGACACTCCTCATATGTTAATCATCATATGGCAGATGAACTGAATAAGTATTTTGCATGTCTTCACTGTGGAAGGCACTAGCAGTAAGTTCCAAGTATCAGGGGACATGAAGTGTGTGAAGTTACCCTAACAGGAATGAAGGTTCTTGGGAAACTTAAAGGTCTGAAGGTATATAAGTCACCTAGACCAGATGGTGTACACGCCAGAGTTCTGAAAGTGGTGGCTGAAGAGATTGTGGAGGTATACATAATGATCTTCCAAGAATAACTAGATTTTGGAATGGGTTGGGAATGCTGAAAAATTGGAAATGTCACCCTACTCTTCAAGAAGGAAGAGAGGCAGAAGAAAGGAAACTATAACTTAGTCTGACCTCAGTGATTGAGAAGATGTTGGAGTTGATTATTAATGATGAGGTCTCAGGCTCCTTGGAGGCACATGATAAAATGGTTTCCTCAAGGGAAAATCTTGCCTGATAAATCTGTTGGAATTCTTTGAAAAAATAACAAGCAGGATAGACAAAGGAGAATCAGTTGACGTTGTGTACTTGGATTTTCAGAAGGCCTTTGACCAGGTGCCACACATGAGGCTGCTTAACAAGCTAGGACCTCTTGGTATTGCAGGAAAGATTCTAGGATGCATAAAGTTGTGGCTGATTGGCAGGAAGCAGAGATTGGGAATAAAAGGAGCTTTTTCTGGCTGGCTGATGGTGACTAGTGGCGTTCCACAGGGGTTTTGGTTGGGACTGATTCTTCTTACATTATATGTCAATGATTTGGATGATGGAATTGATGGCAGGATATTGTGGCTGAGAGGAAAAATGGATTAGCTGTGATGAAATGGTGAAGCAGACTCAATGGGCCAAATGGCCTAATCTGCTCCTATATCTTATGGTCTTGCTTGCAGTGATTTTTTTTGTATTGTTTTTACAGAAGTCACCTTGTAATGCCCAATGTTTTTGTACCTTCCAGGAGGCACACTGAATAGTGTCAATGTAGAAGAGTCATTCTCACAATGTGGACTGCAGATTCATGAGTCCATCTAACAGTCTGCTAAATACTATTATTGTATCTGCAACACACAAAATACTGGAGGGACTCAGCAGGTCCAGAGATGTTCATCAGGACCTGAACATTTCTATTTCACTGGACATATCTCTTCTGGGAGAAAGATTCTGTCTGTCTCCTCTACTTTAGGCTTAACATAATTTTATAAACTTCGACCAGATCCTCCTTGAATCTGCACCATTTTAAAGAAAACCTAAGGTTGTCCAACTTGTCCTGTTACTATAGCTCATATCCTCTCATCCCGGCAGCATCCTGATAAACTTCTTGAATTTGAATTGACTTTATTTCTTACATCCTTCACCTACATGAGGAGTAAAAATCTTTACATTACATCTCCATTTAAATGTGCAATGTGCAATCAAAGAAATTTATAATCATTTATAATAAATAAAACAGTCAATGTAATATAGAGTACACTTCAAATCAGCGTGAGTTCATCAGTCTGATGGCCTGGTGGAAGAAGCTGTCGCAGAGCCAATTAGTCCTGGCTTTTATGCTGTGGTACTGTTTCCCAGATGGTAGCAGCTGGAATAGACTGTGGTTGGGATGCCTTGGGTCCACAATGATCCTACGGGTCCTTTTTACACACCTGTCCTTATAAATGTCCTGAATCCACAGTCTGTGCGGATTGGTGATAACATATCCCCCTCACTGACGATCAACACTGGCGCACCTCGGGGGTGTGTGCTTAGCCCACTGCTCTACTTTCTGTATACACATGACTGTGTGTCTAGGCATAGCTCAAATACCACCTGCAAATTTGTTGACGATACAGCCATTGTTGGTTGAACCTCAGGTGGTGATGAGAGGGCGTACAGGAGTGAGATATGCCAAATAGTGGAGTGGTGCCACAACAACCTGGCACTCAAAGTCAGTAAGACGAAAGAACTGACTGTGGATTTCAGGAAGGGTAAGACCAAGGAACACATACCAATCCTCACAGAGGGATCAGAAGTGGAGAGAATGAGTAATTTCAAGTTCCTGGGTGTCAAGATCTCTGAGGATCTAACCAGGTCCCAACATATCGGTATAGTCACAAAGAAGGAAAGACAGCAGTTATACTCTATTAGGAGTTTGAAGATATTTGGCATGTCAACAAATACACGCAAAAACTTCTATAGTTGTACTGTGGAGAGCACTCTAACAGGCTGAATCACTGTCTGGTACGGAGGGGCTACTGCACAGGACGAAAAGAAGCTGCAGAAGGTTGTAAATCTAGTCAGCTCCATCTTGGGCACTAGCCTACAAAGTACCCAGGACATCTTTAGGAAGCAGTGTCTCAGAAAGGCAGCATCCATTATTAAGGACCTCCAGCACCCAGGGCATGTCCTTTTCTCACTGTTACCATCAGATAGGAGATACAGAAGCCTGAAGGCACACACACAGTGAATCAGGAACAGCTTCTTCCCCTCTGCCATCTGATTCCTAAATGGACATTGAAGCTTTGGACACTACCTCACTTTTTTTAATATACAGTATTTGTTTTTGCACATTTTAAAAAATCTATTCAATATACGTAATTGATTTACTTGTTTATTTATTATTATGTTTTATTTTAATTATTATAATTATTATTATTTTGCTCTCTCTGCTAGATTATGTATTGCATTGAACTGCTGCTGCTAAGTTAACAAATTTCACGCCACATGCCCATGATAATAAACCTGATTCTGAGTCTGGTTCTGATTCTGATTCAATTGTGCCCTTGTAGAAAGTTCTTAGGATTTGGGGGCCCATACCAAACTTCCTTAACCTGTTGTTCCTTTTTCACCACACAGCTGGTTTGTACAGATCATGAGGTCCTCGGTGATGTGGATGCTGAGGAACTTAAATCTGTTTACCCTCTCAACCCCAGATCCATTGTTGTCAATAGGGGTTAGCCTGACTTCATTCCTCCTGTAGTCCACAACCAGCTCCTTTGTTTTTGCAACATTGAAGGAGAGATTGTTTTTTGACACCACTGTGTCAGAGACTGTCTGTACCTTTCCAAACCTTCCTTTTTCCTCTGTAATAGGGAGATTACAATATTCCATGTGCAGCCTAATCAAAATCCAACGTAAATGGAACATTTATTTATTTAGAAACAGGACATCAACAAGCCCTTGCAGCCCAACGAGCCTGTGCCATCCAATTACATCCAATTAACCTACCAACCTTTATGTCTTTGGAACGTGGGAAGAAACTGGAGCACTCAGAGAAAGAAAACATGATGACAGGGAGATTGTACCAACTCCTTATAGCACTACGCTACACTACCATACAGTCCCATGTGAAGGCCCTGTTCTTATACTCAGTGTTCTAACCAATGAAGGCAAGCATGCCATACACCTTCTTTACCAACGTATCTACTTGCATGGCCACTTCCAAGGAGCTATGGACTTGGACCCCGAGGGATCTCTGTACAGCCAGCCAGGTTAATACCCTTCCACCTCAAACCTCTGTCTTCTATGGGCAAATCCATTCTGAATCCAAACTAACAAATCATGCTTCTGAATCTTCTTCGAGTGATCAGCCTACCATGAGGCACTCTGTCAAATGCCTTAATAAACTTCATACGAGCAACATCCACTACTCTACCTTCATCAATCAACTTCATCAGCTCCTAAAAAGACACTAGCTTTCAATTTGTAAAACATGATCTGCCCTACATAAAGCTATGCTAACTGTCTCTAATTAGCCTATGTTCTTCCAAATTCTCTGCAATAGCTTCCATAACACTGACATGAATATAATCAGAATTATCTCTATTTCTCTTCTTGAACAAAGGAACAATACTGGCTGCCTTGCAGTCTTCCAGGACCTCATGTGTTGCTGGTTCTCAGGATCACAATCTGAAAATAGAGGGTAGACCACATAGCAGTGAACTGGGGAGATATTTCTTCAGTTTTTGGATTGCCCCACCTTAGAGTGTCCATAGAACCATAGAACACTACAGCACAGTACAGGCCCTTCAGCTCTCCACATTGTGCCGATCCATATAATCCTTTAAAAAAAGTACTAAACCCACACTACCCCGTAACCTTCCATTTTTCTTTCATCCATGTGCCTGTCCAAGAGGCTCTTAAATACCTCTAATGTTTTAGCCTCCACCACCATCACTGGCAAGTCATTCCAGGCCCTCACGACCTTCTGTGAAAAAAAACTTACCCCTGATGTCTCCCCTAAACTTCCCTCCCTTAATTTTGTACATATGGCCTCTGGTGTTTGCTATTGGTGCCCTGGGAAACAGGTACTGACTGTCCACCCTATCTATGCCTCTCATAATCTTGTAGACTTTTATCAAGTCCCCTCTCATTCTTCTACACTCCAAAGAGAAAAGTCCCAGCTCAGCTAAACTTGCTTCATATGACTTGTTCTCCAATCCAGGCAACATCCTGGTAAATCTCCTCTGCACCCTCTCCATAGCTTCCACATCCTTCCTATAATGAGGTGACCAGAATTGAACACAATATTCTAAGTGCGGTCTCACCAGAGATTTGTAGAGTTTCAACATGACCTTTCTACTACTCTTGAACACAATCCCCCTGTTAATGAAGCCTAGCATCCCATAGGCCTTCTTAACTACCCTATCAACCTGTGCAGTGACCTTGAGGGACGTATGGATTTGAACCCCAAGGTCCCTTTGTTCATCCACACTCTTAAGTAACTGACCATTAATCCTGTACTCAGTCTTCTGGTTTATCCTTCCAAAATGCATCACCTCACACTTGTCCAGATTGAACTCCATTTGCCATTTTTCTGCCCAACTCTGCAGCCTGTTTATATCCTCTTGTAACCTTCGACCACCTACAGCTCCAGCCACAACTCCTCTAATCTCCGTGTCATCTGCAAACTTACTCACCCATCCTTCTGCCTCTACATCCAGGTCACTTATAAAAATCACAAATAGTAGGGGTCCCAGGACAAATCTCTGTGGCACTCCACTAGTCACCGACCTCCAGGCAGAATACTTTCCTTCCACAACTACCCTCTGCTTTCTTCCTTTAAGCCAATTTTTTATCCAAACAGCCAAGGTTCCACTTATCCCATGCCTCATGACTTTCTGGATGAGTCTCTCATGAGGGACCCTGTCAAATGCTTTGCTAAAGTCCATGTAGACCACATCCACTGCTCTATCCTAATCAATTTCTTTTGTTACCTCTTCAAAAAAATCAATCAGGCTCATGAGGCACGATCTTCCCTTCACAAAGCCATGTTGACTATCCATGAGTAGTCTGTACTTCTCCAAATGCTCGTAGATCCTATCCTTAAGAATCCTTTCCAGTAGTTTGCATACCACCGATGTAAGACTCACTGGTCTATAGTTCCCAGGTTTCTCCCTATTACCTTTTTTAAACAAGGGAACTACATTTGCCATTCTTCAATCCTCCGGCACTTCCCCTGCAGCCGAAGAGGATTCAAAGATCATGGCTAATGCTCCTATGATCTCTTCTCTCAATTCCCACAACAATCTGGGGTGTATCATATCTGGCCCTGGGGATTTATCAATCTTAATGTTTTTAAGAAGATCCAGCACTACTTCTTCCTTAATCTCCACACAGTCCAGCATACAGGCCCACTCTACTTCGACCTCATCCTGATCAAGATCCTTTTCACTTGTGAATACTGAAGCAAAATATTCATTTAGGACCTCCCCAACCTTCTCCGCCTCCAGGCACATGTTGCCCTCTTTATTCTTTAGCGGTCCCACCTTTGTTCTCATCATCCTCCTATTCTTCACATACGCATAGAACGCCTTGGGGTTCTCCTTAATCCTACATGCCAAGCCTTCTGATGCCCCCTTCGAGCTCTCCTAAGTCCTTTCTTTAGCTCCTTCCTGGCTACCCTATATTTCTCATAAGCCCCTCTTTCTTCCTGCTTCTTATACCTAACATATGCTTCTTTTTTCCTCTTGACAAGTTGACTCACATGTTTCGTCAGCCACGGTTCACTTTTCCTATCATTTTTTCCTTGCCTCAGTGGGACAAACCTATCCTGAACCCAGTTCAAGTGGTCCCTAAACTTCTCCCACATTACTTCTGTGCTTTCCCCTTTGAACATCTGTTTCCAATTTACTCTCGCTAGTTCCTGCCTCATCCCTTCAAAGTTAGCCCTTCCCCAGTTAAGCACTTTACCATTTCATCTGATTTTATCCCTTTCCATAGCTATGCTGAAGCTAAGGGAGTTGTGGTCACTCTCACCAAAATGCTCCCCCACCAAGAGGTCTGTCACCTGACCAGGTTCATTACCCAGAACTAGATCCAGTATAGCCTCTCCTCTCGTCAGCCAGTCCACATACTGTGTCAGGAAACCTTCGTGAACACACCTACCAAATTCAGCCCCATCTATCCCCCTTGCACTCAGGAGGTGCCAGTCAATATGACGGAAGTTGAAATCACCCATAACTACTACCCTGTATTTCCAGCACCATTCTAAAATCTGCCTACTTATCTGCTCCTCAATGTCCCAAGGGCTATTTGGAGGCCTATGGACTACTCCCAGCACATTGATTGATCCCTTCCTATTTCTGACTTCCACCCAGACTGACTCCGTGGACACTCCCTCTGCAGCGTCCTCCCTTTCTATAGCCGTGATACTATCCCTGACCAGCAATGCCACTCCCAACCCCCTTTCTACCTCCCATCCTATTCCTTTTAAAACACCTGAACCCAGGGACCTGCATCATCCAATCCTGCCCTTCCTCCAATCAAGTTTCAGTAACGGCCACAAAATTGTAGTTCCATTTACTAATCCATGCTCTAAGTTCATCCTCCTTGTTCCCAATACTCCTAGCATTGAAATAGACACATTTCAACCCCTTTAACTGGCTACAATTATGTTCTGTCCCCTGCCTGTCCTTCCTCATCAACTCAGAACTCTTAGCATCATGCCCTTGTCCTTCTACCTTAATCCCTGCACTCACATTCTGATTCCCACCTTAAACCCTCCCCAACAGCTCTATCAAACCTACCCACCGGGATATTGGCCCCCTGGCATTCAAGTGCAACCTGTCCTTTTTGTACAAGTTACACCCACCCCAAAAGAGGTTCCAATGATCCAGAAATCTGAATCCCTGTCTCCTGTTCCAATCCCTCAGCCACACATTTATCCTCTGCTTCATCCTATTCCTATTATCACTGTCATGTGGCACAGGCAGTAATTCTGATATTACTACCTTTGCGGTCCTCTTTCTCAACTTCCTTCCTAACTCCCTGTGGTCTTCTTTCAGGACCTCTTCCCTTTTCTTACCTATGTTATTGGTACCAATATGTACCATGACCTCTGGCTGTTCTCCCTCCCACCGCAGGATATCTTGGATGCGATCAGAAACATCCCAGACCCTGGCACCTGGGAGGCAAACTACCATTCGAGTTTCTTTCCTGCATCCACAGAATCGCCTATCTGACCCCCTAACTGTAGAGTCTCCTATCACTACTGCCTTCCTCTTCCTTTCCCTACCCTTCTGAGCCACAGGGCCAGACTCTGTGCCAGAGGCACGGCCACCGTCGCTTCCCCCAGGTAGGCTGTGTCCCCCCAACAGTACTCAAACAGGAGTACTTATTGTCAAGGGGTACAGCCACAGGGGTACTCTCTAGTACCTGACTCTTCCACTTCCCTCTCCTGACTGTGACCCATTTCTCTGTCCTCCATGGCTCCGGAGTGACCACCCGTCTGTAACTCTTCTCTATCACCTCCTCACTCTCCCTGACCAGACAAAGGTCATCGAGCTGCAGCTCCAGTTCCCTAACACGGTCCCTTAGGAGTTGCATCTCGATGCACCGGGTGCAGATGTGGCCGTCTGGGATGCCAGGACACTCCAGGACCTCCCACATCTGACACCGACCACAGAAAACAGGCCTCACACACATACTAACTCCTTTTGCAATCAACAACAGCCTCACCTCTTCCCGTTACCGCCGAAGCCTGTTGAGCCAAAGCCCTTTCACTCTGCTGCCTCTCACTCCACTGCCCGCTCCCAAAGCTGCCCGCTGGATATAGCTGCCTTCTTTTTAAATTGTTCACGCTCAACTGGTTTACGTCACACGCCTGCACAATCTGGCCTCTCTCTTCTCCCGAGAACTAAAAATGTCTTCACGCTGGAAATCCTTAGGTGCTCTCCCACTGCCTTCTTGTTCTTCTTGGTCTTAGAGTTCAGTTTACTAAATTGGTCACAACAGAGATCAACAGATTGTTGAATATTAAAGGAACCAAGGGCAGTGGAGACAGAAGAGGAAGGAGTACATGTAAGCCCAGATAAGCAGTGCAAAAGAAGGGAATGGAGTACAGAGGTGTTTTATCAGCTTAACAGTGCAAGAGGAGGGGAGGGAGTACACAGGTCTCCAGCTGGTGAGCCTCAATAAGCAGTGGAAGAGGAAGGTGAGGGGGAATGCAAAAGATTTTTATTGCTATGATCAACAGTACTTTTAATACTTCTCAATTTTATCCTAGTACACAAACAAAACCGACAGACACAGATCTCCAGGAACTGAGGTTTGCTGAGGACCTATTGCATGTATCTGGCTCATTGCATAATACATCGACTTAATCTAATTTCCAACCTCTTTGCCAAACATGTTTGAACTTTTTTTGTCTGTATAGTCACTTGCATCCCTTTTAAAAGATGTTATAAATCTTGTAATTTTTGTTATTACTACTGGTGTAACGATCTTGCATTTGTCAACCCTGACATCATCTTAAGAAACTTCTCTACTTCTTCTGTAGCTTGAAAATCTTTCAGTAGAAAAATGGCTATTTAGGAAAAAGCCAAAAATTTGAAAAACAATTCTGGAAGCAGGATATTTTAAAAACTTACCAAGAAAATCATTTGCAGAAATCAGATCATAATCCCAGAGCTGCAGCATGAGTACAGCAGGCTGCCGAAACTCTGATTCCTCCAAGGAAAAAATTGATTCTTTCTTCTTATAAATAATTTCTTTCTCCGTTGGCAAATAGTCAAAGCGAAAAACAAACCGCCAGTTGAAATTTCCTTCACCAGTCAGAGAGTTAAAGTGGACATCAGTCTCTTGTTTATCATTTTCCAAACCTTTCAACCAGCTGCAAAATTAAGCAATAATTTGACACATAAGGTTTGGTTTTTCTGTGGGGATGGCATTGTTGAGGATCATATTTGTTTTTTCCTAAATCTCATTCCACTCTGAATTGTTCCCACCACATTACCACATGGTTCTTATAAACTACTTGCATATCAACGAGGAGTTTCTTGGGTGGGGGTGATGGGGGGAGGAAGTGAAAGTCAGTTGTGGGTTTGGGGTGGAGACAATATTAATTGAATGGTTTATCCACATGATCCTGAAGAGAGCAGTGGATGTACCTACAGTACCCACTCTGATCAGTTAAGGGACATTCTCCAAACCAGTTTGGGATAGTTTACAATTCAATTCTTCATTCAGCAAAGGGAGACGTGATATGACCCCGGCGCAAGCTTATCAGAGCTTTCATATAAAGATAAAACGTTCTACTGAGAAAATCTAATCATTAATAGTCACAATCCTTCACATTCAATACGTATATCTTGGATCTTTCAAGTGAAGTCACCTGAAAGTCTTCATGGTGTAGGGTTCATACACACACCTCAATCACATTACAATCACACTCCATCCACCCCACATCTATAACAACCCCGAATTCAAATCATCCCATTAATTCAACAACCCAATGTGTATCACTCCATCACTTTCTCAAATCCACTTTTGCTCCTGGAACAATTCACTCTAAGTACTCCACATAGTTCTGTACGCCATCAGTCCACCAGCTACATCCCAATCATTCTATCAATCCCACCCACCCACCAGCACAATTCACACCACCCCAAATAATGTGGGAACACCCACCAGCTCCATCCCCAAAATCAACCCACCCCAAATACAGTGGGAATGTTCACTAACTCCAACCTCCAATTCATATTACTCTAAATAATGTGGGAATTCTCACCAACTCCATCCTCCAATTCAGCCTAACTCAAACACAGTGGTAATACTCAATACTCCATCCCCCATATATCCTCACCATTCCCTTTCCCTGTCCGTCCCCACCGTTTCCCTTTCCTTGTCCAATCCCACTGTCTCCCTTTCCCCGCTCAACCACACTTACCCTATCCATCCCCACCGTTTCCCTTTCTCCATCCCCACCGTCTCCCTTTCCCTGTCCGATCCCACTGTCTCCCTTTCTTCATCCCCACCGTCTCCCTTTCTCCGTCCGTCCCCACCGTCTCCCTTTCGCCGTCCGATCCCACTGTCTCCCTTTCTCTGTCTATCCCCTCTGTCCCCCAGGGATAATAGATGAAGAAAGGGAGATGGTTCAGACACATGGATGGTTGGGAAAGATGGGAAAATGAACTGGTGGGGACATATGAAGAAAGGGAGATGGTGGGGACAGAGAGATCTGGCTGCTAATATTTCTGCGCAACAACAGACTATTTAATATTTATTTATATTTGTTAAATATTTATTTGCTAAGTACCCTTTGATGTAGATATCACTGGATCGGACTCCTGTCAGTGGATTCACATCATCAAGTGGCACATCATCTGTGTTCCAGATAATCACTCTCATCTCGTAGCTAATCAACAGAACAGTAAACAATAAACATAAGTATGGTGCAGTAAATAAACATGAAATGGTGCAGTAAATTAATTACAATAGACAAAAGATAAAAATATTCCTTGATTGTACAATGGTATTTAAATATTTCTCTGAACTGTGAATAATCAGAAACAAATTCAAATGGTTAACGTAAATGATCGATTGATGGTCAGATCTATGGAAAGAACCAGTTCAGCTCACAAGAGATCTATTTTCCAATTCCCACCATCCATTGGTGTATAATACACAGAGCTGTCCATTCAGAGGAGAACAGAGAAGCTCATTCTGTTAAGTAGAACTACCTGCAAAATATTCAACGACTGGGGAAGTTCAGAGAAAAATATCATGTTATTGTCGGAGACAGAAAAGTATACTTATTTTAGCGCTGGATATCTGAAAAGTATTTAGATTAATGAGGACTCTGAATAGGATATTCAGTTGTGGAGAGGTTCAGGGAGGGATAATCAGTCATGGGGGAAGAGAACAGGAGACTCAGTTATGGGTTTAAAGACATGGACTGAGTAAAGGTGTTGCTATAGGGGCAGGGTGAATGATACTCAGGGGTGTGGATAGAACAGTACAAGGACTGGCATGTCAGACCACATGTCTTTGCCAAACACGATGCCAAATTAAACTAAATCATTTCTGCCTGTCCATGATCCATACCCTCCATTCCCTACGTATTCACGTGTCCATCTAAAACACCTCTATCACATCTGCTTCCATCACTACACTTGGTAGCCCCTTCCAGGCACCTACCACTTTCTTTGTAAAAAAAAAGGCCTGCATATCTCCCTTCAACTTACCCTTCTACTTTTCACTTTAAATCCTTGACCTCAAGAAATTGACAATTCTATCCAGGGAAACAGATTCTTACTGTCTATTCCATCTAGGCCTCTCTCATAAACTTAGAAGTGTATCAAGTCTCTGACGCTTCAGAGAAAATGACCCCAATTTGTCAAACCTCTCCTTTTCGCCCATACTCTTTAATCAAGGCTGCATCCTGAATTAAAGTCCTATCTCTCTCACAACCAAGCCTCCATAATGGCCATGTGATTATAATTACATGTAATTATAATTACATCCAGTTCTAATTTCATCTGTTAAAGCTAAAATCAGTCATGATTTAGAGAAGTAAATGTTTGTTCAAGTGGCATTATGGGCTATTAAGAAAGTATTTCTGAAATAAGAATGTGTTCTCTCCAGGCAGACATAACAATATATTCTCCTATGAGAGGCAGGCCAACATGAAATTTCAGTCTGAAATGTCTGCTCTTTATTCCTCTGTCTGATCTGCTGAGTTTCTCCAGTACTCTGTGCGCTACTCAACAATTAACTATTGTTGATACAGTGGGTACCTAAATGGCAATAGCATCATGATAGGATGGAAGTTGAGAAGGGAATGTATCTTCTCTACACTCTGAAAGAATATCAGAGTACAGGGTAGAGAACTTTTTAGTGCTTGAACCTTTAGAAAATTATTTTAGTCCTAAAAAATTAGCTATTAGTTCTGTACCATCTTTCTTACCTGATTGGCTGGCGAGGTTTTATATTGACTGGTGGAGGTGCCGGTAAATCAACAGGGAACATATCAACCCACATGTGGACTTTGCCCTTGGAAAAGTGAGATAGACAAATATCAGTCTGAGTGTACATCTCTACATTTCCTTTGCCTAATCTCCAAAACTCAAATAAGCCAGTGACACATTTAGAAAATAGTCTGCACATTTATTTCTTCTGCCAAAGTACTTGCCCCTCCACCAACCTTCATATCATCTGCAAACTTCACAACAAAGCCATCGATTCCATTAGCTAAATAATTTATTTACAGCATAGAAAGAAGTGGCCCCAACACTGATCCCTGCAGAACACCACCTGTCACTGGCAGCCGACCAGAAAAGGATCCTTTTATTCCCACTCGCTGCCTCCTACCAATCAGCCAATGCTCTAACCATGCCAGTAACTTTCCTGAAATACTTGGTAAGCAGCCTCATATATTTTCATGCAAGAAATATCACAGGAAAGGCAGATGAGCTCAGGGAATGGATCAACACATGGAATTATGATATTGTAGCCATTAGCAAGAGTTGTTTGCAGAAGGGACAGGAGAGGCAGCTCAATATAATGGGCTTCTGCTGTTTTAGACATGATAGAGCCGGATGATTAAAGGGTGAGGGATGGTGATACGAGTCAAGGAAAATGTTATGGCAGTGCTCAGTCACAACAGACTGGAGAACTCGTCGAGTGAGGGTTTATGGGTGGAAGTGAGGAGAAAGAAAGGTATGAAAACATTAATGGGGCAGTCCACAGGAATCAGAGGAACAAATCTATAGAGAGATCGCAGAATGTTGCAAGAAATATAAGGTTGTTATTGTAGGTGATTTTAACTTTGCACATATTGACAGGGACTCCCATACTTTAAAAGGACTAGGTGGGATAGAGTTTGTCAAATGCGTTTGTCAAGAGCAGATAGTGGAGCGGGGGTGAAAATAAATGATGTTAAAAGTTCATGCAAAGTCACAAATAGAAGGGTTGTGTGTGGTGGTAATAATCTTCCAGGTGTGTCTATTTCAATGCGAGCAGTATTGTGGGAAAGGCAGACGAGCTGAGGGTCTGGATTGACACATGGAGTTATGACATTATAGCCATTAGTGAAACTTGGCTACATGGGGGGTAGGACTGGCAGCTTAACGTTCCAGGGTTCAGATGTTTCAGACATGATGGAGGCAGAGGGATGAAGGGTGGGGCCGGGTGGCATTGGTTGTCAGGAAAAATGTTACAGCAGTGCTCAGGCTGGATAGATTAGAGGGTTTGTCTACCGAGGTGGAGCTGAGAAACAGGAAAGATATGACCACATTAAGGGGGTTGTATTATAAAACACCCAATAGTCAGTGAGAATTGAAGGAGCAAATCTGCAGAGAGATAGCAGACAACTGCAAGAAACATAAAGTTGTGATAGTAGGGGATTTTAATTTTCCACATATTGATTGGGACTCCCATACTGTTAAAGGTCCAGACAGGTTAGAGTTTGTAAAATGTGTCCAGGAAAGTTTTCTAAATCAATATATAGAGGTGCCAACTACAGAGGATGCAATGTTAGATCTCCTATTGTGAAACGAGTTAGGACAGGTGACGGAAGTGTGTGTAGAGGAACACTTTGGTTCCAGTGATCATAACACCATTAGTTTCAACTTGATCATGGATAAAGATAGATCTGGTCCTCAGGTTGAGGTTCTAAACTCGAAAAAGGCCAAATTTGAAGAAATGAGAAAGGGTCTAAAAAGCGTGGATTGGGACAGGTTGTTCCAGGCCTTCAAAGGAGAAATTTTGAGAGTGCAGAGTTTGTACGTTCCTGTCAGGACTAAAGGCAAAGTGAATAAGAATAAGGAACCTTGGTTCTCGAGGGATATTGGAACTCTGATAAAGAAAAAGAGAGAAATGTGTAACATGTAGAGGCAACAGGGAGGAAATCAGATGCTTGAGGAGTATAAAAAGTGCAAAAAAAATACTTAAGACAGAAATCAGGAGGGCTAAAAGAAGACAAGAGGTTGCTTTGGCAGTCAAGGTGAAGGATAATCCTATGAGCTTCTATAGGTATGTTAAGCGCAAAAGGATAGTAAGGGATAAAAGTGGTCCTCTTGAAGACCAGAGTGGTTGGCTATGTATGGAACCAAAAGAAATGGGGGAGATCTTAAATGGGTTTTTTGCATCTGTATTTACTAAGGGAACTGGCATGGAGTCTATAGAAATAAGGCAAACAAGTAGTGAGGTCATGGAACCTATACAGATTGAAGAGGAGGTGGTGCTTGCTGTCTTGAGGCAAATAGGAGTAGATAAATCCCCAGCACATGACAGGGTATTCCCTTGGACCTTGAAGGAGACTAGTGTTGAAATTGCAGGGGCCCTAGCAGATAGATTTAAAATGTCGGTATCTACGGGTGAGGTGCTGGAGGATTGGAGGATAGCTCATGTTGTTCCATTGTTTAAAAAAGGCTTTGAAAGTAATCTGGGAAATTATAGGCCAGTAAGTTTGATGTCAGTAGTAGGTAAATTATTGGAAGGAGTACTAAGAGATAGGATCTACAAGTATTTGGATAGACAGGGACACATTAGGGAGAGTCATCATGGCTTTGTGTGTGGTAGGTCATGTTTAACAAATCTATTAGAGTTTTTCGAGGAGGTTACCAGGAGAGTGGGTGAAGGGAAGGCAGTGGATGTTGTCTACATGGACTTCAGTAAGGCCTTTGACAAGGTCCCACATGGGAGGCTAGTTAAGAAGATTAAGAGGTAGTAAATTGGATTAGACATTGGCTCAATGGGAGAAGTCAGAGAGTGGTAGTGGAGGATTGCTTCTCTGAGTGGAGGCCTGTGACTAGTGGTGTGCCACAGGGATCAGTGCTGGGTCCATTGTTATTTGTCATCTATATCGATGATCTGGATGATAATGTGGTAAATTGGATCAGCAAATTTGCTGATGATACAAAGATTGGAGGTGTAGTGGACAGTGAGGAAGGTTTTCAAAGCTTGTAGAGGGATTTGGACCAGCTGGAAAAATGGGCTGACAAATGGCAGATAGAGTTTAATGCAGACAAATGTGAGGTATTGCACTTTGGAAGGACAAACCAAGGTAGAACATACAAGGTAAATGGTAGGGCGATGAGGAGTGCAGTAGAACAGAGGGATCTGGGAATACAGATTTATAATTCCCTAAAAGTAGTGTCACAGGTAGATAGGGTCACAAAGAGAGATTTTGGTACATTGGCCTTTATAAATCAAAGTATTGAGTATAAGAGTTGGAATGTAATGGTGAGGTTGTATAAGGCATTGGTGAGGCTGAATTTGGAGTATTGTGAGCAGTTTTGGTCACCAAATTGCAGGAAGGATATTAATAAGGTTGAAAGAGTGCAGAGAAGGTTTACAAGGATGTTGCTGGGAATTGAGAAACTGAGTTACAGAGTAAGGTTGAATAGGTGAGGACTTTATTGCCTGGAGTGTAGATGAATGAGGGGAGATTTGATAGAGGTATATAAAATTATGACGGGTATAGACAGAGTGAATGCAAGCAGGCTTTTCCCACTGAGTCTAGGGGAGGAAAAAAAAACCAGAGGACATGGGTTAAGGGTGAAGGGGGAAAAGTTTAAAGGGAACATTGGGGTGGTTTCTTCACACAGAGAGTGGTGGGAGTGTGAAATAAGCTGTCAGATGAAGTGGTAAATGCAGGCTCACTTTTAACATTTAAGAAAAAGTTGGACAGGTACATGGATGAGAGGGGTTTGGAGGGATATGGTCCAGGTGCGGGTCAGTGGGACTAGGCAGAAAAATGGTTTGGCACAGCCAAGAAGGGCCAAAGGGCCTGTTTCTGTGTTGTAATGTTCTATGTTCTATGGTTCTATGTGTTCAGGAAAGTTTCTTTCATCAGTATGAAAGGTAAAAGAAGAGGTAAAAGAAGCTTGGAGAGAAGCTGTTTTTTTTTAACTGATCGGGGCAAAGAGGCTAGACTGCACAGGCGCCTGAAGGTCAGCCTCTGAGATCAGCGGGGGAATTTAAAAAGCAAGCAGAGGCTGAGTACGAGCTTCACTCCAGGTGAGGTAAGGCCAAGTAAGCTCCTTTAATTAATCTAATTAGCTTAGGAGTAGGTAATGGAGACAGCAGTTAGGGCAGTTGAGTGCTCCATTTGCAGTATGTGGGAAGTCAGGGCGAGCACAGTTGTCCCTGATGACTACACCTGCAAAAGGTGCATCCAGCTGCAGCTCCTAACAAACCGTGTTAGGGAACTGGAGCTGGAGCTGGATGAACTTCGGATTATTCAGGAGGCAGAGGCAGAAATAGACAGGAGTTTCAGGGAGATAGTCACCCCCTGTGGCCGTCCCCATCAACAATAAGTATACCGTTTTGGATACTGTTGGTGGGGACGACCTACCAGGTACAAGTTGCAGTGGTTGTGTCTCTGGCACCGAGACTGGACTCTCAGCTCAGAAGGGAAGGAGAGAAAAGAGGAGAGCAGTAGAGATAGGGGGACAGATAGGAGGTTCTGTGGAAGAGATCAAGAATCCTGGAAGGTTTGTTGCCTCCCTGGTGCCAGGATCCGTGATATCTCGGACCGAGTTCTCAGTATTCTCAAGAGGGAGGGTGAGGATCCGGATGTCATGGTCCATGTAGGGATCAATGATGTGGGTAGGAAGAGTGAGGAGGTCCTGAAAGATGAGTTTAGGGAGCTAGGTGCCAAGTTAAAGGATAGGGCCTCCAGGATAGCAATCTCAGGATTGCTACCAGTGCCACGTGCAGGTGGGTTTAGAAATAGTAAGATAGTGCAGATCAACACGTGGCTGAAGACATGGTGCAGGAGGGAGGGCTTCAGATTTATAGATAATTGGGCAGTTTTCCAGGGAAGGTGGGACCTGTTCCAGTGGGATGGTTTACATCTGAACTCGAGGGGGACAAAAATTCTTACAGGTAGGTTTGCTAGAGAGGCCCCAGTGGATTTAAACTAGATACGAGGGGGGAGGGGAACCAGAGTGTAGGAACAGATGTATGGGAGAAGAAAGAAAAAGAAGACAGTAAAGTTCTTTGTACTATTAGAGCTAAACAGAGAGGAAGAGGTGGAGAATTTCTTAAATGCATTTATTTTACTGCTAGGAGCATTGTAAGAAAGGTGGAAGAGCTTAGAGCATGGATTGATACCTGGAAATAAAATGTTGTAGCTATTAGAGAAACATGCTTGCAGGAGGGGAGTGCTTAGCAACTAAATATTCCTGGATTTCGTTGCTTCAGGTGTGATAGAATTGGAGGGACAAGGGGGGAGGAGTTGTGTTGCTTGTCAGAGAAAATATTACAGTGGTGCTCTGGCAGGATAGATTAGAGGGCTCATCTAGGGAGACTATTTGGGTCGAATTGAGGAATAGGAAAGGTATAGTAACACCTATAGGGGTGTATTATAGACCACCTAATAGGGAGCGAGAATTGGAGGAACAAATTTGCAAGGAGATAGCAGATATTTGTAGTAAGCACAAGGTTGTGATTGTGGGAGATTTTAATTTTCCACACACAGACTGGGAAGCCCATACTGTAAAAGGGATGGATGGTTTGGAGTTTGTGAAATGTGTGCAGGATAGTTTTTTGCAACAATACATAGAGGTACCAACTGGAGAGGGGGCAGTGTCGGATCTCCTGTTAGGGAATGAAATAGGTCAGGTGATGGAGGGATGTGTTGGGGAGCACTTCGGGTCCAGTGATCACACTGCCATTAGTTTCAATATAATTATGGAGAAGGATAGGACTGTACCCAGGGTTGAGATTTTTGATTGGAGAAAGGCTAACTTTGAGGAGATGCGGAAGGATTTAGGAGGAGTGGATTGGGACAATTTGTTTTATGGGAAGGATGTAATGGAGAAATGGAGGTCATTTAAAGGTGAAAGTTTGAGGGTACAGAATCTTTATGTTCCTGTTAGGTTGAAAGGAAAGGTTAAAAGTTTGAGAGAGCCATGGTTTTCAAGGGATATTGGAAACTTGGTTAGGAAAAAGACATCCACAATAAATATAGGCAGCATGGAGTAAATGAGGTGCTCGAGGAATATAAAGAACATAAGAAGATTCTTAAGAAAGAAATTAGAAAAGCTAAAAGAAGATACGAGGTTGCTTTGGCAAGTAAGGTGAAAATAAATCCAAAGGGTTTCGACAGTTATATTAATAGCAAAAGGATAGTGAGGGATAAAATTGGTCCTTTAGAGAATCAGAGTGGACAGCTATGTGTGGAGCTGAAAGAGATAGGAGAGATTTTGAACAATTTCTTCGGTATTCACTAAGGAAAAGGATATTGAATTGTGTAAGGTAAGGGAAACAAGTAGGGAAGTTATAGAAACTATGACGATTAAAGAGGAGGAAGTACTGGCACTTTGAAGGAATATAAAAGTGGATAAATCTCCAGGTCCTGACAGGATATCCCTAGGACCTTGAGGGAAGTTAGTATGGAAATAGCAGGGGCATTGAAATATTTCAAATGTCATTAGAAACGGGGATGGTGCCAGAGGATTGGTGTATTGCTCATGTGATTCCATTGTTTAAAAAGGGTTCTAAGAGTAAACCTAGCAATTATAGGCCAGTCAGTTTTGATGTCACTGGTGGGTAAATTAATGGAAAGTATTCTTAGATATAGTATATATAATTATCTGGATCGACAGGGTCTGATTAGGAACTGTCAACATGGATTTGTGCGTGGAAGGAAATGATTGACAAATCTTATTAAATTTTTTCAAGAGGTTACTCGGAAAGTTGATGAGGGTAAAGCAGTGGATGTTGTCTGTATGGACTTCAGTATGGCCTTTGAGAAGGTTCCGCATGGAAGGTTAGTTAGGAAGGTTCAATCTTTAGCTGTTATTATTGAAGTAGTAAAATGGATTCAACAGTGGCTGGATGGGAGATGCCAGAGAGTAGTGGTGGATAACTGTTTGTCAGGTTGGAGGCCGCTGACTAGTGGTGTGCCTCAGGGATCTGTGCTGGGTCCAATGTTTTTTGTCATATATATTAATGATCTGGATGATGGGGTGGTAAATTGGATTAGTAAGTATGCAGATGATACTAAGGTAGGTGGCATTGTGGATAATGAAGTAGGTTTTCAAAGCTTGCAGAGAGATTTAGGCCAGTTAGAAGAGTGAGCTGAATGATGGCAGATGGAGTTTAACGCTGATAAGTGTGAGATGCTACATTTTGGTAGCAATGATCCAAATAGGTCATACATGGTAAATGGTAGGGCATTGAAGAATGCAGTAGAAGGGAGTGATCTAGGAATAATGGTGCATAGTTCCCTGAAGGTGGAATCTCATGTGGATAGGGTGGTGAAGAAAGCTTTTGGTATGTTGGCCTTTATAAATCAGAGCATTGAGCATAGGAGTTGGGATGTAATGTTAAAATTGTACAAGGCATTGGTAAGGCCAAATTTAGAGTTTTGTGTACAGTTCTGGTCACCAAATTAAAGGAAAGATGTCAACAAAATAGAGAGTACTGAGAAGATTTACTAGAACATTACCTGGGTTTTAGCACCTAAGTTACAGGGAAAGGTTGAACAAGTTAAGTTTTTATTCTTTGGAGCGTAGAAGGTTGAGGGGGTACTTGATAGAGGTATTTAAAATTATGAGGGGGATAGATAGAGTTGATGTGGATAGGCTTTTTCCATTGAGAGTAGGGGAGATTCAAAAAAGAGGACATGATTTGAGAGTTGGGGGCAAAAGTTTAAGGGTAACACGAGGGGGAATTTCTTTACTCAGAGAGTGGTAGTTGTGTGGAACGAGCTTCCAGTAGAAGTGGTAGAGGCAGGTTCAGTATTGTCATTTAAAGTAAAATGGGATAGGTATATAGACAGGAAAGGAATGGAGGGTTATGGGCTGAGTGCGGGTCATTGGCCTGTTTCCGTGCTGTAATTGTTATATGGTTATATAGTATGTAGAAGTCCCAATGAGAAAGTAAGAGATACTTGAATTATTTATTTATTGAGATACAGTGTGAAGTAGGCCCTTCCAGCCCTTCAAAACACGTTGCCCAGTTATCCCTCAATTTTATCCTAGCCTAATCTTGTGACAAGTTACAATAACCAATTAACCTAACCACTGGTACGTCTTTGAATTGTGGGAGGAAACCAGAGCAGATGGAGGAAGCCTGCACAGTCACGGCAAGAGCGTACAAACTCCTTACAGGCAGCAGCGGGAATTGTCCTGGGTCAGCTATTCTGTAAAGTGTTGTGCTATTCATTTTGCTACCATGCCGTCTATCTGCTATTAGGGAACGTGACAGCACAGGTGATAGAAGTTTGTGTAGGGGAACACTTTGAAACTAGTGAGCATAATGCATTAGTTTCAAAGTAAATATTCAAAAAGATAGGTCTTGTCCAAGGGTTAAGACTCTAAATTGGAGAAAAGCCAATTTTGATGGTATCAGAAAGGATCTGGCAAATATAGATTATGTCAAGCTGTTTTCTGGCAAAGATGTATTTGTTAAATGCAAGACCTTCAAAAGTGAAATTTTGATAGTGCAAAGCTTGTATGTGCCTTTCATAATAAAGGGTAAAGATAACAGATGTTGGGAATCTTGTTTTTCAGGAGATACTGAGGCCCTGGTGAAGAAGAAAAAGGAAGTGCATTGCAAGTCTAGGCAGTTACGAACAAATGAGGAGCTTATGGAGTATAAGAAATGCAAGAGAACACAAGAAAAAATTTAGGAGGGCTAAAAAAAGGCATGAGGTTGCCTTAGTAGACAAGGCGAAGCAAAATCCTTAAGGATTCTACAGAGATGTTAAGAGCAAAAGGATTGCAAGGAACAAAATTGGTCCTCTGGAAGATCAGAATGGTAATCTATGCATGGAGCCAATAGAGATGGGAGAGATTAAATGATTTTATTGTATCTATATTAACTGTCTTTCTGTTACTTATCTCCCACATTTAGCACCATTCTACAGACCTCATCAGCATTCTTTCCCATTTTCCAACTGCAGACCTGATCAATGAGGCAGTTGCAGAGCACCACAGCATTTAACAGTTGACTCCTGGAACAAATTGGTAACAGATGGATGTTCATGTGTCTGGAAACTCTGTCCTCATCTCCAGGTACTGTCCTCCAGTGTCTGTTAATTTCACAAAAGGAAAATAATGGGATAGTATTCTTGCTTACCTGTGTCATTCCTGGATTGTCGGATTTCTGGAGATTCCGGATTTCTATGTGCTCAGGCACCATTTTAAAAGAATGTTCCGGCATATCTTCCCAATGATTTAACACATACAAAGCCTTCTGATCATTAGACAGCTCAGGTTGCTCCCCTTTCTTGATCTCCCCTGAAATTCAAGGCCAAATTTCAGATGGACAACATTCAATAATATCAATATCAGTCCCTCTATTCCACCCCTGTATCGAGGCAGCTGATCCTTCAGTTGCTGTTAACACTTCCCTGATCCTTCTGCCCATATTTATTGACTCTCAGCATCATTACCCTGGAGAGGTGGGTGCATGACACTTACAGTGCTAGAGTAGACTATAAGTTTACTGAAGACACAGCTATTGTTGGCAGAATTTCATATGGTGATGAGAAGCCGTACAAGAGTGAGACAGATCAGATAGTTTAGTGTTACGTGGTGTCACAACACAACCTTGCTCCCAACACCTGTAAGACTGAGAAATTGATTGTGGACTCGAGGAAGGGGAAATGAGAACTCGCACCAGTTCTCATTGAGGGTTCAGAACTGAAAAGGGTGAACAGTCTCAAGTTCCTGCATGTTTACATCTCTGAAGATCTATATAGGGCCCAACACCTTGATGCAATTACAAAGAAGGCATGACAATGGCTATATGAAAGAGTACAGAGAAGACTGTTACCAGGACTGGCAGACCTGAATCATAAGGAAATATTGACTAGGTTAGGAATTTATTCCTTGGAACACAGAAAATTGAGGGGAAATTTGACAGAGGTATACAAAATTATGCGGGATATAGATAGGGTAAATGCAAGCAGGTTTTTTTCCCCTGAGGTTGGGTGGGGCAACAATTACAGGTCATGGATTAAGGGTGACAGTTGAAAGGTTTAATAGAAACATAGAAAAATTACAGCACAATACAGGCCCTTTGGCCTAAAATGCTGTGCCGAACATGTACTTACTTTAGAAACTACCTAGGGTTAATAATAGCCCTCTATTTTACTAAGCTCCGTGCACCTACCTTTTACCTCTTAAAAGACCCAATTATATTTGCCTCCACCACAATTGCTGACAGCCCATTCCACGCGCTCACCACTCTCTGAGTAAAAAACTTACCCCTGATACTTCTCTGTATCTACTTCCTAGCACCTTAAAACTGCGTCCTCTTGTGATAGCCATTTCAGCCCTGGGAAAAAGCCTCTGACTATCCACACAATCAATGTCTCTCATAATCTTATACACCTCTATTAGGTCACTCCCCCCCCCCCCCCCCATCCTCCATCGCTCCAAGGAGAAAAGGCTGAGTTCACTCAACCTATTCTTATAAGGCATGCTCCCCAATCCAGGCACCATCCTTGTAAATCTCCTCTGCACCCTTTCTATGGCTTCCACATCCTTCCTGTAGTGAGGTGACCAGAATTGAGCGCAGTACTCCAAGTGGGGTCTGACCAGGGTCCAATATAGCTGCAATACTACCTCTCGGTTCCTAAATTCAATTCCACGATTGATGAAGGCCAATACACCATATGCCTTCTCAACCACAGAGTCAACCTGCGCAGCTGCTTTGAGCATCCTATGGACTCGGACCCCAAGATCCCTCTGCTCCTCCACACTGTCAAGAGTCTTACCATTAATAGTATATTTTGCCATCATATTTGACCTACCAAAATGAACCATTTCACACTACCTGGGTTGAACTCCATCTGACACTTCTCAGCCCAGTTTTGCATCCTGTCAATGTCCGGCTGTAACCTCTGACAGCCCTCCACACTATCGACAACACCTCCAACCTTTGTGTCATCAGCAAACATACTAACCCATCCCTCCACTTCTTCATCCAGGTTATTTATAAAAATCATGAAGAGTAAGGGTGCCAGAACAGATCCCTGAGGCACTCCACTGGTGACCGGATCTCCAAGCAGAATATGACCCGTCTACAACCACTCTTTGCCTTCTGTGGGCAAGCCAGTTCTGGATCCACAAAGCAAGGTCCCCTTGGATCCCATTCCTCCTTACTTTCTCAATAAACCTTGCATGGGGTACCTTATCAAATACCTTGCTGAAATCCATATACACTAAATCTACTGCTCTTCCTTATCAATGTGTTTAGTCACATCCTCAAAAAATTAAATCAGGCTCGTAAGACACGACCTGCCCTTGACAAAGCCATGCTGAATTATTCCTAATCATATTATACCTCTCCAAATGTTCATAAATCCTGCCTCTCAGGATTTTCTCCATCAACTTACCAACCACAGAGGTAAGACTCTCTGGTCTATTATTTCCTGGTCTATCTCTACTCCCTTTCTTGAATAAAGGAACAACATCCACAACCCTCCAATCCTGACCCCATTGATGATGTAAAGATCATCGCCAGAGGCTCAGCAATCTCCTCCCTCGCCTCCCACAATAGTCTGGGGTACATTTCGTCCCGTTCCGGCGACTTATCCAACTTAATGCTTTCCAAAAGCTCCTACACATCCTCTTTCTTAATACAAAACACACTGCAGATGCTGGGGTCAAAGCAACATGTACAACAAGCTGGAGGAACTCAGCAGGTCGGGCAGCATCCATCAAAAAGAGTAGTCAACGACTTGGCCTGAAACTTTGACTGATCGTTTCCACGGATGGTGCCTGACCTGCTGAGTTCCTCCAGCTTGTTGTACGTGTTGCTCTTTCTTAATATCTACATGCTCAAGCTTTTCAATCCGCTGCAATTCTGCACTGCAATCACCAAGATCCTTTTCCATAGTGAATACTGAAGTAACGTATTCCTTAAGTACCTCTGCTATTTCCTCCGATTCCATACACACTTCCCCACTGTCACACTTGATAGGTCCTATTCATTCACTTCTTATCCTCTTGCTCTTCACATACTTGTAGAATGCCTTGGGATTTTCTTTAAATCTGCCCGCCAAGGCCTCATGGCCCCTTCTGGCTCTCGTAACTTCCTTCTTAACCTCCTACCCAGTAGCCTTATAACCTTCTAGTTCTCTAACATTATCTAGCTATCTGAACCTTTTGTAAGCTTTTCTTTTCTTCTTGTCTAGATGTATTACAGCCTTTGTACACCACGTCTCCTGTACCCTACCATAACTTCCCTGTCTCATTAGAACATACCTATACAAAACTCCACACAAATATCATAGAATATAGAATACTACAGCACATTACAGCCCTTCAGCTCACAATGTTGTGCTGACCCTCAAACCCTGCCTCCCACATAACCCTCCACCTTAAATTCCTCCATATACCTGTCTAGTAGTCTCTTAAACTTCACTAGTGTCTGCCTCCACCACAGACTCAGGCAGTGCATTCCACGCACCAACCACTCTCTGAGTGAAAAACCTTCCTCTAATATTCCCCTTGAACTTCCCTCCCCTCACCTTAAAGCCATGTCCTCTTGTACTGAGCAGTGGTACCCTGGGAAAGAGGTGCTGGCTGTCCACTCTGTCTATTCCTCTTAATATCTTGTACACCTCTATCATGTCTCCTCTCATCCTCCTCCTCTCCAAAGAGTAAAGCCCTAGCTCCCTTAATCTCTGATCATAATCCATACTCTCTAAACCAGGCAGCATCCTGGTAAATCTCCTCTGTACCTTTTCCAATGCTTCCACATCCTTCCTATAGTGAGGCGACCAGAACTGGACACAGTACTCCAAGTGTGGCCTAACTAGAGTTTTATAGAGCTGCATCATTGCATCGCATCTCTTAAGCTCTATCCCTCGACTTATGAAAGCTAACACCCCATACGCTTTCTTAACTACCCTATCTACCTATGAGGCAACTTTCAGGGATCTGTGGACATGTACCCCCAGATCCCTCTGCTCCTCCACAGTACCAAGTATCCTGCCATTTACTTTGTACCCTGCCTTGGAGTTTGTCCTTCCAAAGTGTACCACCTCACACTTCTCCGGGTTGAACTCCATCTGTCACTTCTCAGCCCACTTCTGCATCCTATCAATGTCTCTTTGCAATCTTTGACAATCCTCTATAAGCCAATTCTGAATCCACCTGGCCAAACTTCCCTGCATCCCATGCCTTCTGACTTTCTGAATAAGCCTACCGTGTGGAACCTTGTCAAATGCCTTACTAAAATCCATGTAGATCACATCCACTGCACTACCCTCATCTATATGCCTGGTCACATAGAAACATAGAAAATAGGTGCAGGAATAGGCCATTCGGCCTTTCGAGCCTGCACCGCCATTCAATATGATCATGGCTGATCATCCAACTCAGAACCCTGTACCTGCTTTCTCTCCATACCCCCTGATCCCTTTAGCCACAAGGGCCATATCTAACTTCCTCTTAAATATAGCCAATGAAATACAGCAAAGATGTGAACCAGGGCTTTACACTCTCCTCCCACCACACATAGTCATGTCCTCATAACTTTGAAATAATTTGTCATCTGGTAACTAATAACACTGTTTTTAAAGGAATTTTGTGATGTCAGAACATCCAATCTATTTGTCAGTGGTATTGAGATATCTCACTGGGGAGCTAGTTGCAACCCTCTGTTCCCCTATCTGGGGGTATCCTGATACTTTGAGACCTCCTTTTCCCATCATCTACTTAGAAACATAGAAACATTAGAAAATAGGTTCAGGTGTAGGCCATTCAGCCCTTCAAGCCTGCACCACCATTCAGTATGATCATGGTTGATCAGACAGACAGACATACTTTATTAATCCCGAGGGAAACTGGGTTTCATTACAGTTGCATCAACCAAGAATAGTGTAGAAATATAACAATATAAAACCATAAATAATGAAATAATAATAGGCAAATCCAACTTAGAACCCTATACCTGCTTTCTCTCCATACCCCCTGATCCCTTTAGTCACAAGGGCTATATCTAACTCCCCCTTAAATATAGCCAATGAACTGGCCTTAACTGTTTCTTGTGGCAGAGAATTACACAGATTCACCACTCTCTGTGTGAAGAAGTTTTTCCTCATCTCGGTCCTAAAAGGCTTCCCCTTTATCCTTAAACTGTGACCCCTCGTTCTGGACTTCCCCAACATCGGAAACAATCATCCTGCATCTAGCCTGTCCAATCCCTTTAGAATTTTATACGTTTCAATAAGATCCTTCTCAAAGAACTCTATCAGGCTTGTTAGACACAATCTGTCCTTCACAAAGCCATGCCCTGATCCCTGATCAGACCATGATTCTCTAAATGTCCATAGATCCTACCTCTAAGAATCTTTTCCAACAGCTTTCCCACCACAGATGTAAGGCTCACTGATCTATAATTACCCGGACTATCCCTACTACATTTTTTGAACAAGGGGACAAAATATGCCTCCCTCCAATCCTCCGGTACCATTTCTGTGGACAACGAGGACATAAAGATCCTAGGCAGACGCTCAGCAATCTCTTCCCTTGCCTCGTGTAGCAGCCTGGGGAATATTTTGTCAGGCCCCGGGTACTTATCTGTCCTAATGTATTTTAACAACTCCAACACCTCTTCTCCCTTAATATCAACATGCTCCAGAACATCAACCTCATTCATATTGTCCTCACTGTCATCAAGTTCCCTCTCATTGGTGAATACCAAAGAGAAGTATTCATTGAGGACCTCGCTCACTTCCACAGCCTCCAGGAACATCTTCCCACTTTTATCTCTTATCAGTCCTACCTTCACTCCTGTTATCCTTTTGTTCTTCACATAATTGAAGAATGCCTTGGGGTTTTCCCTTAGCCTACTCACCAAGGCCTTCTCATGCCCTCTTCTTGCTCTTCTCAGCCCCTTCCTAAGCTCCTTTCTTGCTACCCTATATTCCTCAATAGACCCATCTGATCCTTGCTTCCTAAACCTCATGTATGCTGCCTTCTTCCACCTGTAGATTTTCCACCTCACTTGTCACCCATGGTTCCTTCACCCTACCATTCTTTATCTTCCTCACCGGGACAAATTTATCCCCAACATCCTGCAAGAGATCCTTAAACAATGACCACATGTCCATAGAACATTTCCCTGCAAAAACTTCATCCCAATTTACACCCACAAGTCTTATATTATGAGCCTTATAGCCTCATAATTTGCCCTTCCCCAATTAAAAATTTTCCTGTTTTCTCTGATTCTGTCCTTTTCCATGATAATGCTAAATGTAAGGGTACGGTAGTCACTGTCCCCCAGATGCTCACCCACTGAGAGATCTGTAACCTGTCCCAGTTCGTTACCTAATACTAGATCTTGTATGGCATTCCCCCTAGTCGGCCTGTCAACATACTGTGACAGGAATCCATCCTGGACACACTTAACAAACTTTGTCCCATCTAAACCCTTGGAACTAATCAAGGACCAATCAATATTAGGGAAGTTAAAGTCATCCATGATAACAACCCTGTTATTTTTGCACCTTTCCAAAAGCTGCCTCCCAATCTGCTCCTCGGTATCTCAGCTGCTACCAGGGGACCTATAGAATACCCCCAGTAAAATAATTGCTCCCTTCCTGTTCTTGACGTCCACCCATACTGACTCAAAAGAGGATCCTGCTACATTACCCACCCTTTCTGTAGCTGTAATAGTATCCCTGACCAGTAATGCCACCCCTCCTTCCCTTCCCCACCCTTTCCCCTTTCTCTATCCCTTTTAAAGCACTGAAATCCAGGAATATTCAGAATCCATTCCTGCAGTGGTGCCAGCTAAGTCTCCATAATGGCCGCTACATCATAATTCCATGTATGTATCCAAGCTCTCAGTTCATCACCTTTGTTCCTGATGCTTCTTGCATTGAAGTACACACACTTTAGCCCTTCTACCTTACTACCTTTACACCCTTTATTCTGCTTCTCTTTCCTCAAGGCCTCTCTATATGTTAGATCTGCCTTTACTCCATGCACTTCTATCACTGCTCTATCACTTCGGGTCCCATCTCCCTTGCAAATTTGTTTAAACCATGCTAGCAAACCTACCTGCAAGGATATTGCTCCCCCTCAAGTTCAGGTGCAACCCATCCAATTTGTACAGGTTCCACCTTCCCCAGAAGAGATCCCAATTATCCAAAAATCTAAAACCCTGCGTCCTGCACCAACTCCGCAGCCACGCATTCAACTGCCATCTCCTCCAATTCTTACCATCACTATCACGTAGAACTGGCAGCAATCCTGAGAACGCCACCCTTGAGGTCCTGTTCTTCAGCCTTCTGCCTAGTTCCCAAAACTCACACTTCAGGACCTCAATCCTCTTCTTGCCTATGTTGTTGGTACCAACATGTATCACAACTTCTGGTTGCTTCCCCTGAATATTTGCCACATTTCTTCCATACTTTTCCCTGAGAACATCTGTTTCCTCCAATTTCCTGCCTGATAGCCTCATAATTCCCCTTACTCCAATTAAATGCTTTTCTAGCTTGTCTGTCCCTATCTCTCTCCAATGCTATTGTAAAGGAGATAGAATTATGATCACTATCTCCAAAATGCTCTCCCACTAACAGATCTGACACCTGACCAGGTTCATTTCCCAATACCAGATCAAGTACAGCCTTTCCTCTTGAAGGTTTATCTACATAATGTGTCAAGTAACCTTCCTGAACACACCTAACAAACTGTACCCCATCTAAATCCCTCGCTCTAGGGAGATGCCAATCAATATTTGAGAAATTAAAATCTCCCATCACGACAACTCTGTAATTAGACCTTTCCTGGATGTTAAGTCAAGTCAAGTTTATTGTCATTTCGACCATAGACTGCTGATACAGTACACAGTAAAAATGTAACAACGTTCCTCCAGGACCCTGGAGGAACATGAAATAATACAAAACTAGACTATGTGAGCCAGCTCAAGGCTGCACTAAACTACGTAAAACAACATAAAAACTGCACTAGACTACGGACCTGCACAGTGCACAAAACAGTGCAGGGCAGTACAATAATTAATAAACAAGACAATAGGCACAGTAGAGGAAAAATTGCAATATAATGTAGGGCTCTCAGTACCAGTAACTGTGGTGTTAACTGTTCAGGCTAACAAAATGGCTTCTCTGTATTATAATGAAATGGCTCCTCTGTAATGTTTCTGTGTCTGGAATGCTTGGGTTATAACTGCAGATAAAGGGGTAACTAACCAATGGAGAATTGTTATGCTATCTTGTATGTGTAAGCTGAGTGGGAGTTTGCATTCTTTTGTGGGAGGAGAGCGAGGAGGACGGATGTGTGAGGAGCAGACAGTGGTTCCAGAGCGATGGATAAAGGACGTTGGCGGTTCATACGGTGGCCAAGGCCATTGTGGATGGAACTGGTGGCGTGAGCTCCAACGTATTAAAATATTATGTGCACAAACTGATGATAAACTTACTGAGGCAAACACGAGGAAATCTGCAGATGCTGGAAATTCAAGCAACACACACAAAATGCTGTTGGAACGCAGCAGACCAGGCAGCATCTAAAGGGAGAAGCAATGTTGACGTTTTGGGCCGAGACCCTTCGCCAGGACTAACGTCAGGACCTTGTTAGTCCTGATGAAGGGTCTCGGCCTGAAACGTTGACATTGCTTCTCCCTATAGATGCTGCCTGGCCTGCTGCGTTCCACCAGCATTTTTTGTGTGTTGCTAAACTTACTGATCTGGCATCTTTAGTTTATCTGTTTCTACTAACCCATCACCAAGAAATAACTACAAAGTTGCAATTACTTACTTGCCTTTGGTGTGTTGTCTGATATTTGTGTGCGAGCGTGTACTGAAGGGAGGCATTATACTGTATTTACACCGAAGTATTGCACCATTGGTGGGGCAACGGTGGTTCACCCTAGGCGAACTGGGGTAAATTAGGGGCACGGATGCTATAATAATAATAAATGATGTAGACGTCAGTCTAGACTCTGGGTATTGAGGGAGTTTGATGGCTTGGGGGAAGAAACTGTTGCACAGTCTGGTCATGAGAGCCCAAATGCTTCAGTACCTTTTGCCAGATGGCAGGAGGGAGAAGAGTTTGTGTGAGGGGTGCATGGGGTCCTTCACAATGCTGTTAGCTTCACGGGTGCAGCATTGCAATAATAACTCTTTTATTATTACACCTTTCCAGGATCTGTTTCCCTATCTGCTCCTCGATATCCCTGCTACTGTTGGGCAGCCTATAAAAAACACCCAGTAAAGTTATTGACCCCTTTCTGTTCCTAACCTCCACCCACAGAGACTCTGTAGACAATCCCTCCATGGCGTCCACCTTTTCTGCAGCCGTGTCACCATCTCTGATCAACGGTGCCACACCCCCATCTCTTTGGCCTCTCTCCCTGTCCTTTCTGAAAATATTTAAAACCCAGCACTTGAAGTAACCAATCCTGTCCCTGAGTCATCCAAGTCTCTGTGATGGCCACCACATCATATCTCCAAGTACTGATCTGTACTCTAAGCTCATCCACCTTGTTCACAACACTCCTTGCATTAAAATAGACACATCTCAAGCCTTCAGTCTGAGCACATCCCTTCTCTATCACCTGGCTGTCCTCCCTCTCGCACTGTCTACAAGCTTTCTCTAATTGTGAGCTAACCTCCTCTTCCCCAGTCTCTTCAGTTCAGTTCTCACCCCCCAACAATTCTAGTTTAAACTCTCCCCAGTAGCCTTAGCAAACCTCCCCATCAGGATATTGGTCCCCCTGAGATTCAAGTGCAACCCTTCCTTTTTGTACAGGTCACACCTGCTCTGAAAGAGGTCTCAATGATCCAGAAATCTGAATGCCTGCCCCGTGCTCCAATCCCTCAGCCACACATTTATCCTCCATCTTACCCTATTCCTATTCCCACTGTCGCGCGGCACAGGCAGTAATCCTGAGATTACTACCTTTGCGGTCCTGTTTTCAACTTCCTGCCTAACTCCCTGTCGTCTTTTTTCAAGACTTCTTCCCTTTTCCTACCTATGTCAATGGTACCAATGGCTGCTCTCCCTCCCACTGCGGGATATCTTGGACACAATCGGAAACATCCTGGACCCTGGCACCTGGCAGGCAAACTACCATCTGAGTTTCTTTCCTGCCGCTTCCCCCAGGTAGACTGTCCCCCCAACTGTACTCAAACAGGAGTACTTATTGTCAAGGGGTACAGCCACAGGGGTACTCTCTAGAACCTGACTCTTCCCCTTCCCTCTCCTGACTGTGACCCACTTGTCTGTCTCCTGTAACCCTGGTGTGACCACCTACCTATACATGTAACTCCTCTCTAACACCTCCTCACTCTCCCTGACTGGGTGAAGGTCACCAAGCTGCATCTCCAGTTCCCTAACTTGGTCCCTCAGGAGCTGAAGTTTGACACATGGGGTACAGATATGGCCGTCCGGGAGGCTGGGAGACTCCAGAACTCCCCACACCTGACACTGAGCACAGAAAACTGGCCTCACACACATACTTCCTACCTTGCCTCATCCTGTTACCACCTAAGCCCTTTGAGCCAAAGCTCTATCACTCTGCTGCCTCTCGCTCCAGTGCCCACTCCGACACGGTCCTCTTTTTAAACCTTTCGCACTCTACTGGCTGACATCACGTCTGCGCAGTCTCGCCTCTCTTTAATCCGAGTAGTGAAAAACTCCCTTTGCTCCGAAAAATCAGCCATTCACTTGCGGCCTTCTTGCTCCAAATTCAAAGGATCATGAGAGTGTGGAACAAACTGCCAGTGCAAATGGTGCATGCAAGTTCAATTTCAACACTTAAAAGAAGTTTGGATAAGTACATGGATGGAAGGGGTATGGAAGGCTCTGGTCCTGGTGCAGGTCAGTGTGAGTGGCAGTTTAATGGGTTTGGCATGGACTAGATGTTTCTTGCTGTACTTTCCTTTGAGTCTATGACTCTTTTTCATTAGGGGTTTGAGGAGAATTGGTATATCAGCAAAGACACTTGCAAATTTCTACAGATGTACTGTGAAGAGAATTCTAATTTGTTGCATCGCCACCTGGTATGGAGAGGCCTCTGCACAGGATCGGAAAAACCTGCAGAAAGTTGCAAACTCAGGCAGCTCCATCACGGACACAAGTCTCCCCAGCATTGATAGCAACATTGGAATGTGATGCCCATCATTAAGGATGACCATCACCCAGAACGTGCCTTCCTCTCATTGCTACCATCAAAGAGCAGCCGGAAGACTCACACACGATGTTTTAGGAAGAGCTTTCTCCCCTCGGCCATCAGATCATCAGATTTCGGAATGAATAATGAACCCATGTACACTACCTCACTTTTTCCCTCTTTTGCACTACTTTTTATTTATATCCTACTGTAACTTATTGCACAGTACCACTACACAAAACAACAGATTTCACAACATTTGCCAGTGGTATTAAGCCTGATATGATTCTGTTAATAGTGCACACACAGTTCCAGAATTTATCAATAGAAGCATAGAACATTATAGCAGGTAAGATATGCTGAAACATTTATAAAACACTAGTTGGTTCTGTTTGCTTTATTATAGAAAGGAACAGAAAGCAATAGGAGGGTCCTGCAGATTTATGAGAAGTTTCCTGGTATGAAGGACTACAGCTATAACAATACATTAGTGAGGCTGAAGGGAGATCTGAACGAAGCAAATAAAAGACGGGAAGAGTCTGGTTTGACTGGATAACCAGAGGCTTTTCTCATTGACTAAAAGGATGAGGAGTGCAAGTCATAGAATTAACAATAAAGGAAAAGATTAGAGCGGTAAGTGAAAAACATTTTTTTGTTTGCTGCATGTTGATGTAACCTGTAATGCACAAAGCGTAAATGTCAGAGATAGGTTCTATGGAGGTCTCAAAGGGAGAACTGGATGAGACAAGATCTGACAGGTTATAGAGAAAAGGCCAAAGGTGGAACTGGTAGGTTGCTCTGGTAGAGAACAAGTGCAGATTCAATGTGTCAAATAACCTATTATCCTTTTTCAATACTTCCCTTACTATTTTCACAATTACAGTTTAATGAAAACTGGCTTAAAGTTTACAGAAACACCATTCTTACCTATTGGGACCAAATCTATGGGAATCTTGAATATTTTGTTGCTGACTTTCACTTCTTCCGGTCTGTATTCAGGCTCTGGCAATTGTAAATCTTTGCAGAGTTTTGTTAATATCTGAGTTGGTTTCAGACAGTCACGCCAAGCATTGTAACCTCCACTGCAAAAACAATTTTTAAATAGAATCAAAGAGAAATCTCTTTCACTTACATTACTTGACTGCAAACTAACATTAAGAGACCATTCAGCATCCAAACCTGCTCCTCCATTCAATCAGATCATGGCTTCTGTGGCAAACTCCAAAACCCATCTTTGCCCCAATTATCTTCATTCCCTTAAACAAAGATCTATTAATTTGGGTTATAAAATAATGACTAACACAGCACTGATTTCCAGAGTTCCTCGGACTAACCATATTCACTGTTTATCAATGACTTTACCTGCATCAAAGAAACTCCAAAGTGAGTTGTTTGCTTATGATAATACAATTTCTTCTCAGATACAGAGGCAATTCATGCCACAGTAAGGTGAGAACAACATTCGGCCATGGGATGATACATGATGAGCAACATGTGCACAAGAACTAGACAATTGCTATCATCATTAAGAGAGGCTAATCAACATTCCTGAACGTTCAATAACATTATTATTGCTGAATTCTCCACCCTCAACATCTTAACAATTACCAGTGATCACAACTGTAACTTGAAATAACCATGTAAACACCATGGCAAAAAGAACAGCTCAGGGGCTTGCTATCTTTCAAATGGCTCATTTGACTCCTTGAAGCGTTTCACAATTGAAGGAATACTATCCAATTGCCTGGATGAATATAACTTCAAAGCTCCAGAAAGTTGACATCAACGAGAAGGGCATGGAGAGTAGACATTATGGAGTAATAGTCATAGAACACTACAACACAGAAAAAGGCCCTTTGGCCCATCTAGTCCATGCTGAACTATTAATCTGCCTACTCTCATTGACCTGCAGCTGGAACACAGCCCTCCATACCCTTCCCATGCATGTACCTATCAACCCTGCATGCATCATTTGTACCGGCAGCTCATTCCACACTCTCACCACCCCGAGTGAAGGAGCTCCCCCTTGTCTTCCCCTTAAACACTTCACCTTTCATACTTAACCCTTGACCTCTAGTTCTAGTCTCAGCTAACCTCAGTGGCAAAAACCTGCCTACATTTACCCTACCCATACCTCCATCAAACCCCTCCCCTTAATCTTCTACATTCTAGCAAATAAAGACCTAACTTATTCAACCTTTCCCTATAACTTAGATCCTCAAGTCTTGGCAACATCCCTGTAAATCTTTTCTGTACTCTTTCAATCTTATTTACATCTCTCCAGTAGTTAGATGACCAAACCTGCATGCAGCACCCCAAATTAGGCCTCACCAATGTCTTATACAATTTCAACATAACATCCCAACTCTTGTACTCAATACTTTGACTTACGAAGACCAATTTACCAAAAGCTTTCTTCACAACCCTATCTATCTGTGATGCCACTTTCAAGGAATTACAGATCTGTATTGGAGTTTGGAGAGGAGGGAACTTCAATCAGGTCTACTGTTTGAGGATAAAAGGCAGGAGAGAGTCACAGCAGAGTAACAGAGCTTTGACCAGCAACTAATTTGTACATTGGAAGTTTGGCGAGGAGGGGACTTCAGTCAGGCCCACTGCCCGAAGATAAAAGGAAGAAGTGGGTTGCAGCAGTGTAATAGAGGTTTGACCAGCGACCAGTCGGAGTTTAGGATTGATTAGTAAGAGCAAATTAAAGGAAGGCCATTGACTGAGTAGACATAGTCAGAGTGGTGATCTTCAGGTTTTAGCTCTTCAAGGTTTCAGCGAAGTGATTTTTCACTCAGAGAAAGCAGAAGGAAGAATAGTTCAAGCTTTTTTCCATCTCTTCTTTATATTTGCTCAGCTAGGACAGTAGAGATCATAGGCAGGATAGTGAAATGCTCCTCTTGGAGGATGTGGGAAGGCAGAAACACCTCTAGTGTCCCTAACAACTACAACTGCAAGAAGTGCATCCAACTGCAGCTTCTAACAAACCACATTAAGGAGTTGGAGCTGGAAATAGATGAACTCCGGATCATTTGGGAGGCTGAGAAGGTGATAGATAGGACGTAGAGAGGTAGTTACACCCAAGGTGAAGGGCACAGGACACTGAGTGAAGGTCAGGAAGGGGAAAGGATTTAAGGAGCCAGTGCAGAGCATCCCTGTGGCAATCTCCTTCAACATCCTTGGATGCTATTGGGGAGGGGGGGGATGAAAGTCACAGTGGTCTGTCTCTGGCACTGTCTACCTCTGTGATTCAGAAGGGAAGGGGGGAGAAGAGGCATGCCGTAGTGATGGGGATTGGTTAGTTAGGTGTACGGACAGGAGGATCTGTGAGTGAGAACAAGATTCCCAGATGGTATGTCGCCTCCTGGGTGTTGGGGTCAGGGATTTTGCAGATTGAGTCCACAACATTCTTAAGTGGGAAGGTGAACAGTCAGAAGTCGTTGTCCATGTAGGTACTCATGACATGGGTAGGATGAGTGACTAGGTTCCACATAGGGAGTTTGTGCAGTTAGGTGCTAAGTTAAAGGGCAGGACCTCCAGAGTTGTGATCTCAGGATTGCTACCTGTGCCACACGCCAGTGAGGCCAGGCTGAATACTTTCATCTGATTTCACTGTGGAAATCACTACCAGAGGTCCATGAGTGTCAGGGAGCAGGAGTGAGTGCCATTGTTATTAGAAAAGAAAAACTGCCAGATGAACTGAAAGGTCTTAAGGTGACTAAGTCACCTAGAGCAGATGGACTACACCCCAGAGTCCTAAGAGAGGTTGCTGAAAAGAAAATGGATGCATTGGTCATGATCTTTTAAGAATCACTTGATTCTGGCATTGTCCCAGAGGACAGGAGAACTGAAAATATCACTCCGCTCTTTAAGAAGAGAGGAAGACAAAAGAAAGGAAATTATAAGCCAGTTAGCCTAACCTCAGTGGTTGGGGAAGTGTTGGAGTCTCTTATTAAGGATGAGGTTTTGGGGTACTTGGAAACTAATGATAAGAATGGTTTCTGTAAAGGGAAATATTGCCTGACAAATCTGATAAGAGTTCTTCGATGAAGTGAAAAGCAGGGTGGAAATAGGAGAGGCAGTAGATGTTACTTACTTAGATTTTCAAAAGGCATTTGATAAGATGGCGCACATGTGGCTGCTTAACAAGATAAAATCCTATGCCATTACAGGAAAGATATTGGCATGGATAGAGGAATGGTTGACAGGCCCGGAGGCAGATAGTGGAAATAAAAGGGACCTTTTCTGGTTGGCTGCTGGTGACAAGTGGTGCTCCTCAGGGGTCAGTATTGAGACCACTACTTTTCAAATTGTCACTGATTTAGATAATGGAATTGATGGCTTTGTGGCAAAGTTCGCAAAGGTAGGTGGAGGGGTGGGTTGTGCTGAGGAAGCAATGTGACTGTAGCAGATCTCAGACAAATTGGAAGAATGGGCAAAAAAGTGGCAGATGGAATACAGTGTTAGGAAATGTATCAAAATGCATTTCAGTAAATGGAAAAATAGTGTAGACTACTATCTAAATAGGAAGAAGGTTCATACATCAGAGGTGCAGAGGGACTTAGGAGTCTTGTGCAAGACTCCCAGAGAGTTAATTTATAGGTTCTGTGGTAAAGAAGGCAAATGCAATGTTGGCATTTATTTCAAGGGGAATAGAATATAAAAGCAAAGAGATAATGCTGAGAATTTATAAGACACTAGTCATGCTGCACTTGGAGTATTGTTAACAGTTTTGGGTTCCATATCTCAGAAAGGATGTGCTGTTACTGGAGAGAGTCCAGAGGAGGTTCACAAGGATGAATCCGGAAATGAAGGGGTTAACAAATGAGAAGTGTCTGGAAGCCTAGGGCCTGTACTCGCTGGAACTTAGAAGAATGTAGGGGGATCTCATTGAAACGTACCGAATGTTGAAAGGACTAGATAGGGTGGATGTGGAGAAGATGTTTCCTATAGTGGGGGTGTCCAGAACCAGAGGGCAGAGTCTCAAAATTGACGGGTGACCTTTTAGTATTGATGCACCATCAATAACTCTCAGAGACGTGGGCCGAGATAGGCTTTTATTAGCTGGAAGAAAGCACCGTCAGCAGCAAGAGACCATCACACAACATCCTGGAGACTGAGGGAGGAGCAGTGCCTCCAATCGCCTTTATACAGGGGTCTGTGGGAGGAGCCACAGGAGCAGTCAGTGGGGGGCGTGTCCAGACAAGTATATGTAGTTCACCACAAATACAGGAGGAATTTTTTAGCCAGAGAGTAGTGAATCTGTGGAATGCTCTGCCACAGACAGTGATGGAGGCCAAGTTCATGGGTACATTTAAAGCAGGAGTTGATAGATTCCTGATTGGTCAGTGTATCAAAGTATATGGCAAGAATACAGGTGTATGGGGTTGAGTGGGATCCAGGATCAGTCATGGTGGAATGGTGGACCAGACTCAATGGGCTGAATGGCCCAATTTTGCTCTGTTGTCTTATGGTCTTATGGTGTAACTAGGATGATTATACAGTTTAATACATGGCTAAGGGTGTAGGAGGAAGGACATAAGATTTTTGGATCATTGGGCTCCCTTCCAGGGAAGGTGGGACCTGTACAGAAGGGACGGTTTGCACCTGAGCAGGAGAGGGACTAATATCCTAGTGGAAAGGTTTGTTAATGCTGCATGCTGGGGTTTAAACAGGAGTTGAAGGGGAATGGGAACCAGAGTGACAGAACAGTTAATGGAGAGTTTGTGGAGGCAGATATTGGTAAAGTTAGGAGTCAAAAGGTTGAGCATGGTGTGACAAATGTCCTGAGCTGCGTATATTTCAATGCAAGAAGTATCATAGGAAAGTTGAACAATGCTGCCGCAGATGAGTTACAGACAGAGGCAATGTGTAGTGACAAGAGGCTTCTGATAGGGCAAATGCATGAGAGGGAGAAATACTTAAAACGTCGATATCCATGGGTCAGGTGCTGGAGGATTGGAGGATAGCTCATGCAGTTCCATTGTTTAAAGAAGGCTCAAAAAGTAAGCCGGGAAATTATAGGCTGGTAAGTTTGACGTCGGTAGTAGGTAAATTATTGGAAGGAATACCAAGAGATAGGATCTACAAGTAATTGGATAAACAGGGACTTATTAGAAAAAGTCAGCATGGCTTTGTGCGTGGTAGGTCATGTTTATCGAATCTATTAGAGTTTTTCGAGGAAGTTACCCGGAAAGTGGATGTTGTATACATGGACTTCAGTAAGGCCTTTGACAAGGTCCCGCATGGGAGGTTAGTTAGGAAGATTCAGTCACTAGGTATACATGGAGAGGTAGTAAATTGGATTAGACATTGGCTCAATGGAAGAAGCCAGAGAGTGGTAGTGGAGGATTGCTACTCTGAGTGGAGGCCTGTGACTAGTGGTGTGCCACAGGGATCAGTGCTGAGTCCATTGTTATTTGTCATCTATATCAATGATCTGTATGATAATGTGGCAAATTGGATCAGCAGATTTGCTGATGATACAAAGATTGGAGGTATAGTGGACAGTGAGGAAGATTTTCAAAGCTTGCAAAGGGAATTGGACCAGTTGAAGGAATGGGCTGAAAAATGGCAGATGGAGTTTAATGTGGACAAGTGTGAGGTATTGCACTTCAGAAGGTCAAACCAAGGTGGAACATATAAGGTAAATGGTAGGACACTGAGGAGTGCAGTAAAACAGAGGCATCTGGGAATACAGATTTATAATTCCCTAAAAGTGGCATCACAGGTAGATAGGGTCACAAAGAGGGCTTTTGGTACATTGGCCTTTATAAATCAAAGTATTGAGTATGAGTTGGAATGTAATGGTGAGGTTGTATAAGACATTGGTGAGACCGAATTTGGAGTATTGTGTGCAGTTCTGGTTACCTAATTACAGGAAGGATATTAATAAGGTTGAAAGAGTGCAGAGAAGGTTTACAAGGATGTTGCCAGGACTTGAGAAACTGAGTTACAGAGAAAGGTTGAATAGGTTAGGACTTTATTCCCTGGAGCGTAGGAGAATGAGGGGTGATTTGATAGAGGTGTATAAAATTATGATGGGTATAGATAGAGTGAATGCAAGCAGGCTTTTTCCACTGAGGCTAGGGGAGAAAAAAACCAGATGTCATGGGTTAAGGGGGAAGGGGAAAAGTTTAAATGGAACATTGGGGGGGGCTTCTTCACGCAGAGAGTGGTGGGAGTGTGGAATGAGCTGCCAGTTGAAGTGGTGAAAGCGGGCTCACTTTTGACATTTAAGAAAAACCTGGACAGGTATATGGATGAGAGGGGTTTGGAGGAATATGGTCAGTAGGACTAGGCAGAAAAATGGTTCGGCACAGTCAAGAAGGGCCAAAAGGCCTTTTTCTGTGCTGTACTGTTCTATGGTTCTATGGAGAGGAACTTTCAGCACAGATGCAGATTGGCAGATATGATGTTGTAGGGGTTACTGAATTATGGCTGAAAGGTTATAGCTGGCAGCTTAATGTCCAAGGATACATAATATATCAAAACGATAGGCAGGAAGGCAGAAGGGGCAGTGTTGCTCTGTTAGTAAAAAAAAATGAAATCAAATCATCAGAAAGAGGTGACATAGGGTCAGAAGGTGTTGAATCATTGTGGATAGAGGAAGGTGGAGGCAGAGTTAACATGGGGCTAAACGGCAACCCTTTTGCCTGCATCTTTGGAAACAGCTCTATTTCCATCTTTAATTTTCATAGAAACATAGAAAACTTACAGCACAGTACAGGCCCCTCAGCCCACAAAGCTGTGCCAAACGTGTCCCTACCTTAGAAATTACCAGGCTTACCTATAGTCCTCTATTTTACTAAGTTCCATGTACCTAAATAAAAGTCTCTTAAAAGATCCTAACGTATCGACCTCCACCACCGTTGCCAGCAGACCATTCCATGCACTCACCACCCTCTGAGTAAAAAACTTACCCCTGACATCTCCTCTGTACCTACTCCCCAGCACCTTAAATCTGTGTCCTCTTGTGGCAACCATTTCAGCCCTGGGAAAAAGCCTCTGACTATCCACACAATCAATGTCTCTCATCATCTTAAATACCTCTATCTGGTCACCTCTGATTCTCTGTCACCCCAAGGAGAAAAGGCCGAGTTCACTCAACCTATTCTCATAAGGCATGCTCCCTAATCCAGGCAACATCCTTGTAAGTCTCCTCTGCACCCTTTCTATTGCTTCCACATCCTTCCTGTAGTGAGGTGACCAGAACTGAGCACAGTACTCCAAGTGGAGTCTGACCAGGGTCCTATGTAGCTGCAACATTACCTCTTGGCTCCCAAGTTCAATTCCATGATTGATGAAGGCCAATACACCATACATCTTCTTAACCACAGAGTCAACCTGCACAGTTGCTTTGAGTGTCCTATGGACTCGGACCCCAAGATCCCTCTGATCCTCCACATTGCCAAGAGTCTTACCATTAATACTATATTCTGCCATCATATTTGACCTACCAAAATGAACCACTTCACATTTATCTAGGTTGAACTCCATCTGCCACCTCTCAGCCCAGTTTTGCATCCTATCAATGTCCGGCTGTAACCTCTGACAGCCCTCCACACTATCCACAACACTCCCAACCTTTGTGTCATCAGCAAACATACTAACCCATCCTGCCACTTCCTTATCCAGGTCATTTATAAAAATCACAAAGGGTAAGGGTCCCAGAACAGATCCCTGAAGCACCCCACTAGTGACCGACCTCCATGCAGAATATGATCCGTCTACAACCACTCTTTGCCTTCTGTGGCCAAGCCAGTTCCGGATCCACAAAACAAGGTAGCATCAGATCCCATGCCTCTTTACCTTCTCAATAAGTCTTGCATGGGGTACCTTATTAAATGCCTTGCTGAAATCCATATACACTACATCTACTGCTCTTCCTTATCAATGTGTTTGTCACATCCTCAAAAAATTCAGTCATCCTCGTAAGGCACAACCTGCCCTTGACAATGCCATGCTGAATTACTACTAATCATATTATACCTCTCCAAATGTTCATAAATCCTGCCTCTCAGGATCTTCTCCATCAACTTACCAACCACTGAGGTAAGACTCACTGGTCTATAATTTCCTGGTCTATCTCTACTCCCTTTCTTGAATAAAGGAACAACATTCACAACCCTCCAATCCTCCAGAACCTCTCCCATCCCCATTGATGATGCAAAGATCATTAACAGAGGCTCAGCAATCCCCTTCCTCACTTCCCACAGTAGCCTGGGGAACTTATCCAATGACTTGGATAACAAGCCTAGCGACTTATCCAACTTGATGCTTTCCAAAAGCTCCAGCACATCCTCTTTCTTAATATCGACATGCTCAAGCTTTTCAGACTGCTGAAAGTCATCACTACAATCACCAAGATCCTTTTCCATACTGAATACTGAAGTAAACCTTTCAGGGTTCTTTTGAAGGCCCTGACCTGGAGTTACACGCAGACTTCAGTTCTTTAAAGGAATGGGACCCGGTCTCGGGATTTCATGACAGCCATTGTTGTTCGGCATGCCAAAGGTTTAGACTGAGAGTCTGACTCGAATTCAGAAGCCTAACATCTCAGGGCTCTGGATGTGGATCGAGAGTCAGTGTCACGGCAAGAGATTCATGTGTCATTGGGGAGGCTGGAAAATTCTTTGCTGTGGGTCTGAAGACCCGAGTTCTTTACGATCTTCAGGCACATAGCTCATAAAAAGTGATGAATTTTTTAACATTGTAAATCATTGGGCTGTTGCTATGTTTCCCGCTCGCTTATTAGAGAGTCAGAACCTGTGGGTTGTCAAATGCCAGATGAAATGCGATAGTCTTTGGGGTAATTGTAAGTCTGTGTCTTTGCTATCGCCTAGCTCAGGCATGGGCAAACTACGGCCCGCAGGCCATATGCGGCCCGTTAAGCTTTTTAATCCGGCCCGCAGAACTTGATGAAATTATATTAATAAACATTGTTAACGTTTTTTCCCCGCAATTCTGGCGTTTTCCCAATAGATGATGTACTCTATATACATTGACCTTTGTTGAGGTGCAGCGTATTACTCCACATTTGCGCTTTACTCTTTGTTCAGCTTGACCTATTTGTGTGAACAGGCGTTCAGCGTCATGAACATCAACAAAGCCAGCCACAGATCCAAGTTAACTGACCAACACCTCAGATCCATCCTGAGAATCGCCACAACAAAACTAAATCCAGACTTTGATGCGCTGGCTAAAAAGAGAGACCAACAACACTGTTCCCACTGAAATTAAAAATAAGTTTCTTCGTTGTGTTATGTAGAAAATACATTTGAAAATATTTTTTTCAATAAGCCTTACATGTTACATGTCATTTCTGTTAAGTGATGGACATGAGTAGTGCGCAGGTGCACGTACATTCTCAAAATAAAAAATGCGCTCCAGATCAAATAACGCGCTCCGCATACTGGTGCGCTGTCATTGTTCTGTCTTTGTGCTGGTTGTTGTTGAGTTTTGGCACGGGGGACAATTGAATAAGAAGGAGCAGGACAAGTAGACCTGCATCTCCTACCGTTTTTGAAATAAAGACAGTCAGGACGAAAGTGATGATGATAATATCTTGAAGGATAACAGAATTTTCAGTGCTTTAAAATAATAACTGTTACTATTAAAAAAGCTGTATTTTATTCATTTAATTTTCAGTGTTTTAAAAGTCATTTCAATAAATAGCTAAATACCATGGTACTTCAAAGACAGATATTTTGTTGTAATGCATTTGTTCATTTTCAATTGAAATTAAAGCACATGTTTTCTACATATCCCATGATATTTTATTTTCTCTTATGAGGTGTATTACCAAAACACTCCATCCATCTGCTCCTGGTTCGGCCCCCCTGTCAAATTTTAGAACCCTTTGTGGCCCACAAGTCAAAAAGTTTGCCCACCCCTGGCCTAGCTCATGCTTGTGCTCAGGAGCAGGATCGCTGCTTTTTTCTGGGGGAAGGGGGATCATTTCTTGCTGCTGCTTTCACGGGAGGGGGAGGCTGGGGGGAGGAATTCGGGGTTGTCACGTTTAACTGTCATTCATTCTTTGAGGTACTTCTCTGTTTTCATGGATGTTTGTGAAGAAAAAGCATTTCAGAATGTATATTGTATACATTTTTCTGACATTAAATTGGACCTATGTACCTTTGAATCTTTGAACTGCAAGGGTAAAATGACCCTGATGGGTGTTGTATACAGACCCCCAAACAGTAGTAAGGATGTGGCCTACAAGTTACAACAAGAGGTAGGAAATGTATGCCAAAAGGGTAATGTTACAAAAGTCATGGGGAAGCAGATTGGGAAAATCATGTTGGTGCTGTATTAAAGAAGAGGGAATTTCTAGACTGCCTACAAGATGGCTTTTTAGAGCTGCTCATGGTTTAAGCCAACTAGAGGATCAGCTATTCGTGGATTGGGTGTTGTGCAGTGAACCAGAATTAGAGAGCTTAAGGTAAAAGAACCCTTAGGAGAGAGTGATCATAATATGTTCAAATTCACCCTGAAATTTGAGGAGAATGAGAAGTCAGATATATCAGTATTACAGTGGAGTAAAGGGATCTAGAGGCATGAGAGAGGACTTGTCCAAAATTGATTGGAAAAGGACACTGGCAGGGATGATGACAGAGCGGCAATGGCCACAATTTCTGGAAGCAATTCTGAAGGCACAGGATAGCCAATAATAATAAAAAGGATACCAAAGGTTTCTTCAGATACATAAAGTGTAAAAGAGATGCGACAGTGGATATTGGACTGCTGGAAAATGATGACAGAGGGGTAGTAATGGGGCACAATGAAAAAGCAGACAAACTGAATAAGCATTTTGCATTAGTATCCACAGTGGAAGACACTAGCAGTATGCTGGAAGTTCCAGGTGTAAGAGGGCATGAAGGAAGTGAAGTTACCGTAAATAGAGAGATGGTTCCTGGGAAACAAAGTTCTTAAGGTGGATGTCACCTGGTATGCACTCCAGGGTTCTGAAACAGGTGGCTGATGGGACTGCGGAGGCATTAGTGGTGATTTTGCAAGAATAGATTCTGGAATGTTTCCAGTAGACTGGAAAATTGCAAATGCCACTCTTCTCTTCAAGAAGAGAGAGAAGCAGAAGAAAGGAAACTAAAGGCCAGTTAGTTTGACCTCAGTGATTGGGAAGATGATGAAGTCAATTATTAAGGATGGGGTCTCAGGGTACTTGGACGCACATGATAAAATAGACCACAACCAGCATGGTTTCCTCATTTGGAATATTGTGAGCAGTTTTGGCCCCTTATTATAAAGGATGTGGTGAAACTGGAGAGAATTCTAAGTAGGTTCATGAAAATGATTCCAGGATTGAATGGTTTGTCATATGAAGAACATCCGATGGCTCAGAGCCTGTATACGCCGGAATTCAGAAGAATGATTGGTGACCTCATTGAAACCTACCAAATGGTAAAAAGCCATAAGGTGGATAGAGTGGATGTGGAGAGGACATTTCCTGTAGTAGAAGAGTCTAAGACCAGAGGACAAGGTCCCCCACGAGAGACTCATCCAGAAAGTCATGAGGTATGGGATCAGTGGAACCTTGGCTGTTTGGATAAAAAATTGGCTTACAGGAAGAAAGCAGAGGGTAGTAGTGGAAGGAAAGTAATCTGCCTGGAGGTCAGTGGCTAGTGGGGTGTTGCAGTGGTCTGTCCTGGGATCCCTGCTCTTTGTGATTTTTATAAATTACCTGTATGAAGAGGCAGAAGGATGGATGAGTAAGTTTGTGGATGACACGAAGATTGGAGGAGTTGTGGATGGAGCTGTAGGTGGTCAAAGGTTACAAGAGGATAAAGACAGGCTGCAGAGTTGGGCAGAAAAATGGCAGATGGAGTTCAATCTGGACAAGTGTGAGGTGATGCATTTTGGAAGGACAAACCAGAAGACTGCATACAGGATTAATGGTCAGTTACTTAAGAGTGTGGATGAACAAAGGGACCTTGGGGTTCAAATCCATACTCCTCAAGGTTGCTGCACAGGTTGATAGGGTAGTTAAGAAGGCCTATGGGATGCTAAGCTTCATTAACAGGGGGATTGTGTTCAAGAGTAGAGAGGTCATGTTGCAACTCTACAAATCTCTGGTGAGACCACACTTAGAATATTGTGTTCAATTCTGGTCACCTCATTATAGGAAGGATGTGGAAGCTATGGAGAGGGTGCAGAGGAGATTTACCAGGATGTTGCCTGGATTGGAAAATATGTCTTATGAGGCAAGGTTGGCAAAGCTGAGACTTTTCTCTTTGGAGTGTTGAAGGATGAGAGGGGACGATAGAAGTCTACAAGATTATGAGAGGCATAGATAGGGTGGATGGACAGTACCTGTTTCCCAGGGCACGCACAGCAAACACCAGAGGGCATATGTACAAAGTTAAGGGAGGGAAGTTTAGGGGAGACATCAGGGGTAGGTTTTTTTTTCACGAAGAGGGTTGGGAATGACTTGCCAGGGATGGTGGTGGAGGCTGAAACATTAGGGGTATTTAAGAGCCTCTTGGACAGGCACATGGATGAAAGAAAAATGGAGTGTTATGGGGTAGTGTGGATTTAGTACTTTTTTTTAAGGAATATATGGGTTGGCACAACATCAAGGGCTGAAGGGCCTGTATTGTGCTGTAGTATTCTAGTATCTTCTAGTGTCTAGGACACAGCCTCAGAATAAAGGGGCAACCTTTTAGAATGGAGATGAAGATGAATTTCTTTAGCCAGAGAGTGGTAAATCTTTGGAAATCTTTGCCATAGGTAGCTGTGGAGATGAAGTCTTTATGTACAACATTTGTATTTTTAAGGCAGAGGTTGATAGATTCTTGATTAGTCAGGAAGGGATACAGGGAGAAGGCAGGAGATTAGGGATGAGAGGAAAATTAGATCAGCCATGATGAAATGGCAGAGCGGACTTGATGGGCCAAATGGCCAAATTCTGCACCTATTATCTTATGGTCTTATGGTATTCCCAGGTCTCCCTTTTCTACTGCACTCTTCAGTACCCTCAGCTCACTGTGCAAGTCATACCCTGGTTGGTTCTTTCAAAGTGGAACACCTTGCACTTGTCTGCACTAAATTCCATCCATCATATTTCAACTGATTTTTCCAGCTGTTCCAGACCCCGGTGCAATCTTTGTAGTCCTTCTTGTTGTCCACTACACCTCCAATCGTAGTGTCAGCTGCAGATGTGCTGATCTAATTAACCACATTGTCATCCAGATAATTGATATAGATGACAAACAGTAATGGACACAGCTCCAATCTCTGAATCACTCCACTCATCACAGGCCTCCAGTCAAAATCTAATACCACTCTCTGGCTTCTCCCACAAAGCCAATATCTAATCCAATTGATGACCACATTTTGAATGCCAAACGACTGAACCTTCTTTACCAATCTCCCATGTGGCACCATGTCAAAGGCTTTGCTAAAGTCCATGTGGATAATATCCACTGCTTTTTCTTCATCAACTTTCCTGGTAATCTCCTTTCAAAATTCTCTATCATTGGTTAGACATGATTTACCACATGCAAAGACATGTTGACTATTCCTACTCAGTCCCTGTCTATCCAAACACTTATATATTCGGTCCCTTAGAATACCTTCCAGTAACATGCCCATGTCCTCTGTCAGGAAAGATACGAGGGGTAATTGATAAGTTCGTGGCCCAAGGTAGAATTCGTCAATTTTAGAAAACCTAGCACATTTATTTTTCAACATAGTCAACACAGTCCTGACGAAGGGTCTCGGCCCAAAATGTCGACTGTACTTCTTCCTATAGATGCTGTCTGGCCTGCTGCATTCCACCAGTATTTTGTGTGTGTTGCTTGAATTTCCAGCATCTGCAGATTTCCTCGTGTTTGAGGTAATTCCTTCAGCAGTTTGAACGGGGCACAACTGCGTAAGCACATGAAGGTCAGCCTGTCAGATCAGCGGGAGAGCTTAAAAAGTGAACAGATTAACAGAGTAGGCGTTGGAGGAGCGGGCAATGGAGTAGTGGAAGACAGAGTAATAAGACTTTGGTTCGAGAGGCTTCGGTGAGCTGAGGCTGAGGACGAGCTTGCTCCCAGTGAGGTAAGGCCGGGTAAGCTCTTTTAATTAATCTAATTAACTTAGAAGTAGGTAATGGAGGCAGCAGCTAGGACAGTTGAGTGCTCCGTTTGCAGTACGTAGGAAGTCAGGGCGAGCACGATTGTCCTTGATGACTACACCTATAAAAGGTGCATCCAGCTGCAGTTTCTGACAAACCAAGTTAGGGAACTGGAACTGGAGCTGGATGAACTTTGGATTATTCGTGAGGCAGAGGCAGAACAGACAGAAATTTCAGGGAGATAGTTATCGCTAAGTCAGGAGACAGGTAGCTGGGTGACTGTCAGGAGAGGGAAGGGGAATAGAAAGAATGAGCAGAGTACCCCTGTGGCCGTTCCCATCAATAATAAGTATACCATTTTGGATACTGTTGGTGGGGATGAGCTACCAGGGACGCGTCTCTAGGACAGAGACTGGACCCTCAGCTCAGAAGGGAAGGAGGGAAAAGAGGAGAACAGTAGTGATAGGGGATTCGATAGGGGTACAGATAAGGGGTTCTGTGGGAGAGATCGAGAATCCCAGATGGTCTGTTGCCTCCCTGGTGCCAGGGTCCACGATATCTTGGATCGAGTTCTCAGTATTCTCAAGAGAGAAGGTGAGCAGCCAGATGTCGTGGTCCATGTAGGGACCAATGACATGGATAGGCAGAAGGAAGAGGTCCTGCAAAGAAAGTTTAGGGAGTTAGGTGCAAAGTTGAAGGACAGGACCTCCAGGGTTGCAATCTCAGAATTGCTACCTGTGCCACGTGCTAATGAGGCTAGAAATAGGAAGAAAATGCAGCTAAATATGTGGCTAAGGAGTTGGTGCAGGAGGGAGGGCTTCACGTTTCTGGGCAACTGGGCCTTGTTCCAGGGAATGTGGGACCTGTTCTGATAGAATGGGTTGCACCTGAACTGGAGGGGCACGAACATCCTTGCGGGAAGGTTTGCTAGTGCTGCTCCGGGGGATTTAAACTAGATTTGCAAGGGGAGGAGAACCAGAATGTTAAAGCAGATAGTGAGATGGAGGAGGATAAGGGTCATGCGAGAACTGTAAGTATAGTGTATGGAGTTAAGCCAGATCTAACATATAAAGAGGCTTTGAGGAAAGAGAAGCAGAATAAAAGGTGTAAAGGTAGTAAGGTAGAAGGGCTAAAGTGTGTGTACTTCAATGCAAAAAGTATCAGGAACAAAGGTGATGAACTGAGAGCTTGGATACGTACATGGAATTATGATGTAGTGGCCATTACAGTGACTTGGCTGGCACCAGGGCAGGAATGGATTCTCAATATTCCTGGATTTCAGTGCTTTTAAAGGGATAGAGAAGGGGGCAAAAGGGGAGGAGTGGTGGCATTACTGGTCAGGGATACTATTACAGCTACAGAAAGGGTGGGTAATGGATTCAGAATTGGCTTGCCTGCAGAAAGCAGAGGGTCGTGGTGGGGGGAGTACATTCAGATTGGAGGGTTGTGACTAGTGGTGTCCCACAAGGATCTGTTCTGGGACCTCTACTTTCCGTGATTTTTATTAACGACCTGGATGTAGGGTTAGAAGGGTGTGTTGGCAAGTTTTCAGATGACACAAAGGTTGGTGGTGTTGTAGAAAGTGTAGAGGATTGTCAAAGATTGCAGAGAGACATTGATAGGATGCAGAAGTGGGCTGAGAAGTGGCAGATAGAGTTCAACCCGGAGAAGTGTGAGGTGGTACACTTTGGAAGGACAAGCTCAAAGGCAGAGTACAAAGTAAATGGCAGGATACTTGGTACTGTGGAGGAGCAGAGGGATCTGGGGGTACGTGTCCACAGATCCCTGAAAGTTGCCTCACAGGTAGATAGGGTAGTTAAGAAAGCTTATGGAGTGTTAGCTTTCGTAAGTCGAGGGATAGAGTTTAAGAGTTGCGGGGTAATGATGCAGCTCTATAAAACTCTGGTTAGGCCACACTTGGTGTACTGTGTCTAGTTCTGGTCGTCTCATTATAGGAAGGACATGGAAGCATTGGAAAGGGTACTGAGGAAATTTACTAGGATGCTGCCTGGTTTAGACAGTATGCATTGTGATCAGAGATTAAGGGAGCTAGGGCTTTGCTCTTTAGAGAGGAGGAGGATGAGAAGAGACATGATAGAGTTATACAAGATATTAAGAGGAATAGATAGAGTTGACAGCCAGCACCTCTTCCCCAGGGCACCACTGCTCAATACAAGAGGACATCGCTTTAAGGTAAGAGGTGGAAAGTTCAAGGGGGATATTAGAGGAAGGTTTTTCACTCAGAGAGTGGTTGGTGCGTGGAAACCACTGCCTGAGTCAGTGGTGGAGGCAGATACACTAATGAAATTTAAGAGACTACTAGACAGGTATATGGAGGAATTTAAGGTGGGGGGGGGGTTAAATGGGAGACAAGGTTTAAGGGTCGACACAACATTGTGGGCCGAAGGGCTGTACTGTGCTGTACTATTCTATGTTCTATATAAAACATTACAGCACAACACAGGCCCTTTGGCCCACAATGTTGTGCCTACCTTTTATCTACTCTAAGATCAATCTAACACTTCCCTTCCTTGTAGCCTTCTATTTTTCTATCATTCATCTGGCTATCTGAGTTTTTTTAATATGTCCCCAATACATTCATTTAAACTCCATCGTGCTTCAAGAGATGGGAACCAGACTACCAGAGCAGTTAGTGGAGAGGTTGTGGAGATAGATGTTTTTATGACCTTAGACAAAGTTAAGAACCAAAAGATTGAGCCTGGTGTGACTAATATCTTGAGCCGCATGTACTTCAGTGCAAGAAATATCATAGGAAAGGCAGATGAGCCCAGGGAATGGATCAACATATGGAATTATGATATTGCAGCCACTAGTGAGACTTGGGTGTCGGAGGGGTTGAATGGGCAGCTCAGTATTCTGGGGTTGTGTTGTTTCAGATGCAACAGAGTAGGAGGGATTAAAGGTGGAGGGATAGCTTAAATCGTCAGGGAAAATTTTACGGCAGTCATAACAGACTGGAGAACTTGTCTAGTGAGGCATTATGGGTGGAACTGAGAAATAAGAAAGGTATGACCACATTAATGGGGCTATATTACAGACCACATAACAGTCCTAGAGATTAAGAGGACCAAATTTGTAGAGGGATTTCAGTCTGTTGCAAGAAACATAAGGCTGTTATAGCAAGTGATTTTAACTTTCCACCTATTGACGGGAACCCCACTACTGTAAAAGGCCTAGATGGGATAGAGTTTATCAAATGTGTTCAGAAAACTTTCCTTAATCAGTACATAATAGTTCCAATGAGAAAGTAAGAGATACTGGATATGCTATTAGGGAATGAGACAGGGCAGGTGACAGAAGTTTGTGTAGGGGAACACTTTGCATGTAGTGATCACGATACCATTAGTTTCAAGGTAAATATGCAAAAAGAAGGGTCTGGCCCATGGGTTCAGATTCTAAATTGGAGAAAGGTCAATATTGATGGTATCAGAAAGGATCTGGCAAGTGTGGATTGGGATAGGCTGTTTCTGGCAAAAGTGTACTTGGTAGGTGGGAAGCCTTCAAAAGTGAAATTTTGAGAGTACAAAAGCTTGTATGTGCCTGTCAGAATAAAAGGTAAAAATTACAGATACAGGAAACCTTGGTTTTCAAGAGATACTGTGGCCCTGGTTAAGGCATTGCACTTTGATAGGACCAACCCGAGGAGTGCAACAGAACAAAGGGATCTGGGAATACAAGTACATAATATGTTGAAAGTGGCATCACAGGAAGTTAGGTTCATAAAGAAAACTTTTAGGACATTGGCCTTCATAAATCAAAGTATTGAGTAAAGAGATGGAATGGCATGTTGAAGTTGTATAAGACTTTGGATAGGTACATCTTTGGAAGGGTTATGGAGGGCCATGGTCCTTCTGCAGGTCAATGGGAGTAGGCAGTTTAAATTGTTTGGCATGGACTAGATGGGCCAAAGGGCCTGTTTCTGTGCTGTACTTTTCTAGGACTCTATGATCCTATGTCTGCCTCTACCTCCACCCCTGACAGGACGTTCCACACACCACTAATTTCTGTGTAAAAGATTTACTTCTGACTATATTTTATGTATTGTATTCATTCAAATAAATCAAGTCATCCATCACTCAAAACATTCTCAGCTGACAATAATGATGCACTTTAGATGCAGTGTCTGCCATCCCACATAAAATTCGACAGTAGCTGGCCAAAGCTTCTCTAAACAGCCCCTCACTAAACTGCAGCTTCCATCTGATAGAAGGGCAAAGGCTACAAGCACTCTTAAAGAGATGTGTCATTATCTTCAATAATGCACTATTTCATGATCTTATCATTGTTTCATTGTCCCTGGAGTCAAACAAGATGGAGATAGACTCCAAGGTTCAACTAGTCCACACTGATTAAGAGGCCTATTTAAACTAGTGCCGTTTTCTCACTTTAGACACTTATCCCTCTAAATCTTTCCTATCCAAATGTTATTGGATCTGTCTCAACTTCTTCTTCTGGCAGTTGGTTCCATGTACATGCCACCTTCTATGTGAAAAAATTGTCCCCCAGGGTCCTACTAAAGTTTACCTTTCACATCTTAACCTTGTCTAAATCCTGGAATTTCATACCTAACAGCATTATAAGGTAAGACCATAAGACAAAGGAGAAAAAATTAGGCTAGTCGGCTCTTTGAGTCTGGTCTGCCATTCATTCATGGCAGATTTTTCCCATTCACATTCATTTTCATGCACAACCCCCTTCTCCCACCACCCTTTGCACCCAAACCAATCATGAATCCATCAATCCCTGCCTTAAATAACGTGGTCTCCATAGCCCTGCACAGCAATGAATTCCACAAATTCAATGTCCTCCTGCTGTCGAAATATCTCCTCATCTGAGTTCTAAAGAGATGTCAGAGTTCTAAAGAGATGTCAAAGTTCTAAGTAAATATATTATCAAAGTACATATACAGTATATCACCATATACAACCCTGAGATTCATTTTCTTGCAGGCATTCACAGTAAGTACAAAGAAACACAATAAAATCAATGGAAGTCCACACTCAACATACACAACTAGATGAACAAACAACCAATGTAAAAGAGAGCAAACTGTACAAATCCAAAAAGAAAAAATGATAATAAGTAAATAAATAAGCAATATTTACTGAGAACATGAGATGAAGAGTCCTTGAAACTGGGTTGGGAACATTTCAATGATGGGTTGAGTGAAGTTGAGTATAGTTATCCCCTTTGGTTCAAGAACCTGATGATTGAGGGAAAATAACTGTTCTTGTTCCTGGTGGCATTGGTTACGAGACTCCTATACCTCTTTCCTGTACATCCTTCATTCTGAGGCTGCACCCCTGGATCCTAGACTCTGCTGCTGATAGAAACTTCCTCTCCACATTCACTCAATCCAGGCCTTTCAATGTACAATAGTTTATGAGATACACCCTATTTCTTTTGAACTTCATTGACTCCAGGGCCAGCAACTTCAAACATTCCTCATACTTTCAGCTTTTCATTCCTAGGATTATTCTTGTGAACCACCTCTGGACCCTCTCCAGGCCAATACATCTTTCCAGCTCACAATATTGCAAATGAGGTCTGACCAATGCTTTACAAAGCTTCAGCAGTACATCTTGCTTTTATCCTTTTGAAATGAATGCTAAGATTGCACTCATCTTCCTTACCACTGACTCAACATACTTTACTGGAATCCTGAACTAGGACTCTCAAGTCCCTTTGCACCTCTGATTCTGAATTGTCTCCCATGTAGAAATTAATCTGCACATTTATTCTTCATACCAAAGTACATAACCACACAGATCCAACCATTTGATCCATGATGACACAAAGGTTGGGGATGTTGTGGATAGTGTAGGTTGTCAGAGGTTACAGCGGGACATCGATAGGATGCAGAACTGGGCTGAGAAGTGGCAGATGGAGTTCAATCCAGATAAGTATTAAGTGGTTCATTTTGGTAGGTCCAGTTTGAAGACAGAATATAATATAAATATATAGAGAGAATAGAGCAGTGGACTAAGCACACACCTGAGGTGCACCAGTGTTGTTTGTCAGCGAGGAGGAGAGATTATGACCAATCCGCACAGATTGTGTTCTTCCGGTTAGGAAGTTAAGGATCCAATTGCAGGGGAAGGAACAGAGGCCCAGGTTCTGCAACTTTTTGATCAGGATTGTGGGAGTGATGGTGTTAAATACTGAGCCATAGTTAATGAACAGCTTCCTGACATAGGTGTTTGTGCTGTCCAGGTGATCTAAGACCATGTGAAGAGCCATTGACATTGCATCGACCTTTTGTGGCAGTAGCCAAATTGCAACAGGTCCAGGTCCTTGCTGAGGCAGGAGTTCATTCTAGCCATGACCAACCTCTCAAAGCATTTCATCACCTTAGATGTGAGTGCTACCAGGTGATAGTTATTAAGGCAGCTCACACTACTCTTCTTAGGCACTGGTACAACTGTTGCCCTTTTAAAGTAAGTGGGAACTTCCGACCATAGCAGTGAGAGGTTGAAAATGTCCTTAAGTACTCCCACCCGTTGGTTGGCACAAGTTTTCAGAGCCCTACCAGGTACTCCACTGGGGCCTGCCGCCTTGCGAGGGTGCACCCTCCTGAAAGACAGCCTGACATTGGCCTCCAAGAGAGAGATCACAGGGTCACTGGGTGCAGCAGAGATCTTCAGAGCTGTAGTTATATTCTCCCTGTCAAAGCATCATAGAAGGCATTGAGCTCATCTAAAAGTGAAGTATTACTGCCATTCATGCTATTGGGTTTCGCTTTGTAAGAAGGAAGTAAGTATGATCGAAGTTGTCATCCCCAAACTGATCCCTGCAGAACTCTACTAATTACTGGGATCCATCCTGAAAAAGACCCCTTTATTTTCATTCTTTGTCTCCTGCCAGTCAGCCAATCTTCTATCTATAGGTATTACTTTGCCTCTAACACCATGGTTCACAGCTTAATTTGTGTCAACTTGTCAAAGGGCTTCCAAAAATCCAAGTAAATAATGTCCACTGACTCGCATTTGTCTAACCTGCTTTTCACATTCTCAAATAATACTAACACATTTGTCAGGTAAGATTTATTCTTAACGAAATAATCCCGAACTCTTTGAAGTACTCGATAAAATTTTTAAATATTATCCTTAATAATTGACTCTAAAATCTTACTAACCATTGAGGTCAGGTTAACTGGCCTATAATTTCCTGACTTTTGCCCCCCCCCCCATTTTTTTTTGTAATTTATTTTTTTATTGAAGTTCATCATCAAACAAACATTTCCATAAGATGTATTTCAGACATTGTACATATATATCATATAATCATATATATCACAAATCTCAACAAAGTATTTATCTTGGGTATTCACTTATAGAAAAGAGTGGAAAGAAAAAACAAGCAAAAGGAAAGAACTATGTACATGTAGGGAGTGATCTTTTTTTTACAACAGATTCATTGATTTGTGAGAATAAAATCAGGCCTATGAGGCATTATGTAGTTAAACCATTTTTCCCAGTATGAATCAAATTGTTCCAGCTTATGGTTAACAGATGCTGTTATCTTCTCCATTTTGTAAATGTCCATTGTAATTTCCATCCATGTATTTAAAGTTGGGCTCTCCTGTGATAACTATTTCCTAGTAAGAGTTTTTACCAGCCACCAACAGCATATTCATTAAATATTTATCTCTTTTCAACCATTCTTGAGGTATATATCCAAAATATATGGTCTTACTCTCTAAAGGTATTTCACATTTAAAGATGTCTTGTAGGGCATTGTGTATCCCCCTCCAATAGTTTTTGATAACAGGGCAGTCCCAAAAAATATGATAATGATTTGTGTTTTGATTTCCACAATTTCTCCAGCAAACAGGGAGGTTACTATCATAATGGGATTTCTGAGAGTGTGTAATAAAATATCTTATCAAGTTTTTCCATCCAAACTCCCTCCATTTCTGTGAACTGGTACACTTCCTTTGATATCTCCATATTGTTGTCCATTCTTCCTCAGATGTAGTTATCCCTCCTTCCTTCTCCCATTTTGTTTTAATGTATGAAGTCGAATGTGTTTTAAGATTTGACAAACACTTATACATGCTTGAAATGATTCTACTACCATGATCTGAATTATATGCTTTTCTAAAGAGCTCCATCAAGCATGTATTTGCCTTGGTTATATTTTTAAACGTCTTATTAATAAATTGTCGCATCTGTAAATACCGATAAAAATCTTGTTTTTCAAATAAGTGTTTCTCTTTAAGCATTTCAAAACTGAACAGTGTTCCTTCTTTCATTATGTTGCAAAGAACTGTTATTCCTTTAGCTGTCCAGTCCTTAAATCTAGCATCCAATTTATTTGGTGTAAAATCTGAGTTATACGCACACCATTTAAGAATTGCAATATCTCCCTCTAGATTATATTCTTTTATAGTAGTTCTCCATATTTTAAGAGTCAATTTCACCCATGGGTTATCAATCGTATTTATGTACCTTTGCAGGTTGTTATCCGCCAAAATTGCTTGTATGGGGATGGGAAGTACCCGCTCCTCAATGTTTTTCCATTGAGCGTCTTATGATGGGTTACACCAACATATCACAGCTCTCAACTGTGCTGCAAAATAATAATCTCTAAGAGAAGGTAGGCCCCATCCCCCCTTTTCCTTTGCTAATTGCAAAGTTTTGAGATGAACTCTAGGCCTTTTACCCTGCCAAATATACCTTGATAGCATCTTGTTCCATTCATTGAATTGATTTTGATTAATCTCTATTGGTAGGGTTTGAAAGAGATATAACAGTCTGGGCAGTATATTCATTTTAATAGACTTGAACTGAGACTGAGAAAAGGAATCAGGTTCCATCTTGCCACATCTTCCTTAATTTTTTTGTATAAAGGCTGATAATTACATTCTGATAATTTTGCCAAATCTTTTGGCATAATGATGCCCAAATATTTGAAAGACTCTGTGTGCCATGCCCAGGGGTATCGACTTTTAATTTCTCTTGGTGGGCTATAGTAATATGAAAGTAATCGGGTTTTATCTATGTTGATCTTGTAACCTGATAATTGACCATATTGGTCAAAGGATTGCATCAATTTAGGTAAAGAGTATGTTGGTTGCCCTAGATAGATCAAAATGTCATCCGCATAACAAGCCAATTTATGCTCTGTCCCTTTAGTAGTAACTCCCCTGATATCTTCATTTTGTCTGATGTATTGAGCTAATGGTTCCAGATATAACGCAAAGAGTAGTGGTGACCATACACAACCCTGTCTCGTGCCCCTTTCTAGGGTAAGACTATTTGATAAATATCCATTGATTTTAATCCTAGCAGTAGGATTGTCATATAGTGTCTGTATAGTTTTAATAATTGTGCCTTGGAAACCAAATCTATGTAAAACTCTGTAAAGAAAATTCCAATTAACCGAATCAAATGCTTTTTCAGCGTCCACACTTATCACTATTGCTTCAATTTTATTTTCTTGTATATCAGCCATAATGTGAAGTGTCCTTCGTATATCGTCTTGAGTCTGGCGTTGTCGTATAAAACCTGTCCAATCATTACGTATCTGTATGGGTAGAAACTTCTCTAATTGTTTTCCCCCTCCATTCTTAAATTAAAGGTGTCAAGCTTGTATTTTCTTGACTCCAGTAGTTCTTGAAGGGCCATTACTAATACTTCTAGAATCTCTTCATGGCCTCTTTCAGAACACTGAGTTGTGGGACATCTGATCCAGGAGGTTTATCCACCTTTAGGCCTTTTGGCTTCCCTAGCACCTTCTCCTATTAACAACCACTACACGTGTTTTTGCTTCTTGACTCTGTGACTTGTGTTCAGGACAATAATGTGTTATTTTTCCCAATGTACTCACATGTCATACTGTGTTGATAATCCACACTGTGCCCGGTGTCTACTGTAATACCGATTCTCCAAATCCAACTTTGTTTCTCCAATCAGGTCATCCTTTCCAACCATATCATGATCAAATATTGAAACAGTGAGCTCTGTTTCCACCGGAAATGCAACAGTCATTTCAAAAACTCTGTAACATTAAGCAAAATTTTCCCAAATGAAATAAATGAAGTATTCTGTACAAAATGTGATTCAGAAGTTAAAGAGCTTGAAATCATTTAAAAAATAGAGTCATAGAGAAGTACAGCACAGAATCAGGCCATTTGGCCCATCAAGTCCACTTAAATTGCCTGCTCCCAATAACCTGCACCTGGACCTTAGCCCCCTACACCCCTACAATCCAGGTATCTATCCAAACTTCTTTTAAACATTGAAATTGAGCTTGCATGGACCACTTGTGCTGGCAGCTCATTCCAACACTCTCATGACACTCTGTGAAGATGTTTCCCTTCATGTTACCCTTACTCTTTCCATCTTTCATTCTTAACCTATGACCTCTGCTTATAATCCCATCCAACCCCAGTGGAAAAAATCTGCTTGCATTTATCCCACCTACCCCTCATAATTTTGAATATATCGCTATTGAATCTCCTCTCAATCTTCTACATTCTAAAGAATACAGTCCTACCTATTCAATCTTTCCTTAAAACCTAGGTCCTCCAGACCTGGCAACATCCTTACAAATTTTCTCTGTGCTCTTTCAAACTTTTTTACAACTTTCTTGTTAGTAGGTGACCAAAACTGCACACAATACTCCAAATTAGGCCTCACCAACATATTTTACAACTTCAACTTAACATCCCATCCTCTGTACTCAATACATTGATTTATGAAAGCCAAAGTGCCAAAAGCTTCCTTTATGACCATATCTACCTGTGATGCCACTTTCAACTATCTCTTCATTCTACCACCCTCTTTAATGCCTTACTGTTCACTGTGTAAGACCTACCCTGGTTGGTCCTACCAAAGAGCAACACCTCACATTTGTCTGCATTAAATTCCATTTGTCAGTTTGCAGCCCCTTTTCCCAGCTGATGCAGGCCTCTCTGCAAGCCATGATAGCCTTCCTCACTGTCCACACATCCAGTCTTGGTGTCAGCTGCAAATTTGCTGACCCAGTTAACCACATTATCATCCAGATCATTGATACTGATGACAACACCAAAGGATTCAGCACCAATCCCTGCTGCACACCTCTAGTCACAGACCTCCAGTCAGTGAGGCAACCATCTACTACCATTCCCTGGCTTCTCCCACAAAGCCAATGTCTAATCCAATTTATTACCTCATCTTGAATGCAGAGGTACTGAACTTCTTGACCGGCCTCCCATACAGGACCTTGTCAAATACCTCACTAAAGTCCATATGACAACATTCACCACTTTGCCTTCATCCACTTTCTTGGTAACTTCCTCAAAGAACTCTTAAGATTGGTTAGACGACCTACCATGCTTTTTACCTACATTACAGAATGATAAAAAGTAATTAATATTTTTAAAAAACTATTCATATTGTGATTGTGCAGACTTTCTATAGATAAGCTTTTGGTCAGAGTCAATCAGTCCATTAGATTTAGAGATCTTAAATGCATTCTTTACACCTGTATTTTACTCAGGAGATTAAATACAGAGTCTATAGAAGTGAGGCAAAGTGGCATCAACTTCATGGACCCTGTAGAGATTACAGAGGAGGTATTTGCTACCCTGAGGCAAATCAAGGTGGATAAGTTCCCAGGGTCTGACTAGGTGTTCCCTTAGACCCTATGGGAGGCAAGTGCAGAAATTGCTGGGGCCTAGCAGCGTTATTTAAAAAATCCTTAATGACAGGAAATGTACGAGAAGATTGGAGGATAGCCAATGTAGTTCCTCGGTTTAAGAAAGGCTCTAAACAGAAACCTGGAAATGATGGCCAGTGAGTCTGACATCAGTTGCGGGAAAGTAATTGGAAACCATCCTAAGGGACTGTATATATAAGTATTTGGATGGACGTGGACTGATTCATCAAGAAATTAAACAGGTTTATGTTGACTTTCAAAAACCAGATCACTCTGCACTGATTTCTCTGGATGTAGCCTTTCTTGTGATGCAGAGAGGGCAACATCTTATTGGTAAAGTAAAATTAAAAACACTGCCTAATACATCACTGATCTTACAAGCCGCAGGGCAGTCTGAGTTGCAGGGAGGATAAAGAGAAGCTTCGGGAGGTTATTGATAGTGTAATGATAAAAGGAAGAGGACAGAGTTGATAGAATTTAGTAGAAGGTGTAGTCATTGTCTTAGGTAAAATAAACAGATATATGAAGCATATTTTAAATGATGAGATATTGAAATATCTAGAGTAGGATGTCTAGAGTAGGGTAAGAGTAGGATGCTCTGGCAGATGAACACGTGGCTGAGAAACTGGTGTAGGGGGCAGGGTTTCAGATTTCTAGATCATTGGGTCCTCTTCTGGGGCAGGTGGGACCTGTACAAGAGAGACGGGTTCTACTTGAACTACAAGAGGAGCAACATACTTGCAGGGAGATTTGCTAGTGTTATTGGGGAGGGTTGAAACTAGATTTGCAGGGGGATGGGAACCAGAGTGCCAGAGTGGAACGGGGGTAAAAATAAATGATGTTAGTAGTTCATGCAAAGTCATAAATAGTAAGGTTGTGTGTGGTGGTAACAATCTTTTGAGGTGTATATATTTCAATGGGAGGAGTATTGTGGGAAAGGCAGATGAGCTGAGGGCCTGGATTGACACATGGAATTATGACATCATAGCCATTACTGAAACTTGGCTACAGGAGGGGCAGGATTGGCAGCACAATGCTCCAGGGTTCTGATGTTTCAGACGTGATAGAGGCAGAGGGATGAAGGGTGGTGGGGGGGGGGGGGGGCTTTGCTAGTCAGGGAAAATATTACAGCAGTGCTTCGGCAGGACAGATTAGAGGGCTTGTCTACTGAGGCCATATGGATGGAGCTGAGAAACAGGAAAGGTATGACCACATTAATAGGGTTGTATTATAGACCACCCAATAGTCAGCAAGAATTGGAGGAGCAAATCTGCAGAGAGATAACAGACAACTGCAGGAGACAGAAAGTTGTGATTATATTGGATTTTAATATTCCACACATTGATTGGGATTCCCATACTGTTAAAGGTCTAGATGGGTTAGAGTTTGTGAAATGTGTTCAGGAAAGTTTTCTAAATCAATATATAGATGTACCAACTAGGGAGGATGCAATATTAGATCTCCTATTAGGAAACGAGTTAGGACAGGTGACGGAAGTGTGTGCAGGGGAACACTTTGGTTCCAGTCATCACAATGTTATTAGTTTCAACTTGATCATGGGTAAAGATAGATCTGATCCTCGGGGTATTCCCTCGTACCTTGAGGAAGACTAGTGTTGAAATTGCAGGGGGCCTGGCAGAAATATTTAAAATGTCGATATCCACCAGTTAGGTGCTGGAGGATTGGAGGATAGCTCACGTAGTTCCGTTGTTTAAAAAAGGCTCAAGAAGTAAGCCGGGAAATTATAGGCCGGTAAGTTTGACATCGGTAGTAGGTAAATTATTGGAAAGAATACTAAGATATAGGATCTACAAGTATTTGGATAGACAGGGACATATTAGAAACAGTCAGCATGGCTTTGTGCATGGTAGCTCATGTTTAACCAATCTATTAGAGTTTTTCGAGGAAGTTACCAGGAAAGTGGATGAAAGGAAGGTAGTGGATGTTGTATACATGGACTTCAGTAAGGCCTTTGACAAGGTCCCGCATGGGAGGTTAGTTAGGAAGATTCAGTTGCTAGGTATACTTGGAGAAGTAGTAAATTGGATTAGACATTGGCTCAATGGAAGAAGCCAGAGAGTGGTAGTGGAGGATTGCTACTCTGAGTGGAGGCCTGTGACTAGTGGTGTGCCATAGGGATCAGTGCTGAGTCCATTGTTATTTGCCATCTATATCAATGATCTGAATGATAATGTGGCAAATTGGATCAGCAAATTGCTGATGATACAAAGATTGGAGGTGCAACCATATATAACCATATAATAATTACAGCATGGAAACAGGCCATCTCAGCCCTTCTAGTCCGTGCCAAATGCTTACTCTCACCTACTCCCACTGGCCCGCACTCAGCCCATAACCCTCCATTCCTTTCCTGTCCATATACCGATCCAATTTTACTTTAAAAGACAATACTGAACCTACCTCTACCACTTCTACTGGAAGCTCGTTCCACACAGCTACCACTCTGAGTAAAGAAATTCCCCCTCATGTTACCCTTAAACTTTTACCCCCTTACTCTCAACTCATGTCCTCTTGTTTGAATCTCACCTACTCTCAATGGAAAAAGCCTATCCATGTCAACTCTATCTATCCCCCTCATAATTTTAAACACCTCTGTCAAGTCCCCCCTCAAACTTCTACGCTCCAAAGAATAAAGACCTAACTTGTTCAATCTTTCCCTGCAACTTAGGTATTGAAACCCAGGTAACATTCTAGTAAATCTTCTCTGTACTCTCTCTATTTTGTTGACATCTTTCATATAATTCGGTGACCAGAACTGTACGCAATACTCCAAATTCGGCCTTACCAATGCCTTGTACAATTTTAACATTACATCCCAACTCCTATACTCAATGCTCTTAATTATAAAGGCCAACATACCAAAAGCTTTCTTCACCACCCTATCCACATGCAATTCTACCTTCAGGGAACTATGCACCATTATTCCTAGATCACTCTGTTCTACTGCATTCTTCAATGTCCTACCATTTACCATGCATGTCCTAATTGGATTATTGCTACCAAAATGTAGCACCTCACACTTATCAGCATTAAACTCCAACTACCATCACTCATCCCACTCTTCTAACTGGCCTAAATCTCTCTGCAAGCTTTGAAAACCTACTTCATTATCCACAACACTACCTATCAACACAATCTGCATACTTACTAATCCAGTATACCACCCCATCATCCAGATCATTAATGTATATGACAACATTGGACCCAGTACAGATCCCTGAGGCACACCACTAGTCACCGGCCTCCAACCTGACAAACAGTTATGCACCACTACTATCTGGCTTCTCCCATCCAGCCACTGTTGAATCCATTTTACTACTTCAATATTAATACCTAATGATATACCAACAATATACCAACAACATAGGCATGAAGAGGGATGAGGTCCTGAAGTGTGAGTTTCGGGAACTAGGCAGAAGGCTAAAGAACAGGACCTCAAGGGTGGCATTCTCAGGATTGCTGCCAGTGCTACGTGATAGTGATGGTAAGAATTGGAGGAGATGGCAGTTGAATGTGTGGCTGAGGAGTTGGTGCTGGGTGCAGGGTTTTAGATTTTTGGATCATTGGGATCTCTTCTGGGGAAGGTGGAACCTGTACAGATTGGATGGGTTGCACCTGAACTCGAGGGGGAGCAATATCCTTGCAGGTAGGTTTGCTAGCATGGTTCTGGAGGGTTTAAACTAATTTGCAATGGGGATGGGACCCAGAGCGATAGAGCAATGAAAGAAGTGCATGGAGTAAAGCCAGATCTAACATATAGAGAGGCTTTGAGGAAAGAAAAGCAGAAAAAAAGAGTGTAAAGGTAGAAAGGTAGAAGGGCTAAAGTGTGTGTACTTCAATGGAAGAAGCATCAGGAACAAAGGTGATGAACTGAGAGCTTGGATACATACATGGAATTATGATGTAGTGGCCATTACGAAGACTTGGCTGGCACCAGGGCAGGAATGGATTCTCAATATTCCTGGATTTCAGTGTTTTAAAAGGGATAGAGAGGGCGGAAAGGGGAGGAGGGGTGGCATTACTGGTCAGGGATACTATTACAGCTGCAGAAAGGGTAGGTAATGTAGTAGGATCCTCTTTTGAGTCAGTATGGGTGGAAGCCAGGAACAGGAAGGGAGCAGTTACTCTATTGGGGGTATTCTACAGGCCCCCTGGTAGCAGCAGAGATACCGAGGAGCAGATTGGGAAGCAGATTTTGGAAAGGTGCAAAAATAATAGGGTTGTTATCATGGGTGACTTTAACTTCCCTAATATTGATTGGCTCTTGATTAGTTCCAAGGATATAAATGGGGCAGAGTTTGTTAAGTGTGTACAGGATGGATTCTTGTCAAAGTATGTTGACAGGCCGACTAGGGGGAATGCCATACTAGATCTAGTATTAGGTAACGAACTGGGTCAGGTCACGGATCTGTCAGTGGGTGAGGATCTGGGGGACAGTGATCACCGCTCCCTGACCTTTAGCATTATCATGGAAAAGGATAGAATCAGACAGGACAGGAAAAGCTTTAATTGGGGAAGGGCAAATTATGAGGCTATAAGGCTAGAACTTGCGGGTGTGAATTGGGATGATGTTTTTGCAGGGAAATGTACTATGGATATGTGGTCGATCTTTAAGGATCCTTTGCAGGAACCATGGATGACTAGTGAAGTGGAAAATCTAGTCAGGTGGAAGAAGGCAGCATACATGAGGTTTAGGAAGCAAGGATCAGATGGGTCTGTTGAGGAATATAGAGTAGCAAGAAAGGAGCTTAGGAAGGGGCTGAGGAGAGCAAGAAGGGAGCATGAGAAGGCCTTGGTGAGTAGGGTAAAGGAATACCCCAAGGCATTCTTCAATTATGTGAAGAACAAAAGGATGACAGGAGTGAAGGTAGGACCGATTAGAGATAAAAGTGGGAAGATGTGCCTGGAGACTGTGGAAGTGAGCGAGGTCCTCAATGAATACTTCTCTTCGGTATTCACCAATGAGAAAGAACTTGATGACGATGAGGACAATATGAGTGAGGTTGATGTTCTGGAGCATGTTGATATTAAGGGAGAGGAGGTGTTGGAGTTGTTAAAATACATTAGGATGGATAGGTCCCCGGGGCCTGATGGAATATTCCCCAGGCTGCTCCATGAGGCGAGGGAAGAGATTGCTGAGCCTCTGGCTAGGATCTTTATGTTGTGACTACTGGTGTCCCACAAGGATCTGTTTTGGGACCTCTATTTTTCGTGATTTTTATTAACAACCTGAATGTAGGGGTAGAAGGGTGGGTTGGCAAGTTTGCAGACGACACAAAGGTTGGTGGTGTTGTAGATAGTGTAGAGGATTGTCCAAGATTGCAGAGAGACATTGATAGGATGCAGAAGTGGGCTGAGAAGTGGCAGATGGGGTTCAACCTGGAGAAGTGTGAGGTGGTACACTTCGGAAGGACAAACTCCAAGGCAGAGTACAAAGTGAATGGCAGGTTACCTGGTAGTGTGGAGGAGCAGAGGGATCTGGGGGTACATGTCCATAGATCCCTGAAAGTTGCCTCACAGGTAGATAGGGTCGTTAAGAAAGCTTATGGAGTGTTAGCTTTCATAAGTCAAGGGATAGAGTTTAAGAGACACGATGTAATTATGCAGCTCTATAAAACTCTAGTTCAGCCACACTGGGAGTACTGTGTCCCCTCTTTAATCGTCATAGCTCCATAACTTCCCTACCTGTTTCCCTTACCTTACACAATTCAATATCCTTCTCCTTAGTGAATACCGAAGAAAATAAATGGTTCAAAATCTCTCCCATCTCTTTCAGCTCCACACAAATCTGTCCACTCTGATTCTCTAAAGGTCCAATTTTATCCCTCACTATCTTTTTGCTATTAATATAACTGTAGAAACCCTCTGGATTTATTTTCACCTTACATGCCAAAGCAACCTTGTATCTTCTTTTAGCTTTTCTAAGCTAAAAGCTTTTCTTTCTTAAGATTCTTCTTACATTCTTTATATTCCACGAGCACCTCATTTACTCCATGCTGCCTGTATTTATTGTCGATATCTCTCTTTTTCCTAACAAAGTTTCCAATATCCCTTGAAAACCATGGCTCTCTCAAACTTTTAACCTTTCCTTTCAACTTAACAGAAACATAAAGATTCTGTACTTTCAAAATTTCACCTTTAAATGACATCCATTTCTCTATTACATCCTTCCCATAAAACAAATTGTCCCAATCCACTCCATCTCAATCCTTTTGCATCTCCTCAAAGTTGCCTTTCTCCAATCAAAAATCTCAACCCTGGGTCCAGTCCTATCCTTCTCCATAATTACATTGAAACTAATGGCATTGTGATCACTGGACCCGAAGTGCCCCCCAACACATACCTCCGTCACCTGACCTATTTCATTCCCTAACAGGAGATCCGACACTGCCCCTTCTCCAGTTGGTACCTCTATGTATTGCTGCAAAAAACTATCCTGCAAACATTTTACAAACTCCAAACCATCCATCCCTTTTACAGTATGGGCTTTCCAGTCTATGTGTGGAAAATTAAAATCTCCCCGTGATTTTAAAATCACCCTGTGCTTACAACAAATATCTGCTATCTCCTTGCAAATATGCTCCTCCAATTCTCGTTCCCCATTAGGTAGTCTATAATACACCCCTATAAGTGTTACTACACCTTTCCCATTCCTCAATTCCAATCAAATAGATACCTTAGACGAGCTCTCTAATCTATCCTGACAGAGCACCGCTGTAATATTTTCGCTGACAAGCAACACAACACCTCCCCCTCTTGTCCCTCTGATTCTATCACACCTGAAGCAACAAAATCCAGGAATATTCAGTTGCCAACCACACACCTCCTGCAACCATGTTTCACTAATAGCTACAACATCATATTTCCAGGTATCAATCCATGCTCTAAGCTCATCCACCTTTCTTACAATGCTCTTAGCATTAAAATAAATACATTAAATAACTTCTCCACCTCTTCCTCTCTGTTTATCTCTAACAGTACAAAGAACTTTACTGTCTTCTTTTTCTTCCTTCTCCCATACATCTGTTCCTACACTCTGGTTCCCCGCTCCCCTCATTTCTAGTTCAAATCCACTGGAGCCTCTCTCGCAAACCTACCTGCAAGAATACTTGTCCCCTCCTGTTCAGATATAAACTGTCCTGCCGGAACAGGTCCCACCTTCCCTGGAAACCTGCCCAATTGTGTATAAATCTGAAGCCCTCCCTCCTGCACCATGTCTTCAGCCACGTGTTGATCTGTACTATCTTACTACTTTTAAACCCACCTGCACGTGGCACTGGTGGCAATCCTGAGATTGCTATCCTGGAGGTCCTGTCCTTTAACTTAGCACCTAGCTCCCTTTCAGGACCTCCTCACTCTTTATACCCATGCCATTGGTCCCTACATGGACCACGACATCCGGCTGCTCACCCTCCCTCTTGAGAATACTGAGAACTCGATCCGAGATATCACGGACCCTGGCACCAGGGAGGTAACAGACCATCCGTGATTCTCGATCTCTCCCACATCTGACCCCTATCAAATCCCCTATCACTACTGCTCTCCTCTTTTCCCTCCTTCCCTTCTGAGCTGAGGGTCCAGTCTTGGTGCCAGAGACACAACCACTGAAACTTGTCCCTGGTAGGTTGTCCCCACCAACAGTATCCAAAACGGTATACTTATTGTTGATGGGAACGGCCACAGGGGTGCTCTGCTCTTCCGGTCTATTCCCCTTCCCTCTCCTGACAGTCACCCAACTACCTGTCTCCTGACTCCTAGGGGTGACTATCTCCCTGAAACTCCTGTCTATTTCTGCCTCTGCCACCTGAATAATCCGAAGTACATCCAGCTCCAGCTCCAGTTCCCTAACATGGTTTGTCAGGAGCTGCAGCTGGTTGCACCTTTTGCAAGTGTAGTCATCAAGGACCACAGTGCTCGCCCTGACTTCCCACATACTGCAAACGGAGCACTCAACTGCCCTAACTGCTGTCTTCATTACCTACTCCTAAGCTAATTAGATTAATTAAAAGTGCTTACCCGGCCTTACCTCACCTGGATTGAAGCTTGTACTCGGCCTCTGCTTGCTATTTAAATTCTCCCGCTGCCTCACTCCTGACTTTCACGCGCTTAGATAGTCATGCCCCGTTCAAACCTCACCTCTGCCTGTTCTCAACGAAGCCTGATTGAGCCAAAGCCAACCCACTCTGTCTCAGTCCACTCTGACAATGGCCGCTACGATGATGGTCGCTGTATATGGCAGTCTTCCTTTTTAAACCTTTGGCACGCTAAGTCACGCTCCTGCACAGTCTAGCCTCTTTGCTGCAATCGATTAAAAAAGAACAGCTTCTCTTCAAGCTTCTTTTACCACTTCCCTCTCCGCCTCTTGCTGCAATTTAAATGTAGTATACTGGACAGTGAGGAAGGTTTTCAAAGCTTGCAGAGGGATTTGGACCAGTTGGAGGAATGGGCTGAAAAATGGCAGATGGAGTTTAATATGAACAAGTGTGAGGTTTTGCACTTCGGAAGTCAAACCAAGATAGAATATACAAGGTAAATGGTAGGACACTGAGGTGTGCAGTAAAACAGAGGGATCTGGGAATACAGATAGATAATTCCCTAAAAGTGGCGTCACAAGTAGACAGGGTTGTAAAGAGAGCTTTTGGTACATTGGCCTTTATAAATCAAAGTATTGAGTATAAGAGTTGGAATGTAATGGTGAGGTTGTATAAGACATTGGTGGCACCGAATTTGGAGTATTGTGTGCAGTTTTGGTCACCTAATTACGGGAAGGATATTAATAAGGTTGAAAGTGTGCAGAGAAGGTTTACAAGGATGTTGCCAGAACTTGAGAAACTGAGCTACAGAGAAAGGTTGAATAGGTTAGGACTTTATTCCCTGGAGCGTAGGAGAATGAGGGGTGATTTGATAGAGGTGTATAAAATTATGATGGGTATAGATAGAGTGAATGCAAGCAGGCTTGTTCTACTGAGGTCAGGGGAGAAAAAAACCAGAGGCCATGGGTTAAGGGTGAAGGGGGAAAATTTAAAGGGAACATTGGGGGAGCTTCTTCACGCAGAGAGTGGTGGGAGTGTGGAATGAGCTGCCAGATGAAGTGGTGAATGCGGGCTCACTTTTGACATTTAAGAAAAACTTGGACAGGTATATGGATGAGAGAGTTTGGAGGGATATAGCCCAGGTGCAGGTCAGTGGGACTAGGCAGAAAAATGGTTTGGCACAGCCAAGAAGGGCCAAAAGGCCTGTTTCTGTGCTGTAATGTTCTATGGTTCTATGGTTCTATGTCCTGCTGTTTAAGGAGAGTTGAAAATGGATTCTTGTCATTAATCACTGAAGTTTAACATGCAGATTCACAGTATAAATAAGGTAAAATGTACATTTTCCTTAATTGGAAGAGGGTTTTAATACAAAAGTAGAGACATCTTGCTCCAATAATAAGGAGACTGCACAACAAGCCTGTCCTCATTACACAAGCAAATTTATACTTACAATAGAGGTTCCACAGATTAATTCCTGAGATTAAGTAAACTATGTCTACACTCTGATTTAGAACAATTTCAATGAAACAAACACATTTTTAAGGGTATTGGGTAGATGTAGAGCTGATGTGTCCACCAACAGGAATGCCGAAAAGTATGGGTCACTGTCTCAAAAAAAGGGTTCAGGACAGAAATGGGAAGAAATATCTTCAAGCAAAGGAAGGACCAGTGCCTTATAAAGCCTTAGCATCACACCCTTGCTCTTGTATTCTAGACCACTTGAAATGAATGCTAACATGGCATTTGCCTTCCTCACTACTGACTCAACCTTTAAGTTAACCTTTAGGATGTTCTGCACAAAGACTCCTAAGTCCCTCTGCATCACAGATTCCTGGACCTTCTCCCCATTAGAAAATTTATTTCTGCTACCAAAGTACATGACCATGCATTTTCCAACATGGTATTTCATTTGCCACTTTCTCCTAATCTGTCCAAGTCCTTCTGCATCCTATCTGTTTCCTCAACACTACCTACCCCTCCACCTGTCAGTAACTTTTCTATAATACCATGGGTTTCTAACTTGGTAAGCATCCTCATGTGTGGCACCTTGTTAAAAGCCTTCTGAAAGTCCAAATATACAACATCCACCGCATCCCCTTTATCTATCTTACTTGTAATCTTCTCAAAAAATTCCAACAGGTTTGTCAGGCAAGATTTTCCCTGAAGGAATCCATGTTGATTTCATACTATCTTGTCCTGTGTCAACAAGAAATCCATCATCTCATCCTTACGGTTCCACATGGCAGGCTTATCCAGAAAGCCAGGCTAGTTTGGTCAGGTGGATGCAGAATTGGCTTCCCTGCAGAAAGCAGAGGGTCGTGGTGGAGGGAGTACATTTGGATTGGAGGGTTCTGACTAGTGGTGTCCCACAAGGATCAGTTCTGGGACCTCTACTTTTTGTGATTTTTATTAATGACCTAGATGTGGGGGTAGAAGGATGGGTTGGCAAGTTTGCAGATGACACAAAGGTTGGTGGTGTTCTGGATAGTGTAGAGGATTGTCAAAGATGGCAGAGGGACATTGATAGGATGCAGAAGTGGGCTAAGAAATGGCAGATGGAGTTCAACTCAGAAAAGTATGAGGTGGTACACTTTGGAAGGACAAACTCCAAGGCAGAGTACAAAGTAAATGGCAGGATACTTGGTAGTGTGGAGGAGCAGAGGGATCTGGGGGTACATGTTCACAGATCCCTGAAAATTGCCTCACAGGTAGATAGGGTCGTTAAGAAAGCTTATGGAGTGTTAGCTTTCGTAAGTCGAGGGATAGAGTTTAAGAGTTGCGGGGTAATGATGCAGCTCTATAAAACTCTGGTTAGGCCACACTTGGAGTACTCTGTCCAGTTCTGGTCGCCTCACTATAGGAAGGATGTGGAAGTGTTGGAAAAGGTACAGAGGAGATTTACCAGGATACTGCCTGGTTTAAAGAGTATGCATTATGATCAGAGATTAAGGGAGCTAGGGCTTTACTCTTTGGAGAGAAGGAGGATGAGAGGAGACATGATAGAGGTATACAAGATATTAAGAGGAATAGATAGAGTGGACAGCCATTGCCTCTTTCCTAGGGCACTACTGCTCAATACAAGAGGACATGGCTTTAAGATAAGGGGTGGGATGTTCAAAGGAGATATTAGAGGAAGGTTTTTTTACTCAGAAAGTGGCTGATGCGTTGGATGCACTGCCTGAGTCAGTGGTGGAGGCAGATACACTAGTGAAATTTAAGAGACTACTAGACAAGCATATGGAGGAATTTAAGGTGGGGTATTATAAGGGAGGCAGGGTTTAAGGGTCAGCACAACTTGTGGGCTGAAGGGCTGTACTGTGCTGTACTATTCTATGTTCTATGTTCACAATTGACTCTAACATCTTCCCAAACATTGAGGTCAGTCTAACTGGTCTATAATTTCCTTTCTTAAAGAGTGGAGTGACATTTGCAATTTTTCAATTCTCTGGCACCATGCCAGTGTCCAATGATTTTTTTAAAGATCATTTCTAATGTCACCACAATCTCTAACACTACCTCTTTCAGAACCCTGGGGTGCAGTTCATGTACCTTTAGGTCTTTCAGCTTTTTGAGCATCTTCTCTCTTGTAATAGTAACTGCACCCTCTTCTCTTTCTTCACACACTACAATATCAGGCATATTGCTAGTGTCTTCCATAGTGAAAACTGGTACAAAAATCTCATTTAGTTCATCAGCCACCTCCTTGTCTCCTGTTATTATTTCTCCTGCCTCATTTTCTAGTGGTCCTATATCCACTCTCATTTCTCCATTATTTTTAGCATACTTGAAAAAACTTTTACTATCCACTTTGATATTATTTGCTAGCTTGCTTTCATATTTCATCTTTTCCCTTTTATGATTTTTTTTAGTTACTCTCTGTAGGTTTTTAAAAGCTTCCAAATCCTCTATCTTCTCACTAACGTTTGCTTTGTTATATGCCCTTTCTTTTGCTTTTACAATAACTTTGACTTCCCTTGTCAGCCATGGTTATACAATTTTACCATTTTTGGAATACATACATTCTGCACCTTCCTCATTTTTCCCAGAAACACATGCCATTGCTGCTCTGCTGACATCCCTGCCAGCAGCTCCTTCCAATTTACTTTGGTCAACTGCTCTCTCACACCACTTAATTTCCCTTATTCCACTGAAATACTGCTACATCAGACTTCACTTTCTCCCTATCAAATTTCAAGTTGAACTCAATCATACTGTGATCACTGGTTCCTAAGGGTTCTTTTACCTTAAACTCCCTAATCACCTCTGGTTCATTACATAATACCCAATCTAGTATAGCTGATCTCCTAGTAGGCTCAATGACAAACTGCTCTAAAAAGCCATCTCTTAGGCAGTCAACAAACTCACTCTCTTGAGATCCATTACCAGCCTGATTTTCCCATGACTATGTAAAAATCTCCCATGACTACCATAATATTGCTCTTCTAAGTCGCCTTTTCTATTTCCTGTTGTAATCTGTGGTCCACCTCCCAGCCACTATTGGGAGGCCTGTATATAACTGCCATCAATGTCCTTTTACTCTTGCAGTTTTTTAACTCAAACCATAAGGATTCAATATCTTCCGATCCTATGTCACATCTTTCTACTGATTTGATGCCATTCTTTATCAGTAGAGCCACACTATTCCCTCTGTCTACCTTCCTATCCCTCCAATATATTATGTAACCTTGGATATTCAGCTCCCAACTACAACAATCCTTCAGCTATGATTCAGTGATGGCCACATCATACCTGACAATCTGTAATATTGCAACCAGATTATCCACCTTATTTCTTATACTACGTGCATTCAGATACAACACCTTGAGTAACGTATTTGCTATCCCTTCTTATTCCACCTCCCTAATGATTTGATACTCAGCCTGTTGGCTGCAACTAAGTCCCATTACCTGCTGTCCTTCCTGACAATCTGACTGCATGCTATCTTTACTTTTTTACCATCCATCCTCTCCTGAGTCACTTCACTCCAGTTCCCACCCCCACTGCCAAGTTAGTTTAAACCCTCCCCAACAGCTCTAACACACCTGCCCGTGTGAATATTGGTCTCTCTTGGGTTCAGGGGCAACCCGTCACTTTTGAACAGGTCATACCTCTCCCAGAAGAGACCCCAGTGATCCAAGAACCTGAAGCCCTGCCCCCTGCACCAATTTCTCAGCCACGCATTTATATGCCAAATCATCCTGTTTCTAATCTCACTGGTGCGTGGCACAGGTAGCAATCCAGAAATTACAACCCAGGAGGTCCTGCTTCTCAGCTTTCTACATAGCACTCTAAATTCTCTTTCCAGGACCTCTTTGCTTTTCCTTCCTATGTCATTGGTACCAATATGTAACAAGACATCTGGCCACACTCCCTCACTCTCCAAAATGTTGTGGACACGATCTTAGACATCGCTGACCTGGGAGGAAACATACTATTCGGGTGTTCTGTTCACACCACAGAATCTCCTGTCTGCTCCCCTCACTAACGAGTCCCCTATCACTACTGCTCCCTTCTTCTCCCTCTTTCCCTTCTGCACCACGAACCCATGTTCAGTGCCAGTACCCCGGTTGCCATGGCATTCTCCCGGGAGGTCATCCCCCACAAAATTATCCAAAACAGTATACTTATTTTTGAGGAGAATGGCAGTTACAGGGGTGCTCTGCTCTAACTGCCTATGCACGTTGCCATTTCTCCTGACGGTCACCCAGCTAGTCGCCTCTTGCAACTTCGGGGAGACTACTTCCCTGTAACTTTGATCAATTATCTTCTCACTCTCCCATACAAGCTGAAGGTCATCCAGCTGCTGCTGCAGATCCCTAACATGGTCTTCAAGGAGCTGCAACTGGATGCATTCACGCAGATGTAGTTCCTTGGGTGACTCTGGGTCTCCCAGTTCTCCAACATCTGACACAAAGAGCATACCACAGTCATTTAAATGGTACAGTAAAGGAGGGAAAAAGAAAACAAAAAGGAAACTTTATCAGATGCTTTACATAGAGCTGAAGCCTCTTTAGAGTCAAAGCCTGTCGCTTCTACTCTCGCCACTGGCCTATTCACTTATCCTTTAATGACCCTTAAATGGCCTTATCCTGTCTCTATTTATCACGCAACTTAATAAGAAACTGGTAATAAAGGATTGCCTTTAAGAAGTTAAAGCATGTGGCAGATACTTCACAAATCCGTCCGTTTCTACTGCTTGTGGTATCTGATAATAGTGGGCCATGTGCATTACTGGTTGTCTCTTAATAGCCCAACACAAGTTATATTTTTTTCTAGCACTGGAAGGAAATTTCTAATTCCAGCCTAATGCAATACAGTAATTAAATGTTTATTAACAATTAACTTTGATTAAGCACTTTATTCATTGTATGAATTTCACAGACTCAAGCCATTTTGAGTGCTTTCACTTCTATAGTATAAGAAACATTGACAAAATAATCCTTACAAATCCTCAAGTTGTGCAAATAAATCTTTTATATAATTTAGGTTTTCCAGCAGTTTACTCATTGATTGTATGTCAAGAAAACATCATAAATACTCACTCTCCAAAGACTGGGTTGAGCTGTTTGGGGATATACCGTTCCATGCTGTCTTGCATTTGTTCACCAATTTTAACCACAATATAAGGATCAGATTTCCCATTCGGGTCACTAGGAGCAAGATTAGTTGCCTTGGAAGAAAAATAATCTTTAGTAAGTCACCAGAGGTTTGATTAAAATAATCAGTTGGCCAACTCTTCCTAATGTACCCAGGACAACAACACTTACTTCAATGTAAGTTAAAGAAGGAAAATGGACAAATTCCAGGTAGCTATATCCAGGCCCTAAAACACTGCCAAACAAAAAACTCTAGGAATTGCTAAGTCAAAGCCTAAATGTCATATTAACGAGATATTACCTCGTTTGCCGTGGTGAAACCAGAGGACACCTGCATTTAGTCCGCAGGGATGACCCTAGGCTTCTCTTTATCTGCACTTTAATTTCCCCCTCCCATCCCTACATTGACTTATTGCAGCCTTTTCAACTCTACAACTAGATTTCCCAGTATACAGCAGTCATCCATCTGTAATATTGGCTCAGCTTGCTTCTCTTGTCCTTCTTTCCCTCTCCAGGAGGAGGAGCATCGCCAGCCTCATCAGCTGGGCTTCTTATCCAGCTCTGTGTTTTCAACTCCCAAATTATTTTATCTTCTTCTTCTCTGTTTCCACTTACTTAATCTTCAGATGACCTTGTTTACACTGTCAGAGCCCAGCCTCTCTCCAGCTGCATGAGCTTTTTATCGCTTTTCACTTCTGATGAAAGAACTTCCAAAGATGCAACCCAACGTTCAGTATTTCAGTACATCCAGTATTTTCTGCTTTTGTTTTAGTTTCTCTCATTTTGTATTATTTCTTAATGCATGCATGCATTTCTAAATGACAATAAACGAGGACTGTGTCCCCATAATCTAAAAAGTTTTCCAGCATTTGCAGCTTTTTTAAATTTTCACTCAATCAGTATCTTCATGGTAATTCTCACATGAAAATACTAATTGAAATATAAACTATTTATTTATTTTACTGTATATTGCTTAATCATTGTTCAGGATATGGCCAATGCCATCAAGGTCACCATTTTTTATTTTAAAATCTTTTTTATTAGATGCAGCTCTATAAAACTCTAGTTAGGCCACACTTGGAGTACTGTGTCCAGTTCTGGTTGCCTCACTATAGGAAGGATGTGGAAGCATTGGAAAGGGTACAGGGGAGATTTACCAGGATGCTGCCTGCTTTAGAGAGTATGGATTATGATCAGAGATTAAGGGAGCTAGGGCTTTACTCTTTGGAGAGAAGGAGGATGAGAGAAGACATGATAGAGGTGTACAAGATATTAAGAGGAATAGATAGAGTGGACAGCCAGTGCCTCTTCCCCAGGGCACCACTGCTCAGTACAAGAGGACATGGCTTTAAGGTAAGGGGATATTAGAGGAAGGTTTTTCACTCAGAGAGTGGTTGGTGCGTGGAATGCAATGCCTGAGTCAGTGGTGGAGGCAGATACACTAGTGAAGTTTAAGAGACTACTAGACAGGTATATGGAAGAATTTAAGGTGGGGGGTTATATGGGAGGCAGGGTTTGAGGGTCGGCACAACATTGTGGGCCGAAGGGCCTTTAATGTGCTGTACTATTCTATATTCTATGTTTATTAATTATTGTTGAAGATCACAGAAAAAGATAGATTAAGTCAATATGTCATTATGTACAATGAAGAATTAAATTAGCAAATAACTGATTAACAAAGCTAAGCAATATATCAATAATAATAAGAAAAAAAAGTGTTAAGAATTTTTTTTGAAAGAAAAAAGAAGGAAAAAAAAGAACCCCTATTAACTAAAAAAAACCCCTACTAACTGGAAAAAAACCTGGAAAAAACCCCATTGGGAGCAGAACCCTGGAGTTATACATCAAATAAGCTTCCATAAAAAAAAGGTGACCCTATTTGTTCTCAAGAAGCTAAGACCATAAGACCAGATAGGAGCAGAAATAAGCCATTTGGCCCATCGAGTCAGCTCCACCACTTCATCACGGCTTAACCAGTTTTCCTCTCAGTCCCCATCTCTTGCCTTCTCTCCATATCCCTTCATGCCCTGACCAATCAAGAATCTATTAACCTCTGCCTTAAGTATGCATAAAAACTTGGCCTCCACAGCTGCCTGTGGCAAATTCTACAGATTCAACACTCCTTGGCTAAAAAAATTATTCCTCATCTCCATTCTAAAAGCACTCTATTCTGAGTCTGTGTCCTCTAGGCTTAGACTCTTCAACCATAGCAAACAGCCTCTCCACATCCACTCTATTAAAGCCTTTCACCATTTGATAGGTTTCAATGAGGTCACCCTCATTCTTCTGAATTCCAGTGAGTATAGGCCCACAGCCATCAAGTGTTCTTAACGTGACCAGCCATTCAATTCTAGAATCATTTTCACGAACGTCCTTTGAACCTCCTCCAATTTCAGCACATCCTTTCTAAGGGGCCCAAAGCAGTTCACAATACTCCAAGTGAGGCCTCGCAGGTGCTTTACAAAGCCTCAAGAAATCAACTGCATATTACAGGCCATTCAGCCCCCAATGTTGTGCCAACCATGTCACCTGCTCCAGAAGCTGCCTAGAATTTCCCTAGCACATAGCCCCTATTTTTCTCAGCTCCATTTATCTATCTACAAATCTCTTAGAAGACCCCATTGTATCCGCCTCCACCACTGTCACCGGCAGTGCATTCCATGTGTGAAAAACTTACCCCTGACATGCCCTCTGTACCAACTTCCATTAAAACTATGCCACTCATGATAGCCATTTTAGCCTGGGAAAAAGCCTCTGGCTATCCACATGATCAAATCCTCTCATCATCTTATACAACTCTATCAGGTCACCTCTCATCCTCCATCACTCCAAGGAGAAAAGGCCAAGTTTACTCAACCTATTCTCATAAGGCATGCTCCCCAATCCAGGCAACATCCTTGTAAATCTCCTCTGCACCCTTTCTATGGTTTCCACATCCTTCCTGTAATGAGGTGACCAGAACTGAACATAGTTCTCCAAGTGGGGTCTGACTAAAGTCTTATACAGCTGTAACATTACCTCACGGCTCTTGAACTCAATCCCACGGTTATGAAGGCCAACACATCATACGTCTTCTTAACAACACTGTCAACCTGCACAGCAGCTTGGAGTGTCCCATGGACCTGGACTCCAAGATATTGCTGATCCTCTATACTGCTGAGAGTCTTACTATTAACATTATATTCTATAATCAAATTTGACCTACCAAAATGAACCACTTCACACTTAGAGAAACACAGAAACATAGAAAACCTACAGCATAATACAGGCCCTTCAGCCCACAATGCTGTGCCAAACACATACTTACTTTAGAAATTACATAGGGTTACCCATAGCCCTCTATTTTTCTAAGCTCCATGTACCCATCCAGGAGTCTTTTAAAAAACCCTATTGTATCTGCCTCCACCACCATTGCCGGCAGCCCATTCCATGTACTCACCACTATACGTAAAAGAGCTTACCCATGACATCTCCTCCATACCTACTTCTAAGCACCTTAAAACTGTGCTCTCTCGTGTTAGCCATTTCAGGCTTGGGAAAAAGTCTCTGACTATCCACATGATCAATATCTCTCATCAGCTTATACACCTCTATCGAGTCACCTCTTATCCTCTGCCACTCCAAGGAGAAAAGGCCAAATTCACTCAACCTGTTCTCATAAGGCATGCTCCCCAATCCAGGCAATATCCTTGTAATCTCTCTGCACCCTTTCTATAGTTTCCACATCCTTCCTGTAGCGAGGCAACCAGAACTGAGCACAGTACTCCATGTGGGGTCTGACCATGGTCCTATATTACTGCAACATTACCCCTTGGCTCCTAAACTCAGCCCCACGGTTCATGAAGGCCAGTGCATCGTATGCCTTCTTAACCACGCAGTCAACCTGCACAGCAGCTTTGAGTGTCCTATGGACTTGGACTCCAAGATCCCTCTGATCCTCCACACCACCAAGAGTCCTCCTGTTAATACGATATTCTGCCATCATATTTGACCTACCAAAATGAACCACCTCACACTTATCTGGGTTGAACTCCATCTGCCACTTCTCAGCCCAGTTTTGCAATCTATTGATGTCCCACTATAACCTCTGACAACCCTCCACACTATCCACAACACCCCAAAACTTTCAGTCATCAGCAAACTTCCTAATCCATCCCTCCATTTCCTCATCCAGGTAATTTATAAAAATCACTCTTTGCCTTCTGTGGGCAAGCCAATTCTGGATCCACAAAGCAAGGTCCTCTTGGATCCCATGCCTCCTTACTTTCTCAATAAGCTTTGCATAGGATATCTTATCAAATGCTTTGCTGAAATCCATATGCACTACACCTACTGCCCTACCTTCATCAGTGTGTTTATTCACATCCTCAAAAAATTCAATCAGGCTCGTAAGGCACGACCTGCCTTTGACAAAGCCATGCTGACTATTCCTAATCATGTTATGCATCCCCAAATGTTCATAAATCCTGCCTCTCAGGATCTTTTCCATCAACTTACCACTGAGGTAAGACTCACTGGTCTATAATTTCCTGGGCTAACTGTACTCCCTTTCTTGAATAAGGGAACAACATCTGCAACCCTCCAGTCCTCCAGAACCTCTCACGTCCCCATTGATGATTCAAAGATCATTGCCAGAGTCTCAGCAATCTTCTCTCTTGCCTCCCACAGTAGCCTGGGGTACATCTCATCCGATCCCAGAGACTTATCCAACTTGATGCTTTCCAAAAGCTCCAGCACATCCTCTTTCTTAATGTCTATATGCTCAAGCTTTTCAATCCACTGTAAGCCATCCCTACAATCGCCAAGATCCTTTTCTGTCGTGAATACTGAAGCAAAGTATTCATTAAGTACCTCTGCTATCTCCTCCAGTTCCATATACACTTTCCCACTGACACACTTGATTGGTCCTATTCTCTCACATCTTATCCTCTTGGTCTTCACATACTTGTAGAATGCCCTGGGATTTTCCTTAATCCTACTCGTCAAGGCCTTCTCATGGCCCTTTCTGGCTCTCCTAATTTCAGTCTTAAACTCCTCCCTGCTAGCCTTATAATCTTATAGATCTAGTTTTTTATGACCTAGTTTATGACCATATAATCTTATGACCTAGTTTTTTGAACCTTTCGTAAGCTTTTCTTTTCTTCTTGACTAGATTTACAACAGCCTTTGTACATCACGGTTCCTGTACACTACCATCCTTTTCCTGCATCATTGGAATGTGCCTATGCAGAACCTCACACAAATATCCCCTGAATATTTGCCACATTTCTGCTGTACATTTCCCTGAGAACATCCGTTCCCAATTTATGCTTCCAAGTTCCTGCCTGATAGCTTTATATTTCCTGTTACTCCAATTAAATGCTTTCCTAACTTCCCTGTTCCTATCCCTCCAATGCTATGGTAAAGGAGATAGAATTGTGTTCACCATCTCCAAAATGCTCTCCCACTGAGAGACCTGCTACCTGACCAGGTTCATTCCCCGATACCAGATCAAGTACAGCCACTCCTCTTCTAGGCTTATCTACATATTGTGTCAGGAAAACTTACTGAACAGATCTAATAACCTCCACTCCATCTTAATCCCATGCTGTAAGGAGATGCCAATCAATATTTGGGAAATTAAAATCTCCCACCACGACAATCCCATTATTATTACACCTTTCCAGAATCTGTCTCCCTATCTGCTCTTCGATGTCTCTGTTACTATTGGGTGGTCTATAAAAAACATCCAGTAGAGTTATTGACCCCTTCCTGTTTCTAACTTCCACCCACAGAGACTCCATGACTTCTTCCCTTTTCTGCAGCTGTGACACTATCTCTGATTAACAATGCCATGCCCACACCTCTTTTGCCTTCCTCTCTGTCCTTTCTGAAACATCTAAAGCCTGTCACTCTAAGTAACCATTCCTACCCTGAGCCATCCAAGTCTCTGTAATAGCCACAACATCATAGCTCCTCCAATTCTCTGTAATCACCACAACATCATAGTTCCTTATTATAGCAACTTATCTGAGTTGAACTCCATATGCCATTTTTCAACCTATTTTTGTTTCCTATCAATGCCCCGCAATTACTTCTGACATCCGTCCTGATTATTCAAAACACCCCCAAATTTTGTGTCATCAGCAAACTACTAACCCACCCTTCCATTTCCTCATCCACGTCATTTATAAAAATCACAAGGAGAGGGGGTCCCAGAATAGATCCCTGTGGAACACCACCACTGGTCACCATCCTCCATGCAGAGTATCAATCATCTACAACCACTCTTTGTCTTCTGTGGGAAGCCAATTCTGGATCCACAACGCAAGGTCTCCTTGGATCCCATGCCTCATTACTTTTTGAATGAGCCTTGCATGGGGAATCCTATCAAATGCCTTACTTCAAATCTATATACACTACATCCACTGCTCTACCTTCATCACTGTGTTTAGTAACATAGAAACATAGAAAACCTACAGCAAAATACAGGCCCTTTGGTGCACAATGCTGTGCCAAACATGTACTTAATTTAGAAGTTACCTAGGGTTACCCATAGTTCTCAAAGTATTCATTCAGGCTGATAAGGCATGACCTGCTCTTGACAAAGCATTGCTCACTATCCCTAATCAGATTATGTCTGTCCAAATTCTCATAAATCCTGCCTCTCAGGATCTTCTCCAGCAACTTGCCCACCACTGAAATAAGACTCACTGGTATACAATTTCCTAAGTTATCCCCACCCCCTTTCTTGAACAAGGGAACAACATTTGTAACCTTCTAATCCCCTGGTCCCAATTGACGATGCAAAGATCATCACCAGAGGCTCAGCAACCTCCTCCCTCGCTTCCCACAGTGGCCTGGGGTATATCTCATCTGATCTTAGCGGCTTATCTAACTTAATGCTTTTCAAAAGCTCCAGCACATTGTCTTTCTTAATGTCTATACACTCAGGCATTTCAGTCCACTGTAAGTCATCCCCAGAATTGCCATGGTCCTTTTCACAGGTGAATACTGAAGCAAAGTTCTCATTAAGTACCTCCGCTACTTCCTCCGGCTCCATGCACATGTTTCTACTATCGCACCTGATTGGTCCTATTCTCACAGGGCTCATCCTCTTGCCTTTCACATACTTGTAGAATGCCTTGGGGTTTTCCTTAATCCTGCTCGCCAAGGCCTTCTCATGAGCTCCCTTCTGGCTCCCTTGTAATTTTCTAGAACTCTATCAGTACCTAGTTTCTTGAACCTTTTGTAAGCTTTTGTTTTCTTCTTAACTAGATTTTCCACATCCTTTGTACACCATGGTTCTTTTACCCTACCATCCCTTTTCCTGCCTCAATGGAACATACCTATGCAGAATTCCATGCAAATGCTCCCTGAACATTTACCACATTTCTGCCATGCATTTCCCTGAGAACATCTGGACCCAATTTATGCTCTGAAGTTCCTTCCTAATACTATTATATTGCCCCCTACCCCAATTAAATGTTTTCCCAGATTGTCTGCTCCTCTCCCTTTCCAGCACTATAGTAAAGGAAATAGAGTTGTGATCACTAACTCCAAACTGCTCTCCCACTGAGAGACCTGACACCTGACCAGGTTCATTTCCCAATACCAGATCAAGTACAGCCTCTCCTCTGGATAGCTTATCTATATATTGTGTTATGAATGTACCACAGCTCTGAGGGGCCAAAGGGTGCGGGGTAGCCCCCTCCTTTGTGAGAATCGCAAGATCACTATTGAATTGGGTCAGGAGACCCAGGAAATGTGAGAGAGATGTGCGGAATGTCTTGTTCCCCCGGCGATATAAAGCTACGGGAAACGGCCATTGTCTCTTGGAGCCGAACTTGTGTATTACAATACTGTGCTACGTGGAAGCCCTCAGGCAAAGTGGGCTGGTTGAGGGAGGGATTGCATCACCCCCGACCTGATTGACATCTGAGACCCTGTGAGTCAGGATAAAAGAGGGTCTGTGGGAACAGCCCCTCAGACGCACCAGAAGAAATGCTAGCGATCCCGTAATAGCGGAAGCCGGTGGGAGGAGGCCACGTGCTTTTGGTTCCATTTGTCCCCGGAACCGGTGGCTTTTACCACGGGAGACTGGCTTTTAGCTAACAACGGGGAAACCGACTCCCAACAACTCTCAAAGGAGTGACATCCTAAAAGGACTGGGGCAAGTTTTAACCCGTCTTTCTCGAAAACCAAAACGCTGCAGCTTGAACAAACTAACAGTGAATTTTATGTTTTCATCGGACAATACATTATCCCCTAAACAACGATAGATTATTATTATATCCGCGCTTTTAGATTTAGTATTGATGATGTATATTATCTGTATTTTGCATTGATATTATTTTGTGTATTTTTATCAATATGGACCTCTCTATCTTTGCTGGTAAGTAACCCAATTACGGGGTTCATAACCATTGCATCAGAAAACTTTCCTAACACACCTAACAAACTCTACCCCATCTAAACCTCTTGTTCCAAGGAGATGTCAATCAATATTAGGAAAGTTAAAATCTCCCATCACAACAACCCTATTATTATTGCACTGTTTCAGAACCTGCCTCTCTACCGGCTCCTCGATGTCCCTGTTACTACTGGGGAGACATTAACATTATATTACATATTATTAACACTACATCCTTGCTTTTATATTCTTGTCTCTTGAACTAAATGTTAACATTGCATTTACCTTCTCACCACAGACTCAACTTGCAAATTAATCTTTTATGGAATCCTGCACAAGAACTCCAAATCCCTTTGCATTTCAGTTTCTTGTATCTTCTCTACTTCCTCAAAACAAAACTTATCTTCATATCATCTGCAAACTTTGTAACAAAGCCATCAATTTCCCCATCCAAATCATTGAACATATAATGAAAAAGAATGGGTCCCAACACAGATTGCTGTGGATGAACACTAGTCACCAGAAGCCAACCAGAAAAGCCTCCCTGATCCCCACCTCTTTGCCTCCTGCCAATCAGCCACTGCTTTATCCATACTACTCTTTCCTGTAACAACATGGGCTCATAGCTTGTTAAACAGCCTCATTTGTCTCCTTGTCAAAGGCTTCTGAAAATCCAAATACACTATTCTCCTTTGTCTATCCTGTTTCTTATTTCTTCAATTCCAAAATGTTTGTTAGGCAAGATTTTCCCTTGAGGAAACTGTGCTGACTATGGCCTATTTCATCATGTGCCTCCAAGTACCATGAGACCTCATTGATAATAATCAACTCCAGAGATTACTACCCTGGAGATCTTGTTTCTCAGCAATCTACCTCACTCCCTAAAATCTCCCTTCAGCACCTTCTCACATTGTTTTCCTATATGTACCAAGTCTTCTGACTGCTCACCCTCACCCTTGAGAATGCCATGGACCTGAAGTGAGACATCCCTGATCCTGGCACCATGGAGGCAACATAGAACCTGGCTGTCTCTAGAACCTTCTCTAACTCGGGAATCTCCTATCAACACTGCAGTCTGTTTCAACTCTCTGCCCTTCTGAGCCACAGCATCAGACTCAATCACAGAGACCCAGGCACTGTGGTTCCCCCCAGTAGGCCATCCCCCTCAATAGTATCTAAAGCTATATACTTACTATTGAAGAGAGTGGCCACAGGCATTCTCTGCACTGGCTGTGCATTTCCCCTCTTTCTCCTGACAGTCACCCAGTTTCCTGACTCTTGAAACCTAGGGATGACTACCTCCCTGTCACCTCCTCAGTTTCCTGTATGAATCGAAGGTCATCAAGCTGCAGCTCCAGTTCCTTAATATGTACTTACAGGAACAGCAGCTCCAGCTACCTAGTGCAGATGTGTTTATTCGTGAGATTGGAGGTCTCCCAGACTTCCTACATCCCACACAGAGTACAAAACACTGCTCCTGGAGCCATTGTCAGTAAACTATTATGCCCTAACAGGTAAGGATAAACAAATAAGAACAAACAGAGAGGAACTAACAAGATACTTCACCTCCCCTAAGCCTGATGAGCCAAAGCCACTCTAAATACTGGCCCACTCAAAGGAATGGCTGCACCACTTGCACCTGTGCTATTTTTATTGGCCTTTTCTAATGAATCTCTCTTGCTGACTGGTTGCTCCTCAACTCAGAGAAAATGCCGCGAAGCTCTGCCTTTAAAATCTTGATTGTCATCTTGATTGAAAGCTAGCTCTTTCCACGCATTCCCTGGCACCAAATATCTAGCTCAGAGAAAACTGACGTGAAGTCTGCTTGTTAAATCTTGAACGCAAACCTGACTGAATGGTGGCTCTTTTTACACACTGCATCCTGCTGATTGGTCGCTCCTCAACTCAGAGAAACTGCCGTGAAGCTCTGCCTTTAAAATCTTTAAAATATGATAGTGAAACACCTGAAATTACTGCAGTCCTTTGGGTAAAGGCATTCTTACAGTGCTTGTGTAGGGGATTGTAAATTATTGATCTAGAAATGAAGACTTGCTGCTCTGACTGGGTGGTATTAAGCTGCTTTAACATCATCACCAACACAATCACTCAGCTGGTTGAAATTCTCATCTTAAAAAAGTTGAGTAGAATTGAAGGAAATCTTGTTTAAGGTCAAAGGTGTAGCTATGGGAACTCGCATGGGCCCAAGCTTCTCCCATCTTGTGGGAGGTGGGGTACTGTCTTAGTTTGTTCTACTCAGGGCAACTTTCTAACTTCTTCCAGCTTGACAAACATTCTGTACTCATGCAGATCTCCAAAATGCCATTATGTCTGCAGATAATTGTGACCCTGCTCTCATCTCTGACTCATTCCTTCCTTTTCTGGGCCTCTCCTCCTCCATTTCCAACAGCACAGATGTCCACAATGTTGTTCCAAACTATTAAACCTGTTAAAGGTTGTTCCAAACTATTAAAGCCCAATTCAACTAATCCCTTCTACTTACATAGTATTCATATTCTTCCTTTTCCTGCACATTCACGGGCCTATCAAAGTGCCTCTTGAATGCTTCCATTGTATTAGCCTTCACCACTTTGTAAAAATATTTGCTCCTTCCATAGCTATACTTCCATTATACCTCCTCCCTCCTCTCTATTGTAATGACTGCAGAAACAAATGAAACAGCCTGTTATTATTTCAAGCTCAATATCACTAAGAGAAAATTTCTATAAAAAGTTTACTCACTTTCACAATGTAAACCCTGACAAGAACTTTGACTGGTCTGTTAGTTGGTTTTCCTTTTAGTATCTTAAAACCAGATTCCACTTCATCACTTGGGTAGATTAGGAGGGATCCCTGGAAAAGTAAAAATAAATACAATTAAATAAAATGAATGAGCTGCACATTTTTTTATCTTCTACAACTGTGCTGTTTAAAATATTGTTGGATAAGAATGCTGGTTAATTAATAAGTTTTCAGACAACACAAAAGTTCATCTGAGTTATAGGTAGTGGGAAGGTTAGAAACATGGGTGGGAAAATGGTAGCTGGAGTTTAATCTGGACAAGTGTGAGGTGTTAAACTTTGAGAGGCCAAAGGTAAGAAGAAAGTATGCAATAAATAGCAGGAACCTTTGGGACACTGGTGAATCTTAGGGTGCAGGTCTATAGCTCTCTTAAAGATAAAATAAAGATACAACTGGTAAAGTAGGTGGACAGAATGCTTGCACTTATTAGTCAGGGCATTGAGTATAAAAGTTGGGATGTCAAATTGCACCTGTGTAAATCTTTGTTTAGGCCGCATTTAGAGTATTGTGTGCAGTTCTGTTTGCCTCAAAACAGAAATCATGTGGAGCTTTGGAGGGGGTGAAGAAGTAGTTCACCAGGATATGGCATGGAGTAGAAAGTAAAAGTTATAAGGCTAGCATGCATGGACAACCCTGGGACTAGGATGAAGGTGCTTGATAATAGTATTATATGAAATTGTGGGAGACCTTGATAAGGTTTAGAATCAATGTCTCTTTCCTAGGTTGAAATGTCAAATACATGACCATACTCTTAAGGTGAGATGGGGGACATTTAAAGGACAGTTTGAGGCAAGTTTATTTGTTTAAGAAGAGTAGTAGGTGCCGAAATGCTCTACCAGGAGAGGTATTGAAGCAGATATCAGTAGTAATAATCAAAAGGGATTTAGCCAAGCAGGGAATGGAGGAATATGGATCGGGTAAGGTTAAATAGAAATTATAATGGGCACAGACATTGTATTCCTGTGCTATACTGCTCTATGTTGTATAAACAGTAAATAATTGAGGGTCAAGAAGCTATCTCTTAGGGACTCCACTAGTTATATCCTTACAATATGAAAACAAACCATTTATTCTGACTCTCTGTTTTCTGAGACTGCCAGTTTTCAATCCATACCAACACACTTCTTCCGTTACCAACATAGGCTTCTTATGCAGTACTTTGTCAAATGCCTTTTGAAAATTTGAATACACTATATTTACTTGAACTGCTATTAGGGAAAGAGACAGAACAGGTGACAGAAGTTTGTGAAGGGGAACGAACGCATTATATTTAGTCATCACAATGTCATTAGTTTCAAAGTAAATATGCAGCAAGATACGTCTGGCCCACAGGTTGCGATTCCAAGATAGAGAAAGGATGATTTTGATGGCATCAGAAAGAATCTAGCAAGTGTGGATTGGGACAGGCTGTTTTCTGGCAAAAGTGTACTTGGTAAGTGGGAGGCCTTAAAAAGTGAAACTTTGAGAGTACAATGACTCTCAAGATGAATCTACATGGACTTTAACAAGGCATTTGACAAGGTCCCACATGGAAGGTTGATGAAAAAGGTTCAGTCGATCAGCATTCAAGATGAGGTAGTAAATTAGATTAAACATCGGCTTGTGGGAGAGGGCAGAGAGTGGTAGTAGATGGTTGCCTCTCTGAATGGAGGCTTGTGACTAGTGGAGTACATCAGGGATCAGTGCTGGGTCCTTTGTTGTCATCTATATCAATGATTTGAGGGATAATGTGGTCAACTGGATCTGTAAATTTGTAGATGACACCAATATTGCGGAAAAGAGGCTAAGCACAGGTGCGTGACGTAGTGCGCCAAAGGTTTATGGGGGGGAGGGAAACCAGGGTGTAGGAACAGATGTATGGGAGAAGGAAGAAAAAGAAGACAGCAAAGTTCTTTGTACTGTTAGAGATAAACACAGAGGAAGAGGTGGAGAATTTCTTAAATGCTTTATTTTAATGCTAAGAGCATTGTAGGAAAGGTGGATGAGCTTAGAGCATGGATTGATAACTGGAAATATGATGTTGTAGCTATTAGTGAAACATGGTTGCAGAAGGGGTGTGACTGGCAACTAAATATTCCTGGATTTTGTTGCGTCAGGTGTGATAGAATTGGAGGGATGAGGGGGGAGGTGTTGCGTTGCTTGTCAGAGAAAATATTACAGCGGTGCTCTGGCAGGATAGATTAGAGGGCTCGTCTAGGGAGACTATTTGGGTGGAATTGAGGAATGGGAAAGGTGTAGTAACACTTATAGGGGTGTATTATAGACCACCTAATGGGGAGCGAGAATTGGAGGAGCAAATTTGTAAGGAGATAGCAGATATTTGTTGTAAGCACAGGGTTGTGATTGTGGGAGATTTTAATTTTCCACACATAGACTGGAAAGCCCATTCTGTAAAAGGGATGGATGGCTTGGAGTTTGTAAAATGTGTGCAGGATAGTTTTTTGCAGAAATACATAGAGGTACCAACTAAAGAAGGGGCAGTGTTGGATCTTCTGTTAAGGAATGAAATAGGGCAGGTGACGGAGGTATGTGTTGGGGAGCACTTCGGGTCCAGTGATCACAATACCATTAGTTTCAATATAATTATGGAGAAGGATAGGACTGGACCCAGGGTTGAGATTTTTGATTGGAGAAAGGCTAACTTTGAGGAGATGTGAAAGGATTTAGAAGGAGTGGATTGGGACAATTTGTTTTAAGGGAAGGATGTAATAGAGAAATGGAGGTCATTTAAAGGTGAAATTTTGAGGGTACAGAATCTTTATGTTCCTGTTAGGTTGAAAGGAAAGGTTAAAAGTTTGAGAGAGCCATGGTTTTCAAGGGATATTGGAAACTTGGTTAGGAAAAGGAGAGATATCTATAATAAATATAGGCAGCATGGAGCAAATGAGGTGCTCGAGGAATATAAAGAATGTAAGAAAAATCTTAAGAAAGAAATTAGAAAAGCTAAAAGCTTTTGCTTGCTTTGGCAAGTAAGGTGAAAATAAATCCAAAGGGTTTCTACAGTTATATTAATAGCAAAAGGATAGTGAGGGATAAAATTGGTCCCTTAGAGAATCAGAGTGGACAGCTGTGTGTGGAGCCGAAATGATGGGGGAGATTTTGAACAATTTCTTTTCTTCGGTATTCACTAAGGAGAAGGATATTGAATTGTGTAAGGTAAGGGAAACAAGCAGGTAAGTTATGGAAACTATGACAATTAAAGAGGAGAAAGTACTGGCGCTTTTAGGAATATAAAAGTGGATACATCTCCGGATCCTGACAGGATATTCCCTAGGACCTTGAGGGAGGTTACTGTAGAAATAGCAGGGGCTCTGACAGAAATATTTCAAATGTCATTAAAAACAGGGATGGTGCCGGAGGATTGGCGTATTGCTCATGTGATTCCATTCTTCAAAAAGGGTTCTAAGAGTAAACCTAGCAATTATCGGCCTGTAAGTTTGATGTCAGTGATAGGTAAATTAATGGAAAGTATACTCAGAGATGGTATATATAATTATCTGGATGGACAGGGTCTCATTAGGAACAGTCAGCATGGATTTGTGCGTGGAAGGTCATGTTTGACAAATCTTATTGAATTTTTTGAAGAGGTTACAGAGGAAAGTTGACGATGGTAAAGCAGTGGATGTTGTCTATATGGACTTCAGTAAGGCCTTTGACAAGGTTCCACATGGTAGATTAGTTAGGAAGGTTCTATTGTTAGGTATTAACAATGAAGTAGTAAAATGGATTCAACAATGACTGGATGGGAGATGCCAGACAGTAGTGGTGGATAACTGTTAGGTTGGAGACCAGTGACTAGTGGTGTGCCTCAGGGATCTGTACTGGGTCCAATGTTCAACATCCTGACGTAGGGTCTCGGCCGGAAACGTCGACAGCGCTTCTCCCTATAGATGCTGCCCGGCCTGCTGTGTTCCACTAGCATTTTGTGTGTGTTGTTCGAATTTCCAGCATCTGCAGATCTCCTCGTGTTTGCCAATGTTGTTTGTCATATACATTAATGATCAGGATAATGGGGTGGTAAATTGGATTAATAAGTATGCAGATGATACTAAGGTAGGTGGCATTGTGGATAATGTAGTAGGTTTTCAAAGCTCACAGAGAGATTTAGGCCAGTTAGAAGAGTAGGCTGAACAATGGCAGATAGAGTTTAATGCTGATAAGTGTGAGGTGCTACATTTTGGTAGGAATAATCCAAATAGGATATACATGGTAAATGGCAGGGCATTGAAGAATGTAGCAGAACAGAGTCATCTGGGAATAATGGTGCATAGTTCCCTGAAGGTGGAATCTCACGTGGATAGGGTGGTGAAGAAAGCTTTTGGTATGCTGGTTTTTATAAATCAGAGCATTGAGTATAGAAGTTGGGATGTAATGTTAAAATTGTACAAGGCATTGATAAGGCCGAATTTGGAGTATTATATACAGTTCTGGTCACCAAATTAAAGGAAAGATGTCAACAAAATAGAGAGAGTACAAAGATTTACTAGAATGTTACCTGGGTTTCAGCACCTACGTTACAGAGAAAGGTTGAACAAGTTAGGTCTTTATTCTTTGAAGCGTAGAAGGTTGAGGGGGCACTTGATAGAGGTATTTAAGATTATGAGGGGGATAGATAGAGTTGACGTGGATAAGCTTTTTCAATTGAGAGTAGGGGAGATTCAAACAAGAGGACATGAATTGAGAGTTAGGGGGCAAAAGTTTAAGGGTAGCACAAGGGGGAATTTCTTTACTCAGAGTGGTAGCTGTGTGGAACAAGCTTCCAGTAGAAGTGGAAGAGGCAGGTTCAGTATTGTCATTTAAAGTAAAACTGGATAGGTATATGGACGGGAAAGGATTGGAGGGTTATGGGCTGAGTGCGGGCCAGTGGGACTAGGTGACAGTAAGCATTCGGCACGGACTTGAAGGGCCGAGATGGTCTGTTTCCATGCTGTAATTGTTATATGGTTATACGGTTAATCAAGAACCTACCTATCTCCGTCTTAAATACACCTAATGACTTGGCCTCCACAGCTGCTGATGGTAACATATTCCATAGATTTACCACCCTCTGACTAAAGTAACTTCTCCACATCTCAGTTCTAAAAGGATGTCCTTCAATCCTGAAACTGTGCCCTCTTATCCTAGAATCCCCGACCATGGGAAATAACTTTACCATATCTAATCTGTTCAAGCCTTTTACCATTCGGAATGTTTCTATGAGATCCCCCTTCATTCTCCTGAACTCCAGGGAATACAGTCCATGAGCCACCAGACATTTCTCATATGGTAACCCTTTCATTCTTGGAATCATTTTTGTGACTCTTCTCTGAACCCTTTCCAATGTCAGTATACCCCTTTTAAAATAAGGAACCCAAAACTGCACATAATATTCCAGTGTGGTCTCACAAGTGCCTTATAGAGTCTCAACATCACATCCTGCTCTCATGTTCTATACCCCTAGAAATGAATGCCAACATTGCATTTGCCTTCTTCACAACCAACTAAATGTGGAGTTTAACCTTTAGGGTATCTTGCACGAGGACTCCCAAGACCCTTTGCATCTCTGCATTTTGAATTCTCTCTCCATTTAAATAATAGTCTGCTCATTTATTTCTTCCACCAAAGTGCATGACCATACACTTTCCAACATTGTATTTCATTTGCCACTTCTTTGCCCATTCCCCTAAACTATCTAAGTCTCTCTGCAGGCTCTCTGTTTCCTCAACACTACCCACTTCTCCGCCTATTTTTGTGCCATCAGCAAATTTAGCAACAAATCCATTAATACCGTAGTCCAAATCATTGACATACATCATAAAAAGCAATGGTCCCAACACCAACCCCTGTGGAACTCCACTGGTAACCGGCAGCCAGCCAAAATAGAATCTCTTTATTCCCACTCTCTGTTTTCTGCCGACCAACCAGTGCTCCACCCATGCTAGTAACTTTCCTGTAATTCCATGAGCTCTTGCCTGACAGGAAGAAGTAACAAACGGGGTTATCTCTTAGGTCTGTGACTTTTCACAGTGTTTGTCAATGATTTAGATAGTGGAATTGATAGTTTTGTGGCAAAGTCTGTGGATGATATGAAGAAATGTGATTGCAGCAGGACTTAGAAAAATTGGAAGAATGTGCAAAAATAGTGGTAGATGGAATATAGTGTTGGGAAACATATGATAATGCATTTAGCAAAAGAAAGAATAGTGCAGACTATTATCTAAAAAGGGAGACAATTCAAGCAGCAGAGGTGCAGAGGGACTTATAAGTCCTAATGCAGGACTCTCAGAAGGTTAATTCACAGGTTGAGTCTGTGGTAAAGAAGGCAAATACAGTGTTGGCATTTATTTCAAGGGGAATAGAATATACAAACAATGAGATAATTCTGAAGCTTTATAAGGCAGTAGTCAAGCCACTTGGAGTATTGTCAACAGTTTTGGGCCACTTATCTTAGAAAGAATGTACTGTCATTGGAGAAAGTCCAGAGGAGGTTCATGAGGATGATTCTGGGACTGAAGAGGTTAACATATGAGAAATATTTGGTAGTTTTGGGCCTGAACTCACTGGAAGAATGTGTGGGGATCTCATTGAAACCTACCGAATACTGAAAGGACTAGATAGGGTGGATGTGGAGAGGATGTTCCCTCTGGTGGGGACATCCAGAACTAGAAGGCACAGCCTCAAAATTGAGGTGTGACCTTTTAGAACAGAAGTAAAGAGGAATTTTTTTAGACAAAGGGTAGTGAATCTGTGGAATGCTCTGCCACAGATTGCGGCGGAGGCCAGGTCCATGGTTACACTTAAAGCAGAGTTGATGGATTCCTGACTGGTCAGGCATCAAGGGATATGGTGAGAGGGCAGGTTTATGGGGTTGAATAGGATCTGGGATCAGCCATGATGAAATGATGGAGCGGATTCAATGGGCTGAATGGCCTAATACTGCTCCTGTGTCTTATAGTCTTATGGTCTAAGGGAGAGAGGCAGAAGAAAGGAAATTATAAGACCATAAGATATAGGAGCAGAATAAGGCCATCTGGCCCATCAAGTCTTGTCTGCCATTCAATCATGGCAGACACTTTTATTCCATCTCCGCCTCAACCCTAATTCCTGGCCTTCTCCCCGTAACCTTTGGTGCCATGTCCAATCAAGAACCTATTAATCTCTGCCTTAACCCAATGACCTGGCATCCACACCTGCCTGTGGCAACACACTCCATATTCACCACCCTTTGGCTAAAGAAATTTCTCCACATCTCTGTTCTGAAAGGGCACCCCTCTATCCTGAGGCTGTGCCCCCTTGTCCTAGACTCCCCCACCATGGGAAACATGAGAGTGGTAGTGGAGGATTGCTTCTTTAAGTGGAGGCCTGTGACTAGTGGTGTGCCACAGGGATCAGTGCTGGGTCCATTGTTATTTGTCATCTATATCAATGATCTGGATGATAATGTGGTAAATTGGATCAGCAAATTTGCTGATGATACAAAGATTGGAGGTGTAGTAGACAGTGAGGAAAGTTTTCAAACCTTGCAGAGGAATTTGGACCAGCTGGAAAAATGAGCTGACAAATGGCAGATGGAGTTTAATACAGACAAGCATGAGGTATTGCACTTTGGAAAGACAAACCAAGATAGAATATACAAGGTAAATGAGGAGTGCAGTAGAACAGAGGGATCTGGGAATACAGATACAAAATTCCCTAAAAGTGGTGTCACAGTTAGGTAGGGTCGTAAAGAGAGCTTTTGGTACATTGGCCTTTATAAATCAAAGTATTGAGTATAAGAGTTGGAATGTTATGGTGAGGTTATATAAGGCATCAGTGAGGCTGAATTTGGAGTATTGCATGCAGTTTTGGTCACTGAATTACAGGAAGGACATTAATAAAGTTGAAAGAGTGCAGAGAAGGCTTACAAGGATGTTACTAGGACTTGAGAAACAGAGTAACACAGAAAGGTTGAATAGGTTAGGACTTTATTCCCTGGAGCATAGAAGAATGAGGAGAGATTTGTTAGAGGTATATAAAATTATGATGGATATAGATTGAGTAGGCTTTTTCCACTGAGGCTAGGGGAGAGGAAAAAACCAGAGGACATGGGTTAAGGGTGAAGGGGGAAAAGTTTAAAGGGAACATTGGGGGGGGGGGCTTCTTCACACAGAGAGTGGTGGGAGTGTGGAATGAGCTGCCAGATGAAGTAGTAAATGTGGGCTCACTTTTCGCATTTAAGAAAAATTTGGACAGGTAAATGGATGAGACGTGTATGGAGGGATATGGTCCAGGTGCAGGTCAGTGGGGCTAGGCAGAAAAATGGTTCAGCACAGCCAAGAAGGGCCAAAAGGCCTGTTTCTGTGCTGTAATGTTCTATGGTTCTATGGTAGTTCACTGAAGAAAGGCACCCCTGTGGCAAATCACTGTTGGAGTTATTTCATATGTTGTGAAACTGGATATCACGTTGGGTGTTTGGAGTAACTGTGTGGAATCTATCGGTGTGTCAACCCTCGTCTAGGTGGTGGTTCCCTTGAAGATGGTCCCCTTTTTGTGATAAACTACTGTTGGTGATAATCCATACGTGGATTTTGTTTGAGTATCCTGTGGCCACCACTTTGAGATGTCTCGTAGCTGAATTCGGGTATGGTACCACTTGTGTTGAAAGGATATTCGTTGAAGATCAATATCGGTGATACTTTGTGTGTGGAGTGGAACAACTTTGGAGATAAAATCTACTGCTATTGTTATTTTGTATTGCTGGCATGGAATCTGTGGAATATCGATGTAATTGCCTTCTCACAACATACGCCTTTGGATTACAAGCTCTCTCTCTTACCAACAACAACCTCAGGTATTGAACTGAACTTTCTCACATACCATCATAAGACTGTATCATTTACCACCTAAGCTTGAAGAAGTTGGGGGTTTTATATTTACACACTTATATATGCATAAACTCCATCTACCTGTTTGTTCTATCTGGTTTTATATTACTATATTACATAGATACTAATAAAATAGTGTTTTGTTTATAGCAAAACTAGACTCCAGGTGTGTTCCATTTCTGCTAGTTCTTTTAACCCTTTACGGGATACGTAACAAACTGCACTCACTTCTCTTCCTTCACACAATACAACATCAGGCATGCTGCTGGTGTCTTCCACAGTGAAGACTGCCACAAAATGCACATTTAATTACAGCAACCAACTCCTTGTCCCCCGTTATTATTTCTCCTGCCTCATTTTCTAGTGGTCCTATATCCACTCTCATTTCTCTTTTATTTTTAATATACTTGAAAAAACTTTTACCGACCACTTTTATATTATTTGCTAGCTTGCTTTCATATTCCATCTTTTCCCTTCTAATGATTTTTTTTTAGTTGCTCTCTGTAGGTTTTTAAAAACTTCCCAATCCTCCATCTTCCCACTAATTTTTGCTTTGTTGTATGCCCTTTCTTTTGTTTTTACAATGGCTTTGACTTCTGTTGTCAGCCACAGTTTTACTATTTTACCATTTGAGTATTTCTTCAGTTTTGGAATGCACATGTCCTGCACATTCCTCATTTTGCCTAGAAGCACATTGCTGCTCTGCCGACGTCCCTGCCAGATGCTCCCTCCAATTTACTTTGGCCTACTCCTCTCTCATACCACTGGAATTTCCCTTACCCCACTGAAATACTGCTACATCAGACTTTGCTTTCTCCCTATCAAATTTCAAGTTGAACACAATCACAATGTGATCACTGGGTCCTAATGGTTCTTGTACCTTAAGCTCTGTAACTGCATCCAGTTGATTACATAACAACCAATCCAGTATAGCTGATCCCCTAGTAGGCTCAACGACAAACTGCTCTAAAAAACTATCTCTTTTTTATCTGCTCTAAAAAACTATTCAACAAACTCACTGTCTTGAGATCCATTACCAACCTGGTTTTCCCAATCAACCTGCATGTTAAAATCTCCCATGACTATCATAACATTGCCCTTTTGAGTCGCCTTTTCTATTTCCTGTTGTAACCTGTGGTCCACCTCCCAGCCACTTTTGGGAGGCCTGTATATAACTGCCATCAATGTCCTTTACCCTTGTAGGCCTGATCATCTCACCTCAGTGGCTGGGAAGATGTTGGAGTTGTTTATTAAGGATTAGGTCTCAAAGTACTTGGAGACACATGCTTTCATCAGCATTGTTTCCTGGATAGAAAATCTTTTCTGACAAATCTCTTGGAATTCTTTGAAGAAATAACAAGCAGGGTAGACAAAGGAGAATCGTTTCATGTTGTGTACTTGTATTTTCAGAAGGCCTTTGTTAAGGTGCCACACATGAAGCTGTTTACTAAGTTACCAGCCCATGTTATTACAGAAAATTAGCAGGCAGCAAAGAGTGGGAATAAAGGGAATCTTTTCTGGTTGGCTGCTAGTGACTAATGGTGTTCCACAGGTATCTCTGTTGGGACCGATTCTTTTTGCACTATGTCAATAAATTGGACGACGGAATCGATGGCTTTGTTGCAAAGTTTGCAGATGATATGAAGATAGGTGGAAGGGCAGGTAGTTTTGAGGAAGTAGAGTAGCTACAGAAGGACTTAGATAGATTAAGAGTCTGGCTAAAGAAGTGGCAGATGGAATGCACTATCAGGAAGTGTATGGTCTTGCACTTTGGTAGAAGAAATGAAAGGGTAGAATATTTTCTAAATGAAGAAAACTACAAAAAACAGAAGCGCAAAGTAACAGGAATCCTTGTGCAGGATTCTCTGAAGGTTAATTTGCAAATTGAGTCTGTGGTGAGGAAGGCCAATGCGATGTTAGCATTTATTTTAAGAGGATAGAGTATAAAAGCAAAGATGTAATGTTGAAACTTTATAAAGCACAGATGAGGCCTCACCATGTAGGGTTAGTACTTTGCTCTGGGTGTCAGATGTGGGAATCCTGGGAATCTTCCAGTCTCCCAGATGGCCAAATCTGCACCAGGTGCATGGAGATGCAGCTCCTGAGAGACTATGTTAGGGATCTGGAGCTGTGACTTGATGACCTACAGCTTATTAGGGAAAGTGAGCAGGAGATAGAAAGGAGCTACAGGGACTTAGTCACCCCCAACACTGCAGGAGTTAGACAAGTGGGTGACTGTCAGGAAAGGGAAGAAATGAGCTCAGACAATAGAGAGCAACCCGTGATCATCCCCCTCAGTAATCGTTATCTTGTTTTGGATGCTGTTGAGGGGGGGTGACCTGACAGAGGAGGACCATGGCGAGTAGGACTCTGGCACTGAGCCTAGTTCTGTGTTGCAGAAGGGAAAGAGGAAAATGAGGAATGCGGCAGTCAAAGGGGAACAGACAGGAGGTTCTGTCAGCCTGATAGAGATACCCACATGGCGTGCTGCTTCCCAGGCACCAGGGTACAGGATGACATGGATCAGGATGCAGTGTATTCTGAAGGAAAAGAGTGAACAGTCAGAATTCTTGGTACACGTTGGTACCAATGACATATGTAGAAAAAGGGAGGAGGTCCTGAAGAAAGAAGTCAGGGAGTTGGGTAGGAAGCTGAAAAGCAGGACCTCCAGGGTAGTAATCTCAGGATCACTGCCTGTGCCATGTCAGGCATATTAATGCGTGGGGGTGAGACTGGTGTAGGGGGCAGGGCTTCGGGTTCCTGGATCATTGCGGCAACTTCTGGGGAGGTACGAACTGTACAAAAAGGATAAGTTATACCTGAACCTAAAGGGGTCCAATATCTTAGCAGGCAGGTTTAATAGGGCTGCTATGGAGGGTTTAAACTAACTTGGCAGGGGAATGGGAACTGGAGTGATAGGGCTGAGGAAGGGGAAAACAGAATTAAATCAAAGATAGCATGCAACAGAGATGTTAAAAAGGACAGGCAGGAGATGAGGCATAATCACAACCAGTGGGATGATTTACAGGGCAATAGAGGCGTGGTGCAGTTAAAACAGAAAGCAACAAATACTGGACTGAAAGTGTTATATTTGAATGCACACAGCATAAGAAATAAAGTAAATGATCTTAAAATTCAGCTACAGATAGTCAAGTATGATGTTGTGGCCATCTCTGAAACTTGGTTAAAGGATGGCTGCCATTGGGAGTTGAATGTCAAGGATATATGGAGTATCAGAAAGATAGGTTAACAGGTAAAGGGGGTGATGTGGTCCTGTGTATAAGAAATAATAATAAATCATTAGAAAGGGATGATGTAGGATTGGAAGGTGTAGAGTCTCTATGGGTTGTGTTAAGAAATAGCAAGGGTAAAAGGACCATAATGGCAGTTGTATACAGGTCTCCAAACAGTAGCCGAGATGTGGATTACAAATTACAGCAGGAGATAGAAAAGATGTGTCAGAAAGGCAATGTCATGATAATTGTTGGGGATCTTAATATAGACAATAGACAATAGACAATAGGTGCAGAAGTAGACCATTCGGCTCCTTGAGTCTGCACCGCCATTCTGAGATCATGGGAGATCATTCACTATCAATACCCAGTCCCTGCCTTGTCCCCATATCCCTTGATTCCCCTATCCATCAGATATCTATCTAGCTCCTTCTTGAAAGCATCCAGCGAATTGGCCTCCACCGTCTTCCGAGGCAGTGCATTCCACACCTCCACAACTCTCTGGGAGAAGAAGCTCTTCCTCAACTCTGTTTTAAATAACTGACCTCTTATTCTCAATCCATGCCCTCTGGTACTGGACTCTCCCAAAATCTGGAACATATTTCCTGCCTCAATCCTATCAAATCCTTTAATTATCTTAAACGTTTCAATCAGATCCCCTCTCAATCTCCTCAATTCCAGCGTGTACAAGCCCAATCTCTCCAATCTCTCTGCATAAGACAGCCCTGCCATCCCAGGAATCAACCTAGTGAATCTACGCTGCACTTCCTCAATTGCCAGAATGTCCTTCCTTAAACCTGGAGACCAAAACTGTACACAATATTCCAGGTGTGGTCTCACCAGGGCCCTGTACAAATGCAAAAGGACATCCTTGCTCTTGTACTCAATTCCCCTTGTAACAAAGGCCAACATTCCATTTGCCCTCTTCACTGCCTGGTGCACTTGCTCATTCACCTTCATTGACTGATGAACTAGGACTCCTAGGTCTCTTTGCATTTCTCCCTTACCTAACTCTACACCATTCAGACAATACTCTGCCCTCTTGTTCCTGCTTCCAAAGTGGATAACTTCACATTTATTCACATTGAATGACATCTGCCAAGTATCTGCCCACTCACCCAGCCTATCCAAGTCTCCCTGTATTCTCCTAACGTCCTCTTCGCATGTCACACTGCCACCCAGTTTAGTATCGTCAGCAAACTTGCTGATATAGTTTTCAATGCCCTCATCTAAATCGTTGACATAAATCGTAAAGAGCTGTGGTCCCAATACAGAGCCCTGTGGTACCCCACTAGATTTGAGGAGGGCTAAGGCATTGGTGACCCCTGTTTCCATCCAGGGGTCAGTGTGGACATGGTGGAGGATTACAAATACCTGGGGATACGAATTGACAATAAACTGGACTGGTCAAAGAACACTGAGGCTGTCTACAAAAAGGGTCAGAGCCGTCTCTACTTCCTGAGGAGACTGAGGTCCTTTAACATCTGCCGGACGATGCTGAGGATGTTCTACGAGGCTGTGGTGGCCAGTGCTATCACGTTTGCTTTGTGTGCTGGGGCAGCAGGCTGAGGGTAGCAGACACCAACAGAATCAACAAACTCATTCGTAAGGCCAGTAATATTGTGGGGGTGGAACTGGACTCTCTGGTGTCTGAAAAAAGGATGCTGTCCAAGCTGTCCATATTGGACAAAGTCTCCCATCCACTCCATAATGTACTGATGAGGCACAGGAGTACATTCAACCAGAGACTCATTCCACTGAGATGCAACACTGAGTGTCATAGGAAGTCATTCCTGCCTGTGGTCATCAAACTTTACAACTCCTCCCTCGGAGTGTCAGACACCCTGAGCCAATAGGCTGGTCCTGGACTTATTTTACTTGGCATAATTTACTTATAATTATTTAATTATTTATGGTTTTATATTGCTATATTTCTACACTATACTTGGTTGGTGTGACTGTAATGAAACCCAATTTCCCTCAGGATCAATAAAGTATGTCTGTCTGTCAAAGAATAAAGACCTAACTTGCTCAACCTTTCCCTCCACATAGTCATAATATGTCTATCTAAACTAGTTCCTTCTGCCCACAAAACTCCAACATATCCATTTGCCATTCTAAGAGCCTCTTTAATGCCTCTGGAAATGTGGTGAATCCAAATTCAACTTTGACATTCAAAAGAGAATTGGATAAATATTTAAGAACAAATATTTGCAGGGCTAAGGGGAAAGAGCAAATGGAGTTGAAGTTATAGTACACTACAGCACAAAACAAGCCCTGTAGGATATCTAGTCCATGACAAATGATTAATCTGCCTACTCCCATAAACCTACACCTGAACCATTAGCCCTCCCATCCACATAACTAGCCAAATTTATATTGAATGTTGAAATTGAGCCTGCTTTCATCAGTTACACTGACAGCTCACTCCACACTCTCCACCCTCTGAGTGAAGATGTTTTCCCTCAGGTTCCCCTTAAACATGTCACCTTTCACCCTTAACCATAGACCTTGAGCTGTAGTCTCACACAACCTCAGTGGATAAAGCTTGCTTGCATTTACCATATCTATACCCCTCATAATTTTGTACAGCTCTTTCAAATCTCCCCTCAATCTTCTATATACTCAGGAATAAAATCCTAACCTATTCAATCTTTTCTATAACTCAGGTTCTCAAGTCCCAGCAACATTCTGTAATATGATGTAAAATAAATCTCATCTGCCTACACATAATATCTCTATTTTCCTCCTTCAGGGTTCTTTTGGGGATCCTGACCTGGAGTTACATGCTGACTTCGGTTCTTTGCGAAAATGGGACCCACTCTCGGGGTCTCACAACTGGCCTCTATTCGAAGTGCCAAGGATGCGGCCTAGAAGACTAGCATGCCTTGAGGGTTCCGGGATTTTGTGGCTCTAGAGGCGGGTGGACTTGAGATCAGTGTCACCACAGGAAACTGGAGTGATGTGGGAGATGGAAGATAGAAAGCAACGAGCTGGCTGCTGGCTTTGTGCCCAGAGACACAAGTTCTTTGGGCATAGAGCTCGGGAAAAGCAATGCAAAAGACCTTTGACATCGTAAAGAGAACCAATGCTGTGCCAAACATGTCCTTACTTTAGAAATTACCTCGGGTTACCCATAGCCATCTATTTTTCTGAGCTCCATGTACCCGTCCAGGAGTCTCTTAAAAGACCCTATTGTATCTGCCTCCACCACCGTCGCCAGCAGCCCATTCCACACACTCAACACTCTCTGCGTAAAAAACTTACCCTTGACGTCTCCTCTGTACCTACTTCCAAGCGCCTTAAAATTGTGTCCTCTCATCTAGCCATTTCAGCCCTGGAAAAAACCCTCTGAATATCCACACGATCAATGCCTCTCATCATCTTATACACCTCTACCTGGTCATCTCTCATCCTCTGTCGTTCCAGGGAAAAAAGGCCGAGTTCACTCAACGTGTTTTCATAAGGCATGCTCCCGAATCCATGCAACATCCTTGTAAATCTCCTCTGCACCCTTTCTATGGTTTCCATATCCTTCGTATAGTGAGGTGACCAGAACTAAAATTGTATACACTTCTCTGACATTAAATGTACCATTGAAATGCACCTGAGAAACATGGTCTCTATCTCTTTATTTCCTGCACATTCGTGAGCCTATCGAATGCCATTCTTGTATCAATTTCTGCTTTCACCCCAGCAGCACATTCCAGAGACCCATCATCCTCCATTTAAAAACAATCTTACCACACACTTCTACTTTAAACTCTCCCTCTCTCACCTTAAAGATATTCTCTCTAGTGTTCAGTATTTCTGCACTGGGAGAATGATTCTGACTCTGTACCCTATCCACACCTCTCAGAATCTTATAAACTTCCATCAGCTTTTCCCTCTGCCTCTGACATTTCAGGGAAAACTAGTCAGAGCAGAAATAGGAGGATATTTCGGATGAATACGTGGCTTGAAAAATGGTGCAAGGGGGAGGGATTCAAATTTCTGGGACATTGGAACCAGTTCTGGGGGTGGTGGAACCGGTATAACCAGGATGGTTGACACCTGGGCTGGACTGGAACCAATGTCCTAAGGGGAGCATTTGCTACTGTTGTTCAGGAGGATTTAAACTAATGTGGCAGGGGGATGGGAACAATTGCAGAGAGACAGAGGGGTTTAAAATGAGGGTAGAAGCAAAAAGTAGTAAGGTGAAAAGTAAAAGTGGCTGGCAGGCAAATCCAGGGCATAAAGCAAAAAGAGCCACTTTTCAACATAATTGTATAAGGGCTAAGAGTGTTGTAAAAACAAGCCTGAAGGCTTTGTGTGTCAATGTGAGGAGCATTCATAACAAGGTGGATGAACTGAATGTGCAGATAGTTATTAATGAATATGATATAGTTGGGATCACAGAGACATGGTTCCAGGGTGACCAAGGATGGGAGCTCAACATCCAGGGATATTCAATATTCAGGAGGGATAGACAGGAAAGAAAAGGAGGTGGGGTAGCATTGCTGGTTAGAGAGGAGATTAACGCAATAGAAAGGAAGGACATTAGCCTGGAGGATGTGGAATCGATATGGGTAGAGCTGCATAACACTAAGGGGCAGAAAACGCTGGTGTGAGTTGTGTACAGGCCACCTAACAGTAGTAGTGAGGTTGGGGATGGCATTAAACAGGAAATTAGAAATGCGTGCAATAAAGGAACAATAGTTATAATGAGTGACTTCAATCTACATATAGATTGGGTGAACCAAATTGGTAAGGGTACTGAGGAAGAGGATTTCTTGGAATGTATGCGGAATGGTTTTCTGAACCAACATGTTGAGGAACCAACTAGAGAGCAGGCCATTCTAGATTGGGTATTGAGCAATGAGGAAGGGTTAGTTAGCAATCTTGTCGTGCGAAGCTCCTTGGGTAAGAGTGACCATAATATGGTGGAATTCTTCATTAAGATGGAGAGTGACATAGTTAATTCCGAAACAAAGGTTCTGAACTTTAAAAAGGGTAACTTTGAAGGTATGAGACGTGAATTAGCTAAGATAGACTGGCAAATGATACTTAAAGGGTTGACGGTGGATTTGCAATGGCAAGCATTTAAAGATCACATGGATGAACTACAACAATTGTTCATCCCAGTTTGGCAAAAGAATAAACCAGGGAAGGTAGTGCACCCGTGGCTGACAAGGGAAATTAGGGATAGTATCAAGTCCAAAGAAGAAACATATAAATTAGCAAAAAGAAGCAGCACACCTGAGGACTGGGAGAAATTCAGAGGCCAGCAGAGGAGGACAAAGGACTTAATTAGGAAAGGGAAAAAAGATTATGAGAGCAAGCTGGCAGTGAACATAAAAACTGACTGTAAAAGCTTTTATAGATACGTGAAAAGAAAAAGACTGGTCAAGACAAATATAGGTCCTTTACAGTCAGAAACAGGTGAATTGATCATAGGGGACAAAGGCATGGCAGACTAATTGACTAACTACTTTGGTTCTGTCTTCACTAAGGAGGACATAAATAATCTTCCGGAAATAGTAGGGGATCGAGGGTCTAGTGAGATGGAGGAACTGAGGGAAATACATGTTAGTAGGCAAGTGGTGTTAGGTAAATTGAAGGGATTAAAGGCAGATAAATCCCCAGGGCCAGATGGTCTGCATCCCAGAGTACTTAAGGAAGTAGCCAAAGAATTGGTGGATGCATTAGTGATAACTTTTCAAAACTCCTTAGATTCTGGATTAGTTCCTGAGGATTGGAGGGTGGCTAATGTAACCCCACTTTTTAAAAAAGGAGGGAGAGAGAAACCGGGGAATTATAGACTGGTTAGTCTGACATCGGTGGTGGGGAAAGTGCTAGAGTCGGTTATCAAAGATGTGATAACAGCTCATTTGGAAAGAGGTGAAATCATTGGACAAATTCAGCATGGATTTGTGCAAGGAAAATCATGTCTGACGAATCTTGTAGAATTTTTTGAAGATGTAACTAGTAGAGTGGATAGGGGAGAGCCAGTGGATGTGGTATATTTAGATTTTCAAAAGGCTTTTGACAAGGCCCCACACAGGAGACTAGTGTGCAAACTTAAAGCACATGGTATTGGGGGTATGGTATTGATGTGGATAGAGAATTGGTTGGCAGACAGGAAGCAAAGAGTGGGAGTAAATGGGACCTTTTCAGATTGGCAGGCAGTGACTAGTGGGGTATCGCAAGGGTCAGTGCTGGGACCCCAGTTGTCTACAATATATATTAATGATTTAGACAAGGGAATTAAATGCAGCATCTCCAAGTTTGCGGATGACACGAAGCTGGGTGGTGGTGTTAGCTGTGAGGAGGATGCTAAGAGGATGCAGGGTGACTTGGATAGGTTAGGTGACTGGGCAAATTCAAGGCAGAAGCAATTTAATGTGGATAAATGTGAGGTTATCCACTTTGGTTGCAAGAACAGGAAAACAGATTATTATCTGAATGGTGGCTGATTAGGAAAAGGGGAGATGCAATGAGACCTGGGTGTCATTGTACACCAGTCATTGAAGGTGGGCATGCAGGTACAGCAGGCGGTGAAAAAGACAAATGGTTTGTTGGCATTCATAGCAAAAGGATTTGAGTACAGGAGCAGGGAGATTCTACTTCAGTTGTACAAGACCTTGGTGAGACTGCACCTAGAATATTGTGTGCAGTTTTGGTCCCCTAATCTGAGGAAAGACATTCTTGCCATAGAGTGAGTACAGAGAAGGTTCACCAGCTTGATTCCTGGGATGGCAGAACTTACATATGAAGAAAGACTGGATCGACTAGGCTTATATCCACTGGAATTTAGAAGATTGAGGGGGGATCTTATTGAAATGTATAAAATTCTAAAGGGATTGGACAGGCTAGATGCAGGAAGATTGTTTCCGATGTTGGGGAAGTCCAGAACAAGGGGTCACAGTTTAAGGATAAAGGGGAAGCTTTTTAGGACCGAGATGAAGAAAAACTTCTTCACACAGAGAGTGGTGAATCGGCGGAATTCTCTGCCACAGGAAACAGTTGAGGCCGGTTCATTGGCAATATTTAAGAGGAAGTTAGGTATGGTCCTTGTGGCTAAAGGGATCAGAGGGTATGGAGAGAAAGCAGGTACAGGGTTCTGAGTTGGATGATCAGCCATGATCGTACTGAATGGCAGTGCAGGCTCGAAGGACCAAATGGCCTACTCCTGCATCTATTTTCTATGTTTCTATGTTTCTAACAATTCATATTTGCCTAATATAACTCATACCCTCTAATCCATGGAAGCATCCTAGTAAACTGGTTTTAAACCCTTCCTGAAGCCTCCACATCTTTCCTGTAATGGACAGAGACACTTCACGCAATGCACCATGTTTTAGCCTTTCTCATCCATCTATCTACCTCTAGAACATAGAACAGTATAGCATATTACAGGCTCTTCGGCCCACAATGTTGTGCCAACCCTCAATCCCTACCTCCCATATAACCCCCACCTTAAATTCCTCCACATACCTGTCTAGTAGTCTCTTAAACTTCACTAGTGTATCTGCCTCCACCACTGACGCAGGCAGTGCATTCCACGCACCAACCACTCTCTGAGTGAAAAACCTTCCTTGAATATCCCACTTGAACTTCCCACCCCTTACCTTGAAGCCATGTCCTCTTGTACTGAGCAGTGGTGCCCTGGGGAACAGGCGCAGGCTGTCCACTCTGACTATTCGTCTTAATATCTTGTACACCTCTATCATGTCCCCACTCATCCTCCTTCTCTCCAAAGAGTAAAACCCTAGCTCCCTTAATCTCTGATCATAATCCATACTCTCTAAACTAGGCAGCATCCTGGTAAATCTCCTCTGTACCCTTTCCAATGCTTCCACATCCTTCCTATAGTGAGGCGACCAGAACTGGACACAGTACTCCAAGTGTGGCCTAACTAGAGTTTTATAGAGCTGCATCATTACACTGCGTCTTTTAAACTCTATTCCTCGATTTCTGAAAGCTAACACCCCATAAGCTTTTTTAACTACCTATCTACCTCTGAGGCAACTTTCAGGGATCTGTGGACATGTACCCCCAGATCCCTCTGCTTCTCCACACTACCAAGTATCCTGCCATTTGCTTTGTACTCTGCCTTGGAGTTTGTCCTTCTGAAGTGTGCCACCTCACACTTCTCCGGGTTGAACCCCATCTGCCACTTCTCAGCCCACTTCTTCATCCTATCAATGTCTCTCTGCAATCTTCAACAATCCTCTACACTATCTACAACACCACCAACCTTTGTGTTGTCTGTAAACTTGCCAACCCACCCTTCTACCCCCACATCCAGGTCGTTAACAAAACTCACAAAAAGTAGAGGTTCCAGAACAGATCCTTGTGGGACACCACTAGTCACAACCCTCCAATCTGAATGTACTCCCTCCACCACGACCCTCTGCCTTCTGCAGGCAAGCCTATTCTGAATCCACCTGGCCAAACTTCCCTGGATCCCATGCCTTCTGACTTTCTGAATAAGCCTACCGTGTGGAACCTTGTCAAACGCCTTACTAAAATCCATGTAGATCACATCCACTGCACTACCTTCATCTATATGCCTGGTCACCTCCTCAAAGTACTTTATCAGGCTTGTTAGACACGACCTGCCCTTCACAAAGCCATGCTGATTGTCCCTGATCAGACCATGCTTCTCTAAATGCCCATAGATCCTATCTCTAAGAATCTTTTCCAACAGCTTACCCACCACAGACATAAGGCTTACTGGTCTATAATTACCTGGATCAGGCATGGGCAAACTACGGCCCATGGGCCATATGCGGTCCGTTAAGCTTTTTAATCTGGCCCGCAGAACTTGATGAAATTATATTAATAAACCTTGTTAACGTTTTTTTCCCCGCAATTCTGGCGTTTTCCCAATAGATGACGCACTCTATATACATTTGTGGCGACCCATTTCCTGGCACATCCAAACCAGCTCACAATTAGCCAGCGTTCCGGCTAAGGGAGATAGCTTGCGGGGATTTGCGAGCACAGAGCTTTGGAGCCTCTGCGCAGTGGGGCTGGTTGAGGGAGGCTTAAAAGTGAGGCTGGGGATTTCGAATAAAGTTTTTTTCTTCGACTGCAGTTACCGACTCCGTGTCGTAATTTTAGTGCTGCATGTAGCACACCGCTACACATTGACCTTTGTTGAGGTGCAGCATATTACTCCACATTTGCGCTTTACTCTTTGTTCGGCTTGACCTATTTGTGTGAACAGGTGTTCAGCGTCATGAACATCAACAAAGCCAGCCACAGATCCAAGTTAACTAACCAACACCTCAGATCCATCCTGAGAATCGCCACAACAAAACTAAATCCAGACTTTGATGCGCTGGCTAAAAAGGGAGACCAACAACACTGTTCCCACTGAAATTAAAAATAAGTTTCTTCGTTGTGTTATGTAAAAAATGCATTTGAAAATATTTTTTTCGGGAGTTTCAAGATGGCGGCGTAAGCATCTGCCTTTTAGGCGCTCTTTATTTTTTTAACTATAATCACCCTTTAATTAGACCTTTTCGAACTTAATCATATGAGTTGCTACCTTTGATTGACCCTTTTTTCCTAAAATAATAGTTGATCTAATCTTGTCAAACCTAAAATGGCTACAAGTAAGAAATCGGCTAAGGATCCTGTATCCATCGACGCAATTGTTGGTCTTTTGGACACTAAACTGGATGTTAAATTTGCGGCTATGGAAAGTAAATTGGACAATAAACTGGATGCTAAATTTGCGGCTCTGGAAGGCAGACTAGAAGGTAAATTGGACAGTAAACTGTTAAGTTTTGAAAGGAGGATTACTTCGAAAATATCCGATCTTGAAGGAGTTGTTAAATCGCTTGAAACTAAGTTTCAGTCGCAGGCGTTAGAGGTTCAACAGCATGGAAATAAGATCACGACTCTTGAACAATCAATTTGTGAAAAAGCACGTACAATTGAAGTGTTAGAGAAGAAGATAGAGTCGACTGTTAAAACTTTAGATCAGTACAAGTTTAAAATTACTGATCTTGAAAATCGTTCTCGCAGACAGAATTTGCGCATCATCGGAATTCCCGAAAAAGTTGAGTCCGGTGATTTAACTGAATTTTTCTCTAAATTACTGTGGGAAATTTTCGGTGGTGAAGGTTTGAAAAATGAACCTGTTATTGACCGCGCTCATAGAGTTGCGAGGCTTTCGTCTGTGTCTGATAAACCACGAGCGGTGATTGTTCGCCTTCATTATCCTCGTGAGAAAGAGCTTCTAATTCGATTAGCTCGTAAAAAAGGTATGATCTCCTACAGAAATTATTCATTTCGAATAGTTGAAGACTATTCGTATGAAGTTATGAAAGCCAGGATCGCTTTTAAACCAGTGATGGCAGAGATTCATTCGTTTGGTTTTAAACAAGCTTTAATGTATCCGGCGAAACTTAGAATGGTGCTGCCCGACAACAGTCTACACTTTTTTATCACTCCTGAAGAAGCGAAGAAATTTGTTGAAGAATATCGATCCTCTAGTGGAACTTGAACTATGAGTTACATTGAAGATTTTTTTTGGAGAGAGGATGTTATTTCATTTTAAGTTTTAACCCTGGAAGTTGGGTTATAACTTCTTATTTTGAACTATGGGTCTGGGTCTTTCTTTTTTACTACTATTATTATTGCTTATAGATGCTGTTTTAATTTTTATTATATCCTTTTTTTATATACGTTTGTATTTTGTAATAATGAATTATTTTTTTTTCAAAATGTCGTTTCTTCTTCCCATAAGTCTTTACTTTTTATAAGCGTTTATTTGCTTGCCTGTATTTAGAAATGGAACAAAGGTTTTGAATTCTTTTTCTTTAGTTTTTTTTTTAAATATGTTGTAGTGTCTATTAAATCTTTTTTTTTTATAAAAATATTCTATTTTGATAACTTTTTTACTATATTTTCTTATTAGATTGCTGAATTTATATTCATATTTTGTAATATGGCTTTCTCAAAATGTCGTTTCTTCTTCCCATAAGTCTTGGCTTGTGAAACGTCATCTTTGTATCTGAATATGGAATTTCTTTTTTAAAGGTGTATCACATTTTTAAACTTTAATGTGCATTTTTTTTTATTAATGATCTTTCTGGTTTTACTATTTTAGTTTTTTTTTGATTTGTCTGATATGGGTGTGTATGTGTATATATATATATATATATATATATATATGTAGGTATATATATATATATATATATATTTTTTTGCAACTCTATATTTTAATTGGGGTGTTATATAGTTTTTTCTTAAAAAATTTTCTTATGGAGCTGCCATCTTGAAATGGGGGTAATATTAGTATTAGTTTATGCGCCTGCCGCTTGGCTTTTTTTCAAAGGGTGGGGGGAGGGATCTTTTTTCATGCTTTTGCTTTTTATTTTTTTGCTTTTAGTTTATGGGCTGACTTTAAATTGTTAATATTGTTGAGGTGTCAGGATCTCCGGTTGCTCCTGAATCAATTTTCCTTCTTCCTAAATTGTGGGTTATGTGTCTTTTTAACCTTTTATGATACACACAATTAATATTGGTATGATGGATAAATCTATTAACTTTATCTCGTGGAATACTAATGGTTTAAATCATCCGATTAAACGTAAAAAAATATTTAAAGTATTCCATAGATTGAACGCTAATATTATTTTTGCACAGGAGACCCACATTAGGAGGGAGGATAATCAACGTTTTTTTAGGTTCTGGAAAGGTCAACAATTTCACTCAAATTGTACCGCTAAAATTAGGGGTGTGTCTATTTTTATAGACGCCTCAATTTCGTTTACACATTATGAAATTATTTCTGATCCACAGGGTAGATTTTTGTTGATAACTGGTTCACTTTTTAATCGGAAAGTTGTTTTAGTTAATATTTATGCTCCAAACTTTGATTGTCCTGAATTTTTTAAACGTTTATTTACTTCTCTTCCTAATTTGAATGAATATATGTTGATTATGGGTGGAGACTTTAATTGTTGTTTGAATCCTTCGATGGATAGATCTAAACCTATTCGAACTCTTCCGAATAGATCAGCTTTACTTATTAATTCTTTTATGGTTGATTCTGGAATTACTGAAATATGGCGGTTTTTGAATCCTAAAGGTAAAGAATTTTCATTTTTTTCACATGTATATCATAGTTATTCTAGAATTGATTACTTTCTTATTGATCATCGTTTATTAACAGATGTTATTGATTGTAAATACGATTCTATTGCTATTTCGGATCATGCGCCTTTGAAGTTATCTATCAAGATTTCGGATTCTTCTATCAATACTAGATCTTGGAGACTTAATGCTACTTTACTTCAAGATCCAGAATTTATTACCTTCATAAAACAACAAATTGACTTATTTTTTTCAACAAACTATAATGAAGAGATTGATAAAGGAATACTTTGGGACTCTTTCAAGGCTTTTATTCGTGGACAAATTATTTCATATTCCGCTGGTAAAAGAAAACAAAGATATTCAGATATAGCTTTATTGGTGGATAAAATTAAAGAAATTGATAAGATTTATTCCGTTACTCCTACCAAAGAACTTTATAAGAAGAGAGTTGAGCTTCAAATGGAACATAGTTTATTATTATCTTCTTCAATTGAGAATCAATTAATTAAGACTAGGGCTCAATTTTATATTCATAGTGATCGAACTGGTAAATTGTTAGCTAATCAATTAAAAGCTATTTCGACTAAGCGACAAATTATTAAAATTCGTAAACAAGACGGTAATTTAACTACTGATTATAAAGAAATTAATAACACTTTTCAAGATTTTTATAAATCTTTATATCAATCAGAATTTGACGGTGACCGGTTTACGATGGATAATTTTTTTAATAATTTGAATATTTCTAAATTGATAGATGAAGATTGTAGCTTGCTTGATGCTCCTATTTCTATGGATGAAATAAGAGAGGCTATCTCATCAATGAATTCAGGGAAAGCTCCTGGTCCTGATGGTTTTATTGTAGAATTTTTTAAAACTTTTTCTTTATTGCTTTCTCCTTGGCTATGTGAAATCTTTAATGATGCGTTTGTTAAGAAGAGATTACCTCAATCGTTTTATGAAGCTACTATCTCTTTAATTCTTAAAAAAGATAAAGATCCTACCTTATGTGCATCTTATCGCCCTATATCTTTATTAAATGTAGACTCTAAGATTCTTACAAAAATTTTAGCCATTAGATTAGAAAAGGTATTACCACAGATTATTTCAGAAGATCAAACTGGTTTTATTAGGAATCGATATTCCTTTTTTAATATTAGAAAATTGATTAACATAATTTATACTTCATCACCTACAACCCCAGAATGTGTTATCTCATTAGATGCTGAAAAAGCCTTTGATAGAGTTGAATGGACATATTTATTTAATGCATTGAGAAACTTTAATTTTAGTCCTAATTTTATATCATGGATTAAATTAATATATTATAAACCTGTTGCTTCTGTTCTTACAAATAATTATAGATCCTCTTTTTTTCAATTATCTCGTGGTACGAGACAAGGTTGTCCTTTAAGTCCTTTATTATTTAATATTGCATTAGAACCTTTAGCTATTGCTATTCGTGAGTCTCCTAATATTTTTGGTATTACCCGTAATGAGAAATTATACAAATTATCGCTTTATGCTGATGATTTGTTGTTATATATTTCTAATCCTAGTAGGTCTATTCCTGCTATTTTATCCTTGTTGGCTCAATTTGGTAGTTTTTCTGGTTATAAGTTAAACTTAGATAAGAGTGAGTTATTCCCTTTAAATGCGCAAACTTTATTGAGTGATAGGATGCCATTTAAAGTTGTTACTGATAACTTTATCTATTTAGGTATAAAAATCACCAAGAAATATAAAGATTTATTTGGACTGAATTTTTTACCTATGCTTCATCAAATTCAGCAACTTACTACTAGATGGTCTCCCTTATTTTTATCATTAGTTGGTCGGATTAATGCTATTAAAATGATGATTTTACCGAAATTTTTATATTTATTCCAAGCTTTACCAATTTTTATTCCTAAATCTTTTTTTGATAATATTGATTCAAAGATTTCCTCATTTGTTTGGCAAAATAAAAATCCTAGGTTAAGCAAAAGGCAATTACAAAAGTCTAAAAAAGATGGTGGTCTAGCTTTACCTAACTTTAGATTTTATTATTGGGCGAATAATATTCGTAACCTAATGTACTGGAAACTAGATTTGGATTCACCTGTGTGCCCACAGTGGGTAAATTTGGAATGTAGTGAGGTTAAGGGATATTCTATATTTTCCGTTCTTGGTTCTTTTCTTCCTATTGATTTAGCCAAATTCAATAAACAGATATCTAACCCTGTTGTTAAACATACACTACGAATTTGGTTTCAATTTCGCAAATTCTTTAATCTGAAAAACTTTGCTCTGGACAGCCCTATTTTATGTAATTTTTTTTTCAAACCTTCATTGACAGATCAAGCTTTTAGTATATGGAAAAGGAAAGGTATAAAATGTTTTCGTGATCTTTTTTTTGAAGGTACTTTGATGTCTTTTGATCAACTATCCAACAAATTTGAATTACCTAAATCTAATTTTTTTAGATACTTACAAATTAGAAATTTCTTACATAAAATTCTTCCATCTTTTCCTAATTCAACTCCATCGGATTTTTCAGATTTGATTTTTACTTTTAATCCTTGTCAGAAGGGATTAGTAGCTTTTATTTATAACATGATTATGAAGATACAGCCAGAAATATCGGATAGAATTAGACAAGAATGGGAAAAAGAACTTCGATGTAATATATCAACAGATAAATGGGAAAAAATTTTACAAATGGTTAATTCCTCCTCTATTTGTGCTAAACATGCTTTAATACAATTTAAAATTGTACATAGAGCTTATATGTCTAAAGATAAACTTGCCCGATTTTATTCGCATATTAATCCTCAATGTGACAGATGTCACTTAGAAGTGGCTTCATTGACTCACATGTTTTGGACATGTCCCACTTTACATAATTATTGGAAGGACATTTTTGATGTCATTTCCTCAGTATGGAATATCGATTTACAACCCCATTTTATTACTGCAATTTTCGGTATACCAAATGAAGATGGCAATCAGCTTTCCCCTTCAATCAGACGAATGATTGCTTTTGTAACATTAATTGCCAGAAGGTCTATATTACAAAACTGGAAAGAAGTAAATCCTCCTACTACATTTCAGTGGTTCTCCCAAACTATTTCTTATTTGAGTTTGGAAAAAATCAGAAGCACTATCTTTGATTCTTCAATTAAATTTGAAGAAACCTGGGGACCATTTATTCGACACTTTCATATGAATTAATTTGGCTTATTTCAGATCCTTTTCTCTACTTATACTTGTTCAGGTATGGAGTTCTGGAGTTTTTCTTGACACCTTTATATATTTATAAAGTGCTATTATTGCCCATGTTAGTTTTAGTTTAGTATTTTTTTTCATTATATATTTTTTCTCATATATAATTTCAATTTTTTTTTTCTTCTTTCGACGATTATTTTTGTTTTTCATATATATTTATATAGACTTGATTGATTTATGTACCTTTTGTTGATGGATGTTTTAATAGGATATTATTATCCTATTACTAATGTAATCTCAAGTCTATTGAATCTGTAATCTATTCATTATTTTGTGTTATTTTTTTTATATATGAAATTTAATAAAAAGATTGAAAAAGAAAGAAAGAAAATATTTTTTTCAATAAGCCTTACATGTTACATGTCATTTCTGTTAAGTGATGGACATGAGTAGTGCGCAGGTGCACGTACGTTCTCAAAATAAAAAATGCGCTCCAGATCAAATAACGCGCTCCGCATACTGGCGCACTGCCACTGTTCTGTCATTGTGCTGGTCGTTGTTGAGTTTCGGCACAGGGGACAATTGAATAAGAAGGAGCAGGACAAGTAGACCTGCATCTCCTACCGTTTTTGAAATAAAGTCAGTCAGGAGGAGAATGATGATGATAATATCTTGAAGGATAACAGAATTTTCAGTGCTTTAAAATAATAACTGTTACTATTTAAAAAAAAGCTGTATTTTACTCATTTAATTTTCAGTGTTTTAAAAGTCATTTCAATAAATAGCTAAATACCATGGGACTTCAAAGACAGATATTTTGTTGTAATGCATTTGTTCATTTTCAATTGAAATTAAAGCACATGTTTTCTACATATCCCATGATATTTTATTTTCTCTTATGAGGTGTATTACCAAAACACTCCATCCATCTGCTCCTGGTTCGGTCCCCCTGTCAAATTTTAGAACCCTTTGTGGCCCTCAAGTCAAAAAGTTTGCCCACCCCTGACCTGGACTATCCCTACTACCTTTTTGAACAAGGGGACAACACTCGCCTCCCTCCAATCCTCCGGTACCATTTCCATGGACAACGAGGACATAAAGATCCTAGCCAGAGGTTCAGCAATCTCTTCCCTTGCCTCGTGGAGCAGCCTGGGGAATATTCCGTCAGGCCCCGGGGACTTATCCGTCCTAATGTATTTTAACAACTCCAACACCTCCTCTCCCTTAATATAAACATGCTCCAGAACATCAACCTCACTCATATTGTCCTCACCATCATCAAGTTCCCTCTCAGAGGTGAATACCGAAGAGAAGTATTCATTGAGGACCTCACTCATTTCCACAGCCTCCAGGCATATCTTCCCACTTTTATCTCTAATCGGTCCTACCTTCACTCCTGTCATCCTTTTGTTCTTCACATAATTGAAGAAGGCCTTGAGGTTTTCCTTTACCCTACTGGCCAAGGCCTTCTCATGCCCCCTTCTTGCACTTCTCAGCCCCTTCTTAAGCTCCTTTCTTGCTACTCTATATTCCTCAATGACCCATCTGATCCTTGCTTCCTAAACCTCATGTATGCTGCCTTCTTCCACCTGACTAGATTTTCCACTTCACCTGTCACCCATGGTGGCTCTACTGCCACCTCAGGGCTCCTTACATGTCTGCCTTGTCTGTCCATTTATTAACAGATGAATATGACAGAGTCATAGAGTATATAGCATAGAAACAAGCCATAAGACATTGGAGCAAAATTAGACCATGCAACCTATCAAGTTTGCTTCACTATCCATTATTCCATCCCTTTGGCCCAATTCGGACATGCAACATGGGGCCCACCACACAATTCCCATTAGCCTATAGCTGGCCATTTCTCTCTTAACCTCTCCTATCTGTGCATGTATCCAAGCAGATTTAAATACTGGAGTACTCAGGATTTAAGTTGTTTCTGAGCACTGGGATATTAGAGCCATAACAGAAACATGGCTGAAAGAAAGGTAGAACTGACATCTTAATGTTTCCGAAAAGTAGGACTGACAACTCAATATTTCCAAAAGGTAGGATTGACAACTCAATGTTTATGAAAGGTAGGAATGGCAGCTTAATGTTTCTGAAAGGTAGGATTGACAATTCAATGTTTCCAAAAGGTAGGATTGACAACTGAATGTTTCCAAAACGTAGGACTGACAACTCAATGTTTCTGAAAGGTAGGAATGGCAACTTAATGTTTCCGAAAGGTAGGACTGGCAGCCTAATGTTTCCGAAAGGTAGAACTAGCAACTCAATGTTTCTCAAAGGTAGGACTGACAACTCAATTTTTCCAAAAGGTAGAACTGACAACTCAATGTTTCTGAAAGGTAGGACTTGCAATGTTCCAGAATATTAATGCCACAGGTGTGATTGAGGAACAGGTAAGAAAGAAAAAAATTAACATTTTGATGTGGAAGGACAGTGCATAGAGAGGATATTCCTGGGAGATTATCCAAAGAGGCCATATAGATAGAACTTAGAAACAAAAAATGGTTATCACTTTAATGTATTATAGGTCCCCAACAAACTTTCACCTTTGCTTTAAGCCACAGAGCCAATTTGTAACATTGCTTTAGATTAACTTTTTTGCCAGGCTTGCATGTGGAACTTTGTCTGAAGTCTTGATGAAATTCTTCTTTTATAATTTCTTCACCTTTCTTGCTAATGAAAAAGGACTCCACATGTTTTGAATCAAATCCTAAAGAACTCCGTAAGCAAGAGATTTCATAAAGGTATTGAGGCTGACCTTGCATTTGCCCATAACTCGATCGTCAACATTATCTTCAAACTCATCTTCATTGGCTTTCCCCCGGTATAGAGGGAAGATATAAAGCCAGTCTTGAAAATTGTTGTATTCCTTCTCCAGCTCTGTGCTGTAAATCTGCAACAACATGAAAAGATGGTGTTGGCATATGGAAACACAGAAAGGAGGATCAGAAATAAGATGTTTGAACTTTGAGCTTGGAATTGAAATAAACATGGGATGATCTATTTTAATACCACATCCCCACTCTTTACTCATACATGTTTTCTGTCTATCATTCTTCTTAACTAGATGCAGCAATCTCAACAGTCCTTGCAATGGAGAATTCTATAAGCTCACCATCCTCCAAGTGAAGAAATTTCTCATCTTTGCTTCAAGTATTTTACCCCATATCCTGAGACTGTTACTCCTGACCCTGGATTCCTTGAGTTAAAATCCTGTCAAGCAAAAATCTGTTGCAGGAAACAGTTTCAACCTGAAACATTGACAGTTCTGTCTGCCTACCAACAGATGATGCTCAAGCTGTTGAGTTCCTCCAGCACATTGCTTGCTGCTTCAGATTCTAACATATGCCACCTTTTGTGTCTCTACCCCGTCAAACCTTGTCAAAATTTTATATATTTCAGTTAGATCTCCTCCTCTTCTGAACTCTAGCAAGTAAATACAAGTCCAGTCAACTTAATCATTCCTCATACAATTGTCCTGATATCCCAGAAGTTAGTATGGTGAACCCTCTCAGGCAAGGGGATTCATTCCGAGATGAAGCCAAAACTGCACAGAGGTTCCAGGTATGATCTTACCCAGGCCTAAAATAATTGCAATTCAAAACCTTTGCTCTTGCACTCAGTCTCTTGCAATAAAAGCCAAATACCATTTGCTTCTTAACTATTTGCTGCACCTGCAATTGCTTTCAGAGATTGGTACAAAAAAACACCTGCCTTCTGACACATCAATACTTCCCATCTTTCACAATTTAAACAGTGCTTTACCTTCCTGTTGTTCCTACCATAGTGGGTGACTTCAATTTATCCACATTGTACAGCATCTGCCACGTATCTGTCCACTCTATAAAACTACATCTTCTTTACAACATGATACCTGTTGCCCAACTGGCTGAAACATTGAAAAGACTCGTTATTCCTATTTTTTTTGGTCTGCCAACCATGTCAGTAGACTAACCATGTTCCCAAGTGTTTTACTTTTGCAAAACTTCATTTAATTTGGACTTTATCAAAGACAATCCGAAAATCCAAATATGGGAAGACCATTAATCTGTTATCTGATGATTTGAGACCTCATTCCGCTGTCAGACACCTGGAGACCTTGTTCCACTATCTGATTTCCAAGATGGCGACGCAGCTTGCAGCGGCCACTCCGGAGCTGATTATCTGTTATTTGTGAAGTGGGGTGCCGTGTGCAATCATAATCGATTGAAAACGGACATGGGAGCATGGAGGAACACTGGGAAATCCCCTATCTGACTATTGGAAAACTCACTCCACTATCTGATGATTGGAAACCTTGGTCCACTATCTGAGTATTGGAAGCCACATTCCACTGTTTGACTATTGGAAACCTTGTTCCATTGTCTGATAATTGGAAATCTCACTCCAGTATATCAGTATTGGAAACCTCATTCCACTATCTGACTATTGGAAGCCTCATTCCACTGTTTGACAATTGGACACCTCGTTCCATTGTCTGACAATTGGAAACCTCATTCCACTATCTGATGATTGGAAATCTCGCTCCACTATCTGACTATTGGAAACATCATTCCACTTTCTGACTATTGGAAATCTTGTTCCACTATCTGACTATTGGAAACCTCATTCCACGATCTGATGATTGGAAATCTTGTTCCACTGCTTGACAATTGGAAACCTCATTCCACGATCTGATGATTGGAAACTTCATTCCACCGTCTGACTATTGGAAATATCATTCCACTTTCTGACTATTGGAAATCTTGTTCCACTATCTGACTATTGGAAACCTCATTCCACGATCTGATGATTGGAAATCTTGTTCCACTGCCTGACAATTGGAAACCTCATTCCACGATCTGATGATTGGAAATCTTGTTCCACTATCTGACTATTGGAAACCTCATTCCACGATCTGAAGACTGGAAACTTTGTTGCACTTTCTGACGATTGGAGGCCTTGTTTCACTCTCTGATGATTGGAAACTACATTCCACAATCTGACTATTGGAAACCTCGTTCCGCCATCTGATGATTGGAAACCTCTTTCTTCTATCTGACTTTGGAAACTTCGATGTTTTTGCAATTAGTTCACAAGTGATTTTTCACACAATTTCCAAAAGCTCACAGGGGCCCCAGTACCCACATCCTCTGATCCCAATTAGATTAGTATCCCTTTTAGATCAAAGCAAGAAGGCCGCGAGTGGAACTGCTAAGGATTTCTGAAGCAAAGGAATTTTACTACTTGGCGTAAAGAGTGTCAAAATTGCACAGGCACGTGATGTCAGCCAGTAGATCGGGTAAAGTTTAGAAAGAAGACCGCTATATCCAGTGGGCAGTGGAGTGAGAAGGCTTTGACTCAATGGGTTTAGGTGGTAATGGGTTGAGGTGAGGTAGGTTTATCTGTCTTAATTGTGGATAGGAAGTATGTGTGTGAGTCCGGTGTTCTGTGCTTGGCATCAGATGTGGGAAGTTTTGGAGTCTCACAGCATCCCAGATGGCCATATCTGCACGTAGTGTGTCGAGCTGCAGCTCCTAACGGACCGTGTTAGGGAAACGGAGTTGCAGCTTGATGACCTCCGTCTGGTCAGGGAGAGCGAGGAGGTGATAGAGAGGAGCTAAAGGCAGGTGATGACGCCAGAGCCATGGGAGACAGACAAGTGGGTCACATTCAGGAGGGGGAAGGGGAAGAGTCAGGTACCAGAGAGTACCTCTGTGGTTGTCCCCCTGAATAATAAGTACTCCTGTTTGAGTACTGTTGTTGGGGACAGTCTATCTGGGGGAAGCAACAGTGGCTGTGCCTCTGGCACAGAGTCTGGTCCTGTGGCTCAGAAGGGTAGGGAAAGGCAATAGTGATAGGGGACTCTATAGTTAGGGGGTCAGACAGGCAATTCTGTGGACGCAGGAAAGAAACTCAGATGGTAGTTTGCCTCCCATGTTCCAGGATCTGGGATGTTTCAGATCACGTCCATGTTATCCTGCGGTGGGAGGGAGAACAGCCAGAGGTCATGGTGCATATTGGTACAAATGACATAGGTCGGAAAAGGGAAGAGGTCCTGAAAAAAGACTACAGGGAGTTAGGAAAGAAGTTGAGAAGCAGGACCGCAAAGGTAGAGTTTGTTAGGTGTGTGCAGGAAGGTTTCTTTGACACAGTATGTAGATAAGCCTACAAGAGAGAGGTTGTACTTGATCTGGTATTGGGAAATAAACCTGGTCAAGTGTCAGATCCCTCAGTGTGAGAGCATTTTGGAGGTAATGATCATAATTCTATCTCCCTTACAATAGCATTGGAGAGAGATAGGAACAGACAAGTTAGAAAAATGTTTAATTGGACTAAGGGGAATTATGAGGCTATCAGGCAGGAAATTGTAAGCTTAAATTGGGAACAGATGTTCTCAGGGAAAGGTAGGGAAGAAATGCAGCAAATGTTCAGGGGATATTTATATGGAGTTCTGCATAGGTACATTCCAATGAGACAGGGAAGTTATGGTAGTGTACAGGAACCGTGGTGCACAAAGGCTGTAATAAATTTAGTCAAGAAGAAAAGAAATGCTTACAAAAGGTTCAGAGAGATAGGTAATGGTAGAGATCTAGAAGATTATAAGGCTAACAGGAAGGATCTTAAGAAGGAAATGAGGAGAGCCAGAAGGGGCCATGAGAAGGCCTTGGCAAACAGGATGAAGGAAAACCCAAGGCATTCTACAAGTATGTAAAGAGCAAGAGGATGAGATGTGAAAGAATATGATCTATCAAGTGTGACAGTGGGAAAGAGTGTATGGAACTGGAGGAAATATCAGAAGGTTCCAAACCCCCTGCCATATAACTCGAGGAGATAGTAGAGGTACTGAATGAATACTTCGTATTCACTATGGAAAAGGATCTTGGTGATTGTAGTAATGACTTGCAGCAGACTGAAAAGCTTGAGCATGTAGATATTAAGAAAGAGGATGTGCTGGAGCTTTTGAAAAGCATCAAGTTAGATAAGTCGCCGGGACCAGATGAGATGTACCCCAGGCTACTGTGGGAGGCGAGGAAGGAGATTGCTGAGCCTCTGGCGATGATCTTTGCATCATCAATGAGGACAGGTGAGGTTCCGAAAGACTGGAGGGTTGCGGATGTTGTTCCTTTATTCAAGAAAGGGAGTGGAGTTAGTCCAGGAAATTATAAACCAGTGAGTCTTACTTCAGTGGTTGGTAAGTTGATGGAGAAGATCCTGAGAGGTAGGACTTCTGAACATTTGTTAGAAATAGTCAGCATGGCTTTGTCAAGGGCAGGTCGGGCCTTTCGAGCCTGAATGAATTTTTTGAGGATGTGACTAAACACATTGATAAAGGTAGAGCAATAGATGTAGTGTACATGGATTTCAGCAAGACATTTGACAAGGTACCCCATGCAAGGCTTATTGAGAAAGTAAGGAGGCATACGATCCAAGGGGACCTTGCTTTGTGTATCTAGAACTAGCTTGCCCACAGAAGGAAAAGAGTGTTTGTAGATGGGTCATGTTCTGCATGGAGGTCAGTGGTGACCAGTGGTGTGCCTTAGTGATCTGTCCTGAGACCCTTGCTCTTACTGATTTTTATAGATGACCTGGATGAGGAAGTGGAGGGATGGGTTAGTAAGTTTGCTGATGACACAAAGGTTGGAGGTGTTGTGGATAGTGTGGAGGGCTGTCAGCAGTTACAGCAAGACATTGATAGGATGCAAAACTGGGTTGAGAAGTGGCAGATGGTATTCAACCCAGGCAACTGTGAAGTGGTTCATTTTGGTAGGTCAAATATGATGGCAGACTATAGTATTAATAGTAAGACCCTTGGCAGTGGGGAGGATTAGAGCGACCTTGGGGTCTGAGTACATAGGACACTCAAAGCAGCTCTGCAGATTGACTCTGTGGTTAAGAAGGCATACGGTGTATTGGCCTTCATCAATCGTGGAATTGAACAGGAGCCAAGAGGTAATGTTGCAGCTATATAGGACCCTGGTCAGATCCCACTTGGATGACTGTACTCTGTTCTGGTTGCCTCACTACAGAAAGGATGTGGAAGCCATAGAAAGGGTGCAGAGGAGATTTACAAGGATTTTGCCCGGATTGGGGAGTATGCCTTATGAAAACAGGTTGAGTGAACTTGGCCTTTTCTCCTTGGAATGACGGAGGATGAGAGGTGACCTGAGAGGCGTATAAGATGATGAGAGGCATTGATTGTGTGGATAGTCAGAGGCTTTTTCCCAGTGCTGAAATGGTTGCTACAAGAGGGCACAGGTTTAAGGTGCTTGGGAGTAGGTACAGAGGAGATGTCAGGGGTAAGATTTTTCATGCAGAGAGTGAAGAGTGCGTGGAATGGGCAGCTGGCAACGGTAGTGGAGGAAGATACGATAGGGTCTTTTAAGAGACTTTTGGATAGGTACATGGAGATTAGAAAAAATCAGGGCTTTGGCCTAGTAATTTCTAAAGTGGGGACATGTTCGGCACAACTTCAGGCCTATCGAGACTGCTGTGCCATTCAGTCATGGGCTGATCCAATTCTTCCAGTCATCCCCACTCCCCTGCCTTCACCCCATAACCTTTGATGCCCTGGCTAATCAAAAACAAATCTATCTCTGCCTTAAATGCACCCAGTGACTTAGCCTCCACAGCCATTCATGGCAACAAGTTCCACAGATTTACCACCATCTGACTAAAGTAATTTCTCTGCATCTCAGTTCTAAATGGATGTCCTTCAATCCTAAAGTCATGCCCTTTTGTCCCAGGTATTAGAGTATAATAAGTTATAAGAAAATATATAAAGATGTACAAAACATGAAGTTTGAAGCAATGTTTAAAATAATTTGTAAAAGAACAAGTCCCATACACGAAGCACAGGAGGAACTCAGCAGGCCAAGTGAAATCTATGCAAAAGAGTTACAGTCAACATTTCACCCTGAGACCTTCAACAGAAATGGAGAGAAGAAGCAGAATTTCCAGCATCTGCAGATTTTCCCGTTTGTGAAGACCCATACACTTCTACTAACTGATGTGAAGGATTAACGTAAGAACAAGTCTAAAACAGAATATAGAGTAATTGATACAGAATCAAGTTTCACACTCTTCTGTTCGTCCAGTTTACAAGCAGAGGCCCTTTACCCAAATGTGTCTACTTTATCAAGTATCAGTCTATATCAGGGATACCCAACATGGGGTCATAGAACATAGAACATGGAACATAGAACAGTACAGCACATTACAGGCCCTTCGGCCCACAATGTTGTGCCGACCCTCAAACCTGCTTCCCATATAACCCCTCCACCTTAAATTCCTCCATATACCTGTCTAGTAGTCTCTTAAACTTCACTAGTGTATCTGTCTCTAACACTGACCCAGGCAGTGCATTCCACGCACCAACCACTCTCTGAGTGAAAAACCTTCTTCTAATATCCCCCTTGAACTTCCCTTCCCTTACCTTAAAGCCATGTCCTCTTGTACTGAGCAGTGGTGCCCTGGGGAAGAGGCGCTGACTGTCCACTCTGTCTATTCCTCTTAATATCTTGTACACGTCTATCATGACTCCTCTAACCCTCCTTCTCTCCAAAGCGTAAAGCCCTAGCTTCCTTAATCTCTGATAATAATCCATACTCTCTAAACCAGGCAGCGTCCTGGTAAATCTCTTCTGTACCCTTTTAATGCTTCCACATCCTTCCTATAGTGAGGCAACCAGAACTGGACACAGTACTCCAAGTGTGGCCTAACCAAAGTTTTATAGAGCTGCATCATTACATCTTAAACTCTATCCCTCGATTTATGAAAGCTAACATTCCATAAGCTTTCTTAACTACCCTATCTACCTGTGAGGCAACTTTCAGGGATCTGTGGACGTGTAACCCCAGATCCCTCTGCTCCTCCACACTACCAAGTATCCTGCCATTTATGTTGTACTCTGCCTTGGAGTTTGTCCTTCCAAATTATACCACCTCACACTTCTCCGGGTTGAACTCCATCTGCCACTTCTCAGCCCACATCTGCATACTATCAATATCTCTCTGCAATCTTCGACAATCCTCTACACTATCTACAATACCACCACTCTGCAAACTTGTCAACCCACCCTTCTACCCCAACATTCAGGTCATTAATAAAAATCACAAAAAGTAGAGGTCCCAGGACAGATCCTTGTGGGACACCACTAGTCACAACCCTCCAATCTGAATGAACTCCCTCCACCATGACCCTCTTGCCTTCTACAGGCAAGCCAATTCTGAATCCACCTGGCCAAAGTTCGCTGGATCCCATGCCTTCTGACTTTCTGAATAAGTCTACTGTGTGGAAACTCGTCAAATGCCTTACTAAAATCCGTGTAGATCACATCCACTGCATCAGCCTCATCTATATGCCTGGTCACCTCCTCAAAGAACTCTATCAGGCTTGTTAGACATGATCTGCCCTTCACAAAGCCATGTTGACTGTCCCTTATCATTCCACGATTCTCTAAATGCCCATAGATGCTATCTCTAAGAATCTTTTCCAACAGCTTTCCCACCACAGACGTAATGGTCTCTAATTACCCGGACTATCCCTGCTACCTTTTTTTGAACAAGGGGACAACATTCCCCTCCCTCCAATCCTCCAGTACCATTCCCGTGGACAACGAGGACAAAAAGATCCAAGCCAGAAGCTCAGCAATCTTTTCCCTCGCCTCGTGGAGCAGCCTGGGGAATATTCCATCAGGCCCCAGGGATTTATCCATCCTAATGTATTTTAACAACTCCAACACCTCCTCTCCCTTAATTACAACATGCTCCAGAACATCAACCTCACTCATATTGTCCTCATCATCATCAAGTTCCCTCTCATTGGTGAATACTGAAGAGAAATATTCATTGAGGACCTCGCTCACTTCCACAGCCTCCAGGCACATCTTCCCACTTTTATCTCTAATTGGTCCTACCTTCACTCCTGTCATCCTTTTGTTCTTCACATAATTGAAGAATACCTTGCGGTTTTTCCTTTATCCTACTGGCCAAGGCCTTTTCATGCCCCCTTCTTGCTTTTCTCAGCCCCTTCCTAAGCTCCTTTCTTGCTACCCTATATTCCTCAATAGACCCATCTGATCCTTGCTTCCTAAACCTCATGTATGCTGCCTTCTTCCACCTGACTAGATTTTCCACTTCACTTGTCACCCATAGTTCCTTCACCCTACCATTCTTTATCTTCCTCACCGGGACAAATTTATCCCTAACATCCTGCAAGAGATCCTTAAACATTGACCACATGTCCATAGTACATTTCCCTGCAAAAACGTCATCCCAATTCACACCCACAAGTCTTATATTATGAGCCTTATAGCCTCATAATTTGCCCTTCCCCAATTAAAAATTTTCCTGCCTTCTCTGATTCTGTCCTTTTCCATGATAATGCTAAAGGCCAGGGAGCGGTGGTCACTGTCCCCCAGATGCTCACCCACTGAGAGATCTGTAACCTGACCCGGTTTGTTACCTAATACTAGATCTTGTATGGCATTCCCCCTAGTCGGCCTGTCAACATACTGTGACAGGAATCCATCCTGGACACACTTAACAAACTTTGCCCCATCTAAACCCTTGGAACTAATCAGGTGCCAATCAATATTAGGGAAGTTAAAGTCACCCATGATAACAACCCTGTTATTGTTGCACCTTTCCAAAATCTGCCTCCCAATCTGCTCCTCGGTATCTCTGCTGCTACCAGGGGGCCTATAGAATACCCCCAGTAGAGTCACTGCTCCCTTCCTGTTCCTGACTTCCACCCATACTGATTCAAAAGAGGATCCTGCTACATTGCACACCCTTTCTGTAGCTGTATTAGTATCTCTGGCCAGTAATGCCACCCCTCCTCCCTCCCCCCCCCCATCCCTTTTAAAGCACTGAAATCCAGGAATATAGTGAATCCATTCCTGCCCTGGTGCCAGCCAAGTCTCTGTAATGGCCACTACATCATAATTCCATGTATGTATGTATCCAAGCTCTCAGTTCATCACCCTTGTTCCTGATGCTTCTTGCATTGAAGTACACACACTTCAGCCCTTCTACCTTACTACCTTTACACCCTTTATTCTGCTGCTCTTTCCTCAAAGCCTCTCTATATGTTAGATCTGGATTTACTCCATGCACTTTTTTCACTGCTCTATCGCTCTGGGTCCCAGCCCCCTTGCAAATTATTTTAAACCCTCCTGAACCATGCTAGCAAACCTACCTGCAAGGATATTGCTCCCCCTCGAGTTCAGGTGCAACCCATCCAATCTGTACAGGTCCCACCTTCCCCAGAAGAGATCCCAATGATCCAAAAATCTAAAACCCTGCCCCCTGCACCAACTCCTCAGCCACACATTCAACTGCCATCTCCTTCCAATTCTTACCATCACTATCACGTAGCACTGGCAGCAATCCTGAGAATGCCACCCTTGAGATCCTTTTCTTCAGCCTTCTGTCTAGTTCCCGAAACTCACACTTCAGGACCTTATCCCTCTTCCTGCCTTTGTCATTGGTACCAACATGTATCATGACTTCTGGTTGCTTTCCCTCTCATACCAGGATGTCATGAACCCAGTCAGGGACATCCCGGACCCTGGCACCCGGGAGGCAACAAACCATGCGGGTTTCCTTCTCACGTCCACAAAATCTCCTGTCTGCTCCCCTTGACTATAGAGTCTCCAATGACGACAGCTCTCCTCTTCTCCGTCCCACTCTTCTGCACCACAGGATCAGATTCAGTGCCAGAGGCCCTGCCACCGTGGCTCACATCTGGTTTGTTGTCCCTGCCAACAGTATCCAGGACGGTAAACTTATTTTTCACGGGAATGGCTACAGGGGTGCTCTGCACTACCTGTCTACTCACCTTCGCTTTCCCCCCTCTGACTGTCACCCAATGACCTGCTTCCGGCAGCCTAGGTGTGACTACCTCCCTGTAGCTCTCATCTATGACTGTCTCATTCTCCCTTATGAGTTGAAGGTCATCCAGCTGCTGCTCCAGATTCCTCACATGGTCTTCTAGATTGCCCAGCCACAAGCACTTCTGGCAGATGTGACTATTGTGGAGAGGGGAGATCCCCCAAGACTGCCACATCTCACAGGAGAGGCACATCACCGTCTCAGGGAGCATTGTAAAGCCTAACTGGAAACAAGCTTGTCCTCCGCCTCTTCTTATTGAAGCCTCTCGAGCTCCACTCCTTCACTGGTCCACTCACTCACTGGCCACTTCCCACGGTCCACGGACTCTTGCTTAATGTTATTGGTCTATGGTATAAATGAAGGTTGGGAACCCCTGATCTATACTAATCTCAGTTACCAGCACTTACTTCATAGTCTCCTATACCTTAGTGGTTCAAGTACTCAACCAGTAACTCCTTTAAATGTTGTGAGAATTGTTGCCTTCATCACTTGTCAATGACATTCAACCCTTTGCTGATAACTGAGAATTGACTAACTGCACAGCATTTCCTGAGATTTGAGTTTTTATTTTGTAAGGAGAACATACTGAGGTATTTTGCCACTCTGTAAATACAAATTGCCGATGGCCATTGGCAGGGGCATCTTAATATGCTCGGCAGAGGATGGTGCTTGGAGAAGCCGTGCCGGAGGAGATGGTCGGAGGCTCGGAGGTTCGACGGACTCGGAGTCTGCTGCGGTCAGGTCGCTTTCAGTGTGTGCTGCGGGCGGCACCGTGGAAATCCATAGCGTGGGTATTCTCTTCTGCCGCCTGCGTGGGATGACGAGACAATCGGGACCCTGAGGACTTGTGGAAACTGTGTGGTGGTTTCTTTCGAACTATTTGGACTATTGGACTTCGGACTATTTTTACTATGCCCATGGTCTGTTTTTTTTTTAATCAATTATGCTATTGTTTGCACTGGTGTAACTATATGGTTTTGTGCAGGTCTTGTAGCTTTAGTTTTTGGTCCTGTTTGTCTGGTGGGATTGGAGCTCCTTTCCGGGGAATGTGCTAAGATGGTAGCGTGATATTAATACACAGCAGCCTCTCCGGACTCTGGATTGGGGATTGCCAAACGTTATGTGGATTTTCTGGTGTAGTCTGTTTTGCCATGTGTTTTTGTGATATCATTCTGGAGGAACGTTGTCTCATTTTTTAACTGCATTGCATTTGTGGTTTTTAAATGACAATAAATTGAATCTGAATCTGAAATGTGGCATAGTCAGACATGCAACTATTTCTAGAATGAAGTATTTCAGTACTACACCCTAGATGCTGTTCTGATACTATAAGCCTTTACAGAATATAGTGCCCTCAACCATTTATTAATGAGGATCACATTGAAGTGAACTGGGTGAAGACTTAGTGAGATGGTGGTGATCTCAGGAAGATGGATCCTGAGGATTCACTATGGAATTCTGGATGGACCTTGGTGCATAAAGCAGAGCATAGAACTGCACAGGAACAGGCTCATGGTGTTATATAAGACAAATTAAATGAATTAATCCCTTCTACTTACACAATGTCCATATCCCTCCCTTCAGGAGACTTTGTAACAACCTCTTAAATATCTCACTCAACAGCAAGTAGCAAAAAAATGAACATGGGGAATTCTTCATATCCCAGCTGCAGAAACAGTAACTTGTAATTAAATTGGTTGATGTTGTGTACTTGGATTTTCAGAAGGCCTTTGACAAGATGCCACATGAGGCTGCTTAACAAGCTAGAAGCCCATGGTATTTCAGTAAAGATTCTAGCATGAATAAAGCAGTAGTTGATTGGCAGGGACAAAGAGTGGGAATAAAGCAAGCCTTTTCTGGCTGGCTGCTGGTGACTTGTGGTGTTTCACAGGGGTTTGTGTTGGGACCGATTCTTTTGACATTACAGGTCTATGATTTTGATGATGGAATGAAGTTAATTGGAAGGACAGGTACTTTTGAGGAAGTAGAGAGGCTACAGGACTTAGAAAGCTGAGGAGAATGGGCAAAGAAATAAGACCATAAGACATAGGTGCAGAATTAGGCCATTTGGCCCATCAAGTCTGCTCTGCCATTCAATCATGGCTGATCTATTTTTCCCTCATCAGCCTCACTCCATGGCCTTCTCCCTGTAACCTTTGATGCCATGTCCAATCAAGAATCTATCATGCTCTGCCTTAAAACACCCAACAACTTGGCCTCCACAGCTGCCTGTGATAATAAATTCCACAAATTCACCAGCTTCTGGATAAAGAAATTTCTCCACATCTCTGTTTTAAATGGATGTCACTCTATCCTGAGGTTATGCCCTCTTGTCCTAGACTCTCCCACCATATTTACTCTGTCTAGGCCTTTCAACATTCGAAAGGTTTCAATGAGATCTGACATCATCCTTCTAAATTCCAGTGAGTACAGATCCAGAGCCATCAGACGTTCCTCGTACGATAATCCTTTCATTCCTGAAATCATCCTTGTGAACTTTCTTTGAATTCTCTCCAATGCCAGCACATCTTTTCTTAGATGAGGAGCCTAATACTGTTCACAATATTCAAGGAAGACCTCACCAGTGCCTTGTAAAGCCTCAGCATCTCATCCCTGCTCTAGACCTCTTGAAATGAATGACAACATTGCATTTGCCTTCCTCACCACCAACTCAGCCTGCAAGTTAACCTTTAGGGTATTCTGCACAAGGACTCCCAAGACCCTTTGCATCTCAGATTTTTGGATTCTCTCCCCGTTTAGAAAATAGTCTGCACATTTATTTCTTCTGCCAAAGTGCAGGACCATGTATTTTCCAACATTGTATTTCATTTGCCACTTCTTGCCCATTCTCCTAATCTATATAAATCCTTTACAGCCTACCTGTTTCCTCAACACTACCTGCTCCTCCATCAATCTTTTATCATCTGTAAACTTGGCAACAAAGCCAACTATTCCATCATCTAAATCATTGATATACAGCATGAAAAGAAGCGGTCCAGGCACTGATCCCCTGTGGAACACTGTTAGTCACTGGCAGCTAACCAGAAAAGGATCCTTTCATTCCCACTTGTTGCCTCCCTTATTATTAAGGGATTGGACACGCTGGAGGCAGGAAGCATGTTCCCACTGATGGGTGAATCCAGAACTAGAGGCCACAGTTTAAGAATAAGGGGTAGGCCATTTAGAACAGAGATGCGGAAAAACTTTTTCACCCAGAGAGTGGTGGATATGTGCCCCAGAAGGCAGTGGAGGCCAAGTCTCTGGATGCATTCAAGAGAGAGTTAGATAGAGCTCTTATAGATAGCGGGGTCAAGGGATATGGGGAGAGGGCAGGAACGGGGTACTGATTGTGTATGATCAGCCATGATCACAGTGAATGGCAGTGCTGGCTAGAACGGCCAAATGCCTACTCCTGCACCTACTGCCTATTGTCTATTGTCTCCAGCCAATCAGTCAATGCTCTAACAATGCCAATAACTTTCCTGTAATACCACAGGCTCTTAACTTGGTGAGCAGCCTCATGTGTGGCACCTTGTCAAAGGCCTTCTGAAAGTCCAAATATACAACATCCACTACATCCCCTTTATCTATCCTACTTGTAATCTCTTCAAAGAATTCCAACAGGTTCATCAGGCAGGATTTTCCCTGAAGGAAACCATGCTGACTTTGTCCTATCTTGTCCTGTGTCACCAACTACTCCATCACCTCATCCTTAACAACTTACTTCAACATCTTCCCAACCACTGAGGTCAGGCTAACTGGTCTATAATTTCTGTTTTGCTGCCGTCCTCCTTTCTTAAAGAGTGGAGTGACATTTGCAATTTTCCAGTCCTTTGGCACCATGCCAGATTCCAATTTTTTTTTTTGGAAGATCATTGCTAATGCCTCCACAATCTCTATCGTTACTTCTTTCAGAATCCTAGGGTGTAGTTCATCTGGTCCAGGTGACTTTTGTACCTTTACATATACTGTAATTGTTTTACTTATTTTTCTTCTTCTTCTTCTTCTATATTATGTATTGCATTGAACTCCTGTTGTTAACAAATTCCACGACACACGCCAGTGATAATAAACCTGATTCTGACTCGCTGCTCTTCTCTCACACCTTTCAACATCATGCACACTGCTAGTGTTTTCCACAGTGAAGATTGATGCAAAATACTCAGTTAGTTCATCTGCCATCTCCTTGGACCCAATAATTATTTCTCTGGTCTCATTTTCTGGTGGTCCTATGTCCATTTTTATCTCTCTTTTATTTTTACATTAGCTTTGACTTCCCTTGTCAGCCACAGTTGTACTATCTTGCCATTTGAGTATTTCTTTATTTTTGGAAAATATCTATCCTGCACCTTCCTCATTTTTTCCATTGCTGCCCTGCTGTCATCACTTCCTTCTAATTTACTTTGGTCAGCTCCTCTCTCATACCACTGTAATTTCCTTTTCTCCACTGAAATACTGCTACATCAGACTTCACATCCCCCCATCAATTTTCAAGTTGAACTCAATCATATTGTGATTACTGGTTACTAAGGGTTCTTTTACTTTAAGCTCCCTAATCACCTATGGTTCATGTCATAACACCCAATCCCATATAGCTGATCCTCTAGTAGACTTGATGACGAACTGCTCTATAAAGCCATCAACAAATTCACTGCCTTGAGATGCATTACCAATCTGATTTTCCCCAATCGAGCTGCATGTTGAAATCTCCCATGACTATCATAGTATTGTCCTTTTGTCACGTCTTTTCTATTTCCTGTTGTAATCTGTTGTTCACATCCCAGCCACTGTTGGGAGGCCAGTATATAACTGCCATCAGGGTCCACTTAACCTTGCAGTTTCTTAATTCTACTTAGAAGGAATCAGCATCTTCTGATCCTATGTTACATCTTTCTACTGATTTGATGCCATTCTTTACTAGTAGAGCTGCACCAACCCCTCTGCCTACCTTCCTATCCCTCCGATATAGCGTGTAACCTTAGACAATCAGCTCCCAACTATAATCATCCTTCAACCATGATTCAGTAATGGCCACAACATCATACATGACAATCTGTAATAGTACCACAAGATCATCCACCTTATTTCTTGTACTCCGTGCATTGAGATATAACACTTTGAGTACTGTATTTGTTACCCTTTTTGATTTTGCATCCCTAATGCACTGATACTCACCCTGCTGGCTGCAATTATATCCTATCATTTGCCTGCACATCCTGACAGTCGACTGCATGTTATTTTTGCTTTTTTTAAAAAACCATCCATCCTATCCACAGTGCCCTCACAAATGCCAGATGGAATACAGTGTCAGGAAGTGTATGGTCATGCACTTTGGTAGAAGAAATATAAAGGTTGACTACTTTCTAAATGGAGAGAAAATACTAAATACTAAGGTGCAAGGGGTCTTGGAAGTCCTTGTGCAGGATTCTCTAAATGTTAATTTGCAGGTTTGAGTCTGTGGTGAGGAAGGAAAATGCAATGTTAGCATTCATGTCAAGTGGACTAGAATATAAAAAAACAAATGTTAGTGTTGAGACTTTATAAAGCACTGGTGAGGCCTCACTTGGAGTATTGAGAGTAGGTTTGGGCCCCTTATCTTAGGTAGGAAGTGTTGAAACTAGAGAGGGTTCAAAGGAGGTTCACAAAAATGATTCCAGAATGGAGTAGTTTGTAATATGCAGAGTGTTAGATGGCTCTGGGCCTGTATTCACTGGAATTGAGAAGAATGACAGGTGACCTCACTGAAACATTGAATGGGAAAGAGCCTTGATAGATTGATATGGAGAGGATGTTTCTTGTGGTGCGAGAGTCTAAGACAGAGAACGCAGCCTCAGAATAGAGGGTTGTCCTTTTAGTACAGAGATGAGGAGGAATTTCTTTTGCCAGAGAGTAGTGAATCTATGGAATTCTTTGCCACAGGCTGCTGTGGTGGCCAAGTCTTTATGTATATTTAAGGCAGAGGTTCAATGATTTTTGATTGGACAGGGCATGAAGAGATATGGAGAGAAAGCAGGAGACTGGAGCTGAGAGGAAAATTGGATCAGCCATGATGAAATAGTGGAGCAGAATTAATGGGCCAAATGTCCTAATTCTGCTCCTGTGTCTTATGGTCCTATAGTCTTATGAATCTCTGCAGGCCCTTCAGAAAGTCTGTGCTCTGGAAATTGAGAAGGTATTTCTGAGAATTGGCACTCCCTCGGTCACCTACTTGAACTATCTGCAAGGTAGTTATAAGGCCAGGCTAAAGGAGGTACAGGAAATAGGATCCCACTGAACTTAAATGCATAGTGGGGATTAGCGGTTTATTGTGTTTTACTGTAGTTAATGAAAAATCATAGAATCAAAAGCTGATCATGTTTATTAGTTTTGACCCATCTAGAAAAGAAGAATTTAAGTTAGATTCCTGTTACAAAGTCTTGACTGGAGAAAGACGAGCATAAAATAGAATAGAAGGCATAAGGGTGAGTGAACTAATGAAGGTAGTTTACCTGAAAGGTTGCAATGGTTTTCTTGCTTCGTGTTCTCGTGTTCGTATCCTGTTGTTCTCTGGATATATTAAGATCCACATAACTTGCTGATGGGTTTGTTGTCTCAGTTTCTGTTTTTAAAAACATTACGTGAAAATGAGGACATCAAGTAGCACACACTAGAAATCTAAAATAAAACAGACAATGCAGGATGTACTTAGTAAGTTCTGCCGCCTTTATGGTCAGTCACCTTTCTTCAGAACCCGTAATCCTCAAGGCAGGCAGTCTGTTTAATTCTCTGTATAATTTTAGCCACCAGCTTTTGACTGAAGAAGGGTCTCAACCCAAAATATCGACTATCTATTCATTTCCATAAATGCTACTGAGTTCCTCCAGCATTTTGTGTGTTGATGATAATAAATAAATAGATAGATAAGCAAGCAAGCAATAACTATTAAGAACAAGAGATGAAGAGTCTTTGAAAGTGAGTTCATAGGTTGTGGGAACAGTTCAATGATGGGGCAAGTGAAGCTAAGTGAAATTATCCCCACTGGTTCAAGAGCCTGATGGCTGAGGGGTAATAACTGTGCTTGAACCCGGTGGTGTGAGTCCTGAGGATCCTGTACCTTCTTCCTGATGGCAGCATGTCCTAGATGGTGGGGATCTTTGATAACAGATGCTGCTTTCCTGTGACAGCACTCCATGTAGATTGTGCTCAGTGCTGGGGAGAGCTTCACCTGCAATGGACTGGGCCATATCCAATGCTTTTTATAGGATTTTCTGTTCAAGAGCATTGGTGTTTCTATACCAGGCCATGATGTAACCATTCAATATAGTCTCCATTCAATATATTCTCCATCACATAACCATAGATATTTGTCAAAGTTTCAGATGTCTTGTCAAATCTTTGCAAACTTTTAAGGAAATAGAGGCACTGTGTACTATTTTTGTAATTGCACTTACAGTTTCGTGCTGGGCCCAGGACATAATCTGAAATGTAAATACCAAAGTACTTATGGTTTCTGACCTTCTCCATCTCTGATCACCTGATGAGGACTGACTCATGGATTTCCAGTTTCCTCCTGCTGAAGTCGATAATCAGCTCCTTGATTTTGTTGACATTGAGTAAGAAGATGGTGTTACGGATACTCAGCCAGATTTTCAGTATCCCTTCTATATGCTGATTCATCACCACATTTTAATTCAATCAATGACAGTGGTGTTCTCAGCAAACCTAAATATTGCATTGGAGTTGAACTTATGATAAAGCAAGTAGAGCAGAGGCCTAAGCACAAAGCCTTGTGGTGCATCTGTACTGAGGGAGATTGTGGAGGAAATGTTGCCAATCCAACTGACTGGAGACTGCAAGTGAGGAATTCGAGAATCCAATTGCACAGGGGGGTACCAAGGCCTAGGTCTTGAATTAGTTTTGAGGGGATGATGGTTGTGAATGTTGACCTGTAGTCAATAGAGATACCTAATGTATGCATCTTTGCTGCCCAGATGTTCCTTGTTTGAGTGTAAAACCAATCAAGGAATAAGAAAGGTACAGCCATGTTAATGGGGCTATATTACAGACCTCTCGACAGTCTGAAGGATTGAGAGGAACAAAACTGTAGAGAGATTGCAGACTGTTGCAAGAAACATAAGGTCGTTATAGAAGGTGATTTTAACTTTCCACATATTGACTGGGACTCCCCTACTGTAAAAGGACTAGATGGGATAGAGATTGTCAAATGTGTTCAGGGAAGTTTCCTTAATCAGTACATAGTAGCCCCAACAAGAGACTGTGCGATACTTGACCTGCTATTAGGGAATAAACACAGCAGGTGACAGAAGTTTATGTAAAGGAACATTTTGCATCTAGTGATCATAATGCCATTAGTTTCAAAACAATATGCAAAAAGTTAGATCTAGTCCCCTGGTTGGAGAAAGGCCAATTTTGATGGCATCAAAAAGAATCAAGCAAATGGGACAGGCTGTTTACTGGCAAAGGTGAACTTGGTAAGCAGGAGGCCTTCAAAAGTGAAATTTTGAGAATACAAAGCTTTTATTTACCTATCAGAATAAAAGGTAAAGATAACAGGTTTAGAATATTCAAGAGGTTGAGGCCCTGGTTAAGAAAAAAAAAGGTGCTTAGCAGGTGTAGGTAGGTAGGAACACATAGGGTGCTTATGGAGTGTAAGAAACATAAGAGAACACTTAAGAAAGAAATCAGGAGGGCTAAAAGAAGGCATGTGTTTGCCCTAGCAGACTAGGTCAAGGAAAATCCCAAGTGATTTTACAGATATGTCAGGAGCAAAAGGATAGCAAGGGGCAAAATCGGTCCTCTGGAAGATCAAAATGATAATCTATGTATGGAGCCAAAAGAAATGGGGGAGATCTTACATGAAATTTTTGCATCTGAATTTATTCAGAATTCTAATGTCTCCCTGGTATATTCTCATAGCGGATTCTAAACTGAGCTAATGCATTCAGTCAGCTTTATGGTGCCTTTCCTGCCATACACAGCAGAATGTTCCATTTCTTTAGTAATGGAGATGTTTAAAGTGTAAATGTTGTTGCTATACTGTATTTAAGGTAGATACTTCAGTTTCTTTTGTAAAATCATTGTAACTACATTGTGAAATGCTTCATTTTCTACTTCACGTGTGGTCTGAAGTTAACTTTGTGGGTAATTAAAGGTGTGTCCTGCCTAATAAACACAAGGATTCGCTCTTAGTAGGTGAGAGAGAGATCAGGGCTACCAGGAGCTCACACTGGCCAAGTGTAAGTACAGAACTATTATTGTGTTTTCTGGCAGATAGCTTTTTGTAAATATTGGCAGTTTCTTTTCATCATTTTCGCTAATTTTGTAAGTTTGATTTTTGACACACCTAATAAGCTCCTCTGCATTAAAGAGCTAAGTGACTCCAGCCATTTTTCCTCTAGTCATATACCCACGTATCTAACAGTCAGGAGCTTAGGCAACATAGGTGTCTGAGAAGAGAGGCAGTGAATATAGAACTCAGGGTGCTGTATTTGAATGCATACAGTGAATGTAAAAGAGCTTACAGCACAGATTGAAAATAGCAGCTACAATGTTGTGGGAAACAGATACATGGATGAAAGAGTAGCTAAACATCCAAGGATATGCATCTTATCAAAAAGTCAGGCAGACAGGAATAAGGAGAGGGTTGTCCCTATTAGTAAAAATGTTAAATCAATAACAATGAATGGCATTGGACGTAGAATTTTTGTGGGTAGAGTTGAGGAAGTGTAAAGAAAAAAACATAGGCTTCCAAACAGTAGTCAGGATGTGGAATATAAAATACACCAGGAGATAGAAAAGATTCATGAGAAGTACAATGTTACAGTCAGAGATCATGCGGGACTTCAGTATTCAGATAGGCTGGGAAAAATCAAGTCGGTAGTGGATCATAAGAAGAGGAATTTGTGGATTTTCTCTGAGATGGTTTTTTAGAGCAGCATGTGGTAGAGCCCACCGGGAAAACAACATGTCTGCATTTTTTATTGCCATATTACACAGAGTAGGTCATTCCGGCCCTTCAAGCCACACCGCCCAGTAATCACCCAGTTTAACCTGAGCCTAATAGCAGGACAATTTACATTGATCAATTAACCCACCACCAGTACATCTTTGGAATGTAGGAGAAAACCAGAGAACCCAGGGGAAATCCACACGATCATAGGGAGAACAAACAAACTCCTTACAAGCAGCTGTGGGAATTGAACCCAGGTCTCTGGTAATGTAAAGTGTTGTGCTAACCACTACACTACTGCAACGCCCCATGGGCAGCTTTGAGGTAGTTTTGTTTAGGGCATTTGGGAGGCAAATAGAATTCACCCCGCAATTTGGGGGAGAGAAGCTGATAACTGATGTAACAGTTAGAGTTCACTATAAGTAACTTCAAAGGCATGTGAATAGAGCTGACCAAAGTTGATCAGAAGACAAGACAGTGGAGCAGCAATGAGTGAAGTTGTGTGTAATGTGGGAGACATAGCAGAATTTCTTCCAAAGAAAGAAGTGTATTAAAAACAGCCCAAAGCAATCATGGCTGACAAGGAAGTCAGTCAGGGGACAGCATGAACACAAGAGAACCGTACAATATAGTGAAAATGAGTGAGAAGCTGGAGGATTGTGAAGTCTTTGAAAGACAACAGAGGCCAACTAACTATAAAAGTTGCCCTGCATTTATCTATCTCCCTTTTAAAAGTGATTGCTGAATCATTTTTCACCATTCTTTAAGACAATGAGTTCTTATTGCTAAGAAAATAATTTTCCACATGGTAAGTCTACATGTTACTGATCATTTTAAACCATGACACATAGGATCAGCCGTGATCACACTGGGCAATGGAGCAGTTCCTGGAGCTGCCTTCCATTTCTCTGTTCTGTATAATACTGTACTTACCCAAAACAGCAACTTCTTCCTCTTCTTCTTCATTATTTTCTTTGTTCTAAAAAAGACAAATTGGAGGATATTTTTGTTCATTCATTTGTCCACATCTTTGAAAGCTGCAAGTCTCATTGGGAGTGAGTTACTGTTTTGAAGTAGTGAATAAGAGAGTGACATCTTGCAGTGCAGGAGCCTTTGAAAACTGCAGCTTTCATTAGGAGTGAGTTTTAATTGAGCCAATAAAGAAAAGGGAGATGTAAGTGGAGTGGGGCAGTGTTAGAGAGACCTAGTTTTGGCTCAGCAGGCTTGCACAACTACAGATGCAGGCTCTAAGAAAGTTTCTAGTAAGTTTTTTTACTTGCTGTTAATACATAGCTAGTGCACTGAGAATGAGTTCTGATTTCACAAGATCACAAGACAAAGGAGCAGAAGTAGGCCCATTGAGTCCGCTCCGCCACTCCACCATGAGCTAAACTGTTCTCCTATCTAGTTCCAATTTCCGGCTTTTTCCCCATATCCCTTGATACCCTGACTAATTAGATACCTATCAATCTCTTCCTTAAACACCCTCAATGATTGGGCCTCCACAGCTGTATGTGGCAACGAATTCCATAAATCCACGACCCCCTGGCTAAAAAAATTTCTCCTCATCTCTGTTTTAAATGGGTACCCTCTAATTCTAAGACTGTGACCTCTTGTCCTGGACTCACCCACCAAGGGAAACAGCCTTTCCACATCTACTCTGTCCAATCCTTTCAACATTCAAAATGTTTCTATGAGATCCCCTCTCATTCTTCTATACTCTAATGAATACAATCCAAGAGCCGACAAACGCTCCTCATATGTTAGTCCCTGCATTCCAGGAATCATCCTCGTGAATCTTCTCTGAACGCTCTCCAACATCAGCACATCCTTTCTAAGATAGGGGGCCCAAAACTGCACACAGTATTCCAAATGGGGTCTCACCAGTGCTCCATAGACCCTCATTAACACCTCTTACTCTTGTACACTATTCCTCTTGAAATGAATGCCAACATAGCATTCACTTTCCTTACTGCCGATTTAATGGTATGTTCCTTGTGTCAGATGTGGGAACTTTGAGAAACCTCCAATCTCCCTGATTTCTGCATCTACACAAAGTGCATCGAACTGCACTTTGTTAAGGAACTGGAGCTGCAGTTCAATGACCTTCAGCTCATATGGGAGAATAAGAAGATGATAGATAGGAGCTACAGGGAGATAATCAAGCCCAGTTGCAGGAAGCAGGCCATTCTCCTCAATAATAAGTATTCTGCTTTGGAAACTTTTGGGGAGCTGTAGCAAGCAGGTCTCTGGCACTGAATCTGGCCCTGTAGCTCAGAAGGGAAGGGAAGATGGGTAGAAGAGGTGAGCTGCAGTAATAGGGAACTCGGTTAGGGAAACAAAACAAAATTTCTGGATGGCCTCTTGGGTGCTAGGGTCAGGGACATATTGGATTGAGTCCACAGCATTCTTAAGTGGGAGAGTAAACAGCCAGAGGTCACGGTCCACGTTGGTATCAATGATGTTGGTAAAATGGCTGCCGAGGTCCTGTAAATTCAGGGAGTTAGCTGCTAAGTGAAAGCTCAGGATCTTCGTGAATTGCAGGATTGCTACCTGTGCCAGATGCTGGTGAAGTCAGAAGTAGGAAGATCATATTCCTCTCCATGCCTTGTGGTGCATCGGGTGGTAACCTTTTACATTTCGCCTGTTTCTTACAAGATGCTAGCTTGACGCTCAACCCAGCACGATGGAAAGCGTGCAAGGAACTGGCCAGATTTGAACCCAGGGCCACTCACTTCGAAATCCAGTGCTGATGCCTCTACACCACCAGCCATACAGTTTAACATGTGACTAAGGAGTTGGTGCAAGAGTGAGGGTTTCAGATCTTTAGATCACTGGGCTCTCTTTCAGGAAAGGTGGGACTAGTACAACAGGGTCAACTTATACCTGAACTGAAGGGGAACGAATATCTTAGAGGGATGGTTCACTAGTGCTGGACCAAAAATGGTTAAACTAAAGCTGCAGGAGATGGGAGCCAGAAGGCCAGAATTTTTCTTCTCAGCCACAGTCTCATGCCTTCTCCCCATATCCTTTCATGCCCTGACTAATCAAAAATCTGTCAACCTCTTCTTTAAATGTACCCAATGACTTGGCCTCCACAGCCACCCGTGGTAATGAATTCCATAGATTCACCACTCTCTGGCTAAAGAAATCCCTCCTCAACTCCATTCTAAAAGGATGTCCCTCTGTTCTGAGGCTGTGTCATTTGGTCTTAGACTCCCCTACCATTTGAATCATCCTCTCCACATCAACTCTGCTTTGGAAATTTTTGGGGAGCTGTAGCAAGCAGGTCTCTGGCACTGAATCTGGTCCTGTAGCTCAGAAGGGAAGGGGAGATGGGTAGAAGAGGCGAGCTGCAGTAATAGGGGACTCGGTTAGTGAGTCAAAACAAGATTCCTGGGTGGTTTGTTCCCTCTTGGGTGGCAGGGTCAGGGACATATTGGACAGAGAGGGTTTAAACTAATTTGCAAGGGGGATGGGACCCGGAGTGATAGAGCAGTGAAAGAAGTGCATGGAGTAAAGCCAGATCTAACATATAGAGAGACTTTGAGGAAAGAGCAGCAGAATAAAGGGTATAAAGGTAGTAAGGTAGAAGGGCTAAAGTGTGTGTACTTCAATGCAAGAAGTATCAGGAACAAAGGTGATGAACTGAGAGCTTGGATACATACATACATGGAATTATGATGTAGTGGCCATTACAGAGACTTGGCTGGCACCAGGGCAGGAATGGATTCTCAATATTCCTGGATTCCAGTGCTTTAAAAGGGATAGAGAGGGGGGAAAGGGGGGGGGGTGAAGGGGAGGAGGGGTGGCATTACTGGTCAGGGATACTATTACAGTTACAGAAAGGGTGGGTAATGTAGCAGGATTCTCTTTTGAGTCAGTATGGGTGGAAGTCAGGAATAGGAAGGGAGCAGTTATTCTACAGGGGGTATTCTATAGGCCCCCTGGTAGCAGCAGAGATACCGAGGAGCAGATTGGGAGGCAGATTTTGGAAAGGTGCAAAAATAACAGGTTGTTATCATGGGTGACTTTAACTTCCCTAATATTGACTGGCACATGATTAGTTCAAAGGGTTTAGATGGGGCAGAGTTTGTTAAGTGTGTCCAGGATGGATTTCTGTCACAATATGTTGACAGACCGACTGGGGGAATGCCGTACTAGATCTAGTATTAGGTAATGAACTGAGACAGGTCACGATCTGTCAGTGGGTGAGCATCTGGGGGACAGTGATCACCGCTCCCTGACCTTTAGCATTATCATGGAAAAGGACAGGATAGGAAAATTTTTAATTGGGGAAGGGCAAATTATGAGACTATAAGGCTAGAACTTGCGGGTGTGAATTGGGATGGTTTTTGCAGGGAAATATACTATGGAAATGTGGTCAATGTTTAAGGATCTCTTGCAGAATGTTAGGGATAAATTTGTCCCGGTGAGGAAGATAAAGAATGGTAGGGTGAAGGAACCACGGGTGACAAGTGGAAAATCTAGTCAGGTGGAAGAAGACAGCATACATGAGGTTTAGGAAGCAAGGATCAGATGGGTCTATTGAGGAATATAGGGTAGCAAGAAAGGAGCTTAAGAAGGGGCTGAGAAGAGCAAGAAGGGGCATGAGAAGGCCTTGGCAAATAGGATAAAGGAAAACCCCAAGGCCTTCTTCAATTATGTGAAGCACAAAAGGATGACAGGAGTGAAGGTTGGACTGATTAGAGATAAAAGTGGAAAGATGTGCCTGGAGGCTGTGGAAGTGAGCGAGGTCCTCAATGAATACTTCTCTTCGGTATTCACCACTGAGAGGGAACTTGATGACGGTGAGGACAATATGAGTGAGGTTGATGTTCTGGAGCATGTTGATATTAAGGGAGAGGAGGTGTTGGAATTGTTAAAATACATTAGGACGGATAAGTCCCCGGGGACTGATGGAATATTCCCCAGGCTGCTTCACGAGGCGAGGGAAGGGATTGCTGAGCCTCTGGCCAGGATCTTTATGTCCTCGTTGTCCACTGGAATGGTACTGGAGGATTGGAGGGAGGTGAATATTGTGCCTTTATATTAAAAAGGTAGTAGGGATAGTCCAGGTAATTACAGACCAGTGAGCCTTACATCTGTGGTGTGAAAGCTGTTGGAAAAGATTCTTAACAGATAGGATCTATGGGCATTTAGAGAATCATGGTCTGATCAGGGACAGTCAGCATGGCTTTGTGAAGAGCAGATCATGCCTAACAAGCCTGATAGAGTTCTTTGAGGAAGTGACCAGGCATATAGATGAGGCTGATGCAGTGGATGTGATCTACATGGACTTTAATAAGGCATTTGACAAGGTTCCACACGGTAGGCTTATTCAGAAAGTCAGAAGGCATGGGATACTGGGAAGTTTGGCCAGGTGGATTCAGAATTGGCTTGCCTGCTGAAGGCAGAGGGTCATGCTGGAGGGAGTACATTCAGATTGGAGGGTTGTGACTAGTGGTGTCACACACGGATCTGTTCTGGGACCTCTACTTTTCGTGATTTTTATTAACGACCGGGATGTGGGGTTAGAAGGGTGGGTTGGCAAGTTTGCAGATGACACAAAGGTTGGTAGTGTTGTAGAAAGTGTAGAGGATTGTTGAAGATTGCAGAGTAAGACATTGATAGGATGCAGAAGCGGGCTGACAAGTGGCAGATGGAGTTCAACCCGCAGAAGTTTTAAAAAGAGGCCCACTTTCAGGAGCAGGCAGCATCAGTGCGGACAGCGGAGTGCGTGGGAGCAGAGTGCTGGGCTTTGGCTCAGCGGGCTTCGCGCAAGGGGACTTCGGTGAGAGGAAATCAGTGAGCCTGAGTACGTGCTTGCTGAGGTAAAAAAAGTAAGGTCGGTAAGTACTTTTTTCATTTATTCTGACTAATCTGGGATCAAGTAATGGGGGAGACAGTTAGAGCAGTGGTGTGCTCCGTATGTGGGAGGTCAGGGTCAAGACAGTTGTCTCTGATGACTACACCTGCAAAAGGTGCATCCAGCTGCAGCTCCTATCAGACCGAGTTAGGGAATTGGAGCGGGAGCTGGATGAACTACGGATCATTCGGGAGGCAGAGATAGACAAGAGTTATCGGGAGGTAGTTACACCAAAAAGACAGGAGGTAGACAAATGGGTGACAGTCAAGAGAGGCAGGGGGAGCAGACAGAGAGAGCAGAGCACCCCTGTGGCCACTCCCATCAACAATAAGTATACTGTTTTGGATACCTACCAGGAACAAGCTGAGTGGTCCTGTCTCTGGCACTGAGGTTGGACCCTCAACTAGGAAGGGGAGGAGGGAAGAGAAGAGAGCGGTAGTGATAGGGGATTCTATAGTCAGGGGGGCGGATAGGAGACTTTGTGGGGAAGATCGGGAGTCTCGGATGGTATGTTGTCTCCCTGGTGCCGGGGTCCGGGGCATCTCAGATCGGGTGCAGGTTATTCTCGAGAGGGAGGGCAAGAATCCAGATGTTGTGGTCCATGTAGGGACCAATGACGTGGGTAGGATGAGTGAGGGGGTCCTGCATAGTGAGTTCAGGGAGTTAGGTGCGAAGCTGAAGGGCAGGACCTCCAGGGTAACAATCTCAGGATTGCTACCTGTGCCACGTGCGAGTGAGGCAAGAAACAGAAGGATTATACAGATTAATACGTGGCTGAGAGGATGGTGCAGGAGGGAGGGCTTCAGGTTTTTAGATAATTGGGCTTTGTTCCAGGGAAGGTGGGATCTGTTCCGACGGGATGATTTACACCTGAACTGGAGCGGTTCTAACATTCTTGCAGGAAAGTTTGCTAGTGCTGCTCAGGGGGGGTTTAAGCTAAATTTGCAGGGGGCAGGGATCCAGAATGCAAGAGAGGATAGCGAGATGAAAAATAAAGGACAGGTGGGGACTAAACGGTTCTGGAATATTAAGTGTGTAGTAGAGAAAGGTGAGGCGGAACAAGTAATAAGGAGGACACATGTACAGAGTGATGGTCTGACGGAACATGGAGTTAAATATGCAGAAAGAATAAGTAAATTTAGGAAGGACAACAAAATTCAAGGGGCGTATAGCCCGATGGGAGTTCGGGGAGCTGGGTTAAGTGCAATAGGCAGCGATTTAAACAGAGAGAGGAGAAATGGGCTAAAAATTCTATATCTGAATGCACGAAGTGTCAGAAATAAGGCGGATGAGCTTGAAGCTCAGGTGCGAATGGGTAACTATGATGTTGTTGGGATAATGGAGACATGGCTGCAGGGAGATCAAACCTGGGAAATGAATGTACAAGGGTATACGTGCTATCGTAGGGACAGAAATGTGGGCAGAGGGGGTGGGGTGGCCCTGTTGGTGAGGAATGAGATTCAGTCCTTTGCAAGGGGGGACATAGGATCAGGAGAAGTAGAGTCTGTGTGGATAGAACTGAGGAACAGTAAGGTCAAAAAGACCCTAATGGGTGTTGTCTACAGGCCACCAAACAGTAGCATGGATATTGGGTGCAAGTTGAATAGGGAGTTAACATTGGCATGTGGCAAAGGTAATGTCACAGTAGTTATGGGGGATTTCAACATGCAGGTGAACTGGGAGAATTAGGTCGGTGCTGGACCCCAGGATAGGGAGTTTGTAGAGTGCCTACGGGATGCATTCTTAGAACAGCTTGTACGAGAGCCGACCAGGGACAAGGCTATTCTGGATTTAGTCTTGTGTAATGAACAGGATTTGATAAGCGATCTTGAAGTAAAGGAGCCATTAGGAGGTAGTGACCATAATATGATAAGATTTTATCTGCAATTTGAGAAGGATAAGGGTAGCTCGGAGGTGTCAGTGTTGCAGTTGAACAGGGGAAACTATGGAGCCATGAGGGAGGAGCTGGCCAAAGTTAACTGGACCAATATCCGAGCAGAAAAGACAGTGGAACAGCAATGGCAGGTATTCTTGGGAATAATGCACAAGGTGCAAAATCAGTTCATCCCCCAGAGAAGGAAGGATTCAAAGGGGGGAAAGGGGCCACAGTGGTTGACAAAGCAAGTCAGAGATTGCATAGCATTAAAAAAAAAGGAAATATGACAGAGCTAAGGTCAGTGGGAGGACAGATGATTGGGAAATTTTTAAGGAACAACAGAACTTAACTAAAAAGGCAATTCGGGGAGAAAAAAATGAGGTACGAATGCAAGCTAGCCAGGAATATAAAGGAGGATAGCAAAAGCTTTTTTAGGTATGTGAAGAGAAAGAAGATAGTTAAGAACAATGTTGGGCCCTTGAAGAATGAATTGGGTGAAATTGTTATGGGAAAAAGAGAAATGGCAGAAGAATTTAATAAGTACTTTAGATCTGTCTTCACTAGGGAAGACACAAGCAATCTCCCAGATGTATGGATGGGCCAAGGACATAGGGTAACAGAGGAAATGAAACAGATTGACATTAGGAAGGAAATGGTATTGAGTAGACTGATGGGACTGAAGGCTGACAAATCCTCAGGTCCAGATAGTCTGCATCCTAGGGTACTGAAGGAGGTGGCCCTGGAAATTGCGGATGCATTGGTATTGCATTGGTGGATGTAGTGTACCTCAATTTTCAGAAGGCATTTGATAAGGTCCCACATAGGAGATTGGTGGGTAAAATCAGAGCTCATGGCATTGGTGGGAAGATATTGACATGGATAGAAAACTGGTTGGCAGATAGAAAGCAAAAGGTAACGGTGAATGGGTGTTTCTCGGAATGGCAGCTGGTGACTAGTGGGGTGCCACAGGGCTTGGTATTGGGACCACAGCTGTTTACAATTTACATCAACGATTTAGATGAAGGCATTGAGAATAACATCAGCAAGTTTGCTGATGATACTAAGCTGGGTGGCAGTGTGACATGTGATGAAGAAGTTAGGAGAATTCAGGGCGACTTGGATAGGCTGAGTGAGTGGGCAGATACTTGGCAGATGACGTTTAATGTGAATAAGTGTGAGGTTATCCACTTTGGGAGTAAGAACAGGAAGGCAGATTATTATCTGAACAGTGTAGAGTTAGGTAAGGGAGAAATGCAAAGAGATCTAGGAGCCCTTGTTCATCTGTCACTGAAGGTAAATGAGCAAGTGCAGCAGGCAGTGAAGAAGGCTAATGGAATGTTGGCCTTTATTACAAAGGGAATTGAGTACAAGAGCAAGGAAATCCTTTTGCATTTGTACAGGGCCCTGGTGAGACCACACCTGGAGTATTGTGTACAGTTTTGGTCTCCAGGGTTAAGGAAAGACATCCTGGCGATAGAGGAAGTGCAGCGTAGATTCACAAGGTTAATTTCTGGGATGTCCGGACTGTCTTATGCAGAGAGGTTAGAGAGACTGGGCTTGTACACGTTGGAATTAAGGAGATTGAGAGGGGATCTGACTGTAACATATAAGATTATTAAGGGATTGGACAAGATAGAGGCAGGAAATATGTTCCAGCTGCTGGGAGAGTCCAGTACCAGAGGGCATGGTTTGAGAATAAGGGGTAGGTCATTTAGGGCAGAGTTAAGGAAAAACTTCTTCTCCCAGAGAGTTGTGGGGGTCTGGAATGCACTGCCTCGTAAGGCAGTGGAGGCCAATTCTCTGGATGCTTTCAAGAAGGAGCTCGATAGGTATCTTATGGATAGGGGAATCAAGGGATATGGGGACAAGACAGGAACCGGATATTGATAGTAGATGATCAGCCATGATCTCAGAATGGCGGTGCAGGCTTGAAGGGCCGAATGGTCTACTTCTGCACCTATTGTCTATTGTCTATCTCCCCCCAACAAAATAGTCATATTCTCAAGATTTTTCAAACCTTTGGAACTTAACAAATCCATATTAATAACACAACACTATACTCAGACTTACAGCATTCAAATTAATTAAATGATTACATGACTTCCAATCTATTTATAAACAGATTTATTTGTAAGTAAGTACATGTTTGGCACAGCATTGTGGGTTGAAGGGCCTATATTGTGCTGTAGATTTTCTATGTTTCTATGGATATAACGTATCTCACCATGGGGACTGACATAACACTCTGAATTCCAGATGCATCATATGCCATCATATGGAGGTTTCCTGACTCTGAGATCTTCTTATCCTAATTTCAGTTTCTTCATTTTCAGTCTTTCCTGGTGGCTTATTATGTTGTCTTTGAGATACCTCATCCTCATCCTGTCTATCATCCATACCTTCCTATAAGTCAGTTCCACTGACTAAATTTAGCTTAAATTGATCTGGATGATGCAGTGGTAAATTGAATTAGTAAGTATGCAGATGATACTAAGGTAGGTGGTGTTGTGGATAATGAAGTAGGTTTCCAAAGCTTGCAGAGAGATTTAGGCCAGTTAGAAGAGTGGGCTGAACGATGGCAGATGGAGTTTAATGCTGATAAGTGTGAGGTGCTATTGGTAGGAATAATCTAAATAGGACATACATGGTAAATAATAGTGCATTGAAGAATGCAGTAGAACAGAGTGATCTAGGAATAATGGTGCATAGTTCCCTGAAGGTGGAATCTCATGTGGATAGGGTGGTGAAGAAAGCTTTCGGTATGTTGGCCTTTATAAATCAGAGCATTGAGTATAGGAGTTGGGACGTAATGTTAAAATTGTACAAGGCATTGGTAAGGCTGAATTTGGAATATTGTTTACAGTTCTGGTCATCGAATTATAGGAAAGATGTCAACAAAATAGAGAGAGTACAGAGAAGATTTACTAGAATGTTACCTGGGTTTCAGCACCTACATTACAGAGAAAGGTTGAACAAATTAGGTCTTTATTCTTTGGAGCATAGAAGGTTGAGGGGGGACTTGATAGAGGTATTTAAAATTGTGAGGGGGATAGATAGAGTTGATGTGGATAGGCTTTTTCCATTGAGAGTAGGAGAGATTCAAACAAGAGGACATCAGTTGAGAGTTGGGGGCAAAAGTTTCTTAACACGAGGGGGAATTTCTTTACTCAGAGAGTGGTAGCTGTGTGGTAGAGGCAGGTTTGGTATTGTCATTTAAAGTAAAATTGGATAGGTATATGGACAGGAAAGGAATGGAGGGTTATGGGCTGAGTGTGGGTCTGTGGGACTTGGTGAGAGTAAGCGTTCGGCATGGACTAGCAGGGCCGAGATGGCCTGTTTCCGTGCTGTAATTGTTATATGGTTATATCACTTATATTTGAGTCCAGTTCCCTTTCACTATCTAATATCATTTCCGGTTGTCCCATGGTAGTCTACCCACTATACCCATGTTGAGACTGAAAAGTTCTGACATCTCTTCATCAACTTCCTCTGAGAAGTTCGCATAAGGCAAGTCATTCCATGTTCCAATTTTCTCATCTTCTGAGCCTATTCAATGGATTTTTCTGTTTTCTCTTCAGGTCTTTACACCAAAACCATTCTATTGCCTGGCTTATCTTCAACTTGTTTCTTTTCTTTTTTCCTTCTCCTTTGCAGTTATTTTACTAGGTGTAGGTTCTTCATCAGACTCTGGATCAATATGTACACCCTGCCCTAGAGGTAACAGATGGTTCCAATGGCAAATTTTTTATCGGACCAGTTCCAGCTTCTGGTTTCAACTGAAAAACTGGCAAATTTGGCATCTGAAATCCAGTGGTCAGCCAACTTGTGCTTCCACTGTAGTCCTAAATCTCATATTAGAACTCTGTCTCCAGGTGTCAGTTGAGAAAATTTAATCTTTTGATTATAGCACTTCTCATATTCTTGGTTTTGCTTTCTAGCTGAAACCTCTGTTAATTCATAAGCATTTTGCGTGTTCTATCTTCATATCAGACACATACTTGAGAAGTTTTCTGTGGCAAGTCCTTTGTTCCAAAACACAGATCTGTTGGTAGTCTCACTTTGCAACCAAACATTAAATAGTATGGCAAGTGGCCAGTGGCTTCATTCTGAGTACAGTTATAACTGTGTACCAAATGTCCAATATGCTGTCTCCATTTGCTCTTTTTCCTGACATCAGAGTTCCTAGCATGTCTAACAACATCCTGTTGAATCTCTCAGACTGAGGTTCACCTTGAGGATGATATGGTGTGGTCCTTGACTCCTTGACTCCAAGCATGCTCAGTGACTCATGTATGAAACGGCTCTCAAAATCCCTTCTCTGATCACTGTGCATCCTTCTTGGGAGGCCATAATGAATAAAGCATTTCTCCCACAACACTTTTACAATTGTGGAGCTTTCTGGTCCATTGTGGTCTTGAGCATATCTGATGTAGTGATCAGTAATGACCAAGACATCTGCAGTGTTATTTGTATTGAGCTCTATGGAAAGAAAATCCATACACACAAGATCAAGTGGTCCTGTGCTGTGTAGATGAGACAAGGGAGCAACTCTTTTAGGTAGTATCTTTCTCTGAATACAATGAATGCACAACTTATCTTCAACTTTAAGCTTCATTCGTGGCCAACAGAAACAATCTCTGACTAATCCGTAAATCTGGTCAAACCCATATGACCTAAGTTATCATGAAGTGACCTCAGTACAGCAAAAGCAATAGGGAATGTTGAGTTCTGCTTGGAGGAGAAGCCTGCCTGTATAAGACTTTGTTCCTCAACTCCAGTTTATCCGATTCCTTCATCAGTAGGGGTATAATAGGATATTTTGTTTTCTCAATTTTTGAAATATCTCCCTTGAAAACAGCTGACTTGATTTCACCTATATGAGGGTCATCTTGCTGTGTGAAAAACTGGCACATTGCTTTAACACCTGAGGCAGGAATGTCCTCCCATTCTTTGTCAGTTATCAGCATCTCATAAGAGCATCGTGATAATGCATTCATGTCAATGTTCTGACCTCCTGGACTGTATTTAAGGCTGAAATCATAGACAGATAATGCTGGCAGCTGGCTATGACACGTGGCATCTTGTTTTGCTAAGGTCAAAGTATTAGCAAGTAGGTTATTGTTGGTTCTCACCTCAAACTTGGCACCATGTAAATAATCATTGAATTTATCTACCACTGCCCATTTCAATGCCAGAAACTCCAATACGTGAGCAGGGTAATTACTTTTGGATGGCGATAATCTCCAGCTAATGAACGCGAAAGGTCTCAGGTCATCACGTTGATCTTGATATAAAATGCCTTCACGAATAATGTCTGCATGTAATACATATGCAAACTGGGGGTTTGCAAAGGCAAGCATGGGGGCTTTCGTCAATAACTCTTTAAGCTTTGCATTTAATCCTTCCTTCAAAGGCTCCAAAGTGTTAAGATAGCCTTTGCTTCTTCTGACTTTGGGTGTGAGCTTGACACTAGAGAACGTTCTCAGCTTAAACAAAGATACATAAAAAATAGGTGCAGGAGTAGGCCATTCGACCCTTCAAGCCTGCACTGCCATTCAGTATGATCATGGCTGATCATCCAAATCAGAACCCTGTACCTGCTTTCTCTCCATACCTCCTGATCCCTTTAGCCACAAGGGCCATATCTAACTCCCTCTTAAATATAGCCAATGAACTGGCATCAACTGTTTCCTGTGGCAGAGAATTCCACAGATTCACCACTCTCTGTGTGAAGAAGTTTTTCCTCATCTCGGTCCTAAAAGAAGCCTTTTAGCCCCTTTATCCTTATACTGTGACCCCTCATTCTGGACCCCCAACTTCGGGAACGATCTTCCTGCATCTAGCCTGTCCAATCCCTTTAGAATTTTATATGTTTCAATAAGATCCCACCTCAATCTTCTAAATTCCAGTGAGTATAAGCCTAGTCGATCCAGTCCTCCCTGCTCCTGTACTCAAATCCTTTTGCTATGAATGTCAAGCTTATGACAACCTTGGATTTCTGTATGTACACTTAGGCATTTATTGACCAGTGATGTGATAGCAGAAACCAGCTCTGAATTTAGATCATCAATTGAAACATTGATTTTTTTTTACATCAGTCAGAGTTTTCCCTCCATTCCTCAGAAAAGAGAGCAACTTGAACTGAAAGTCTTCACCCTCAGTAGCATCTGGAGCTGTCTTCTGTGCAACTCTAAACATAGCCCCTCCTCTCCATGTATTCCTATCATATCAGGCACATCACGAGAGGCCTGGACTAGTACAAAATATTTGCCAACTGATTCATTCAAACAGAGATCAATCGGTGTGACTTTTAACAGAGCTTTCACAAAATTCAAGGCTTTAACTAAAGTGCCATTACTAATCAATAGAAACCTTGTTCAGTGCACGAGCATTGTGACTGGATAATCTCTTTTTATCAAACCTTAATCTCCACGGCATCCTTATCACAGTAACTTAATTATGATGCACTTTAAATTGCATAAAATACTGGCTTGAACACCTATAAACAGGCTATCCATCAATATATAGCCATAGTGCAGCATTCATCCCGGACAAGTTCCCAAAAATGTGTAACACTCTCACTGTTGGATTGTACTGAGTTTGCTATGACTGTGAATACAAGCAAACAGCAATATAACTCGACAAAGAATGGGGAATAATGATGAGAAGGCCATTTCCAATAAATAAATTTGTCTGGGGTAAATAGGATTCAGGTAAACACAACACATTACATTTGGATGTTCCTTTAAGGGAAAGCAGTACTGTTACTTGCATGAACACTGACCACCCATGCAAATTTACTGTTCGCTAGGAAGTACTCATGTTTGAGTACTGTTGGGGGGGACAGCCTTCCTGGTGGAAGTGACAGTGGCCGGGCCTCCGGCACAGAGGACGGCCCTGTAGCTCAGAAGGGTAGGGATAGAAGAAAGAGGACCATAGTAATAGGGGACTCGATAGTCAGGGGTTCAGACAGGCGGTTCTGTGGAGGTGATCGGGAATCCCGGATGGTAATTTGCCTCCCTGGTGCCAGGGTTCGGGACGTTTCTGATCGCGTCCAAGATATCCTGAAGTGGGAGGGTGAGGAGCCAGAGGTTGTGGTACATGTAGGTACCAATGACATAGGTAGGAAAGGGAAAGAGGTCCTGAAACGAGAGTATAGGGAGTTAGGAAAGCAGTTAAGAAGAAGGACCGCAAAGGTAGTAATCTCAGGATTACTGCCTGTGCCACACGACAGTGAGAGTAGGAATAGAATTAGGTGGAGGATTAATGCATGGCTGTGGGATTGGAGCAGGGGGCAGGGATTCATGTTTCTGGATCATTGGGACCTCTTCTGGGGCAGGCGCGACCTGTTCAAGAAGGACGGATTACACTTGAATCCTGAGGGGACCAATATCCTAGCGGGGAGGTTTGCTAGGGCTACAGGGCAGACTTTAAACTAGTGAGATGGGGGGGGGGGGCGGGAATCAATTTGAGGAAACCATGGGAGAGGAGGTTAGTTCACCAGTAGAGCAAGTAAATAGACAGTGGGTGAGGGAGGAAAGGAAGGTGATGGAGAAGGGATGCGCTCAGTCCGAAGATGTAGGGGAGAAGAAAGAAAAGGATAATAAATTTGAATGCATTCTTAGGGATGAAAAGAGAGGAAGGGGTGGAGAGTATCTTAAATGTATCTATTTAATGCTAGGAGCATTGTAAGAAAGGTGGATGAGCTTAAAGCGTGGATTGATACCTGGAATTATGATGTTGTAGCTATTAGTGAAACATGGTTGCAGGAAGGGTGTGATTGGCAACTAAATATTCCTGGATTTAGTTGCTTCAGGTGTGATAGAGTAGGAGGGGCCAGAGGAGGAGGTGTTGCATTGCTTGTCCGAGAAAATCTTATGACGGTGCTTTGGAAGGATAGATTAGAGAGCTCCTCTAGGGAGACTATTTGGGTGGAGTTGAGGAATGGGAAAGGTGTAGTAACACTGATAGGAGTGTATTATAGGCCACCTAATGGGGAGCATGAGTTGGAAGAGCAAATGTGTAAGGTGATAGCAGATATTTGTAGTAAACACAAGGTGGTGATTGTGGGAGATTTTAATTTTCCACACGTAGACTGGGAAGCTCATTCTGTAAAAGGGCTGGATGGTTTAGAGTTTGTGAAATGTGTGCAGGATAGTTTTTTGCAACAATACATAGAAGTACCGACTAGAGATGGGGCAGTGTTGGATCTCCTGTTAGGGAATGCGAGAGGTCAGCTGACAGATGTATGTGTTGAGGAGCACTTCGGGTCCAGTGATCACAATAGCATTAGCTTCAATATAATTATGGAGAAGGACAGGACAGGACCTAGAGTTGAAATTTTTGATTGGAGAAAGGCTAACTTTGAGGAGATGTGAAGGGATTTAGAGAGAGTGGATTGGGTCAAGTTGTTTTATGGGAAGGATGTAATAGAGAAATGGAGGTCATTTAAGGGTGAAATTATGAGGGTACAGAATCTTTATGTTCCTGTTAGGTTGAAAGGAAAAGTTAAAGGTTTGAAAGCACCATGGTTTTCAAGGGATATTAGAAATTTGGTTTGGAAAAAGAGGGATGTCAACAATAGATATAGGCAGCATGGAGTAAAGGAATTGCTCGAGGAATATAAAGAATGTAAAAGGAATCTTAAGAAAGAGATTAGAAAAGCTAAAAGAAGATACGAGGTTGGTTTGGCAAATAAGGTGAAAGTAAATCTGAAAGGTTTCTACAGTTATATTAAAAGCAAGAGGATAGTGAGGGATAAAATTGGCCCCTTAGAGAATCAGAGTGGTCAGCTATGTGTGTAGCCGAGGGAGATGGGAGAGATTTTGAACGATTTCTTCTCTTCGGTATTTACTAAGGAAAAGGATATTGAATTGTGTAAGGTGTGGTAAACAAGTAAGGAAGTTATGGAACCTATGACAATTAAAGAGGTGGAAGTACTGGCGCTTTTAAGAAATTTAAAAGTGGATAAATCTCCGGGTCCTGACAGGATATTCCCCAGGACCTTGAGGGAAGTTTGTGTAGAAATAGCAGGAGCTCTGACGGAGATCTTTAAGATGTCATTAGAAACGGGGATTGTGCCGGAGGATTGGCGTATTGCTCATGTGGTTCCATTGTTTAAAAAGGGTTCTAGAAGTAAGCCTAGCAATTATAGACCTGTCAGTTTGACATCAGTGGTGGGTAAATTAATGGAAAGTATTCTTAGAGATAGTATTAATAATTATCTGGATAGACAAGATCTGATTAGGAGTAGCCAGCATGGATTTGTGCGTGGAAGGTCATGTTTGACAAACCTTATTGAATTTTTTGAAGAAGTTACGAGGAATGTTGATGAGGGTAAGGCAGTGGATGTAGTCTATATGGACTTCAGCAAAGCCTTTGACAAAGTTCCACATGGAAGGTTAGTTAAGAAGGTTCAGTCGTTAGGTATTAATGCTGGTGTAATAAAATGGATTCAACAGTGGCTAGATGGGAGATGCCAGAGAGTAGTGGTGGATAATTGTTTATCGGGATGGAGGCCGGTGACTAGCGGGGTGCCTCAGGGATCTGTTTTGGGCCCAATGTTGTTTGTAATATACATAAATGATCTGGATGATGGGGTGGTAAATTGGATTAGTAAGTATGCCGATGATACTAAGGTAGGAGGTGTTGTGGATAATGAGGTGGGTTTTCAAAGCTTGCAGGGAGATTTATGCCGGTTAGAAGAATGGGCTGAACGTTGGCAGATGGAGTTTAATGCTGAGAAGTGTGAGGTTCTACATTTTGGCAGGAATAATCCAAATAGAACATACAGGATAAATGGTAGGGCATTGAGGAATGCAGAGGAACAGAGAGATCTAGGAATAACAGTGCATAGTTCCCTGAAGGTGGAGTCTCATGTAGATAGGGTGGTGAAGAAGGCTTTTGGAACGCTGGCCTTTATAAATCAAAGCAATAACGTTAAAATTGTACAAGGCATTGGTAAGGCCAAATTTAGAATATTGTGTGCAGTTCTGGTCACCGAATTATAGGAAAGATATCAATAAATTAGAGAGAGTGCAGAGACGATTTACTAGGATGTTACCTGGGTTTCAGCACTTGTTACAGAGAAAGGTTGAACAAGTTAGGTCTCTATTCATTGGAGCGTAGAAGGTTGAGGGGGGGATTTGATCGAGGTATTTAAAATTTTGAGAGGGATAGATAGAGTTGATGTGAGTAGGCTGTTTCCATTGAGAGTAGGGGAGATTCAAACGAGAGGACATGATCTGAGAGTTAGGGGGCAGAAGTTTAAGGGAAACACGAGGGGGTATTTCTTTACTCAGAGTGATAGCTGTGTGGAATGAGCTTCCTGTAGAAGTAGTAGAGGCCAGTTCAGTTGTGTCATTTAAGGTAAAATTGGATAGGTATATGGACAGGAAAGGAGTGGAGGGTTATGGGCTGAGTGCGGGTAGGTTGGACTAGGTGAGATTAAGAGTTCGGCACGGACTAGGAGGGCCGAGATGGCCTGTTTCCATGCTGTGATTGTTATCTGTTTATATGGTTATAAGCAATAATGTAACTCACACCAGTAAAAGCTTAGATGAATGTTGCATCGACAAAATATTTTAACCTATAACAAACAAAGTAAAGGGTCCATTACACCAAGAGTATATTAGCTTGAAGTGTGAACCTTATCATTGGAGCTCATAGTGTCGTCAATCCTGGTTTGCTTCAGTCTGTTTGCTCAAGGTAATGAACAATTCTGCCTGAGGCATAAATAAATATCCAAGGAATATCCAAGGACAAGGCATCTCAAACTTGTGGTAACTAACTAATTCCAAGTTACCTGCACATTCTCCGTGAGACTGTTGATCTGCACAAGGATTTTCTGACAGCAGTATCTGTCTTTACAAATCAGTTCATGTTTTTCTGCTCTGTTTGCTTTCCATTTCCATTTTCCTTCTCCCTCCTTCTTGTAAAACTCCTACACTCACTCCAAAAAATGGCTATCCCCGATACCTCTAGGATGTCCGGGCCATCTTACTGAACAAAATGTTGTCAAGACAAATTCTATTAGCTAATTTACAAGAAGCCTAACTTGATCAGCTGAATTATTATTTTAAGCAAAGAATTTAACAGAATAAAGCATTACCTAAACATCACACACAAAATGCTGGTGGAACGCAGCAGGCCAGGCAGCAGCTAAAATAAGAAGTACAGTTGACGTTTTGGGCCGAGACCCTTCATCAGGACTAACTGAAAGAAGAGATAGTAAGAGATTTGAAAGTGAGAGGGGGAGGGGAAGATCCGAAATGATAGGAAAGACAGGAGAAGGAGGGATGAAGCTAAGAGCTCGGAAGTTGATTGGGAAAAAGGATACAGAGCTGGAGAAGGAAGAGGATCATGGGATGGGAGGCCTAGGGAGAAAGAAAGGGGAAGGGGAGCACCAGAGGAGGATGGAGAGCAGGCAAGGAGTGATTATGATAGGGGCAGAGAGAGAAAAAGAGAGAGAAGAAAAAAGGGGGGAAGAGGAGAATAATAAATAAATAAATAAATAAATGGATGGATGGATGGATGGATGGATAAATAAGGGATGGGGTAAGAAGGGAAGGGTCATTAACGGAAGTTAGAGAAATCAATGATCATGCCATCAGGTTGGAGGCTACCCAGATGGAATACAAGGTTTTGTTGAGTGTGGCTTCATCTTGACAGTAGAGGAGGCTGTGCGTAGACATATCAGAATGGGAATGGGACATGGAATTAAAATGTGTGGCCACTGGGAGATCCTGCTTTCTCTGGCATACAGAGCATAGGTGTTCAGTGAAATGGTCTCCCAGTCTGTGTCGGGTCTCACCAATATACAGAAGGCTGCACCGGGAGCACAGATGCAGTATATCACACCGGCAGACTCACAGGTGAAGTGTTGCCTCACCTGGAAGGACTGTCTGGGGCCCTGAATGGTGGTGAGGGAGGAAGTGTAAGAGCAGGTGTAGGACTTGTACCACTTACAAGGATAAGTGCCAGGAGGGAGATCGGTGGGAAGGGATTGGGGGGGTGAATGGACAAGTGAGTCGCGTAGGGAGTGATCCCTGCGGAAAGTAGACCCTCTTTCACCAAGGAGGAAAAGGTTATCTAGAGGAAAGATGACACAACTGTGGCTAACAAAGGAAGTCAAAGCCAATGTAAAAGCCAAAGAGGGGTATATAATAGAGCAAAAATTAGTGGGAAGTTAGAGGATTGGGAAGCTTTTAAAAACCAAAAGAAGGCAACTAAAAATTCATAAAGAAGTAAAGATAGAATAAGAAAATAAGCTAGACAATGATATTAAAGAGGATACCAAAGGTTTCTTCAGATATGTGGAGTGTAAATGAGAGGTGAGAGTGAATATCAGACCATTGGAAAATGATGCTGGTGAGGTAGCAATAGGGCTAGAGAAATGGGGAATGAACTTAAGTATTTTGCATCAGTCTACACTATGGAAGACACTAGCAGTATGGTGGAAGTTCCTGGTGTCAGGGGTCATGAAGTGTGTGAAGTTACCATCACCAGAGAGAAGCTTCTTGGGAAACTGAAAGGTCTGAAGGTAGATAAGTCACCTGGAGCAGATGGTGTACACCCCAGAGTTCTGAAAGAGGTGGTTGAAGAGATTGTGGAGGCATTAGGAATGATCTTTTAAGAATCACTAGTTTCTGCAATGGTTCTGGAAGACTGTCAGTCCTGCCCCTCCTGCAACCAAGTCTCACTATTTGCTATAATGTCATAATTCCACCTGCTGATCCATGCCCTAAGCTCACCCACTCTTCCTACAATACTCCTTGGTTTGCAGTTCTGAAACCTCTGAAAGAGGTGGCTGAAGAGGTTGTGGAGGTGTTAGCAGTGACCTTCCAAGAATCAGTTGATTCTGTCATGGTTCTGGAGGACTGGAAAATTGTAAATGTCACTCCACTCTTCAAAAAGAGAGAGAGGCAGAAGAAAGGGAAATACAGACCAGTTAGTCTGACCTCAGTGGTTGAGAAGATGTTGGAATCAATTCTTAAGGATGTGGTTTTAGGGTTCATGGAGGCACATGATAAAACAGGCCATAGTCAGCATGGTGTTCTTAAGGGGGGAAATCATGCCTGATAAATCTGTTGGAATTCTTTGAAGAAATAACAACCAGGATAAATAAATCAGTGGATGTTGTGTACTTGGATTTCCAGAATGTCTTTGACAAGGTGGCACACATGAGACATTAACAAGCTAAGAGCTCATGGTATTACAGGAAAGATACTAGCATGGATAGAGCATTGGCTAATTAGCAGGAGGCAAAGGGTGGGAATAAAGGGAACACACACAAGATGCTGGAGGAACTCAGCAGGCCAAGCAGTAATTTTGGAAAAGAGTGAACAGTTGATGGTTTCAGGCCAAGACTCTTCATCAGGGCTTGATGAATAGTCTCAGTAGAAAATGTCAGTTGTTTACTCTTTTCCATTGTTGCTGCCTGGCCTGCTGAGTTCCTCCAGCATTTTGTGTGTGTTGCTCGGATTTCCAGCATCTGCAGAATTCCTTGAGTTTGGTAATAAAGGCAGCCTTTTCTAGTTGGCTACTGGTGACTGGTGGTGTTCCATAGGGTTAAGTCTGCTTTTTACATTTTATATATATCTCAGTGACTTGGATGACGGAATTGATGGCATTGTGGCCAGGTTTGTGGATGATACAAAGATTGGTTGAGGGGCAAGTAGTTTTAGGAAGTAGAGAGGCTACAGAAGAACTTAGATAGATTAGGAGAATGAGCAATGAATTGAATTGAATTGACTTTATTTCTTACATCTTTCACATACATGAGGAGTAAAAATCTTTACGTTATGTCTCAATCTAAATGTGCAATGTGCAATTTATAGTAATTTGCACTAAATAGTATGTACAACAGGACAGTCAATATAACATAGAAATACATTGTATCAGTTTGAATTAATCAGTCTAATGCCCTGGTGGAAGAAACTGTCCCTGAGCCTGTTGGTCCTGGCTTTTACGCTGTGGTACCGTTTCGCAGATGGTAGCAGCTGGAACAGTTTGTGGTTGGGGTGACTTGGGTCCCCAATGATCCTTCGGGCCTGTTTTACACATCTGTCTCTGTAAATGTCCTGAATCATGGGAAGTCCACATCTACAGATGTGCTGGGCTGTCCGCACTGCTCTCTGCAGAGTCCTATCATTGAGGGAAGTACAGTTCTCATACCAGGCAGTGAAACAGTCAGTCAGGGTGCTCTCAATTGTGCCCCTGTAGAAAGTCCTCAGGATCTGGGGACTTGTACCAAACTTTTTCAACTGCCGGAGGTGAAAGAGGCACTGTTGTGCTTTTTTCACCAAACAGCTGGTATGTACCAATCACGTGAGATCTGCGGTGATGTATATGCCAAGGAACTTAAAGCTGTTCATCCTCTCAACCCCAGATCCATTAATGTCAATAAGGATTAGCCTGTGTTCATTCCTTCTGTAGTCCACAACTAGCTGCTTTGGCAGATGGAATACAGTTTCAGGAAGTGTACAGTCATGCACTTTGGTAGAAGAAATAAAAGGGTTGACTATTTTCTAAATGGAGAAAAATTACAAAACTCTGAGGTGCAAAGGGACATGAGAGCCCTGGTGCAGGATTCCTTGAAGTTAAGTTGTAGATTGAGTTGGTGGTGAGGAAGGTAAATGTGATGTTAGCATTTATTTCAAGAGGACTAGAGTGTAAAACTATGGATGCAATGCTGAGGCTTTATAAAGCACTGGTGAGGCCTCCTCACTTGGAGTGTTATGAACAGTTTTGGACTCTTATCTAAGAAAGGAAGTGCTGATATTGGAGAGGGTTCAAAGGAGGTTCATGAAAATGATTCTGGGATTGAAAGGTTTGTCATATGAGGAGTGTTTGAGGGCTCTATGCCTCTACTCACTGGAATTCAGAGAAAGCGGTGTGACATAATTAATTGTAGAAAGGCCTCAATAGAGTGAACATAGAACATAGAATAGTACAGCACATTACAGGCCCTTCGGCCCACAATGTTGTGCTGACCCTCAAACCCTGCCTCCCATACAACCCCCCACCTTAAATTCCTCCATATACCTGTCTAGTAGTCTCTTAAACTTCACTAGTGTCTCTGCCTCCACCACTGACTCAGGCAGTGCATTCCACTCACCAACCACTCTCTGAGTGAAAAACCTTCTAATATCCCCCTTGAACTTCCCTTAAAGCCATGTCCTCTTGTACTGAGCAGTGGTGCCCTGGGGAAGAGGCACTGGCTGTCCACTCTGTCTATTCCTCTTAATATCTTGTACACCTCTATCATGTCTACTCTCATCATCCTTCTCTCCAAAGAGTAAAGCCCTAGCTCCCTTAATATCTGATCATAATCCATGCTCTCTAAACCAGGCAGCATCCTGGTAAATCTCCTCTGTACCCTTTCCAATGCTTCCACATCCTTCCTATAGTGAGGCGACCAGAACTGGACACAGTACTCCAAGTGTGGCCTAACCAGAGTTTTATAGAGCTGCATCATTACATCATGTCTCTTAAACTCTATCCCACTATTTATGAAAGCTAACACCCCATAAGCTTTCCTAACTACCCTATCTACCTGTGAGGCAACTTTCAGAGATCTGTGGACATGTACCCCTAGATCCCTCTGCTCCTCCACACTACCAAGTATCCTGCCATTTACTTTATACTCTGCCTTGGAGTTTGTCCTTCCAAAGTGTACCACCTCACACTTAGACAATAGACAATAGGTGCAGAAGTAGAACATTCGGCCCTTCGAGCCTGCACCGCCATTCTGAGATCATGGCTGATCATCTACTATCAATACCCGGTTCCTGTCTTGTCCCCATATCCCTTGATTCCCCTATCCATAAGATATATCTATCTAGCTCCTTCTTGAAAGCATCCAGAGAATTGGTCTCTACTGCCTTCCGAGGCAGTGCATTCCACACCCCCACAACTCTCTGGGAGAAGAAGTTATTCCTTAACTCTGTCCTAAATGTCCTACCCCTTATTCTCAAACCATGCCCTCTGGTACTGGACTCTCCCAGCAGCTGGAACATATTTCCTGCCTCTATCTTGTCCAATCCCTTAATAATCTTATATGTTGCAATCAGATCCCCTCTCAATCTCCTTAATTCCAACGTGTACGAGCCCAGTCTCTCTAACCTCTCTGCATAAGACAGTCCGGACATCCCAGAAATTAACCTTGTGAATCTACGCTGCACTTCCTCTATCGCCAGGATGTCCTTCCTTAAACCTGGAGACCAAAACTGTACACAATACTCCAGGTGTGGTCTCACCAGGGCCCTGTACAAATGCAAAAGGATTTCCTTGCTCTTGTTCTCAATTCCCTTTGTAATAAAGGCCAACATTCCATTAGCCTTCTTCACTGCCTGCTGCACTTGCTCATTTACCTTCAGTGACAGATGAACAAGGGCTCCTAGATCTCTTTGTATTCCTCCCTTACTTAACTCTACACCATTCAGATAATAATCTGCCTTCCTGTTCTTACTCCCAAAGTGGATAACCTCACACTTATTCACATTAAACGTCATCTGCCAAGTATCTGCCCACTCACTCAGCCTATCCAAGTCGCCCTGAATTCCCCTAACATCCTCATCACATGTCACACTGCCACTCAGCTTAGTATCATCAGCAAACTTGCTGATGTTATTCTCAATGCCTTCATCTAAATCGTTGATGTAAATCATAAACAACTGTGGTCCCAATACCGAGCCCTGTGGCACCCCACTAGTCACCAGCTGCCATTCCGAGAAACACCCATTCACCGTTACCCTTTGCTTTCTATCTGCCAACCAGTTTTCTATCCATGTCAATATCTTCCCCCCAAATGCCATGAGCTCTGATTTTACCCACCAATCTCCTATGTGGGACCTTATCAAATGCCTTCTGAAAATTGAGGTACACTACATCCACTGGATCTCCCTTATCTAACTTCCTGCTTACATCCTCGAAAAACTCCAACAGATTAGTCAAGCATGATTTGCCCTTGGTAAATCCATGCTGGCTCGGCCCAATCCTATCACCGCTATCTAGATATGCCACTATTTCATCTTTAATAATGGACTCTAGCATCTTCCCCACTACTGATGTTAGGCTGACAGGACGACAGTTCTGTTTTCTCCCTCCCTCCTTTCTTAAAAAGTGGGATAACATTAGCCATTCTCCAATTCTCAGGAACTGATCCTGAATCTAAGGAACATTGGAACATGATTACCAATGCATCCGCAATTTCCAGGGCCACCTCCTTTAGTACCCTAGGATGCAGACCAATTGGACCTGGGGATTTGTCAGCCTTCAGTCCCATCAGTCTACTCATCACTGTTTCCTTCCTAATGTCAATCTGTTTCATTTCCTCTGTTACCCTATGTACTTGGCCCATCCATACATCTGGGAGATTGCTTTTGTCTTCCCTAGTGAAGACAGATCTAAAGTACTTATTAAATTCTTCTGCCGTTTCTCTGTTTCCCATAACAATTTCACCCAATTCATTCTTCAAGGGCCCAACATTGTTCTTAACTATCTTCTTTCTCTTCACATACCTAAAAAAGCTTTTGCTATCCTCCTTTATATTCTTGGCTAGCTTGCGTTCGTACCTCATTTTTTCTCCCCATATTGCCTTTTTAGTTAAGTTCTGTTGTTCCTTACAAACTTCCCAAACATCTGTCCTCCCACTGACCTTAGCTCTGTCATATTTCCTTTTTTTTTAATGCTATGCAATCTCTGACTTGCTTTGTCAACCACTGTGGCCCCTTCCCCGCCTTTGAATCCTCCCTTCTCTGGGGGATGAACTGATTTTGCACCTTCTGCATTATCCCAAGAATACCTGCCATTGCTGTTCCACTGCCATTTCTGCTCGGATATCGGTCCAGTTAACTTTGGCCAGCTCCTCCTTCATGGCTCCATAGTTTCCCCTGTTCAACTGCAACACCAACACCTCCTATCTGCCCTTATCCTTCTCAAATTGCAAATAAAATCTTATCATATTATGGTCACTACATCCTAATGGCTCCTTTACTTCAAGATCGCTTATCAAATCCTGTTCATTACACAAGACTAAATCCAGAATAGCCTTGTCCCTGGTCGGCTCTTGTACAAGCTGTTCTAAGAATGCATCCCGTAGGCACTCTACAAACTCCCTATCCTGGGGTCCAGCACCAACCTGATTCTCCCAGTTCACCTGCATGTTGAAATCCCCCATAACTACTGCGACATTACCTTTGCCACATGCCAATGTTAACTCCCTATTCAACTTGCACCCAATATCCATGCTACTGTTTGGTGGCCTGTAGACAACACCCATTAGGGTCTTTTTGACCTTACTGTTCCTCAGTTCTATCCACACAGACTCTACTTCTCCTGATCCTATGTCCCCCCTTGCAAAGGACTGAATCTCATTCCTCACCAACAGGGCCACCCCACCCCCTCTGCCCACATTTCTGTCCCTACGATAGCACGTATACCCATGTACATTCATTTCCCTGCAGCCATGTCTCCATTATCCCAACAACATCATAGTTACCCATTCGCACTTGAGCTTCAAGCTCATCCGCCTTATTTCTGACACTTCGTGCATTCAGATATAGAATTTTTAGCCCATTTCTCCTCTCTCTGTTTAAATCGCTGCCTATTGTGCTTAACCCAGCTCCCCGAACTCCCATCAGGCTATACGCCCCTTGAATTTTGTTGTCCTTCCTAAATTTACTTATTCTTTCTGCATATTTAACTCCATGTTCCATCAGACCATCACTCTGTACATGTGTCCTCCTTATTACTTGTTTCGCCTCACCTTTCTCTACTACATACTTAATATTCCAGAACCATTTAGTCCCCACCTGTCCTTTATTCTTCATCTCACTATCCTCTCTCGCATTCTGGATTCCTGCCCCCTGCAAATTTAGTTTAAACCCCTCACCCCCGAGCAGCACTAGCAAACTTTCCTGCAAGAATGTTAGTACCGCTCCTGTTCAGGTGTAAACCGTCCCGTCGGAACAGATCCCACCTTCCCTGGAACAAAGCCCAATTATCTAAAAACCTGAAGCCCTCCCTCCTGCACCATCCTCTCAGCCACGTATTAATCTGTATAATCCTTCTGTTCCTTGCCTCACTCGCACGTGGCACAGGTAGCAATCCTGAGATTGTTACCCTGGAGGTCCTGCCCTGACTTAGATGATGCTATATTCAATTAACACAGTTACACAGTTGGGTATTTTATTTTTTGCAGATTCATTCAAAATGAAATAAGTGTTCCTTTAATTACATTGTACAATCGAGAATTTCTTTTTTTTCCCACTTAATGTTCAACTGATCAAGTTAGGTTTCTTGTAATAGCCAACAGAATTTGTCTTGTCAACATTTTGTTTAGAAAGATGCCCCAGAACATTCTAGAGGCATCAGGGGTAGCCATTTTTTGGAGAGAGTGTAGGAGTTTTATGAGAAAGACAAAGAAAGAAAATGGAAATGGATAACAAACAGAGCAAAATAAATGAACTGATTTGGAAGGACAGGCACTGCTGTTGGAAAATCTTTGTGCAGATCAACAATCTCACGGAGAATGTGCAGGTAACTTGAAATTAGCTAGTTACCACACAACTTTGGAGAAGGTTTGAGATGCCTTGACCCTGAACATCCTTGAATATTTATTTATGCTTCACTTGGACAGTGTTTCAAGCAGAATTGTTCATTACCTTGAGCAAACAGAGTGAAGCAAACCAGGATTGACAACACAACGATGAGCTCCAATGATTAGGTACACACTTCAGGCTAATATACTCTTGGTGTAATGGGCCCTTCACTTTATTTAGTTTGTTATAGGTTTAAATGTTTTGTCACTACAACATTAAACTATGCTGATACTGGTGTGAGTTACATTATTGCCTCTCGGCGAATAGTAAATTTGCATGTAACCATCCAGAGGATGAACATCGAAAAAGAACAGTAGAGTACAGGGCCTTTGGCCCATGATGTTCTGCCAACCTATATAACCCTACTCCATGATCAATAGTACCCTTCCTTTCTACACACCCCCAAAACTCTCCATTTTCTTCCATCCATGAAGAATCCTAGAATCATAGTATCATAGAAGGTAAAAATCTACAGCACATTACAGGCCCTTCAGGCCACAATGTTGTGCCAACTGTGTAATCTACTCTAAAAACTGCCTAGAATTACCCTACCGCATAGTCTGCTATTTTTCTAAGCTTCATGTACCTATCTAAGAGTCTCTGAAAAGACCCTATCATATCAGCCTCCACCACTATCTCTGGCAGTGCATTCCGCACACCCACAACTCTCTGTGTGAAAAACTTACCTCTGACATCCCTCTTGTACCTACTTCCAAGTGCCTGAATATTATGCCCCCTCATGTTGGTTATTTCAGCCCTGGGTAAAAGCCTCTGACTATCCACATCATCAATGCCCCTCATCATCTTGTACACCTCTATCAGGTCATCTTTCATCCTTCATCACTCCAAGGAGTAAAGGCCAAGTTCTCTCAACCTATTCTCATAAGGCACAATCTCTATTCCAGGCAACATCATTGTAAATCTTCTCTGCATTCTCTCTATAGTATCCACATTCCTTCCTGTAGGTGACCAGAACCGAACATAGTACTCCAAGTGGGATCTTATATAGCTTTAAAATTACCTCACGGCTCTTGAACTCAATCCCATGGCTGATGAAGGCCATCACACCATACGCCTTCTTAACAACACTGTCAACCTGCGCAGCAGCTCTGAGTATCCTATGGACATAGACCCCAAGATCTCGCAGATCCTCCACCCTGCCAAAAGTCTTATCATTAACATTACATTCTATCTTCAAATTTGACCTACCAAAATGAACCATTCATGCTTATCTGGGATGAACTCCATCTGCCACTTCTCAGCCCAGTTCTGCAGCCTATCGATGTTCTGCTGTAACCTCTGACAAACCCCCAGATTATCTACAAACACCCACGCTTTGTGTCATCAGCAAACTTACTAACCCACCCTTCTACTTTCTCATTCAGGTCATTTATAAAAAGCACAAAGAGGAGGGGTCCCAGAACAGATTCCTGCAGAACACCACTGGTCACCATCCTCCATGCAGAATACGAACTATCTACAACCACCCTTTGCCTTCTGTAGCCAAGCCAATTCTGGATCCACAAAGCAATGTCTCCTTGGATCTCATGCCTCATTACTTTTCGAATGAGTCTTTCATGGGATACCTTATCAAATGCCTTACTGAAATCCATTTACACTACATCTACTACTCTACCTTTGTCAATGTGTTTTGTTACATTCTCAAAGAATTCAATTAGGTTCGTAAGGCACAACCTGCCCTTGACAAAGCCATGCTGACTTTCGCTAGCTCATATTATGTCTCTCCAAATGCTTATAAATCTTGCCTCTCAGGATTTTCTCCAACAACTTGCCCACCACTGAAGGAAGACTCCATGATCATTGTGGGTCTCATCAGCAGGAACAACGAGTCAGCATACAGACATGAGGTGCATGAGCTAATGGACTGGTGCAGAGCCAAAAACCTGTCTCTGAGTGTGAACAAAAGAGATAGTTGTTGACTTCATGAGGGCACAGAGCAAATACTCTCCACTGAACATCGACGGCTCCTCAGTAGAGATCATTAAGAGTACCAAATTTCTTGGTGTTCACCTGGTGGAGAATCTCACCTGGTCCCTCAACACCAGCTCCATAGCCAAGAAAGCCCAGTAGTGTCTCTACTTTCTGTGAAGGCTGAGAAAAGTCCATCTCCCACCCCCCCATCCTCATCACATTCTACAGAGATTGTATTGAGAGCATCCTGAGCAGTTGCATCACTGCCTGGTTCGGAAATTGCACCATCTCAGATCGCAAGACCCTGCAGCAGAAAATGAGGTCAGTTGAGAAGATCGTGGGGGTCTCTCTTCCTGCCATTACAGGCATTTACACCATACGCTGCATCCACAAAACAAACGGCATTATGAAGGACCACACGCACCCCTCATACAAACTCTTCTTCCTCCTGCCATCTGGGAAAAGGCACTGAAGCATTCGGGATCTCACAACCAGACCATATAACAGTTTCTTCCTCCAAGCCATCAGACTCCTCAATACCCAGAGTCTGGACTGACACCAACTTACTGCCCTCTACTGTGCCTATTGTCTTGTTTATTATTTATTGTAATGCCTGCACTGTTTTGTGCACTTCATGCAGTCCTGGGTAGGTCTGTAGTCTAGTGTAGTTTTTGTGTTGTTCTACGTAGTTCAGTGTAGTATTTGTATTGTTCCATGTAGCACCACAGTCCTGAAAAATGTTGTCTCATTTTTACTGTGTACTGTACCAGCAGTTATGGTCGAAATGACAATAAAAAATGACGACTTGACTCACTGATCTATAATTTCCTGGCTTATCTCTACTCCCTTTCTTGAACAAGGAAACGTTTGCAACCTTCCAATCCTCCAGTACTTCACCCGTCCCTATTGATGTTGCAAAAATCATCGACAGAGGCTTAACAATCTCCTGTCTCACTTCCCACGGTACCCTGAGGTATATTTCGTCCAGTCCCGATGACTTATCTAACTTAATACCTTTCAACAGCTCCAGCACATCCTCTTTGTTAATGTCTATACACTCAAGCATTTCAGTCTGCTGTAAGTCATCCCCATAATTGCCAAGGCCCTTTTCACTGGTGAATACTGAAGGAAATAATTCACTGAATAGCTCCGCTACCTACTCTGGCTCCATGTACATTTTCCACTATCGTAGCTGATTGGTCCTATTCTCACATGGCTCATCCTCCTGCTCTTCACATACTTGTAGAATGTCTTGGGGTTTTCCTTAATCCTGTTCACCAAGGCCTTGTCATGGCCCCTTCTAACTCTCCTAGTTTCATTCTTGAGCTCCTTCCTGGCACCCTTGTAATTTTCTAGAACTTTAACAGCACCCAGTTCCTTGATACTTTTGTAACCTTTTCTTTTCTTCTTAACTAGATTTTCTACATTCGTTGTACACTATGGTTCTTTTACCCCATCATCCTGTCCTTGCCTCAATGGAACATACCTATACAGAATGCCATACAAATGTTCCCTGAACATTTACCACATTTCTGCTGTGCATTTCCCTGAGAACATCTGCTCCCAAGTTCCTGTCTAATAGCATCATTTTACTCCCTACCCCAATTAAATTGGCTGCAATTCCCAAATTGGCTGCTCCTATCCCTCTCCAACGCTAGGGTGAAGGACGTAAGAGTTGTGGTTACTACCTCCAAAATGCTCTCCCACCGAGAGACCTGACACCTGACCAGGTTCATTTCCCAATACTAGATCAAGTACAGCCATTCGTCTAGTTGGCTCATCTGCATATTGCATCAGGAAACATTCCTGAACACACCTGACAAGCTCCACCTCATCTAAAACCCTTGCTCAAAGGAGATGTCAGTCAATATTAGGAAAGTTAAAATCTCCCATCACAACAAGCCTATTATTACTGCCCTGTTCCAGAATCTGCCTCCCTATCTGCTCCTCGATGTCTCTGTTACTATTGGAGTGTCTACTAAAAAGCCCCAGGTAGAGTCATCGCCCCCTTCTTGTTTCTGATGTCCACCCACAATGACTCAGTAGACAATCCCTCCATGGCTCCCTCCTTTTCTGCAGCCTTGATACTATCCCTGATTAGCAATACCACACCCCACCTCTTTTGCTTCCCTCCCCATCCCTTTTGAAACATCTAACCTTGTCAAAGGATCCCTTAAATGTTTCGAATGTATCAACCTACATGTGACATTTGCTTTAAATTTTTCTCCAATCACCTTTAATGTATGTTCTCTGATGTTGGCCATTGCTGCCCTGGGAAATGTCTCTGGCTGTCCACACTATTTGTGCTTCTTATCATCTTTTACAGTTCTATCAATTGACATGCTCTCTAGTAAGATCATAAGGCCAGAAAACCATAAGACAGAGGAGCAGAATTAGGCTAATTGGTCCATCAAGTCTACTCTGTCACTCAGTCATGGCTGATCCTTTCTTCCCCTCCTCAGCCCCACTCCACAGAGTTCTTCCCATAAACTTTGCTGCCATGTCCAACCAAGAACATATCCATTTCTGCCTTAACAGCAGCACAGACACAGTATAAGCAATCATGTGCAGGTCTGGTGCGGAGCTTGAAAAACCCAGTCTCCATAAAATAGAGAGGTATCATGCAGCAGAGCAATCAGCATCAGAGAGTGGATCATCATCATTAGAGTGGATCACCATCAGAGACTGGATCACCATCAGAGAGTGAATCATCATCATCAGAGTGGATCGCCAGAGTGGACAGCCAGAGAGTGGACCGTCAGAGTGGATCATTGGAGCGGATCATCAACAGAGTGGGTCACCGTCAGAGAATGGATCACCATCAGAGTGGATAATCAGAGAGTGGATCATCAGAGTGGATCACCATCGAGTGGATCATCATCAGAGTGGTCTGAGTCAAAGTGGTAATGCTTTGGCTCAACTGGCTTCGGTGAGGTAAGTAGTTAAGTTTATTTCTTATTTCTTTTTCTTATTTAACTCTTGAAAGAATAGGGGGTATTGGTTATCAGAGGCTATTTGAGAGGCACACAGTTTGGAACATTTAATAGGTAGTGGGAGCTTGAACCCTTTTACCACCTCGGCTATACAAATGCAGGTAGTATTTGGAGTAAGGTGGATGAACTCATAGCATAATTAGAGATTGGCCAGTATGACGCTGTGGGCATTACTGAGTCATGGATGAAAGAAGGCCATAGTTAGGAGCTTAACATCAAAGGACATTCTTTGTATTGAAAGGACAGGCAGGCAGGGATACTCAATAGTGCGGCTCTGTTGGTAAGAGATGGAATTACATCTTTAGAAAGGAGACATAGGGTCAAAGAATGTCAAATCATGGTGGGAGAAGTTAAGAAACTGCAAGGGTAATAAAAAAATTATGGGAATCATATATAGGCTTCCAAGTAGTAGCAAAGATGTGGCATTGAGATTGCAAAGGGAGTGGTAGGGGCATTTAATAAGGGTAATGACACAATTGTAATGGAGACTTCAATATGCAACGGGATTGGGAAAATCGAATTGGCAGAAGCAGAAGTCACATGTATCTGTATCACAATGGAATAAAGGGAATTACAGAGACATGAGAGAGGAGCTTGTCCAGGTGGATTTGAGGACGATACTGGCGGGGATGACAGCAGAGCAGAGATGGCTGAAGTTTCTGGGAGTATTTCACAAGGCCCAGTATAGATATGTTCCACAGAAGAAATTGTTCAGGGCTAGGTAATCCAACAAAAGGCAACTAAAAAAGCTATAAGAGAAAAGATGAAATATGAGGGCAAACTAGCCAATAATATAAAGCAGGATACTAAAAATTGGGCATTGGGTAATAATCTATACTTCATCATGGAGCTTAAAGTAAAGGAATCCTTAGGAGTCAGAGATCATAATATGATTGAATTCATACTGCAATTGGAGGGGGAAAGGCACAAGGTCAGATGCATCAGTATTGCAATGGAATAAAAGGAATTACAGAGGCATGATAGAGGAGCTTGCCCAGGTGGATTGGAGGAAGACACTAGTGGGGATGACAACAGAGCAGAAGTGGCTGAAATTTCTGCTAATAGTTCACAAGGCACAGGGTAGATACATCCCACAAAGGAAGAAGTTCTTAAATGGCAGGGGTAGGCAACTATGGCTGAAAAACAAAGTTAAGGACTGCCTAAAATCTGAGGAAAGTACAGATAATGTAGCAAAAGGGTGTGGGAAGTTGAATGATTATGAAATTTTAAAATCCAACAAAAGGCAACTAAAAAGACATAAGGGAAAAGATGAAATATGAGGGCAAACTAGCCAATAATATAAATCAGGATACTACAAAATTCTTTGGTTATCTAAAGAGTAAAAGAGAGGTGAAAGTTAATGTTGAACCACTAGAAAATGATGCTGGTGAGGTAGTGCTGGGGGATAAAGAAATGGCAGATGAACTTAATGAATACTTTACATCAATCTTCACTGTGGAAGACACCAACAATGTGTCAGAGGTCTGTGAGTGTCAGGGAGCAGAAATATGTGCCATTGCTATTACAAAGGGAAAAGTACAAGGTAAACTGAAGGTCTTAAGACCTAAGACTCTAAGACATAAGACCATTTGGCCTATTGAGTCTGCTCCATCATTCAATCATGCTTGATCCTTTTTTCCCTCCCCTCCTCAACCCACTTCCCAGCCTTCTCCCCATAACCTTTGATGCTGTGTCCAGTCAAGAACCTATCTTTTGGACTACACAGCTGCCTGTGGTAACAAATCCCACAAATTCACCACCCTCGGGTGAAAGAAATTTCTCCTCATCTCTGTTTTAAATGGACACTCCTTTAACCTGAGGCTGTGCCTACTTGTCCTGGATTCTCCCACCATGGGAAACATCCTTTCCACATCTACTTTGTCTGGGCATTTCAACATTTGAAAGGTTTCAGTAAGATAGGACATACAATATAGAACATAGGCATCTACAGCACATTACAGGCCCTTTGGCCTACAATGTTGTTTTAAACATGTAACCGACACTAGAAACTGCCTAGATCCCCCTCATGCTTCCAAATTCCAGTGAGTACAGACCCAGAGCCAACAAATGTTCCTCATATGATAACCCTTTCATTCCCAGAATCATTGTTATGAACCTCCTCTGAACCCTGCCCAATGCCAGCACATCTTTTTTTAGATGAGGAGCCCTATGTTCACAATACTCAAGGTGAGGCCTTACCTGTACCTTGTAAAGTCTCAGCATCACATTCTTGCTCTTGCATTCTAGACCTCTTGAAATGAATGCAAATATTGCAATTGCCTTCCTCACCAGCGACTCAACCTGCAAGTTAACCTTCAGGGTGTTGTGTAGAAGGACTCTCAAGTCCCTTTGCATCTCAGATTTTCTCCCCCATTTCAAAAATAGTCTGCACATTTATTTCAATGACCAAAGTGCATGACCATGCATTTTTCAACATGGTATTTCATTTGCCACTTTCTTGCCCATTCTCCTAATCTGCCTAAGTCCTTCTGCAGCCTTCCAGTTTCCTCAACACTAACTGCACTTCCACCAATCTTCGTAACATCTGCAAACTTGGCAACAAAGCCATCTATTCTATCATCTAAATCATTGGTATACAGCATAAAAAGAAGTGGTCCCAACACTGACCCCTGTGGAACACCACTAGTCACTGGTAGCCAACCAGACAAGGATCCTTTAATTCCTACTCGCTGCCTCCTACCAATCAGCCAGTGCTCTCACCATGCCAGTAACTTTCCTGTAATACCACAGGTTCTTAACCTGGTAAGGAGCCTCATGTGTGGCACCTTGTCAGAGGCCTTCTGAAAGTCCAAATATACAACATCCACTGCATCCCTTTTATCCACTCTACTTGTAATCTCCTCAAAAAATTCCAACAGATTCGTCGGGCAAGATTTTCCCTTAAGGAAACCATGCTGACTTTGTCCTATCTTGTCCTATGTCACCAAATACTCCATAACCTCAATTGACTCCAACATCTTCCCAACCACTGAGGTCAAGCTCACCGGTCTATAATTTCCTTTCTGCTGCCTCCCTCCTTCTTAAAGAGTGGAGTGACATTTGCCATATTCCAGTCCTCTGGCACCATGCTAGAGTCCAACAATTTTTTGAAAAAATAATTAATAATGCCTCCACAATCACTACCTCTACCTTTCAGAACCCTAAGTTCATCTGGTTGAGGTGACTAATGTACCTTTAGGTCTTTCAGCTTTTTGAGCATCTTCTCTCTTGTAATAGTAACTGCACTCACTTCTCTTCCCTCACACCCTTCAGCAGCTGCCATTCTGCAAGTGTTTTGTACAGTGAAGACTAATACAAAATACTCAGCTAGTGCATTTGCCATCTCATTGTCTCCCGTTATTATTTCTCCATCCTCATTTTCTAGTAGTCCTATATCCACTCTCATCTCTCTCATTTTTTATGTGCCTGAAAAAGTTTTTTCTATTCACCTTAATATTGTTTGTTAGCTTGTTTTCATATTTCATCTTTTCCCTCCTAATAATTCTTTTAGTTGCTCTCTGGAGGATTTTAAAAAGCTTTCCAATGTTCTTTCTTTCCACTAATCTTTGCTTTGTGTATGTCCTCTCTTTTGCTTTTACATTAGCATTCATGTCTTTGTTTTTGGAATACATCTATCCTGCACCTCCCTTGTTTTTCCCAGAAACTCACGCAATTGCTGCTCTGCTGTCATCCCTGCCAGCATCTTCTTCCAATTTACTTTGGACAACTCCTATTATACCACTGTAATTTCCTTTACTCTGCTGAAATACTGCTATGTCAAGTCTTTACTTTCTCCCTATCAAATTTCAAGTTGAACTCAATGATATTGTGATCACTGCTTCTTAGAACCTAAGGGTTCTTTTACCTTAAGCTCACTAATCGCCTCTGTTCACTACATAACACCCAATCCAATATAGCTGATCCTGTAGTAGGCTCATTGACAAATTGCTCTAAGAGCCATTTTGACAGCATTCAACAATTTCATCTCTTGAGCTCCATTATTAACCTGAATTTTTTCTCAAACTATCTGCATGTTAAAATCTTCCATGACTATCATAACATTGCCCTTTTGACACACCTTTTCTATTTCCCGTTGTAATCTGGAGTTCACATCCCAGCTACTGTTTGGATGCTGTACATAACTGCCATCAGGGTCCTTTTACTCTTCTAGTTTCTTAACTGAACCCACAAGGATTTAACATCTTCCGATCCTATCTTTCTACTGATTTGATGTTATTCTTTATCAACAAAGCCATGCCACCCCTTCTGCTTACCTTCCTATCCCTCTGATACAATGTATAACCTTGGACATTCAGCTCCCAACTACAATCATCCTTCAGCCATGATTCAGTGATGGACACAACATCATACCTCACAATCTGTAATAGTGCTACAAGATCATCCACCTTATTGTTTATATTCTGTGCATTGAAATATCACACTTTGAATCCAGTATTTGTTACTCTTTCTGATTCTGCATCCCTAATGCACTGATACTCACCCTGCTGGTTACTACATTGTCCTGTAATCTTCCTGTCCTTCCTGACAGTCTGACTGCACACCTTTGCTTTTTTGGTATGTATTCCCACCCTCCCCCCTGCCAATTAGTTTAAACTTTCCCCAACAGATCTGACAAACCTGCCTGCAAGAATATTGGTTCCACTTGGTTCAGGTGCAACCCATCCCTTTTGTGCAGGTCATACCTCTCCCAGAAGAGATCCCAATGATCCAAGAACCTGAAGCCCTGCCCCCTGCACCAGCTTCTCAGTCAAGTATTTGTCTGCCAAATCGTCCTTTTTCTACCCTCACTGGCATCATCCTCATAAATCTCCTCTGCACCCTCTCTAAAGCTTCTACATCCTTCCTATAATGAGGTGAATTGGACATAATACAAGTGTGGTCTAACCAAAGTTTTCCAGAAATGCAGCATTACCCTATAGTTCTTGAACTCAACCCCCCAACTAATGAACACAACACACTTTCTTGACCACAGCATCAACTTCCACAGGGACTTTGAGGGATCGATAGACATCAACCACAAGATCCCTCTATTCTTCCACACTACCACAAATCCTGTCATTACATCTGTAGTCTGCCTTCAAATTTGACCTTCCAAAGTGTATCATTTCACACTCTTTTGTATGGAATTCCATCTAACACTTCTTAGCCCAGCTCTTCACTCCATAAATATCCCATTACAACCTAGGACAGCATGCAAACTCCATGCTGGCAGCACCAGAGAGCAAGATTGAACCTGTGTTTCTGAAGCTGAGGGGTAATGGCTCCACCAACTGCTCAATCTTATTCTTTACACTCATGCCTTACAATGCGAGACAGAAAAGGAAGCCATGAGTTCTACTTAGAGTCTACAAATTAACTCAGAAGTAAATAGAATGGGTATGAAGATAATCGATTGAGTAAACTGTACAATAGGTTAGTGACTATGGAGTCAGCAAAGGAAGACATTCATCATCAGGAACCCAAACTACCACATCTCACATTTCAAACTCAAGATCTATTCATAAATAGCAAAAATTTTAAAAGGGGGCTGAGCTGATTAATGACAATAGGAGTAAATCAGGGTAACTCAGTGAAGTTTCAATGGCTATTGCTGGAGTCAGTGGCACTGATTTGACAACCTGTGGTTACAGAGTGTGGAGACTTTTTCATTTTGGTAAATTGACCTTGAGAAAAATTTAAATCAAAGGTTTCTAACCAAACATCTCAGCATAATGAGTATTATTTATTTCCATAATACGCTGTTGCAAATTGCTTAACAGTAATGTCCATTGAGGCATAGATGCTGGACCAAAATAAATACGACCATGTTGCTTTACCTTCATCTCCTCCAAAGATGCATAGTACTTTGACCACCAATCCAGTTCCTCCAGGTCAATCTTTTCCTCAAATTCTTCATGCTCACCTTCTGATTTTGATTTTGGTGCCAGTTTCTTTATTGGTCTCTTAAAATGAAAATGGGAATTCATTTCTGTTTAATGCCTCAGGAGACTTATCAAATAAGATTCTGCTTGATCCTTAAATTCAGCTCCTCATAATCTTACCTATGGTTTATTTCCCCCTTCGTGTAGTGCCAGCAGAAATTCCCTGCCTGTATATGCAATGTCTTCTACAGAAAGGTAAGCATCACAAAAGCCACATTTATATATAGAGTTGTTCAGCAAGGTAATCGGCCCTTTAGACCAATTTTTCAATGGAAATCTATTTGCCCAATGGAGTTACTTTCTTTTGCCTTCATTTGATCCATACCCCACCAAAACCTTTCCTGTCCATATACCTGTCTAAATGACTTCTAGATTGAGTAATTGTACCTGCCTCTACGACCCTTTGAGTGGGGTAAAAGTTGCCTGTTAGTTCCTCTTTAAATCTTTCCCTTCTCAATTTAAATCCATGGCCTTTAGTTTTGAACCCCTATCTTGGGGAAAAGACTGACCATTCACCTTATCTCTGCCCCTCATAATGCCACCCTCAGTCTTCCAAAACCACAGAATGGCTAAAAATGATGGAAATATCTACACAAGCTGCTGCCACACAGTGCTTAGGGAGGTACTTACCGTCAGAGCCGACAAGGGTCCCTTCTTTATTTCGTTAGTTGATGCATCTATTTCAATGTTTACATAAGTTTGCGAGGGTGCTGTCTGCTGTGGAAGGATACTTGCTTGTCCTGTTAATAGAAAATATCACAGTATGTGCGATCTCCATGAACAGGCAGAAATGAGCATAAATAAAAATGAAGAGAAATCCAAAAGGAAAGCTCTTGGAAAAGTAGATTTGTCCTGGTGTTTGATAAGAGCCTTATTTTTAAATGTCCTTATGTATCAGCTGCCTTGGTTCTTGCTGTTAAATGTAATCCACAAATTAATTCATTGTCAATACTAGGTGCCAGGTGGAGCAGAGCTTAGCCTGGTTTGGACTGGGCCTAGTCAGGTTGGCGTGGCCTTTTGATGCACCTTCTTAAGTTTGCTTTGTAATAACTAAAATAAGACAGAGAAAATAAACAACTACAGTATGTTGGTTTTATTGGCAGATGTGGCAACAGATATGTAGAACGATAGAGTGATAGAACACAGAATCACCATTTGAATCACCAAATGGCCATTTGGAGATCCCAGTTATCAACCATTTCAATTCCCTTCCACATTCCCACGATGACCCCTCTTGCCCTCAGCCTCCTCCACTGCCAGAGTGAGGCCAAATGCAAATTAAAGGAACAGCACCATTTATTCCTCCTAGTTAGTCTATGACACAGCAGCAAAAACATGTATTTTCATGTAGTTTGCCCTGTCCTTTTTCTCTCTCCTCCTGATCTACCTCTCCTCCTACACCCACCAGAGCCTGCATAACCCTGCTTCTTTCTCCTCATCTCCACCCCACCTGCCTATCAGCCACAGTCCTCTCACTGGATTCTCTCATTGCCACCCCCACCAGCACTGTTCCTTTCTGCCATCCCATCACACACTCCTCTTACTGGGCTCTCCCCCCCTCACTATTCCTATCTGCCATTTCATCTTACACTCCTGCCACTGGTCTCCCCCCAGTGTTCCTATCTGCCATCCCATCACACACTCCTCTCCTCTCACTGCGCTCCCCCACCCACTGTTCCTACCTTCCATTCCATCACAGTCTCCTCTCACTGGGTTCTCTTTCCCTCCCCACCACTGATTCTATCTGGCATCCCAGCTCCCTTATTTACTTCCATCCTCCTCTCACCTCTCCTATTAGATTCCATCTTTTTCAGCCCTTTGTTGCCTCAACTATCACCTCCCAGCCTTTGTCTCTATCCCCACTCTCTCCTCTCGCATCTGCCTATCACACCCTCATCTGGATCCACCCATCATCTTCCAGTTGTTGTTCCGTCCCTTCCCCTCACCTTGTCATGTATTTCTCCCCTCTTAACTTTCAGTCCAGGAGAAATGTCTCAACTCACATGGACTGTCCATTTGCTAATGCTGCCTGACCCATTGAGTTCCTACAGCAGTTTGTGTTTTTTTGTTGTTGTGTTTCTTCACAAAGATCTGCTGGTTAAATTATGTGACTTCGGCTTGCTGAGGGGAACGGGCCTACAATCCTCGGAGTAGGCTGATGCTGGTAGCTGGAGATGGAGACGTCGTAAGCAGTGTGTGAAAAAGCGGAAGCGAGGCAAGCGGGCAGGGGTCCATGCCAGGTAAAAAGCAAACCCTAGCCAGCCAGCTCTCCTGTCCATTCTGCTCTCCAATGTCCACTCCCTGGACAATAAATTGGACTACATCCGACTCCAACAAAATACTCGGCGGGAGTACAGAGTCTGCTGTGCGTATGTTTTTACAGAGACATGGCTCACTGAAGAAATTTCGGACGTCGCCATTCAGCTGGACGGGCTCGTTTTGTTTTGAGCGGACAGGGACGCAGCTCTTTCCGGTAAGACTCGCGGTGGTGGCTTGTGTGTTTATATCAATATGGAATGGTGCATGAACTCTGTGCTGGTTTCCAGACACTGCTCATTGCTAGGGGAGTTTGTGGCTGTTAGATGCAGACCATTTTATTTACCACGGGAATTCACCTCTGTCCTCATAGTCAGTGTCTACATTCCCCCCAGCGCTAATGTTAAGGAGGCACTCTGAACTGTACGGGGGCTATTAGTGAACTGCAGAACACAGACCCTGATGGACTGTTTATTGTTGCTAGAGATTTTAACCATGTGAACCTTAAGTCAGTGCTCCCCAAACTGCATCAGTATGTGGACCTTGCAATGAGGGGGGAGAACGGATTGGATTAGGTTTAAATAAACATCCCCGACACTTACCAGGCAGAGCCCTGCCCCCACCTCGGTTACTCAGACCACATCTCTGTTATGCTAATCCCAGCATACAGACCGCTCGTCAGGCGCTCCAGACCAGTTCAGAAGCAGGTGAAAACCTGGCCAGCAGGAGCCATCTCTGCTCTTCAAGACTGCTTTGAGCACACTGACTGGCATATGTTCAGGGAGGCTGCAACCAATGGTGACTCTACCAACTTAGAGGAGTACGCAGCATCAGTGACCAGCTACATCAGCAAGTGCATTGATGATGTTACTCTGTCCAAAACCATCACTATACGTGCTAACCAGAAGCCATGGATGACCGCAGAGGTGCGTGCGCTGCTGAGGACCCGTGACTCTGCCTTCAGAGCAGGTAACAAGCCCTAACAACAGCAAAGGCCAAACTGCCCCGAGCCATCAGAGGGGCAAAGCGTGCACACACCCAGCGGATCCACAGCCACTTCCAGGACAGCAGCGACATGCAGCGCATGTGGAAGGGCATCCAGGACATCACCAATGACAGGATAACATCACCTGACTGTGCGAGTGATGCCTCCCTCCCAGATGCACCGAATAACTTCTATGCCCATTTTGAAGCGGAAAATGACATGGCGGCGAGGAAGTCCACCCCTCCTACAAATGACCAGGTGCTGTGTCTCACCGTGGCCAATGTGAGAAGAACCCTGTGCACGGTCAACCCACGGAAGGCTCCTGGACCAGACAATATTCCTGGTAGAGTGCTCAGAGGATGTGCAGACCAGCTAGCAGATGTTCTCCCTGACATCTTCAACATCTCCCTGAGCTGCACCACCATTCGAATATGCTTCAAGACCACCATCATCGTCCCATGCTGAAGAAGTCTTCAGTGTCCTACCTAAATGACTACCATCCTGTTGCACTCACATCCATCATCATGAAGTGTTTCGAGAGGCTAGTCATGAGGCACATCAAGACCCTGCTGCCCCCCTCACTGGACCCCCTGCAGTTTGCGCACTGTCTCAACCACTCAACAGATGACACCATTGCCATCACCCTCCACCTGGCCCTAACTCACCTGGACAAAAAAAGACACATACGTTCGAATGCTGTTCATAGACCGGTTCAGCATTCAACACAATCATCCCTCAGAAACTGATTGGAAAGCTGAGCCTACTGGGCCTGAACACCTCCCTCTGCAACTGGATTCTAGACTTCCTGACTGGGAGACCTCAGTCAGTCTGGATCAGAGGCAGCATCTCCAACACCATCACACTGAGCACAGGGAGCCCCAGGGTTGCGTGCTCAGTCCACTGCTGTTCACTCTGCTGACCCATGATTGTGCTGCAACACACAGCTCAAACCACATCACCATGGTGGGTCTCATCAGCAAGAACAATGTGTCAGCTTACAGAGAGGAGGTGCAGCAGCTAATGGACTGGTGCAGAGCCAACAACCTGTCTCTGAATGTGAACAAAACAAGAGATGGTTGTTGACTTCAGGAGAGCACAGAGCGACCACTCCCTGCTGAACATTGACGGCTGGCGGAGAATCTCACCTGGTCCCTCAACACCAGCTCCGTAGCAAAGAAAGTCCAGAGGCATCTCTACTTTCTGCGAAGGCTGAGGAAAGTCCATCTCCCACCCCGCCATCCTCATCACATTCTACAGGGGTTGTATTAAGAGCATCCTGAGCAGCTGCATCACTGCCTGGTTGGGAAATTGCACCATCTCGGATCGCAAGACCCTGCAGCGGATAGTGAGGTCAGTTGAAAAGATCATCGGGATCTCTCTTCCCGCCACTACGGACATTTACACTACACGCTGCATCCGCAAAGTAAACAACATTATGAAGGACCCCACGCACCCCTCATACAAATTCTTCTCCCTCCTGCCATCTGGGAAAAGGCACTGAAGCACTTAGGCTCTCATGACCAGACTATGTAACAGTTTCTTCCCCCAGGCTAATATAGACTCCCCAATACCCAGAGCCTGGACTGACATCTTACTGCCCTATTGTCTTGTTTATTATTTATTGTAATGCCTGCACTGTTTTCTGCACTTTATGCAGTCCTGTGTAGGTCTGTAGTCTAGTGTAATTTTTTACATAGTTCAGTGTAGTTTTTGTACTGTGTCATGTAACACCATGGTCCTGAAAAACGTTGTCTCATTTTTACTGTGTACTGTACCAGCAGTTATGGTTGAAATGACAATAAAAAGTGACTTGATTTGACTTTTGCTCCTCTTATACTTTGCCTTTTTATGTGTCTGTCTCTTAACTGTAGAGACTGGATATCATTCCTTCACTTCCCCGGCAGTGTGTTCCAGATATCAACCATTCTCTGTATAAAATTATAACTTTCTCCTTTCTCTCCTCTCACCTTAAACTTAAACCCTCTTGTGCGGCAATAGCTAACAGAAGGCCTCATCTCATGAACTGTTTGGCCTCTTCCACAGAGTAACTGCTGACTGATGGTGTGATGGTCAATGAATGTCTGCTTCAGCAGTTCTCCCCCCCATCCCCAGGCTCTGGATTCATGTGCCAGTTTGTCATTTTATGCATGTTGGACAATGTGTGGAGCCACATCCATCTGGATGTAACATTCAACTGGTCACTGCCTGACCTGCGGAGTTCCTCTAGCACCTTGTAGGTGTTCCTCAAGATTTCCAGCATCTATAGAATCTCTTACGTTTCCATCTTTTTATCTCATTTTCCTTACTTTTGCTTTTAGCTGCAGTTTCTTTAGGGTTTGGATTCTCCTCCAATTCCACCAGGGAAAACTGCTGTAGGCTTGTGACAGTGTAGCTGCCCACAAGGACTGTGCGCCCAAATGCTCGCTGCTCCAATACAACAATGCTCAGTGGTGGGTGAAGGTTCATATCCTCTGGCAGATCCTGTGAAGCAAAAGTTCCTATTACATCATTCTTTCAAAAATAAAAAAAGTTTACCTGAGGAGCTCAGCTCATCCTTATGCCTGTATTTTTCCAATATCCCTCTAAACCCACGTGTAAATGTTTGTTAATCTAATCACCTTCCATCAGGGAAGTGTCAGCTGAAGGGAAAGATCAGCATTTATTGCCCAGCCCCAGCTGTCCTCCAAGGTGGTGCTGAGGTGTCCTGTTGCAGTCTTTTAAGTGAAGTTTTTTTCTTAGTACTGTTGTGTTTGGGAGTTCCAGAACATTTACTTCGCAAGTGAAAGGACAGCAATATACTTCCGGATTACAATGGTGTGAGGCTTGGAGGAGAATCTGAAAGTGATGAAGTTCCCACACACCTAATACGTTTGTCCTTAATAATAGGCAGTATAGATCACGGTTTGGGAAACCTGAGTGACAGAGGAAACAGGATCAGAAACAAGCCAGTCGGCCCTTGAACTTTCCTCACCATTCAATGATCATTGATGATTCAATCAACACCATTTTCACTTCCTCCTCATAACTCCTTCACCCCTTGTGATTCAAAGGTCCAGCAATCTCCACCTTGAATATGTCCAATAATCCTCAGGGTGAGTGGGCCTTTCAAAATTTCTGCCTCAAGCAAAAGAAATTTCCTTCCCTTGATGCTGAGTTCTTTGTTGTTTGTCATCAATATCAATGATCTGTATGATAATGTGGTCAACTGGGTCAGCAAATTTGTAGATGACACCAAGATTGGGGGTATAAAGCACAGTGAGGCTTATTATGGCTTATAGCAGGATCTGAAACGGCTGAAAAATGACAGATGAAATTTAATGTAGAAAAATGCCTGATTAAACTTCGGTATGACCAGCCAGGGTAGGTCTTACATAGTGAACGGCAGGGCACTGAGGAGAGTGGTAGAACAAAGGGTTCTGGGAATATAGATCCATAATTCATTGTAAGTGATGTCACAGGCAGATAGGGTCATAAATAAATCTTTTAGCACATTGGCCTTCATAAATCAATGTACAAGAGATGGGATGTTCTGTTGAAGTTGTATAAGATGTTGGTGAGGCTTAGTTTGGAGTATTTTGGTCACCTACCTACAGGAAAGATGTAAACAAGGTTGAACACGTACAGAGAAGATTTACAAGGATGTTGCCAGGTCTGGACAACCTGAGTTATAAGGAAAGATTGAATAGGCTAGGACTGCATTCCTTAGAATGTAGAAGATTGAGAGGAGATTTGAAAGAGAAATACAAAATTGTGAGGTGTATAGATAGGGTAAATGCAAGCAGGCTTTTTCCACTGAGGTTGGGTGGGATCACAACCAGGGGTCATCGCTTAAGGATGAAAGATAAAAAGTTTAAAGGGAACATGAGGGGAAACTTATTCATTCAGAGGGCCAAGGGAGTATGGAATGAGCTGCCAGCTCAAGTGATGTATGTGAGCTCCATTTCATTCTTTAAGAGAATTTTGGATAGATATGTGGATAGTAGGGGTATAGGGCTATAGTCCCGGTGCAGGTTGATGAGTGTAGGCTGTTTAAGTGGTTTTGACATGGACCTAATAGGCCAATGGGCTTATTTATGTATGTTACCTCTCTATGACTCTTTGACTCTTATCTCAAATAGGAGACTCTTTATTCTAAAATGATGCCTCCTAGTTCTGGGCACACCAGGGGAAACATCTTTCAGCATCTACTTCGTTCTCTGATAAAGAAGAAGAGAGAGATGTATGACATGTATCGGAAACAGGGATGAAGGGAAGGCAGTGGATGTTGTCTACATGGACTTCAGTAAGGCCATTGACAAGGTTTCACACGGGAGGTTAGTTAGGGAGATTTAGTTGCTAGTTATACTTGGTGAGGTAGTAAATTGGATTAGACATTTGCTCAATGGGAGAAGTCAGATAGTGGGAGTGGAGGATTGCTTCTCTGAGTGGAGGCCTGTGACTAGTGGTGTGCCACAGGGATCAGTGCTGGGTTCATTGTTATTTGTCATCTATATCAATGATCTGGATATAATGTAGCAAATTGGATCAGCAAATTTGCTGATGATACAAAGATTGGAAGCGTAGTGGACAGTGAGGAAGGTTTTCAAAGTTTGCAGAGGGATTTGGACCAGCTGAAAAAAATGGGCTGAAAAATGGCAGATGGAGTTTAATACGGACAAGTGTGAGGTATTGCACTTTGGAAGGACAAACCAAGGTAGAACATACAAGGTAAATGGTAAGGCACTGAGGAGTGCAGTAGAACAGAGGGATCTGGGAATACAGATACAAAATTCCCTAAAACTGGTGTCACAGGTAGATAGGGTCATAAAGAGAGCTTTTGGTACATTGACCCTTATAAATTAAAGTTGGAATGTTATGGTGAGGTTGTATAAGGCATTGATGAGGTTGAATTTGGAGTATTGTGTGCAGTTTTGGTCACCAAATTACAGGAAGGAAAGTAATAAGGTTGAAAGAGTGCAGAAAAGGTTTACAAGGCTGTTGTCGGGAATTGAGAAACTTGAGTTACAGAGAAAGGTTGAATAGGTTAGGACTTTATTACCTGGAGTGTAGAAGAATGAGAAGAGATTTGATAGAGGTATATAAAATTATGATGAGTATAGATAGAGTGAAAGCAAGCAGGCTTTTTCCACTGAGGCTAGGGGAGAAAAAAAACCAGAGGACATGGGTTAAGGGTGAAAGGGGAAAAGTTTAAAGGGAACTTTAAAGGGGGGGGTTTCATCACACAGAGAGTGGTAGGAGTGTGGAATGAGCTGCCAGATGAAGTAGTAAATGCGGGCTCACTTTTAACATTGACGAAAACCTTGTACAGGTACATAGATGAGAGGTGTATGGAGGGATATGGTCCAGGTGCAGATCAGTGGTACTAGGCAGAAAAATGGTTCAGCACAGCCAAGAAGGGTCAAAAGGCTTGTTTCTGTGCTGTAATGTTCTATGGTTCTATGTACTTTTGATCTCAAAGTTCAAAAACTTCAAAATGCAAAGTAAAATTTATGATCAGAGTACATATATGTCACCACACACAGCCCTGAATTTCTTTTCCCTACGGGCATACTCAGCAAATCTAAAGAACTGTGCCTATAACCAAGATCAAAAATGAATGCTAGCATTGTATTTGCCTTTCTCACCACCAACTTAACCTGAAAATTAACCTTTAGAGAATCCTGTACCTCAGTTTTTTGTATTTTCTCTCCATTTAGAAAATAGTCAACCCTTAGACCTCTTCTACCAAAGTGCATGACCATACACTTTCCAGCACTGTATTCCACCTCCACTTTCTTTGCCCATTCTCCTAATCTGTCTGTCCTGCTGTAGTCTCTTTACTTCCTCAAAACTACCTGCCCCTTCACCTATCTTCATATCATCTGCAAACTTTGCAACAGAGCCATCAATTCCATCATCCAAATCATTGACATGTAAAGGTGAAATGGATGAGGTGGTGGAATGGTGCTTTCAGGAGAAGATGACGAGTGAGAAGGAGTAAGCAGGGACATATTGGTTATGTGCCAGAAGTTTACACATCTTCATCTACATAAAACTTTACCAAACAAATTGTTGATAGATTGAACTTTTTCCAGGATAGTTTGCTACGCACCACTTCAAAATATTTTATAAGTTCAGTGAAGTTTGGATTCTCCTTGTAATTTGCAATGACTTCAGACTCTACTTTCTGTCCACCACATTCCATCGTCACTTGGGGCTGTTCCACCTCAAAAAGGTTTATACGTTTAAGGTCTCGGAGTCCCCAGAACAGAACCTAAAACAATAAAATGTCCTTTATACCTACTGGCAGATGATGTATTGAAAATTTACATGAAAATGCTAAAAGATTAACATTGAAACAAGTAATTGTGCAAAATCGAATACATTGGTTCAAACTATGTTCTTTCTGTACCCATGATAATTAAAAATAGTTCATTTAATTTGTGATTCATTCTACAGTTTAACATGTTTCAATTCTTCAGTGAGATAAGCAAGGCAGAACTCATTCTGCATTCCTACCGCTTGACAGCTTACTGTTTGGGAAGTGCTTTGAAGAGCAGCCTAGATGACTGACAGCAATCATTTAGTGGATAGTGCACACTGCTGACCAGGAGTCACAATGGTGGAGAGAAAAAAAACTGAGAGTGAATGAATAGTCATTTGAGTAATCCACTTTTTTCTGCAGATTACTGAGCTTTGAGAGTTGTTGGAACCTTAGTTAATCAGCAAAGTGCAGAATAGTCTATTTTGTTTCCTATTTGTATTCAGATGTGAAAAGATGCTAAGATGTCAGAAGATGGGCTGCTTGCTGCAAGATACTTGCCCTCTGATGATGTGCAGGTGCAGTTGAACTTGTGTTTAATGGTAACACACCTGATGCGTATTTTGCTGATCATCAAGATTCATTAATTTAAACGATGGTCAATGCTTGACATTTGAGTTGTGCAAACATTATCCTATATGGAAGTATGCGTTGGGAGAATTAATTTAGATGGATAATTGTTGAAATGAGTGGCGGGAAGCGGACCCAAGTGTAGGACACAGGCACGGAGACTTGGCACAGAGAATGACTTGGACACATAGTCTGGACAGGGGCTCCGAGCCTCGACTTGGACTGAACTGGAACACGGAGCCTGGAACTGGAGCATGGAGACAGCAACACTAAACAAAGACAGACGGTTCATATCTTGGCTCGGAGGAGCGGCAAACAGCCAGCAATCCTCAACTAGACACGAAGCAACAGAATTCCCAACTCGTAGTAGTGGCAAATGGCTGGACCTACTCAGCTGGGAACAAGACAACTAAACCAACTAACAACCGACACTACGAATCTTGACACATAGTAGGTCATGAAACAGTAAACGGCTGGCAATTATTTAGATGGACATGAGACGACCAAAAACAAACAACGACAGACCACTCACATCCCGGCTCAGAGCAAAGGCAAAATGGCCGGCAACACTCAGCTGGACATGAGACGACAAAAACGAACAATGACAGTCCATTTGTATCTTTGCTCAGAAGAGTATCCGTTATTCCTAGCGGCTCGGAAGACAGTCCCTTATTCTTGGCGGCTTGGAATGAGCATAGCCACACTGCTGAGGTGACGAACCAGCAGCGAGTAGATGTAAGCCAGAGCTTTTATGTTGCCAGTTTGAATAAGAATCAGGTGCCTCAATCAAGGAGCCAGGCAAAACATGGAGAAAAGGAAATCAACAATTAAAAAGTCAGCGGACCGGATCGTGACAATAATTACCTCAATTCTGAACTTCTTGAGTGTTGGCCGGATTGTCACAGGAATAATGAAATGTTTTTCCTGTACATCAAGAAATTCTGGATTCCTGGATTCCACATCTTCTGGCAGAGAAGGCTGAAACAGATCATAGGTAAGAGATGTTCCTCTACTTGTTTCACTTTGGTTAAACATTTTTTGAGCACATTCGTGCTTCCTTTTGTTTACTTTGAAAAATTAGGTTAGACCCCAAATCTATGAAATTCTGCCTCCTCAATGGAATTAGACCCTAATCTGTGGGATTCTACCCCTTCAATGGGATTAGACCCTAATCTGTGGGATTCTACCCCTTCAATGGGATTAGACCCTAATCTGTGGGATTCTACCCCTTCAATGGAATTAGACCCTAATCTGTGGGATTCTACCCCTTCAATGGAATTAGACCCTAATCTGTGGGATTCTACCCCTTCAATGGGATTAGACCCCAATCTGTGAGTTTCTGCCTCAATAGGATCAGACCCCAATCTGTGGGATTCTGCCTCAATAGGTTCAGACCCCAATCTGTGGGATTCTGCCTCAATGGGATTAAACCCTAATCTATGACATTCTGCCTTAATGGGATTAGTCAATCTGTGATATTCTGCCTCTTCAATGGGACTAGGCCATAATCTGTGGGATTCTGCCTCAATGGGATTAGACTTCAATCTGTGAGATTCTACCCCCTCAATGGGATTAGACACTAATCTGTGGGATTCTACCCCTTCAATGGGATTAGACCCCAATCTGTGAGTTTCTGCCTCAATGGGATTAGGCCCCAATATGTGACATTCTGCCCCCTCAGTAGGATCAGACCCCAATCTGTGGGATTCTGCCTCAATAGGTTCAGACCCCAATCTGTGGGATTCTGCCTCAATGGGATTAAACCCCAATCTGTGACATTCTACCTTAATGGGATTAGTCCTCAATCTGTGAGATTTTGCCTCCTCAATGGGATTAGACCCCAATATGTGGGATTCTGCCTTAATGGGATTAGTCCTCAATCTGTGATATTCTGCCTCTTCAATGGGACTAGGCCGTAATCTGTGGGATTCTGCCTCAATGGAATTAGACTTCAATCTGTAAGATTCTACCCCCTCAATGGGATTAGGCCTTAATCAGTGGGATTCTGCCTCAATGGGTTAGACCTCAATCTGTGAGATTCTACCTCAATGGGATTAGTCTTCAATCTGTAAGATTCTGGCTCCTCAAGGGGATTAGGCTCTAATCTATGGGATTCTGCCTCCTCAATAGGATTAGACCCCAATCTGTGGGATTCTACCCCCTCAGTGGGACTAAACCCCAATCTGTGGGATTCTGCCTCAATAGGATTAAAACTCAATCTATGGGATTCTGCCCCCTCAGTGGGATTAAACCCCAATCTATGGGATTCTGCCCCATCAATGGGATTGAAAATCCCTTCCCATCTGCATCATATCTCACTTTCCACTACTATTGATGCTCAGCAAATCTCTCACTTACTTTGAGAAGTTAAATGAATACATTTGTACTCATACCAACTGTCCGAATTTACCCCTGACCTTAAGAATCCTAAAACATTTACTCAGTTTCTTTTATATAAACTATTTGGTGTTTATCTCAAAATTATCCCAGTTGATAAATCAAATTTAAAGAAATAAAGGTTGTGTCTATATAAATCTTCACAGCAAATGTAAATTTGCAGGCAACTATTATGATGCTTAAATGAAAATGTCAATGGAACATGTCCAGGAACAGAACATACATTAGATCATCATCTAGCGGTAGGAGAAACTAAAATCACCAAAATATAATAATCATAGATTCCGTAAGGGGTTGTTATAAGAGCATAGGAAGTGAAATTAGGTATAGACCATTCAACTCCTCTTGCCCCCTCCAGCATTCACTCAGAACATGGTTAACTCTCTACCCCAGTACCACATTTCTGCACTGAACCAAAGTCCTCAAATCCCTTATATTGAAAATCTAATGCTATCAGTCCTGATGCACTTAATGATCAAGTTTCCAAAGTTCTCTTTGAAAGAGCATACTTAGCTTTCGATTCTCAGAATATGGATCCCATCTGATTAAAGTGGAGCTTTTTCACTCTTGCACAATATTCTCTTAATATTTGTGCCTTCAATCAAAATCCCTTACATTATATTCAGTCATACCTTTAACTTCCAAATTTATGCCAATCTCAGATAACAATTCTAAGACTGTTTTTATTTGAGTTGTGTATTTTAATTGCTATCAGTTTTAAAAAGTTTCATCAAACTTACATTCTAAGTTCAGCCTATAGTATCCTTAATGAGAAGCCTAACCATTGGCAGGCAACACTGAAAACAGTATAAGACCATAAGATATATGAGCAGAATTGTGCCATTTGGCCCCTCGAGTCTGCTCTGTCATTGATCATGGCTGATCCAATTTTTTTCTCAGCACCAACCACCCCATATCTCTTCATGCCCTGACCAATCAAGAACCATTTTGTCTGCAAACTTTGCAACAAAGCTTTCAATTCCATCATCCAACATGTTGATATATCACATAGAACATAGCATAGTACAGCACATTACAGGCCCTTCGGCCCTAAATGTTGTACTGACCCTCAAACCCTGCCTCCCACTTAACCCCCCACCTTAAATTCCTCCTTATACATGTCTAGTAGTCTCTTAAACTTCACTTGTGTATCTGCCTCCACCACAGACTCAGGCAGTGCATTCCACACACCAACCACTATCTGAGTAAAGAGCCTTCCTCTAATATCCTGCTTGAACTTCCCTCCCCTTACCTTAAAGCCATGTCCTCTTGTACTGAGCAGTGGTGCCCTGGGGAAGAGGCGCTGACTATCCACTCTAACTATTCCTCTTAATATCTTGTACACCTCTATCATGTCTCCTCTTATCCTCCTTCTCTCCAAAGAGTAAAACCCCTAGCTCCCCTAATCTCAGATCATAATCCATACTCTCTAAACCAGGCAGCATCCTGGTAAATCTCCCCTGTACCCTTTCCAATGCTTCCACATCCTTCCTATAGTGAGGTGACCAGAACTGGACACAGTACTCCAAGTGTGGCCTAACCAGAGTTTTATAGAGCTGCATCATTCCATCGCATCTTTTAAACTCTATCCCTCGATTTATGAAAGCTAACACCCCATAAGCTTTCTTAACTACCCTATCTATCTGTGAGGCAACTTTCAGGGATCTGTGGACATGTATCCCCAGATCCCTCGGCTCCTCCGCACTGCCTTGGAGTTTGTCCTTCCAAAGTGTACCACCTCACACTTCTCCGGGTTGAACTCCATCTGCCACTTCTCAGCCCACTTCTGCAGCCTATCAATGTCTCTCTGCAATCTTCGACAATCCTCTACATTATCTACAACACCACCAACCTTTGTGTCATCTGCAAACTTGCCAACCCACCCTTCTACCCCTACATTCAGGTTGTTAATAAAACTCACGAAAAGTAGAGGTCCCAGAACAGATCCTTGTGGGACACCACTAGTCACAACCCTCCAATCTGAATGTACTCCCTCCACCACGACCCTCTGCCTTCTGCAGGCAAGCCAATTCTGAATCCACCTGGCCAAATTTCCCTGGATCCCATGCTTTCTGACTTTCTGAATAAGTCTACCGTGTGGAACCTTGTCAAATGCCTTACTAAAATCCATGTAAATCACATCCACTGCACTACCCTCATCTATATGCCTGGTCACCTCCTCAAAGAACTCTATCAGGCTTGTTAGACATGATCTGCTCTTCACAAAGCCATGCTGACTGTCCCTGATCAGACCATGATTCTCTAAATGCCCATAGATCATATCTCTAAGAATCTTTTCCAACAGTTTTCCCACCACAGATGTAAGGCTCACTGGTCTATAATTACCTGGACTATCCCTGCTACCTTTTTTGAACAAAGGGACAACATTCACCTCCCTCCAATCCTCCGGTACCATTCCCATGGACAACGAGGACATAAAGATCCTAGCCAGAGGCTCAGCAATCTCTTCACTCGCCTCGTGGAGCAGCCTGGGGAATATTCCATCAGGCCCCGGGGACTTATCCGTTCTAATGTATTTTAACAACTCCAGCACCTCCTCTCCCTAATATCAACATGCTCAAGAAAATCAACCTCACTCATATTGTCCTCACCGTCACCAAGTTCCCTCTCATTGGTGAATACTGAAGAGAAATATTCATTGAGGACCTCGCTCACTTCCACAGCCTCCAGGAACATCTTCCCACTTTTATCTCTAATCGGTCCTACTTTCACTCCTGTCATCCTTTTGTTCTTCACACAATTGAAGAATGCCTTGGGGTTTTCCTTCAACCTACTCGCCAAGGCCTTCTCATGCCCCTTTCTTGCTCTTCTCAGCCCCTTCTTAAGCACCTTTCTTGCTACCCTATATTCCTCAATAGACCCATCTGATCCTTGCTTCCTAAACCTCATGTATGCTGCTTTCTTCCACCTGACTAGATTTTCCACTTCACTTGTCACCCATGGTTCTTTCACCCTACCATTCTTTATCTTCCTCACTGGGACAAATTTATCCCTAACGTCCTGCAAAACATCCTTAAACATCGACCACATGACCATAGTACATTTCCCTGCAAAAACATCTTCCCAATTCACACCTGCAAGTTCTAGCCTTATAGCCTCATAATTTGCCCCTCCCCAATTAAAAATTTTCCTGTCCTCTCTGATTCTATCCTTTTCCATAATAATGCTAAAGGCCAGGGAGTGGTGATCACTGTCCCCCAGATGCTCACCCACTGACAGATCTATGACCTGACCCGGTTCATTACCTAATACTAGATCTAGTATGGCATTCCCCCAGTCGGCCTGTCAATTTACTGTGGCAGGAATCCGTCCTGAACACACTTAACAAATTCTGCCCCATCTAGATATAAAGGAGATACTGAGTGAGGTAGTTCTCTTTTGGAAGAGGACAGCGAAGCTTGAGAGGAAGTGCGGCGGCGGCCATTTTCAAATTGTCCAATTGCTTCTCAGATCGGAGTTCTGAGAGGCGGGACTGCGCAGGCGCGTGAAGGAGGCCCGGGAAGGAGGGAAGATATATAAAGAACGCCGCCTTAAGAAGCAGGCAGCTTCGTTTGCGGGCAGCGGAGTGAGCCGGGTGCAGAGTGTAGGGCTTGGGCTCGGGGGCTTAGGCGGAAGAGGGCACAGTAGGCTTATCTTTTAGTTCTTGTATTTTCAGTTATTTGGGAGGTATGAGTGTGAGGGCAGCTTGTTGTTCTCGGTGTCGGATGTGGGAGATCCTGGAGTCTCCGAGCCTCCCGGACGTCCACATCTGCGCCAGGTGCGCCGAACTGCAGCTCCTGAGGGACCCAGTTAGGGAACTGGAGCTGCAGCTCGATGACCTTCGCCTGGTCAGGGAGAGTGAGGAGGTGATAGAGAGGAGTTACAGGCAGGTGGTCACTCCGGGACCACGGGAGGCAGATAGGTGGGTTACAGTCAGGAAGGGGAAGAGGCAGGTACTAGAGAGTACCCCAGTGGCTGTACCCCTTGACAATAAGTACTCATGTTTGAGTACTGTTGGGGGGGACAGCCTACCTGGTTGGAGTGACAGTGGCCGAGCCTCCGGCACAGAGGATGGCCCTGTAGCTCAGAAGGGTAGGTTAGAAGAAAGAGGTCCATAGTAATAGGGGACTCAATAGTCAGTGGCTCAGACAGGCGTTTCTGTGGAGGTGACCGGGAGCCCCGGATGGTAATTTGCCTCCCTGGTGCCAGGGTTCGGGACGTTTCTGATCGCATCCAAGATATCCTGAAGTGGGAGGGTGAAGAGCCAGAGGTCGTGGTACATGTAGGTACCAATGACATAGGAAGGAAAGGGGAAGAGGTCCTGAAACGAGAGTATAGGGAGTTAGGAAGGCAGTTAAGAAGAAGGACCGCAAAGGTAGTAATCTTGGGATTACTGCCTGTGCCACGCGACAGTGAGAGTAGGAATAGAATTAGGTGGAGGAGCAGGGGGCAGGGATTCAAGTTTCTGGACCATTGGGACCTCTTCTGGGGCAGGAGTGACCTGTTCAAGAAGGACGGGTTACACTTGAATCGTGGGGGGACCAACATCCTAGCGGGGAGGTTTGCTAGGGCTACAGGGCGGACTTTAAACTAGTAAGATGGGGGGGCGGGAGACTATTTGAGGAGACTATGGGAGAGGAGGTTAGTTCACCAGTGGAGCAAGTAAATAGACAGTGTGTGAGGGAGGAAAGGCAGGTGATGGAGAAGGGATGCGCTCAGCCCGAAGATGTAGGGGAGAAGAAAGAAAAGGATAATAAATTTGAATGCATTGTTAGGGATGGAAAGAGAGGAGGAGATGGAGAGTATCTTAAATGTATCTATTTTAATGCTAGGAGCATTGTAAGAAAGGTGGATGAGCTTAAAGTGTGGATTGATACCTGGAATTATGATGTTGTAGCTATTAGTGAAACATGGTTGCAGGAAGGGTGTGATTGGCAACTAAATATTCCTGGATTTAGTTGCTTCAGGTGTGATAGAGTAGGAGGGGCCAGAGGAGGAGGTGTTGCATTGCTTGTCCGAGAAAATCTTATGGCAGTGCTTTGGAAGGATAGATTAGAGAGCTCCTCTAGGGAGGCCATTTGGGTGGAATTGAAGAATGGGAAAGGTGCAGTAACACTGATAGGAGTGTATTATAGGCCACCCAATGGGGCGCGTGAGTTGGAAGAGCAAATGTGTAAGGAGATAGCAGATATTTGTAGTAAACACAAGGTGGTGATTGTGGAAGATTTTAATTTTCCACACGTAGACTGGGAAGCTCATTCTGTAAAAAGGCTGGATGGTTTAGAGTTTGTGAAATGTGTGCAGGATAGTTTTTTGCAACAATACATATAAGTACCGACTAGAGATGGGGCAGTGTTGGATCTCCTGTTAGGGAATGCGATAGGTCAGCTGACAGATGTATGTGTTGGGGAGCACTTCGGATCCAGTGATCACAATAGCATTAGCTTCAATATAATTATGGAGAAGGACTGGACCTAGAGTTGAGATTTTTGATTGGAGAAAGGCTAACTTTGAGGGGATGCGAAGGGATTTAGAGAGAGTGGATTGGGTCAAGTTGTTTTATGGGAAGGATGTAATAGAGAAATGGAGGTCATTTAAGGGTGAAATTATGAGGGTACAGAATCTTTATGTTCCTGTTAGGGTGAAAGGAAAGGTTAAAGGTTTGAGAGCACCATGGTTTTCAAGGGATATTAGAAATTTGGTTTGGAAAAAGAGGGATGTCAACAATAGATATAGGCAGCATGGAGTAAAGGAATTGCTCGAGGAATATAAAGAATGTAAAAGGAATCTTAAGAAAGAGATTAGAAAAGCTAAAAGAAGATACGAGGTTGGCAAATAAGGTGAAAGTAAATCCGAAAGGTTTCTACAGTTATATTAAAAGCAAGAGGATAGTGAGGGATAAAATTGGCCCCTTAGAGAATCAGAGTGGTCAGCTATGTGTGGAACCAAAGGAGATGGGAGAGATTTTGAATGATTTCTTCTCTTCGGTATTCACTAAGGAGAAGGATATTGAATTGTCTAAGGTGTGGGAAACAAGTAAGGAAGTTATGGAACCTATGACAATTAAAAAGGTGGAGGTACTGGCGCTTTTAAGAAATTTAAAAGTGGATAAATCTCCGGGTCCTGACAGGATATTCCCCAGGACCTTGAGGGAAGTTTGTGTAGAAATAGCAGGAGCTCTGATGGAGATCTTTAATATGTCATTAGAAACGGGGATTGTGCCGGAGGTTTGGCGTATTGCTCATGTGGTTCCATTGTTTAAAAAGGGTTCTAGAAGGAAGCCTAGCAATTATAGACCTGTCAGTTTGACATCAGTGGTGGGTAAATTAATGGAAAGTATTCTTAGAGATAGTATTTATAATTATTTGGATATACGGGATCTGATTAGAAGTAGCCAGCATGGATTTGTGTGTGGAAGGTCATGTTTGACAAACCTTATTGAATTTTTTGAAGAAGTTACGAGGAATGTTGACGAGGGTAAGGCAGTGGATGTAGTCTATATGGACTTCAGCAAAGCCTTTGACAAAGTTCCACATGGAAGGTTAGTTAAGAAGGTTCAGTCGTTAGGTATTAATGCTGGAGTAATAAAATGGATTCAACAGTGGCTAGATGGGAGATGCCAGAGAGTAGTGGTGGATAATTGTTTATTGGGATGGAGGCCGGTGACTAGCGGGGTGCCTCAGGGATCTGTTTTGGGCCCAATGTTGTTTGTAATATACATAAATGATCTGGATGATGGGGTGGTAAATTGGATTAGTAAGTATGCCGATGATACTAAGGTAGGAGGTGTTGTGGATAATGAGGTGGATTTTCAAAGCTTGCAGGGAGATTTATGCCGGTTAGAAGAATGGGCTGAACGTTGGCAGATGGAGTTTAATGCTGAGAAGTGTGAGGTTCTACATTTTGGCAGGAATAATCCAAATAGAACATACAGAGTAAATGGTAGGGCATTGAGGAATGCAGAGGAACAGAGAGATCTAGGAATAACTGTGCATAGTTCCCTGAAAGTGGAGTCTCATGTAGATAGGGTGGTGAAGAGGGCTTTTGGAACGCTGGCCTTTATAAATCAAAGCATTGAGTACAGAAGTTGGGATGTAATGCTAAAGTTGTACAAGGCATTGGTAAGGCCAAATTTGGAATATTGTGTGCAGTTCTGGTCACCGAATTATAGGAAAGATATCAATAAATTAGAGAGATTGCAGAGATGATTTACTAGGATGTTACCTGGGTTTCAGCAATTAAGTTACAGAGAAAGGTTGAACAAGTTAGGTCTCTATTCATTGGAGCGTAGAAGGTTGAGGGGGGATTTGATCGAGGTATTTAAAATTTTGAGAGGGATAGATAGAGTTGACGTGAACAGGCTGTTTCCATTGAGAGTAGGGGAGATTCAAACTAGAGGACATGATTTGAGAGTTAGGGGGCAGAAGTTTAAGGGAAACACGAGGGGGTATTTCTTTACTCAAAAAGTGATAGCTGTGTGGAATGAGCTTCCTGTAGAAGTAGTAGAGGCCAGTTCAGTTGTGTCATTTAAGGTAAAATTGGATAGGTATATGGACAGGAAAGGAGTGGAGGGTTATGGGCTGAGTGCGGGTAGGTGGGACTAGGTGAGATTAAGGGTTCGGCACGGACTAGGAGGGCCAAGATGGCCTGTTTCCGTGCTGTGATTGTTATATGGCTATATGGTTATATGGTTATATAGACTCTTGAAACTAATCAGGTGCCAAACAATATTAGGGAAGTTAAAGTCACCCATGATAACAACCCTGTTATTGTTGCACCTTTCCAAAATCTGCCTCCCAATCTGCTCCTCGGTATCTCTGCTGCTACCAGGGGATCTATAATAAACCCCCAATAGAGTAACTGCTCCCTTCCTGTTCCTGACTTCCACCCATACTGACTCAAAAGAGGATCCTGCTACATTACCCACCCTTTTTGTAGCTTTAATAGTATCCCTGACCAGTAATGCCACCCCTCCTCCCCTTCCCCCCCCCCCCTTTCCCCCCTCTCTATCCCTTTTAAAGCACTGAAATCCAGGAATATTGAGAATCCATTCCTGCCCTGGTGCCAGCCAAGTCTCTGTAATGGCCACTACATCATAGTTCCATGTATGTATGTATCCAAGCTCTCAGTTCATCACCTTTGTTCCTGATGCTTCTTGCATTGAAGTACACACACCAGCCCTTCTACCTTACTACCTTTATACCCTTTATTCTGCTTCTCTTTCCTCAAAGCCTCTCTATATGCTAGATCTGGATTTACTCCATGCACTTCTTTCACTGCTCTATCACTCTGAGTCCCATCCCCCTTGAAAATTAGTTTAAACCCTCCTGAACCATGCTAGCAAACCTACCTGCAAGGATATTGCTCCCCCTCGAGTTCAGGTGCAACCCATCCAATCTGTACAGGTCCCACCTTCCCCAGAAGAGATCCCAATGATCCAAAAATCTAAAACCCTGCCCCCTGCACCAACTCCTCAGCCACGCATTCAACTGCGATCTCCTCCAATTCTTACCATCACTATCACGTAATACTGTCAGCAATCTTGAGAACGCCACCCTTGAGATCCTGTTCTTCAGCCTTCTGCCTAGTTCCCGAAACTCACACTTCAGGACCTTATCCCTCTTCCTGGCTATGTCATTGGTACCAACATGTATCACAATTTCTGGTTGCTTCCCTCTTGTGCCAGGATGTCATGCACCCAGTCAGAGACATCTCGGACCCTGGCACCCGGTAGGCAACAAACCATGCGGGTGTCCTTCTCACGTCCACAAAATCTCCTGTCTACTCCCCTGACTATAGAGTCTCCAATGACAACAGCTCTCCTCTTCTCCGTCCCACCCTTCTGCACGACAGGGTCAGACTCAGTGCCAGAGGCCCTGCCACCGTGGCTCACACCTGGTCAGTCGTCCTCGCCAACAGTATCCAGGACGGTAAACTTATTATTCAGGGGAATTGGTACGGGGGTGCTCTGCACTACCTGTCTACTCATCTTTGCTTCCCCCCTCTGACTGTCACCCAACGACCAGCTTCCCGCAGCCCAGGTGTGACTACCTCCCTGTAGCTCTCATCTATGACTGCCTCATTCTCCCTTATGAGTCGAAGGTCATCCAGCCGCTGCTCCAGATTCCTCACACGGTTTTCCAGATCACCCAGCCGCAAGCACTTCTGGCAGATGTGACTCTGCGGGAGAGGGGAGTTCCCCCAAGACTGCCACATCTCACGGGAGAGGCACATCACCGTCTCAGGAGGCATTGTAAAGACGAACTGGGAACAAGCTCGTCCTCCGCCTCTTCTCGTCAAAGCTTCTTGAGTCAAAGCCTCAAAGCTCCACTCCTTCACTGGCCCACTCACTCACTGGCTGCTTTCCACAGGCCGCTCTGCTTGAGTTACTCCTCTATTTATTTGTTTGAGCTTTCCAAACGTAAAAAGAATCGGGCCCAACACAGATCCCTGTGGAACACAATTAGTCACTGGCAGCCAGTTAGAAAAGGCTCCTTTTATTCCCACTCTTTACCTCCTGCCAATCAGCCACTTCTTTATCCATGCTAGAATCTGCCATGTAATACTATGGGCTCATAGCTTGTTAAGCAGCCTCACGTGTGGCAACTTGTCAAAGGGATTCTGAAAATCCAAGTGCACAACATCAACCAATTCTCCTTTGCCTATCCTGTTTATTACTTCATCCCTAACCTTCCCTCCTGCCAACTGCACTGTCCTCATTATCACTTCACATTTCCTTTCACCTCTGCTGGAAAGGGCTGTGGCTAGATTGATCATTTTCCCTACATGAAGTACTTTGTCCTTGCTTTACCATAGGAGCCCAACTTCTAGTCAAAACAACTCTAGCAAATTTGGTAAATATCATTTTCTTTGATTATCTTATGTATTTCTATATTATCTTTGGAAATTCTTCTATAACTTCCTCAATAATGGAATCCAGCATGGGTAACTAAAGGTAATGAATAACTATCATTCACTTTAGCTATGGAGGCAAGTCAATGATTTGAGAAGGATTGGTTTTCCTACCTCTCCATATCCACTGTAATCGAGTTCGATCAGTTCAAAAGCTGCCAGCAGTTCACCACCCCTTGTTTTGCCTTTGTAAATGTCATGAAATTCTAAGGTTGGTTTCTCATATTTTTCTTCCTGCAGTTTAATCTGGGGAACTGCAAAAGCTCGTCCAAGGAATTCAGGGCTGCCCTGCAATTTATGGAATGGTACTGTTAGAAATTATCATTCAAACATGCCATGATACAAAATCACTGCAGATCTAAATGAAACATCACAGAAGAGAGACATGAATTCACAGTTTCTTTGCCAACTTTCATCTAGAGGCCTGGGTTGTTTATAGGAAGGAAGAGGTGGAGAATTAAATCCCCTCTATTCAGAGATGCTCTTCTGCACACCACTGTTGTAACATGTGATTGAGTTACTGTTGCCTTCCTGTCAGCTTGAACCAGTCTGACCTTTCTCCTTTGACCTCTCTCAATAAGAAGGTGTTTTCACCCATAGAACTGTGCTCATTGGAATTTTTGTTTGTCGCGCCATTCTCTGTAAACTCTAGAGACTGCTGTGCATGGAACTCCCAGAAGATCAGCAGTTTCTGAGATACTCAGACCATCCCACCTGGCAACAACAATCATCCCACAGTCAAATTCACTTAGATCACCTTTCTTCCTCATTCAGATTTCTGGTCTGAACAACAAATGAATGTCATAACCATGTCTGCATGCTTTTATGCATTGAGCTGCTGCTACATGATTGGCTAATTAGATATTTGCATTAACAAGCTGGTGTAGAGGTGTGTATAATAAAGTGGCTACTCAGTGTAATATGGACCCACACCCACTAGTACAATACCACAATGATATGCAAAAGCAGTCTTGTACTCACTGTACTGCACAGATGTTATACTGTGACAGATTTGTGTTCACTGTCCTTTAACCTTTGTGTCATACAGTTTCAGTTGTCTGAATATGGGCAATGCCCATGTTACATAAGGGTTCTGTTCCTGAGTGTATTGCTGTTCCAAGTGTATTGCTCGACATATATATACCTTTAGTTAATGAAGAATAGCCCTAATCCATAATTAAACTCATACAATAAATACTGTATTCAGTGATTACTGAGTATCATGAAAGATTTTGTTATCCTAATTACTATCTTCGAGAAATATTGAAGAATTTGAGTAAATTTGGAATTCTGGTCATTAGTAATCCAGGGAGCCCATGTACAAATATAACATCTCTCATTTTTATGCATGAGGAAAATAACAATAGGGGGTTTTCCTGCCCTAAAACTAAGGAAACAGAAGGTGAAAAATTCTTCAAATCATATATTAGAGACCATTTGTCATTTGTCCACAACCAACTGAACAAGAGGGGAAAGGACAGAATTTAGCTTTATGAAAGTAAGCAAGAGGAGATAATAGGTGTCATGGAATGCATAAGAATTGACATTCCCCAGAAGCTGATGAATTCTATGCCGATAATTGTCATGGCATTTATACAACAGAAATAGACATAATGTCCTCCTATGTGCTACAAATATTTGTAATTCTATGAATAAAATGTAACATGGATTAAGTATTTTTATCCTGATGATGTATATTCTTTAAGAAACTCACAAAGCTGTTAAAGTCGAAGATATTGATGATGATTATGGGTGGATCATCCTTCAGTTCATCTTTACTTCCTTCAATGAGTATCTGATCAAACAACAACATCTCACACCACATTGGAGACAAAGTTTCTTCCATGTACTGGGGAAGGATGTGAAAAAACAAAATCGGTCAGTCATTCTGCATTTCAGTAACGCTTATATAACATGAATCTAAAGCTCACAAAGAATATGATAACAAATCCAAAATCACTTGGGAACTACAACAGGCATGTACCTGGGGAAGGATAAAATAAAGTGACCAACTGGTAGTACAAAAGGATGACAAATTGAATGTTGAAGCTCCACTGATTATCCATTCCACAGATTTACTATTCTCTGGCTAAAAGAACTTTTCCTTACTTATATAACATATAACCATATAACAATTACAGCACAGAAACAAGCCATCTCGGCCCTTCTAGTCCGTGCCGAACGCTTACTCTCACCTAGTCCCACTGACCTGCATTCAACCCACAACCCTCCATTCCTTTCCTGTCCATATATCTATCCAATTTTTTAATAACTTCTATTATAAAGGGTCGCCCTCTAGTTCTGGATACCCTCATCATATGAAACAAAACCTCCACATCCAGCCCATCTAGTCCTTTCAACATTTGGTAGGTTTCAATGAGATCCCCATGCATTCTTCTGAATTCCAGTGAGTACAGGCCCAAAGCTGCCAAATGCTCCTCATATGTTAACCCCTTCATTCCTAGAATCATCCTTGTAAACGTCTTCTGGATTATCTCAAATGACAACACATCCTTTCTGAGATATGGGGCCCAAAACTGTTGACAATACTTACTAGTGTCTTATAAAGTCTCAGCATTATCTCCTTGCTTTTATATTCTATACCCCTTGAAAGAAATGCCAACATTGCATTTGCCTTCTTGACCACAGACTCAACCTGTAAATTAACTTTCTGGGAGTCTTGCACAAGGATTCCCAAGTCCTTCTGCATCTCTGATGTTTGAACCTTCTCACAAATTAGATAATAGTCTGCACTATTGTTTCCTTTACCAAAGTCCATTATCATATCACTCCAGTAGAAGTGGTAGAGGCAGGTTCGGTATTGTCATTTAAAGTAAAATTGGATAGGTATATGGATAGGAAAGGAACGGGGGGGGGGGGGGGTTATGGGCTGAGTGCGGGCCAGTGGGACTAGGTGAGTGTAAGTGTTGGCACGGACTAGAAGGGCTGAGATGGCCTGTTTCCGTGCTGTAATTGTTATATGGTTATATATTTCCCAACACTGTATATCCCATCTGCCACAATTTTGGTCATTCTTAAAATTTGTCTAAGTCCTTTTGTAGTTGTTTTGTTTCCTTAGCACTACCCACATCTCCACCTATCTTTGTAACATCAGCAAACTTTGCCACAAAGCCATCAATTCCATTATCCAAATCACTGAAAATGTGAAAAGTAGCAGTCTCAATACTGACCACTGAGGAATACCACTAGTCACTGGCAACTATCTAGAAAAGGCCCCCTTTTTTCCACTCACTGCCTCCTGTCTGTCAGCCATTCCTCTATCCTTGCCAGTATCCTTCCAGGAATACCATAGGATTTTATTTTGTTAAGCATCCTTATGTGTGGCACCTTATCAAATGCCTTCTGAAAATCCAAGTAAATGACATCCACTGCCTCTCTTTTGTCCACCCTGTTACTTACTTCCTCAAAGAACTGTGACAGATTTGTCAGGCAAGATTTCCCATGACAGAAACCATGCTGACTTTGACTTATCTTATCATTAGTCTCCCAGTACCTTGAAACCTCATCCTTGATAATAGACTCCAACACTTTCCCAATCAACGGGATTAGGCTAACTGGACTATAATTTCCTTTCTTTTGCCTTCCTCCCTTCTCAAAGAGTGGATTGATATTTGCAATCTTCCAGTCCTCTATGTCTACATCAGAATCAAGTGATTCTTGAAAGATCATGACCAATGCATCCATTATCTCTTCAGCAGCTTCCCTCAGTACCATTTGGTCCAGGCGACTTATAACCATATAACATATAACCATATAACAATTACAGCACGGAAACAGGCCATCTCGGCCCTTCTAGTCCATGCCGACGCTTACACTCACATAGTCCCACTGGCCGGCACTCAGCCAATAACTCTCCATTCCTTTCCTCTCCATTCTTTTCCATACCTATCCAATTTTACTTTAAATAACAATACTGAACCTGCCTCTACCACTTCTACTGGAAGCTCATTCCATACAGCTAACAATCTCTGAGTAAAGAAATTCCCCCTCGTGTTACCCTTAAAATTTTGCCCCCTAACTCTCAACTCATGTCCTCTTGTTTGAATCTCCCCTACTCTCAATGGAAAAAGCCTATCCACATCAACTCGATCTATCCCCCTCATTATTTTAAATACCTCTATCAAGTCCCCCCTCAACCTTCTACGCTCCAAAGAATAAAGACCTAACTTGTTCAACCTTTCCCTGTAACTTAGGTGCTGAAACCCAGGTAACAGTCTAGTAAATCTTCTCTGTACTCTCTCTATTTTGTTGATATTTTTCCTATAATTCGGTGACCAGAACTGTACACAATACTCCAAATTCGGCCTTACCAATGCCTTGTACAATTTTAACATTACATCCCAACTCCTATACTCAATGCTCTGATTTATGAAGGCCAGCATACCAAAAGCTTTCTTCACCACCCTATCCACATGAGATTCCACCTTCAGGGAACTATGCACCATTATTCCTAGATCACTCTGTTCTACTGCATTCTTCAATGCCCTACCATTTACCATGTATGTCCTATTTGGATTATTCCTACCAAAATGTAGCTCCTCACACTTATCAGCATTAAACTCCATCTGCCATCATTCAGGCCACTCTTCTAATTGGCCTAAATCTCTCAGTAAGCTTTGAAAACCTCCTTCATTATCCACAACACCACCTACCTTCTGACTAATCTGGGATCAAGTAATGGGGGAGACAGTTAGAGCAGTGGTGTGCTCTGTATGCAGTATGTGGGACATCATGGTCAACACAGTTGTCCCTGATGACCACACTTGCAAAAGGTGCATCCAGCTGCAGCTCCTATCAGACCGAGTTAGGGAGTTGGAGCTGGAGCTGGATGAACTATGGATCATTCGGGAGGCAGAGGCAGAGATAGATAAGAGTTATCGGGAGATAGTCACACCAAAAAGACAGGAGGTAGACAAATGGGTGATTGTCAAGAGAGGCAAGGGGGAGCAGACAGAGAGAGCAGAGCACACCTGTGGCCTTTCCCATCAACAATAAGTATACCGTTTTGGATACTGTTGGTGGGGATGACCTACCAGGAACAAGTTGCAGTGGTCCTGTCTCTGGCACTGAAGTTGGACCCTCGACCAGGAAGGAGAGGAGGGAAGAGAAGAGAGTGATAGTGATAGGGGATTCTATAGTCAGGGGGTGGATAGGAGATTTTGTGGGGAAGATCGGGAGACTTGGATGCTATGTTGCCTCCATGGTGCCGGGGTCCAGGACATCTCAGATCGGGTGCAGATTATTCTCGAGAGAGAGGGCAAGAACCCAGATGTTGTGGTCCATGTAGGGACCAATGACATGGGTAGGATGAGTGAGGGGGTCCTGTGAAGTGAGTTCAGGGAGTTAGGTGTGAAGCTGAAGGGCAGGACCTCCAGGATAACAATCTCAGGATTGCTACCTGTGCCACATGCGAGTGAGGCAAGAAACAGAAGGATTATACGGATTAATACATGGCTGAGGGGATGGTGCAGGAGGGAGGGCTTCAGGTTTTTAGATAATTGGGCTTTGTTCCAGGGAAGGTGGGATCTGTTCCGACGGGACGGTTTACACCTGAACTGGAGCGGTTCTAACATTCTTGCAGGAAAGTTTGCTAGTGTTGCTCGGGGGGGGTTAAACTAAATTTGCAGGGGGCAGGGATCCAGAATGCGAGAGGATAGCGAGATGAAGAATAAAGGACAGGTGGGGACTACACGGTTCTGAAATATTAAGTGTGTAGTAGAGAAAGGTGAGGCAGAACAAGTGATAAGGAGGACACGTGTACAGAGGGGTGGTCTGACAGAACATGGAGTTAAATGTGCAGAAAGAATAAGTAAATTTAGGAAGGACAACAAAATTCAAGGGGCGTATAGCCCGATGGGAGTTCGGGGAGCTGGGTTAAGCACAATAGGCAGCAATTTAAACAGAGAGAGGAGAAATGGGCTAAAAATTCTATATCTGAATGCACGAAGTGTCAGAAATAAGGCGGATGAGCTTGAAGCTCAGGTGCGAATGGGTAACTATGATGTTGTTGGGATAACAGAGACAGGGCTGCAGGGAGATCAGACCTAGTAAATGAATGTACAAGGGTATACATGCTATCGTAGGGACAGAAATGTGGGCAGAGGGGGTGGGGTGGCCCTGTTGGTGAGGAATGAGATTCAGTCCTTTGCAAGGGGGGACATAGGATCAGGAGAAGTAGAGTCTGTGTGGATAGAACTGAGGAACAGTAAGGGCAAAAAGACCCTAATGGGTGTTGTCTACAGGCCACCAAACAGTAGCATGGATATTGGGTGCAAGTTGAATAGGGAGTTAACATTGGCATGTGGCAAAGGTAATGTCGCAGTAGTTATGGGGGATTTCAACATGCAGGTGAACTGGGAGAATCAGGTTGGTGCTGGCCCACAGGATAGGGAGTTTGTAGAGTGCCTACGGGATGCATTCTTAGAACAGCTTGTACGAGAGCCGACCAGGGACAAGGCTATTCTGGATTTAGTCTTGTGTAATGAACAGGATTTGATAAGCGATCTTGAAGTAAAGGAGCCATTAGGAGGTAGTGACCATAATATGATAAGATTTTATCTGCAATTTGAGAAGGATAAGGGCAGATCGGAGGTGTCAGTGTTGCCGTTGAACAGGGGAAACTATGGAGCCATGAGGAAGGAGCTGGCCAAAGTTAACTGGACCGATATCCTAATGGAAAAGACAGTGGAACAGCAATGGCAGGTATTCTTGGGAATAATGCACAAGGTGCAAAATCAGTTCATCCCCCAGAGAAGGAAGGATTCAAAGGGGGGAAAGGGGCCACAGTGGTTGACAAAGCAAGTCAGAGATTGCACAGCATTAAAAAAAAGGAAATATGACAGAGCTAAGGTGAGTGGGAGGACAGATGATTGGGAAATTTTTAAGGAACAGAACTTAACTAAAAAGGCAATACGGGGAGAAAAAATTAGGTACAAACGCAAGCTAACCAGGAAAATAAAGGAGGATAGCAAAAGCTTTTTTAGGTATGTGAAGAGAAAGAAGATAGTTAAGAACAAAGTTGGGCCCTTGAAGAATGAATTGGGTGAAATTGTTATGGGAAACAGAGAATTGGCAGAAGAATATAATAAGTACTTTAGATCTGTCTTCACTAGGGAAGACATAAGCAATCTCCCAGATGTATGGATGGGCCAAGGACATAGGGTAACAGAGGAAATGAATCAGATTGACATTAGGAAGGAAACGGTGATGAGTAGACTGATGGGACTGAAGGCTGACAAATCCCCAGGTCCAGATGGTCTGCATCCTAGGGTACTAAAGGAGGTGGCCCTGGAAATTGCGGATGCATTGGTAATCATTTTCCAATGTTCCTTAGATTCAGGATCAGTTCCTGAGGATTGGAGAATGGCTAATGTTATCCCACTTTTTAAGAAAGGAGGGAGGGAGAAAACAGAGAACTATCATCCTGTCAGCCTAACATCAGTAGTGGGGAAGATGCTAGAGTGCATTATTAAAGATGAAGCAGTGGCATATCTAGATAGCAGTGATAGGATTGGACCGAGCCAGCATGGACTTACCAATGGCAAATCATGCTTGACTAATCTATTGGAGTTTTTTGAGGATGTAACCAGGAAGTTAGACAAGGGAGATCCAGTGGATGTAGTGTACCTCGATTTTCAGAAGGCAGTTGATAAGATCCCACATAGGAGATTGGTGGGTAAAATCAGAGCTCATGGCATTGGGGGGAAGATATTGACATGGATAGAAAACTGGTTGGCAGATAGAAAGCAAAGGGTAACGGTGAATGGGTGTTTCTCGGAATGGCAGGTGGTGACTAGTGGGGTGCTACAGGGCTCGGTATTGGGACGACAGCTGTTTATGATTTACATCAATGATTTAGATGAAGGCATTGAGAATAACATCAGCAAGTTTGCTGATGATACTAAGCTGGGTGGCAGTGTGACATGTGATGAGGATGTTAGGAGAATTCGGGGTGACTTGGATAGGCTGAGTGAGTGGGCAGATACTTGGCAGATGATGTTTAATGTGAATAAGTGTGAGGTTATCCACTTTAGGAGCAGATTATTATCTGAATGGTGAAAAGTTAAGTAAGGGAGGAATACAAAGAGATCTAGGAGTCCTTGTTCATCTGTTACTGAAGGTGAATGAGCAAGTGCAGCAGGCAGTGAAGAAGGATAATGGAATGTTGGCCTTTATTACAAAGGGAATTGAGTACAAGAGCAAGGAAATCCCTTTGCATTTGTACAGGGCCCTGGTGAGACCACACCTGGAGTATTGTGTACAGTTTTGGTCTCCAGGGTTAAGGAAGGACATCCTGGCTGTAGAGGAAGTGCAGCATAGATTCACGGGGTTAATTCCTGGGATGTCCGGACTGTCTTATGCAGAGAGGTTAGGGAGACTTGGCTTGTACACGCTGGAATTAAGGAGATTGAGAGGGGATCTGATTGCAACATATAAGATTATTAAGGGATTGGACAAGATAGAGGCAGGAAATATGTTCCAGATGCTGGGAGAGTCCAGTACCAGATGGCTTGGTTTGAGAATAAGGGGTAGGACATTTAGGACAGAGATAAGGAAAAACCTCTTCTCCCAGAGAGTTGTGGGGGTGTGGAATGCACTGCTTCAGAAGACAGTGGAGGCCAATTCTCTGGATGCTTTCAAGAAGGAGCTAGATAGGTATCTTATGGATAGGGGAATCAAGGGATATGGACAAGGCAGGAACCGGGTATTGATAGTAGATGATCAGCCATGATCTCAGAATGGCGGTGCTGGCTTGAAAGGCCGAATGGTCTACTTCTGCACCTATTGTCTATTGTCTACCTTAGTATCATCTGCATATCCACCTTAAGACCTTTCAGTTTGCCTCGCAATTTTTCTTTTCGAATAGCAATGCCATTCACACCTACTCCCTGATACGCAGACCTCTGGCACACTGCTAGTATCTTCCACAGTGAAGACAGATGCAAAGTACCCAAAAATTTCAACTCCCATTTCTTTGTCCCACATTACTACCTCATCAGCATCATTTTTCAGCGGTCCAATATCAACTCACCTCTCTTTTACTCTTTATATAACTGGAAAAACTTTTAGTATCCTGCTTTGTATTATTGGCTAGTTCGCCCTCATATTTCATCTTTTCCCTTCTTATTGCTTTTTAGTTGTTTTTTGTTGGATTTTAAAGCTTCCCAATCATTCAACTTCCCACTCACTTATGCTACCTTATATTCCCTTGGTTTTTATGTGATCCTTAACTTCCTTTGTCAGCTATGATTGCTTACCCCTGCCAGTTGAGACATCTGTGTCCTCAGTTGGACATATCTATCCTGCACCTTGTGAACTATTCACAGAAACTTCAGCCATCTCTGTTCTGTCATCATCCCTGCCTGTATCCTCCTCCAATCCACCCCGGCAAGCTCCTCTCTCATGCCTCTGTAATTCCCTTTATTCCATTGCGATACTGATACATAAGAAAGATGCTTCTCTCTCTCTCAAATTGCTGCATGAATTCAATTATTTTATGATCATTGTCTTCTAAGTGTTCCTTTATGTTAAGCTCCTTAATAAGACTTGGGTTATTACAGAACACCCAATCTAAGATAGCCTATGGGGTTGAGGGGTCCAGCATCAGCCATAGTGAAATTTTGAAGCAGGCTTGATGGGCTGAATGGCCTAATTCTGCGCCTGTGTCTTATAGTCTTATAGGTATGGAATTAATGCAAGCAAATGGGATTACAGATAGGCCAGATAGTTCACAATGGCATTTTCTGTGTTTTACAATTCTACCACCCCGTGAGAGGTAAAGAATGGGTAGTTAATCAGAGTCTATTTCCAGGGTCAGGATGTCGAAAATAAGGGGGCATAAGTTTCTGCTTTTAATATATTCTCCCAAGAGGATGAATATATTAAAATGAGAAAGTTTAAATTCACTGCCAGAAATATATGAGATATGACAGGTATTTACACATGTAGGGAACAGAGGGATATGAATCATCCTGTACACAGGCTGATTGAATTAGTTTAATTTGGCAAAATCTTTGGTGCAGACAGTTTTCACTGAGTGAGACACCATGAACATGATGGGTCAAAATGGCTGTAACTGTCCTGCACTGTAGTATAATTATATTAGGACACAACGGCTTCCCATATGGAGATGGCATGCCATGTGGAGCTCAGAATATCCTGTCCAGAATATGAGGGGCAATCATCTGCTTTTCTTGCTGTAAAAAAGTGTTTGTGAACTATTTTTATCACTCCTGTTACTGGACAAAAACAGCCTAATCATGTTTGTACTTCAAGGATTAACAGGATCTTTTATTACTGCTGCCACAAAGTTAAGAAATTTCATGACATCTTCTGGTAATATTAAACCCGACTCTGAGAATTGTTATTTGTCACTGGCCTTCAAAAGTATATTGAAACTTCATGTTCTAAGTTCAATCTCCATCTTCCCCAGACAGTACCTAGCAAGGATAATGCTATCAATATGTCAGACTGAACAGGAAGCGGGAATCTATTCCGTGCTTGCATCTCAAGGCACCTGTTCTTCCCTTCGTTCATTCTGAAATTAAGCTGCATTTCAATAACCCTGTATTTTCTTCATCTAATTTAAAAATAACCATTAAGTCCAGACTGAGAGATTCCAAATCCTTCAGGTTTGAACATACATTAGTGAATGTGGGCCACATGACCAAGCATATTGAAAATTTCAAAAACTGCACTAATTACACATAATATAAATGAACATTACATTGATTCAAGTTTCTTACTCTGGTTGATTGACACTGAGTTGAAAACACAACTCTTGCAAAGGGATCTGATAATCCAGTCTGGTCAGCTGCAAGCAATCCTCGGGCTTGGTACATGTGAGCGCGCAGCTGGAAATAACTGTTGTCTGTCAGCAAGAAAAAGATATTCAGTCACATAAAACAAAACAAAGAGCCTTGTAAATCAACCTCAAACCCTGGCCCTGGAGAGAGAGCATAGGAGATTCACCAGTATGTTGCCTAGATTACAGGAACTCAATTATGGAGAGAGATTGGACAGAGTGGAGTTGTTTTCCCTCAAGTGAAGGAGGCAGAGGGATGACCTAATAAGAGGCAAGATAGGACAGATAGTCTTTTTCCAAGGGTAGGGGTATTAAAAAAAAGAGAATAGTTCTAAAATGAAGAGAAGGGGATGTAGCAGGCAGGAGAGTGGTTGGTATCTGGAACTCACGGCTGGGGAACATAGTGCAATCAGATACGATGTCTGGATTTGAGGCATTTAGACAGATACTGAAATAGGCACAGTACAGAAGGATATGGACCTAATGCAGGCAATGGGACTTGAGTGGATGGGTAGAAGGATCGACACAGGGCCTGTTTCTGTGCTGTACTTCTCAATGACACTTCACAGCAATACAAAATCTGACATCTTGCACTCAGTCCTCACAGAAGAACGGCATCAACTGTTTTACGACTCTCTAATTATCCCAGTAATTCCTTGTGCCTCAATGAAAAAAATACCTTTGTAAACTCTAATTAACCCTACTTATTTTATTACCTGCTTAATATTAAATAGGACTAAGAAAGATTGTGGATCCAGAACTGGCTTGCCCACAGAAGGCAAAGAGTGGTTGTAGACGGGTCATATTCTGCAAGGAGGTCAGTCACCAGTGGAGTGCCTCAGGGATCTGTTCTGGGACCCTTACTCTTTGTGCTTTTCATAAATGACCTGGATGAGGAAGTGAATGGATGGGTTAGCAAGTTTGCTGATGACACAAAGGTTGGAAGTGTTGTGGATAATGTGGAAGACTGTCAGAGGTTACAGCGGGACATTGATAGGATGCAGAACTGGGCTGAGAAGTGGCAGATGGAGTTCAACCCAGATAAGCGTGAGGTGGTTCATTTTGGTAGGTCAAATATGATGGCAGAATATCGTATTATTGGTAAGAGTCTTGGCAGTGTGGATCTTGGGGTCCAAGTCCACAGGATGCTCAAAGCAGCTGTGCAGTTTGACTCTGTGGTTAAGAAGGCGTAATGGTGTATTGGGCTTCATCAGTCGTAAAAGTGAATTTAGGAGCCGAGAGGTAATGTTGCAGCTACATAGGACCCTGGTCAGACCCCACTTGGGGTGTTGTGCACAGTTCTGGTCACCTCACTACAGGAAGGATGTAGAAGCCATAGAAAGGGTGCAGAGGAGATTTACAAGGATGTTGCCTGGATTGGGGAGCAAGCATTATGAAAACAAGGTTGAGTGAACTCAGCCTTTTCTTCTAAGAGTGACCGAGGATGAGGGGTGACCTGATAGAGGTGTATAAGATGATGAGAGGCATTGAACGTGTGGATAGTCAGAGGCTTTTTCCCAGTGCTGAAATGGTTGCCACAAGATGGCTCTGGGGAGTAGGTACAGAGGAGATGTCAGGGTTACGTTTTTTCACGCAGAGATTGGTGAGTGTGTGGAATGGGCTGCTGGTAATGGTGGTGGAGGCAGATATGATAAGGTCTTTTAAGAGACTTTTGGATAGGTACATGGTGCTTAGAAAAATAGAGGGCTATGGGTAACCCTAAGTAATTAGGGCCTGTATTGTGCTGTAGGTTTTCTATGATTCTATGTGGGGGGGGGGGGGGTCATTAGTTCCTAGAATTGTACAGCACAGAAAGAGGCATACTGTCTACAAAAATCTCATCAGCATATAATATGACCATACATTTCTTGCCCTTTTATGTGCCTCTCTAAATGCCTTGAAGGTAGTGATTACACCACCTCCTATGGTAGTGCATTCCATATATCAACCACTCTCCTGCCCTCAGATCCTCTTTAAAACTCCTTTGTCTCACTTTAAACCTATGCTTTCTTGCTCTACCACATCTATGACTTTCATAATCTTATATACTTTAGTCAGGTCACCTTCTTAACCTTTTTTACACCAGAGGAAACTAGCCCAACCTGTTCCTGTTTGTGTTCTCTCTCTCTCACACACACACACACACACACACACACTCACTCACTCCCCTCAGCAGAAGTCTTTCCAATCCAGACAACATCCTGAGGAATCTAGGAACAAAGGAGACTGCAAAGGCTGGAACCTGGAGCAACAAATAATCTGCTGGAGGAGTTCACCAGGTTGAGCACCATCTGAGGGAGAGAACCAGGCCTGAATCAAAGTTTCAACCTGAAATATTGACATTTCTTTCCTCCCTCAGATGCTGCTTTCTCCACTGAGTTTCTCCGGCAGATAATTTAACCATATAACCATATAACAATCACAGCACGGAAACAGGCCATCTTGGCCCTCCTAGTCTGTGCCGAACCCTTAATCTCACCTAGTCCCACCTACCCGCACTCAGCCCATAACCCTCCACTCCTTTCCTGTCCATATACCTATCCAATTTTACCTTAAATGACACAACTGAACTGGCCTCTACTACTTCTACAGGTTAGTCCTTTGCACTCACTCCAGTAAAATCACATCCTTCACCGAGTTTCGTGATCCTATAGAACAGGGGTTCCTAACCTGTGGTCCATGAGCCCCTCAGTTAATGGTAAGGGTCCATGGCATAAAAAAAAGTTGGGAACCCTGTCATAGAATCTCTTCTGCACTCTCTCCAGTAAAATCGTATCCTTCATTGAGTTTCTTCGATACTTAGTTTGATTCTCACTGGTGTTTAATCAACATCTTCTCTGCCTGCTTTGTAATCCAGGGACAACTACTTTTGATTCCTTTATCTTTTCCACCTGGTTGAGTGTGCACCTAGCCTGTACTTAAAATGTCTTATCTTTAAAGGTGTTATATTGTAGTCCAATGTACCAAGATTTGGTTCTTTATCCTGGCAAGAATCCTCCTAATCCCAATTTCAAATTCCCACTTCATGTTTCTATGTGTCCTTCCTCATTATCAATCTGACCCAATCCCTGTTCTCCAATTACTCTTTCAATGACACTCAGTCCACTTTGTTCCACAGAAACAGATCCAACAATGTAATTGGGAAGAGATTTAGAAGATCTGAGGGGCACCTTCTTCAACCAGAGTTGAAGGTACCTGGAAACAAAGGAAACAGCAGATGTTGGAATCTGGAACAGGGCACAACATGCTGAAGGAATTCAGCAGGTTAGAATGCATTATGGAGGGAAATATAAACTCTCCATTTCCCTCTGGAGATGCTGCCTGACCCACAGAGTTCCTCCCAGGTTTTGTGTGTAGCTCCTGGAATCCTTTTCTTAGGAGGATGGTTATAGGTGGGTCTCTGATAGTACTTAGGAAGAGTCAAGATGAGGACTTGAATCCCCTCAGCACGGAAGACTGCAAGCCAAATGCTAGGAGATTAAATTAATACACAAGTGCCAACAGGTCATGTAAACTTGTTGAACTGAATGGTCTGTTTCTAGGCAATACCAGTGAAGGAAGTTTACCCAAACACATTTCAGAAAATTCTCAAGATTACAGAAATTAAAATCTCCCAACAATCACTCCTCTACAAATATTTTACACTGCTGACTTCTCTGTTGGTTTTCTCTGTTTATGAGAGTCAAACATTTCCTGACTGTTTGACACTCATCAGTTTGGATGGGACTGCCTGTCATTGCAAAAGATCAGTCCTGATCCCAGGCTGAATTAAAGGGGATCATAGACAAATCTACAGTAACAGTGAGCTTATTCCAATTGGCAAAGCCCATTGCAAATGGCAAAGGTGCAACAAGGCTACTCCCATTCTACAGTAAGTTCATTCCAACCAGCAAAGGTGCAGGGAGGCTGCACCATTCTAGACAATAGACAACAGGTGCAGAAGTAGACCATTCAGCCGTTCGAGCCTGCACCGCCATTCTGAGATCATGGCTGATCATCTACTATCAATACCTGGTTCCTGCCTTGTCCTCATATCCCTTGATTCCCCTATCCATAAGATACCTATCTAGCTCCTTCTTGAAAGCATCCAGAGAATTGGCCTCCACTGCCTTCCGAGGCAGTGCATTCCACACCCCCACAACTCTCTGGGAGAAGAAGGTTTTCCTTATCTCTGACCTAAATGACCTACCCCTTATTCTCAAACCATGCCCTCTGGTACTGGACTCTCCCAGCATCTGGAACATATATGCCTCTATCTTGTCCAATCCCTTAATAATCTTATATGTTGCAATCAGATCCCCTCTCAGTCTCCTAATTCCAGCGTGTACAAGCCCAGTCTCCCTCACCTCTCTGTATAAGACAGTCCAGACATCCCAGGAATTAACCTTGTGAATCTACGCTGCACTTCCTCTACAGCCAGGATGTCCTTCCTTAACCCTGGAGACCAAAACTGTACACAATACTCCAGGTGTGGCCTCACCAGGGCCCTGTACAAATGCAAGAGGATTTCCTTGCTCTTGTACTCAATTCCCTTTGTAATAAAGGCCAACCATGACTTCCTTGGTGGTGGGAGGCATCTCTGACGCAGTGAGCTTGGGTTTTGATGTAGTCAGATAATTATTCAGCCAAAGGGAACTAAAAATCTGTAGAGTCATAGACTCTATGAACCTATAACTCCTCAATTCACAGCAGCAGATGAAAGTCCCTGTCTGTGATACAAAAGAGATTATATGCCCAAATAACTAAGCTTACAATTTTCTCAGTTAATATGACAGTATGGCTTCAGCGCATGAGTGGCGATTTGGCGATTTGAAGGACAATACATTAAACAGCTATTTGATTACAAACTGTAACAGTTTCCTTTCTACTAAACTCTTATAACATGTGCACAGCAGGTGAGATCCTGCTCAGCTTGTCCGTAGTGGATGATATCTAGGCCTAAGTGTGTAACATGAACAGTCACTCCTATGTTGCCAACTTTAAACATCTGCACCCAACACCACCACCCACTCCTTCCACCTTGTCCCAGGCACAATAAGCATTCCTTCAGCATTTTGTACTGTAGCTCACAGTCACTGTTGAGCTTGAGAGGTGGCAGCATCCGTGGGCTCTCTTTTCTTGCCTCTTCATCATAGACTGGTAAATATTCCTTGGGCAGACGGTTCATGATGCTTTTAGTTGATTTTGTGACTCCCAACCACATGTAAATCTCCAGTTTAGCAAAAATCTCCCCAATAGGCGCACCTGGTGCCTGGTTAATAACAACAGAACATTTATCTGTCAGAGAAGAATACTTTATTTTGATGTTATCAACAATTATTATTAAACCTAAAGCAAAATTCTGTACATATGACACTCTAAAATAAAACAGAAATTACAGGGGGTGTCAGGAAAAGATCATCAGTAAGATTTCATATGCAGACTGATAATCAATCTTCTTTGTCTGTGGGATGCATTGGTCAGGATGCCAAAATAACAAATGAAAGCTTAAAATGGGAATGGGCCTGAAACAATGGGCACTGCTCCCTGACCTTTAGCATTATCATGGAAAAGGATCGAATCAGAGAGGATAGGAAAATTTTTAATTGGGGAAGGGCAAATTATGAGGCTATAAGGCTAGAACTTGCTGGTGTGAATTGGGATGATGTTTTTGCAGGGAAATGTACTATGGACATGTGGACGATGTTTAAGAATCTCCTGCAGGATGTTAGGGATAAATTTGTCCCGGTGAGGAAGATAAAGAATGGTAGGGTGAAGGAACCATGGGTGACAAGTGAAGTGGAAAATCTAGTCAGGTGGAAGAAGGCAGCATACATGAGGTTTAGGAAGCAAGGATCAGATGGGTCTATTGAGGAATATAGGGTAGCAAGAAAGGAGCTTAAGAAGGGGCTGAGAAGAGCAAGAAGGGGGCATGAGAAGGCCTTGGCGAGTAGGGTAAAGGAATACCCCAAGGCATTCTTCAATTATGTGAAGAACAAAAGGATGACAGGAGTGAAGGTAGGACCGATTAGAGATAAAAGTGGGAAGACGTGCCTGGGGGCTGTGGAAGTGAGTGAGGTCCTCAATGAATACTTCTCTTCGGTATTCACCACTGAGAGGGATCTTGATGACGGTGAGGACAATATGAGTGAGGTTGATGTTCTTGAGCATGTTGATATTAAGGGAGAGGAGGTGTTGAATTTGTTAAAATACATTAGGACGGATAAGTCCCCGGGGCCTGATGGAATATTCCCCAGGCTGCTCCACAAGGCAAGGGAAGAGATTGCTGAACCTCTGGCTAGGATTTTTATGTCCTCGTTGTCCACGGGAATGGTACCGGAGGATTGGAGGGAGACGAATGTTGTCCCTTTGTTCAAAAAAGGTAGTAGGGATAGTCCAGGTAATTATAGACCAGTGAGCCTTACGTCTGTGGTGGGAAAGCTGTTGGAAAAGATTCGTAGAGATATGATCTATGGGCATTTAGAGAATCATGGTCTGATCAGGGACAGTCAGCATGGCTTTGTGAAGGGCAGATTGTGTTTAACAAGCCTGATAAAGTACTTTGAGGAGGTGACCAGGCATATAGATGAAGGTAGTGCAGTGGATGTGATCTACATGGACTTTAATAAGGCATTTGACAAGGTTCCACACAGTAGGCTTATTCAGAAAGTCAGAAGGCATGGGATCCAGGGAAGTTTGGCCAGGTGGATTCAGAATTGGCTTGCCTGCAGAAGGCAGAGGGTCATGGTGGAGGGAGTACACAGATTGGAGGGTTGTGACTAGTGGTGTCCCACAAGGATCTGTTCTGGGACCTCTACTTTTTGTGATTTTTGTTAACGACCTGGATGTGGGGTGTTGAAGGGTGGGTTGGCAAGTTTGCAGACAACACAAAGGTTGGTAGTGTTGTAGATAGTGTAGAGGATTGTCGAAGATTGCAGAGAGACATTGATAGGATGCAGAAGTGGGCTGAGAAGTGGCAGATGGGGTTCAACCCGGAGAAGTGTGAGGTGGTACACTTTGGAAGGACAAACTCCAAGGCAGAGTACAAAGTAAATGGCAGGATACTTGGTAGTGTGGAGGAGCAGAGGGATCTTGGGGTACATGTCCTCAGATCCCTGAAAGTTGTCTCACAGGTAGATAGGGTAGTTAAAAAAGCTTATGGGGTGCTAGCTTTCATAAGTTGAGGGATAGAGTTTAAGAGATGCGATGTAATGATGCAGCTCTATAAAACTCTAGTTAGGTCATAATTGGAGTACTGTGTCCAGTTCTGGTCGCCTCACTATAGGAAGGATGTGGAAGCATTGGAAAGGGTACAGAGGAGATTTACCAGGATGCTGCCTGGTTTAGAGAGTATGGATTATGATCAGAGATTAAGGGAGCTAGGGCTTTACTCTTTGGAGAGAAGGAAGATGAGAGGAAACATGATAGAGGTGTACAAGATATTAAGAGGAATAGACAGAGTGGACAGCCAGCGCCTCTTACCCAGGGCACCCTGCTCAGTACAAGAGGACATGGCTTTAAGGTAAGGGGAGGGAAGTTCAAGGGGGATATTAGAGGAAGGTTTTTCACTCAGAGAGTGGTTGGTGCGTGGAATGCACTGCCTGAGTCAGTGGTGGAGGCAGATACACTAGTGAAGTTTAAGAGACTACTAGACAGGTATATGGAGGAATTTAAGGTGGGGGGGTTATATGGGAGGCAGTGTTTGAGGGTCGGCAGAACATTGTGGGCCGAAGGGCCTGTAATGTGCTGTACTATTCTATGTTCTATGTTCTAAAATGTGTGTGCAGCTAAACCACAGAAATAATGGATGGAGAATCTAACCCATGCTGTACATAGTGAGATTTGTTATTTCTCCAGTGAATAGAAAGTCACTCGTTGGCTTTTTGAACACTTATACCATGCTTTACATACAAGATTAAAAACTCCAGTTTCAACTTCAGAAGTAATGATGATGACAAAGAGAAAGCGTAACAGAAATAAGAATGAAATACAAGGAAAGGGAGGAAGTTGCTCTGGAGCCTTTTTGGACAGTGGTATAATCATTGATCAGCCTAAATCAAGTCGATAGACCTGATGCTGAGCTGTTTTACAAGAGAACTCTTGCAGTAAGAACTCAGTCACATGCACCTCCGCTCTAAAGCAAGTACTAGACAGAGGCTTCTGAAAAGTGATTTGTGATGCACTGCAAGCATGACAAGTGAACTCACAGAAACTACTCTCTATTAAAGGCCCCAAGAGTCATGGTGATCTAGTTGAGTTCTGATCACCTTACATCCAAATGATAATAATCAATATTTAATGATCAATGTGCAAGTATACAATTCACTCTCGACAGCAATGTTGCTCCATAATATTCTCAATGCATAATGACTGTGGAAACCAAAGGTCAATGTGTATCAACTGACTTTTTTAAACCAGCTTATCAAATATTAAAAGAAAACAAACTGAACCAAAACTAAACATTTCAAGCCATACGCATCGAATCATGTCCAAAAAATGTGCATCATAGGTCAGCGGTGGTTATTTAAAAAGTGAGTTTTGTGAGCATTTGTCCATTGTATATAGCCTATCAGCAGTGTCAACAGAGCTCTACCAAGAGGGATTTCTCACAGGTCAGTGGTGGTTATTTAAAAAGGGAGCTTCGACACAGCATTTGTCCATTGTATGTGGCCTGTCAGTGGCATCAACAGAGCTCTGCAAACTAAATAAAAGTAGAGAAGGGATAAGTTGGCGGGGGGGGGGGGGGGGCACTATCAAGAGTAGGCCAGCTGCGAGAGTAGAACTGACAGGCTTTGGCTCTGTGTAAAGCATCTGTTAAGGTTTCCCTTTTATCTTTCGTCCTTCTCTTACTGAACCACTTAAATGGCTATGGTGTGTTTTCGTGCCAAATGTCGGAGAACTGGGAGACCAAGTCTCCCAGGGAACTACATCTACGTGAAGTGCATCTGGCTGCAGCTCCTTGAAGACTGTGTTAGGGATCTGGAGCAGCAACTGGATCACCTTCGGCTTGTATGGGAGAATGAGGAGGTAATCAATTAGAGTTACAGGGAAGTAGTCACCCCGAAGTGGCAGGAGGCAAGTAGTTGGATGACTATCAGGAGAAATGGAAGTGTGAATAGGCAGTTAGCTCAGAGCTTCCCTGTGGCCATTCCCCTCAAAAATACGTACACCACTTTGGAAACTTTTGTCAGGGATGACCTCCTGGGAGAATAACATGCGAACGGGTCATAGGCACTAAGCATGGGTCCGTGGTGCTGAAGGGAAAGCGAGAGAAGAAGGGAGCATTAGTGATAGGGGACTCGATAGTGAGGGGAACAGATAGGAGATTATGTGGTTGTGAACGGGACACCTAGATGTTATGTTGCCTCCCAGGTGCCAGGGTCAGGGATGTCACAGATCATATCCACAACATTTTGGAGAGGGAGGGGGAGCAGCCAGGTGTCTTGGTACATGTTGGTACCAATGATATAGGAAGGAAAAGCAAAGAGGTCCTGAAAAGAGAATTTAGAGTGCTATGTAGAAAGCTGAGAAGCAGGACCTCCTGGGTAGTAATCTCTGGATTTCTGCCTGTGCCATTCACCAGTGAGAGCAGAAACAGGATGACTTAGCAGATAAATGCATGGCTGAGAAGTTGGTGGAGGGGACAGGGCTTCAGGTTCTTGGATAATTGGGTCTCTTCTGGGAGAGGTATGACCTGTTCAAAAGTGATGGGTTGCACCTGAACCCAAGAGAGACCAATATTCATGCAGGCAGGTGTGTTAGAGCTGTTGGGGAGGGTTTAAACTAACTTGGCAGTGGAGGTGGGAACTGGAGTGAAGGGACTCAGAATAGGAGGGATAGTAAAAAAGTAAAGATAGCATGAAGTCAGATTGTCAGGAAGGACAGCAGGTAATGGGACTTAGTTGCAGCCAACAGGCTGAGTATCAAATCATTAGGAATGCAGAATCAGAAATGATAGCAAATACGTTACTCAATGTGTTGTATCTAAATGCACGTAGTATAAGAAATAAGGTGGATGATCTTGTTGCATTATTACAGATTATCAGGTATGATGTTGAGGCCATCACTGAACCATGGGTGAAGGATGGTTGTAGTTGGGAACTGAATATCCAAGGTTACACATTGTATCAGAGGGATAGAAAGATAGGCAGAGGGGGAGGTGTGGCTCTATTGGTAAAGAATGGCATCAAATCAGTAGGAAGATGTGACATAGGATCATAAGATGTTTAATCCTTGTGGGTTGAGTTAAGAAACTGCAAGGGTAAAAGGACGTTGATGGCAGTTATATACAGGCCTCCCAACGGTGGCTGGGAGGTGGATCACAGGTTACATCAGGAAATAGAAAAGGCGACTCAAAAGTTATGGTAGTTATGGTAGTCATGTTATGGTAGTTATGGGAGATTTTAACATGCAAGTTGATTGGGAAAATCAGGTTGGTAATGGATCTCAAGAGAGTGAGTTGGATGTCTAAGAGATGGCTTTTTAGAGCAGTTTGAACCTACTAGGGGATCAGCTATTCTGGATTGGGTGTTATGTAACAAACTGGAGGTGATTAGAGGGCTGAAGGTTAAATAACCCTTAGGAACCAGTGATTACAATATGATTGTGTTCAACTTGAAATTTGATAGGGAGAAAGTCTGATGTAGCAGAATTGCAGTGGAGTAAGGGAAATTTCAGTGGTACGAGAGAGGAGATGGCCTAAGTAAACTGGATGGAGCTGCTGGCAGGGATGTCAGCAGAGCAGCAATCGTGTGCGTTTCTGAGAAAAATAAGGGAGAGGCAGGACATGTGTATTCCAAAAATGAATACTCAAAAGGTAAAATAGTACAACCATGGCTGACAAGGAAAGTCAAGGCTATTGCAAAAGCAAAAGAACGGGCATACAGCAAAGCAAAAATTAGTGGGAAGATAGAAGTTTGGGACGTTTTTAAAAACCTACAGAGAACAACTAGAAAAATCATTAGAAGGGAAAAGATGAAATATGAATGCAAGCCAGCAAATAATATCAAAGTGGATAGTGAAAGTTTTTTCAAGTATGTTAAAAATAAAAGAGAAATAAGAGTGGATACAGGACTGCTAGAAAATGAGGCAGGAGAAATAATAATGGGAGACAAGGAGATGGCTGATAAACTAAATGAGTATTTTGAGTCTGTCTTCACTGTAGAAGACACCAGCAGTATGCCTGATGTTGTAGAGTATGAAGGAAGATAAGTGGTTGCAGTTACTTTTACCACAGAGAAGATGCTCAAAAAGCTGAAAGACCTGAAGTTACATACTCACCTGGACCAGAGAAACTTCACCCTAGGGTTCTGAAAGAGGTAGCATTAGAGATTGCAGTGGCATTAGAAATGATTTTTCAAAAATCATTGGATTTACCATAACATTGAAGAGGGATAGGAACAGACAAGTTAGGGAAACATTTAATTGGAGTAAGGGGAAACATGAGGCTATCGGGCGGGAAATATGAGGCTATCGGGCAGGAACTTGGAAGCATAAACTGGAAACAGATGTTCTTAGGGAAACGTATGGAAGAAATATGGCAAATGTTCAGGGGATACCTGCATGGGGTTCTGAGTAGGTACGTTCCAATGAGACATGGAAAGCATGGAAAGCAAGATCCGTGGTGTACAAAGGCTGTTGTAAATCTAGTCAAGAAGAAAAGAAGCGCCTATGAGAGGTTCAAAAAACTAGGTAATGATAGGAATTAGAAGATTATAAAGCTAGCAGAAAGGAGCTTAAGAATGAAATTAGGAGAGTCAGAAGGAGCCATGAGAAGGCATTGGCAGACAGAATTAATGAAAATGCCCAAGGCATTCTACAAGTACATGAAGAGCAAGAGGATAAGATGTGAGAGAATAGGACCAATCAAGTGTGACAGTGGAAAAGTGTGTATGGAACTGGAGGAAATAGCAAAGATACTTAATGAACACTTTGCTTCAGTATTCAGAAAAGGATCTTGGTGATTGTAGGGATGACTTGCAGTGGACTGAAAAGCTTGAGAATGTAGATATTAAGGAAGGGGATGTACTGGAGCTTTTGGAAAGCATCAAGTTGGATAAATCTCTGAGATTGGATTAGATGTACCCCCAAGCTACTGTGGGAAGCAAGGGAGGAGATTGCTGAGCCTCTGGCGATGATCTTTGCATCATCAATGGGGATGGGAGAGGTTCCAGAGGATTGGAGGGTTGCGGATGTTGTTCCTTTATTCAAAAAAAGGAATAGGGATAGCCCAGGAAACTATAAGCTGGTGAGTCTTACTTCAGTGGTTGGTAAGTTGATGGAGAAGTTCCTCAGAAGCAAGATTTATTATGCCTCTCCAAACGTTCATATGATTAGGAATAATCAGCATGGCTTTGTCAAAGGCAGGTTGTGCCTTATGAGCCTGATTGGACTTTTTGAGGATGTGACTAAACACATTGATGAAGGAACAGCAGTAGATGTAGTGTATATGGATTTCAGCAAGGCATTTGAATAAGGTACCCCATGCCAGACTTACTGAGAAAGTAAGGAGGCATGGGATCCAAGGGGAAATTGCTTTGTGGATCCAGAATTGGTTTGCCCACAGAAGGCAAAGAGTGGTTGTAGATGGGTCATATTCTGCATGGAGGTCAGTGACCAGTGGTGTGCCTCAGGGATCTTTTCTGGGACCCTTGTACTGTCTGATTTTTTACATGACCTGGATGAGGAACTGGAGGGATGGGTTAGTAAATTTGCTGATGACATTAAGGCTGGGGGTGTTGTGGATAGTGTGAAGGGCTGTCAGAGGCTACAGTAGGATATTAATAAAATGCAAAACTGGGCTGAGAAGTGGCAGATGGAGTTCAACCCAGATAAGTGTGAGGTGATTCATTTTGGTAGGTCAGGTATGACGGCAGAATATAGCATTAATGGTAAGGCTCTTGGCAGTGTGGAGAATCAGAGGGATCTTGGGGTCCGAGTCCATAGGACACTCAAAGCTGTTGCACAGGTTGATTCTGTGGTTAAGAAGGCATACGGTGTATTGGCCTTCGTCAATCATGGGATTGAATTTAAGAGCTGAGAGGTAATGTTGCAGCTATATAGGACCCTGGTCAGACCCCACTTGGAGTACTGTGCTCAGTTCTGGACGCCTCACTACAGGAAGGATGTGGAAGCCATAGAAAGGGTGCAGAGGAGATTTCCAAGGATGTTGCCTGGATTGGGGAGCATGCCTTGTGAGAATAGGTTGAGTGAACTCGGCCTTTTCTCCTTGGAGCAACAGAGGATGAGAGGTGACCTGATAGAGGTCTACAAGATAATGAGAGGCATTGATTGTGTGGATAGTCAGAGGCTTTTCCCCGGGGCTGAAATAGCTAGCACGAGAGGGCATAGTTTTAAGATGCTTGGAAGAAGGTACAGAGGAGATGTCAGGGCTAAGGATTTTGACACAGAGAATGGTGAGTATGTGGAATGGGCTGCGAGCAATGGTGGTGGAGGTGGAAACGATAGGGTCTTTTAAGAGACTCCTGGATGGGAACATGGAGCTTAGAAAAATAGCGGGCTATGGGTAAAACCTAGGTAGTTCTAGGCACAGCTTTGTGGGCCGAAGGGCCTGTATTGTGCTGTATGTTTTCTATGTTTCTATGACTCTGGCATAGTGCCAAAGGACTGGAAAATTGCAAATGTTATTCCACTCTTTAAGAAAGGAGGAAGGATGTTGTATATTTGGACGTTCAGGAGGCCTTTGACAAGGTGCCAAGTTAAGAGCCCATGGTATTACAGAAAAGTTACTAATATGGTTAGAGCATTGGCTGATTGGCAGGAAGCAGTGAGTGGGAATAACAGGATCCTTTTCTGGTTGACTGCCTGTTAATAGTGGTGTTCCGCAGGGGTCGGTGTTGGGACCATTTCTTTTTATGCTGTATAAAAATGATTTAGATGATGGAATAGATGGCTTTGTTGCCAAGTTTGCAGATGATATGAAGATTGGTGGAGGGGCAAGTAGTGTTGAGGAAACAGGTAGGATGCAGAAGGATTTAGACAGATTAGAAGAATGAGCAAGAAAGTGGCAAATGAAATACAATGTTGGAAAATGCATGGTCATGCACTTTGGTAGTAGAAATAAATATGCAGACTATTTTCTAAACGTGGAGAAAATCCAGGAATCTTAGATGCAGAGAGACTTGGGAGTCCTTGTGTATAACACCCTAAAGGTTAACTTGCAGGTTGAGTCAGTGGTGAGGAAGGGAAATAGCATTCATTTCAAGAGGTCTAGAATACAAGAGCAAGGATGTGATGCTGAGGATTTATAAGGCACGGTGAGGCCTCACCTTGAGTATTGTGATCAGTTTTGGTTCCCTCATCTTAGAAAAGATGTGCTGGCATTGGAGAGTGTCCAGAGGAGGTTCACAAAGATGATTCTAGGAATGATAGGGTTATCATATGAGGAATGTTTGATGGCTCTGGGTCTGTACTCGCTGGAATTCAGAAGGATGAGGGGATATCCCATTGAAACCTCTTGTATGTTGAAAGGCCTAGACAGAGTAGATGTGGAAAGGATGTTTCCCATAGTGGGAGAGTCTAGAAGAGGGCACAGCCTCAGGATGGAGGGGCGCCCTTTCAAAACAGAGATGCGGAGACATTTCTTTTGCCAAAGGGTGGTGAATTTGTGGAATTTATTGCCACATGCAGCTGTGGAGGCCAGGTCGTTGGGCGTATTTAAGGCAGAAAATCATAGGTTCTTGATTGGATATGGCATCAAAGGTTAAGAGGAGAAGGCCAGCAAATGGGGTTGAGGAGGATATTAAAAGAAGGATCATCTATGATTGAATGGCGGAGCAGACTCAATGGGTCAGATGGTCTAATTCTGATCCTATATCTTATGGTCTTATGCTCTACAATGGAATGATACACTGAAATGGAAGGAAGTATATGGTATTTACTGAAACAACTGACATAAATTGTAAACAATTGTCAACAGGGAGGCCTCACCGCAAATGTATACTTAATTATCTTACTTCAACCAATTGGAATTTGTTTCATTTATCAATACCTTTCTATTACCTTTCACATTCTTCTCTGAACAACTGATCTTTTGGACTACATTTAGATACGACTTGGTTGAAGCGAAGGATTTAAGTCCAAAGTCTGTCCACAGCTGACCAAAAACCCATACCCCAATGACCCAAAGCCGGTTCGTTCATGACCCAAAGCTCGCACACTCATTACCCAAAGCTCGTACCCTCATCACCCAAAGCCCTACCCTTGACCCAAAGCTCGTACCCTCATCACCCAAAGCTCGTACCCTCATCACCCAAAGCCCGTACTCTCATCACCCAAAGCTCGTACCCTCATCACCCAAAGCCCGTACTCTCATCACCCAAAGCCCGTATCTTTGACCCAAAGCCCGTAACCTCAACCCAAAGCCCGTACCCTCATCACCCAAAGCTCGTACCCTCATCACCCAAAGCTCGTACCCTCATCACCCAAAGCCCGTACTCTCATCACCCAAAGCCCATATCTTTGACCCAAAGCCCGTAACCTCAACCCAAAGCCCGTACTCTCATCACCCAAAGCCTGTACCCTCGACCCAAAGCTCGTACCCTCATCACCCAAAGCCCATACCCTCATCACCCAAAGCCCGTACCCTCATCACCCAAAGCCCGCACTCTCATCACCCAAAGCCCGTACCCTCATCACCCAAAGCCCGTACCCTCGACCCAAAGCCCGTACCCTTGACCCAAAGCCTGTACCCTCATCACCCAAAGCCCGTACCCTCGACCCAAAGCCCGTACCCTCATCACCCAAAGCCCGCACCCTCATCACCCAAAGCCCGCACTCTCATCACCCAAAGCCCGTACCCTTGACCCAAAGCCCGTAACCTCATCACCCAAAGCCCGTACCCTCGACCCAAAGCCCGTACCCTCATCACCCAAAGCCCGTACCCTCATCACCCAAAGCCCGTACTCTCATCACCCAAAGCCCATATCTTTGACCCAAAGCCCGTAACCTCAACCCAAAGCCCGTACTCTCATCACCCAAAGCCTGTACCCTTGACCCAAAGCCTGTACCCTCATCACCCAAAGCCCGTACCCTCGACCCAAAGCCCGTACCCTCATCACCCAAAGCCCGCACCCTCATCACCCAAAGCCCGCACTCTCATCACCCAAAGCCCGTACCCTTGACCCAAAGCCCGTAACCTCATCACCCAAAGCCCGTACCCTCGACCCAAAGCCCGTACCCTCATCACCCAAAGCCCGTACCCTCATCACCCAAAGCCCATACCCTCGACACAAAGCCCGTACTCTCATCACCCAAAGCCCATATCTTTGACCCAAAGCCCGTAACCTCAACCCAAAGCCCGTACTCTCATCACCCAAAGCCCGTACCCTCGACCCAAAGCTCGTACCCTCATCACCCAAAGCCCATACCCTCATCACCCAAAGCCCGTACCCTCATCACCCAAAGCCTGCACTCTCATCACCCAAAGCCCGTACCCTCATCACCCAAAGCCCGTACCCTCGACCCAAAGCCCGTACCCTTGACCCAAAGCCCGTACCCTCATCACCCAAAGCCCGTACCCTCGACCCAAAGCCCGTACCCTTGACCCAAAGCCCGTACCCTCATCACCCAAAGCCCGTACCCTCGACCCAAAGCCCGTACCCTCATCACCCAAAGCCCGCACTCTCATCACCCAAAGCCCGTACCCTTGACCCAAAGCCTGTAACCTCATCGCCCAAAGCCCGTACCCTCGACCCAAAGCCCGTACCCTCATCACCCAAAGCCCGTACCCTCGACACAAAGCCCGTACCCTCATCACCCAAAGCCCGTACCCTCGACCCAAAGCCCGTACCCTCATCACCCAAACACTCTGACACAAATGAAGTGATATGAAGGAGCTGTTGAATTATCTGCTCATGCAGATGCAAACACAATTTGCAGATTTCTCATGGTCTCCAGGGAAACACCGACCAGCAGGAGGCAGGGCTCTTTTGGAAACTGACTGAAACACAGTGTTTTCTTGAGGCAGCATTGCCATCTTCCATCTGGTGATGAGGATAGCAACACACACAAAAAATGCTGGTGAACGCAGCAGCCAGGCAGCATCTATAAGAAGAGATACAGTCGATGTTTCAGGCCAAGACCCTTCGTCAAGACTAACTGAAAGAAGAGATAGTCAGAGATTTAAAAATGGCAGGGGGAGGGGAGATCTGAAATGATAGTAGAAGACAGGAGGGGGAGGGATGGAGCTAACAGCTGGAAAGTTGATTGGCAAAAGGGATACAAGGCTGGAGAAGGGAGAGGATCATGGGACGGGTGGCCTCGGGAGAAAGAAAGGGGAAGGGGAGCCCAGAGGATGGGCAAGGAGTTATAATGAGAGGGACAAAGGGAGAAAAAAAGAGAGAAAAAGGGGGAAAAATCATCATAAAAAATAAATAAGGGGTGGGGAGGGGGGCATTAACAAAATTTAGAGAAATCAATGTTCATGCCATCAGGTTGGAGGTTACCCAGATGGAATATAAGGTGTTGTTCCTCCAACCTGAGTGTGGCTTCATCTTGATAGTAGAGGAGGCCATGGATAGACATAACAGAATGGGAATGGGACATGGAATTAAAATGTGTGGCCACTGGGAGATCCTGTTTTCTCTGGCAGACAGAGTGTAGGTGTTCAGCGAAACAGTCTCCCAGACTGCATCAGGTCTCGCCAATATATAAAAGGCCGCATCAGGAGCACCGGACACAGTATATCACCCCAGCCAACTCACAGGTGAAGTGTCACCTCACCTGGGAGGCCTCCCGTCCCATGATCCTCTCCCTTCTCCAGCCTCGTATACCTTTTGCCAATCAACTTTCCAGCTCTTAGCTCCATCCCTCCCCCTCCTGTCTTCTACTATCATTTCAGATCTCCCCCTCCCACTTTCAAATTTCTTACTGTTTCTTCTTTCTGTTAGTCCTGACGAAGGGTCTCAGCCTGAAACGTCAACTGTACCTCTTCCTATAGATGCTGCCTGGCTTGCTGCATTCACCAGCAATTTTTGTGTGTGTTGCTTGAATTTCCAGCATCTGCAGATTTCCTCGTGTTTGTGGTGATGAGGATGGTGTCCTTACCTTCATAATGATGGATTGAATTTTCCCACAGTCTTTTCCATTTTCTTCTTCCACAACTGAATAGAGAATCTGTCGTGCAGGGACACGAGCAACTGCCACACGCTTCCCGTTGCTCAGCATCCAGATAAAGATGTCCGGAATAGGTGTTTGAGGCTGAGAGAAAATACGAACAATATACTTTGAATTCTTCAGAAATTTTTTGATGAAGAATTATTTTGTCAGTGGACACACCGAGTCATGGCTGAAAGGAGGCCATAGTTGGGAGTTTAACATCAAAGGATGTACTTCGTATTGAAAGGACAGGTATGAAGGCATAAGTGGCAGTGTGGCTCTTTTGGTAAGAGATAGAATTACATCTTCAGAAAGAGGAGACATTGGGTCAGAATATATTGAATCTTTGTGGGTGGAGTTAAGAAACTGCAATGGTAGTAAACCATTATAGGAATCATATATAGGACAAGATGTGGGGTTGAGATTGCAAAGGGAGCTGGAAAGGGCATGTAATAAGGGTAATGTCACAATTGTAATTGGGGTCTTCAATATGCAAGGGGATTGGGAAAAGCAGGTTGGTGTCAGGGTGCGAGAGATCGAATTTGTTAAATGCCTACAAGTTGGCCTTTTACAGCAGCTTGTGCTTAAGCCTACTCAGGGAAAGGCAATCTTAGATTGGGTGTTGGGTAATAACCCAGACCTTATTAGGGAGCTTAACGCAAAGGAGTCCTTAGGAAATAGTGATCATAATGTTGTCCTTTTGCATTTGTACAGGGCCCTGGTGAGACCACACCTGGAATATTGTGTACAGTTTTGGTCTCCAGGTTTGAGGAAGGACATTCTGGCAATTGAGTAAGTACAGCGTAGATTCACTAGGTTGATTCCTGGGATGGCAGGGCTGTCTTACGCAGAGAGATTGGAGAGATTGGGCTTGTACACACTGGAATTGAGGAGATTGAGAGGGGAGCTGATTGAAACATTTAAGATAATTAAAGGATTTGATAGGATTGAGGCAGGAAATATGTTCCAGATGTTGGGAGAGTCCAGTACCAGGGGGCATGAATTGAGAATAAGAGGTCAGTTATTTAAAACAAAGTTGAGGAAGAACTTCTTCTCCCAGAGAGTTGTGGAGGTGTGGAATGCACTGCCTTGGAAGATGGTGGAGGCCAATTCTCTGGATGCTTTCAAGAAGTAGCTAGATAGATATCTGATGAATAGGGGAATCAAGGGATATGGGGACAAAGCAGGGACTGGGTATTGATAGTGAATGATCAGTCATGATCTCAGAATGGCGGTGCAGACTCGAGGAGCCGAATGGTCTACTTCTGCACCTATTGTCTATTGTCTATAATATGATTAAATTCATTTAATTCTTTATTGTACACAATGACATATTGACAATGTATCTTTTTTTTGTTAATCTTCAATAATAATTAATAAAAAGATGTTAAAATTAAATTAATTCATACTGCAATTTGAGAGGGAGAAGCATAACTCATATGTATCAGTATTGCAAGGGAAGAACTAGAATTACTGAGTCACAAGAGAGGAGCTTGCCCAGGTGGATTGGAGGGGAAACTGGCAGTGATGATGTCAAGCAAAGATGGCTGAAGTTGCTGGGAATATTTCACAAGGCGCAGGATGAATATGTCCCACATAAGTTCTCAAACAGCAGGGCAAGGCAACCATGCCTGACAAGGAAAATTAAGGACTACATAAAAGACAAGGAAAAGGGCATATAATGTTGCAAAAGTGAGTGGGAAGTTGGATGATTGAGAAGCATTTAAGATCCAACAAAAAGCTATAAGAAGGGAAAAGATTAAATATGAGGGCAAACCAGCCGATAATCTAAAACAGGATACTAAAAGTTTTTCTCAGTTACCCAAAGAGTAAAAGGGAGGTGAGAGTTGATATTGGACCACTGGAAAATGATGCTGATATGGTAGTAATGGGGACAAGGAAATGACAGATGAACTTAAGTACTTTGCTTCAGTCTTTACTGTGGAATGTATTATCTGTATGCCAGAGGTCCGTGAATGTCAGGGAGCAGGCGTGAGTACCATTGATATAATAAAGGGAAAAGTGCTTGGCAAACTCAAAGGTGGATAGGTCACCTTGACCAGAACACTGAAAGAGTTTGCTAAAGAGAGAATGGATGCATTGGTCATGATCTAGCAAGAATCATTTGATTTGGGCATGGTCCCTGAGGAATGGAAAATTGGAATCACTCTACTCTTTAAGAAAGGAGGAAGATAAATGAGAGCAAGTTATAGGCCAGTCAGCCTAATCTCGGTGGTTGGGAAAGTGTTGGAATCCATTATTAAGGACAAGGTTTTGGGGTATTGGGAGACTAGTGATAAAATGTCAAAGTCAGCATGAAGAGATTGTGCCGATGCTGAAAATACAGAGGAACACAAACAAAATGCTAGAGGAACTCAGCAGTTTTGTCAGCCTTAAGGAGAAACATAGAAAACCTACAGCACAATATAGGCTCTTCTGCCTACAAAGCTGTGCCACACATGTCCTTACCTTAGAAATTACCTAGGGTTATCCATAGCCCTCTACTTTTCTGAGCTCCATGTACCTATCCGGCAGTCTCTTAAAAGACCCTATTGTATCTGCCTCCACGACTGTCGTTGGCAGCCCATTCCATATATTCACCACTCTCTGTGTACAAAAACTTACCCCTGATGTTTCCTCTGTACCTACTTCCAAGTACCTTAAAACTGCGCCCTCTCATGCTAGCCATTCCAGCCCTTGAAAAAGCCTCTGAATATCCACACAATCAATGCCTCTCATCATCTTATACACCTCTATCAGGTCAGCTCTCATCCTCCATCACTCCAAGGAAAAAAGGCCAAATTCACTCAAACACCACAGGGCATATGTACAAAATTAAGGGAGGGAAGTTTAGGGGAGACATCAGGGGTAAGTTTTTTTTTTACACAGAGGGTTGTGGATACCTGGAATGACTTGCCAGGGATGGCAGTGGAGGCTAAAACATTAGGGGTATTTAAGAGCCTCTTGGACAGGCACACGGATGAAAGAAAAATGAAGGGTTATGGGGTAATGTGGGTTTAGTACTTTTTTTTAAGGATTATATGGGTCGGCACAACATGGAGGGCTGAAGGGTCTATACTGTGCTGGTAGTGTTCTATGGTTCTATGGTTCACTCAAGGTATTCTCATAAGGCATGCACCCCAATCCAGGCAACATCCTTGTAAATCTCCTCTGCATCATTTCTATGGTTTCCACATCCTTCCTATGGTGAGGCGACCAGAACTGAGCACAGTACACAGTGGGGTCTGACCAGGGTCTTATATAGCTGCAACATTACTTCTCGGCTCCTAAACTCAATCCCACAATTGATGAAGGCCAATACACTGTATGCTTTCTTAACCACAGAATCAACCTATGCAGCAGCTTTGAGTGTCCTATGGACTTGGACCCCAAGATCTTTCTGACCTTCCACACTGCCAAGAGTCTTACCGTTAATACTATATTCTGCCATCATATTTGACCTACCAAAATGAACCACTTCACACTTATCTGGGTTGAACTCCATCTGCCAGTTCTCAGCTCAGTTTTGCATCCTATCAATATCCCACTGTAACCTCTGACAGATCTCCACACTATCCACAACACCCCCAATCTTTGTGTCACCAGCAAATTTACTAACCCATCCTGCCACTTCCTCATCTAGGTCATTTAGAAAAATCACGAAGAGTAGGGGGTCCCAGAACAGATCCCTGAGGCACACCACTGGTGACCAACCTCCATGCAGAATACAACCTGTCAACAACCACTCTTTACCTTCCATGAGCAAGCCAGTTCTGGATCTACAAAGCAATGTCACCTTGGATCCCATCCCTCCTTACTTTCTCAATGAGCCTTGCATGGGGTACCTTATCAAAAGCCTTGCTGAAATCCATATACATGACAAAGAAAAGATGAACAGTCAACACTTCGAGCCAACACCATTCATCAGGACTGTGGTAATGTGTTATTTTTTTTCTTTGTGACTAAGTTTTTCTGAACCTGTCACTATATTGTGCTATGTTCTATGTGTTGAGTGCAGTGTGCTGTCCTGTCTTGCACCTTGCCCTGGAGGAATGCTGATTCATTTGGCTATATTCACATTTGTCTGATTGATAATTAAACTTAAACTTAAATGTACCAACTCATGTACTCAGTGCCCTAACTGATAAAAGCCAACATGCTATAAGTGCCTTCCACACTTATTGCAGAATGTAAATACTCCGAATTTATCATGTCGTGACCTTGTTTGAACTCTCTCAAATTGGGGAAGTGAGACAATATGCCTTTCTGTAAATCTCTGACAAGCACTGTCAACTTGCGCTCGAATGCCAAAACATCCTCCAACATGTGTAGGGCTGTGCGTCCTTTCCCCTGAAGAGCTGTGTTCAGTGTGTTCAGGTGCGCTGTCATGTCTACCATGAAGTGTAGCCTTTCCAGCCACTCTGGCTGTTCCAGCTCAGGAAAGGTGAGACCTTTGCTGCCCAGGAAAGTTTTCACTTCTTCCAGACATGCGACAAAGCGTTTCAGCACCTCCCCTCTGGACAGCCAGCAATAAAAACACGTTGTAGCGGTGTGCTACACGCAGTCAGTAAACTGCAGTCAAAGATAACTTTATTCGAACTAAACAGCCTTGCTTTTAAGCCTCCCTCAACCCGCCCCCCCCATGGGCGCGGATGCTCCAAAAGACACGTACTCACAAACCCCCGTAGGCTATCTCCCTTAGCCTGAACGCTGGCTAATTGTGAGCCGGTTCGGATGTGCCAGGAAATGGGTCGCCACAACGTTTTATTTAGATTGTACAAGATCACCATAATCTTCAAATTTAGAATTACATTTCAAAAACTAACAAACTAACATAAAATACATTTTAATTAAATACTGACCATTTATTTTCCAAAGCCACAGGGAGCCGCAGCACAGAGATGAAAGAGACGCATGCGGCTCCGGAGCCGCGGGTTGCCAACCCCCGCCCTAGACACATAATACTGCTCTGACTTTCTAAAATGCATCACTTCACACTGATCTGTATTCCATTCTTTGGCCCACTTCCCTAATTGATCAAGAACCTCCTGTAACGAATAACAATACTCCCAACACTAGCCTCTACAGCCCATCAATAATCATCAGCCTCCAGTCTGAGAAATAGCCTTCATTTGAGCATAAGACATAGGAGCAGAATTAGGCCATTTGGCCTATTGAGTCTGCTCCACCATTCAATTCACGGCTGATCCTTTTTTCTCTCCTTCCCAACCCCATTTTCCAGCCTTCTCCCCATAACCTTTGATGCCATGTCCAATCAAGAACCTATCAATTCTGCCTTAAATACATCCAACGACCTGGCCTCCACAGCTGCATGTGGCAACAAATTCCACAAATTCACCATCCTCTGGCTAAAGAAACTTCTCCACATCTCTGTTTTGTATCGACACCCCTCTATCCTGAGGTTGTGCCCTCTTGTCCTAGACTCCCCCACCATGGGAAACATCCTTTCCATATCTGCTCTGTCTAGGCCTTTCAACAATTGAATGTTTTCATGAGATCTCCCCTCATCCTTCTGAATCCCAGTGAGTACAGACCCAGAGCATTCAAATGTTCCTCATATGATAACCTTTTCATTCCTGGAATCATTCTTGTGAACTTCCTATGGACCTTCTCCAATGCCAGCAGATCTTTTTTAATATGAGGGACCCAAAACTGTTCACAAGGTGAGGCCTCACCAATGCCTTATAAAGTCTCAGCATCACAGACCTGCTCTCATATTCTAGACCTCTTGAAATGAATGCTAACATTGAATTTGTCCTCCTCACCACCGATTCAAGGTTTAAGGTGTTCTGCACAAGGACTCCTAAGTCTCGTTGCATCTCAAATTTTGGAACTTTCTTCTCACTTAGAAACTAGTCAGCACATTTATTTCTACTACCAAAGTGCATGACCATGCATTTTCCAACATTGTATTTCATTTGCCACTTTCTTGCCCATTCTCCTAATCCATCTAAGTCCTTCCACATCCTACCCGTTTCCTCAACACTACTTGTCCCTCCACCAATCTTAGTATCATCTGTAACTTGGCAACAAAGCCATCTATTCCATCATCTAAATCATTGATATACAGCATAAAAAGAAGTGGTCCTAACACTGATCCCTGCAGAACACCACCTGTCACTGGCAGCCAACCTGTAAAGGATCCCTTTATTCCCACTCACTGCCTCCTACCAATCAGCCAATGCTCTAACCATATTTGTAACTTTCCTGTAATATCATGGGCTCTAAACTTGGTAAGTAGCCTCATGTGTGGCACCTTGTCAAAGGCCTTCTGAAAGTCCAAATATACAACATCTACTGCATCCCCTTTATCTACCCTACTTGTAATCTTCTCAAGAATTCCAACAGGTTTTGCAGGCAGGATTTTCCCTGAAGGAAACCATGCTGACTTTGTACTATCTTGCCTTGTGTCACAAAGTACTCCATCAGCTCATCCTTAACAATTGACTCCAACATCTTCCCAATCACTGAGGTCAGACTAATTGGTCTGCAATTTCCTTTCTGCTGCCTTCCTCCTTTCTTAAAGAGTGGAGTGACATTTGCAATTTTCCAGTCCTCCAGCACCATGCCAGAGTCCAATGATTTTTGAAAGATCATTTCTAATGCCACCACAATCTCTAACCCTACCTCTTTCAAAACCCTAGCATGCAGTTCATCTGGTTCGGGTGAATTGTGTGCCTTTAGGTCTTTCAGCTTTTTGACCATCTTCTCCCTTGTAATAGTAACAGCACTCACACCTTTCAACATCTGCCATACTGCCAGTGTCTTCCACAGTGAAGATATGCAAAATACTCATTTAGTTCATCAGCCATCCCCTTGTCTCCCATTATTATTTCTCCTGCCTCATTTTATAGCGGTCCTCTATCCACTCTCATTTCTCTTTTAATTTTAACATACTTCAAAAAGCTTTTACTATCCACTATGATATTATCTGCTAGCTTGTTTTCATATTTCATCTTTTCTCTTCTAATTATTCTTTTAGTTGCTTTTTATAGGTTTTTTAAAAACTTCCTAATCCTCTATCATCCCACTTAAGTTTTGCTTTGTTGTCTGCCCTCCTTTTTCTTTTTCCATTAGTTTTGACTTCCTTTGTCAGGCACAGTTATACTATTTTGCCACTTGAGTATTTCTTTGTTTTTGGAATACATCTATCCTGCACCTTCCTCATTTTTCCCAGAAACACACACCATTGCTGCTCTACTGGCATCCCTGCTAGCAGCCTCTTCCAGTTTACTTTGGCCAACTCCTATCAAGTACCACTGTAATTTCCCTCACTCCACTGAAATACTGCTACATCAGACTTTACACTTTCCCTATCAAATTTCAAGGTGAACTCAATCATATTGTGATCATTGGTTCCAAAGGGTTATTTTACCTTAACCTCCCTAATTGGCTCCTGTTATTACACAACACCCAATCCAGTATAGCTGATCCCCTAGTAGGCTCAACTGTTATGAACCCCAGTTTCACCACCTGATATGGTATGTGATGTACTGGGAATCTGCGTGTTATGTACCCCGGTATCAATTCTTGGAACAGTATGTGATGTACTGGAAATCTGCGACTTGTTTCTTGTAGTGTCACACTACCCCAACAGTATAAAAGCAGCTGCGCAGATTGCTCTGGGGACACACTTTGGGAGAGACCCACTTTGGTGGAGAGTCATTAGTGAGAGTGAAGAGTGCAAGCTTCGATCGAACACAGAAGGGAGTGGATAGTTGATAACACTGTGCATTTCGGAGGTAACTTACAGTTCCTATTCCAAACAAGGATTTATGGCACCCACTTTGGTGACCCCAGCAAAGTCTCAGGTGTGTGGTGACCATTCCTGGAAAAGGGACTTCTCATGTCAGTTACGTGGTGAAATTTTCACTTTTTGTGGACTCTTCGTAGATTCTTCGAAACAGACCGCATTCTGAACTCGTTTCCACTTTAAAGGTATGGTGGCCGCTTTGTAAGATCAGCGTTCGAAAGGTACTGTGTGTCTGCCGAATCGCCTTTGGAAAGGTACGGTGGCCGTTTTGGCATATTTCTGCGAGACTTGTTTCTTCGCTGTATTTTGAATCTCTGTCTTCAAGATCGTCACTTCACTACACTTCAAAACTAAAACTCTCTCCTATCAATTCCCCCGTGAATTCCTTGAAACTTTCTGAACTGACATTCTGAGACTGTGCACCAATAAGACTCTTTTAAGAATTGTTCCTAAGTTTAACTGTTTGGGAGCTATAGACGCATAGCACTGTAAACATTGTTTTAAGTTAGTCGCTTGTTTAATTTTCTATATTTCTGCTTGAGTGTTAATAAACTTAGTTGTTTTGCAGTAATTCCCTGACTCCGTTCCACATCCATTATTGCTGGTTCCACATAACACAATGACAATCTGCTCTAAAAAGCTACCTCTTAGATATTCAAAAATACACTCTCTTGAGATCCATTACCAACCTGATTTTCCCAATTGACCGGCATGTTAAAGTCTCCCATGACTATCATAACATTGCCTTTTTGACATGCCTTTCCTTTTTCCTGTTGTAACTGTGGTCCATCTCCCAGCCACCGTTGGGAGGCCTGTATATTATATAACTGCCATCAACGTCCTTTTACCCTTGCAGTTTCTTAACTCAACCCACAAGAATTCAACATCTTATGATCCTATGTCACATCTTCCTACTGATTTGATGCCATTCTTTACCAGTAGAACTACACCTCCCCTTCTGCCTACCTTCCTATCCCTCCGATATAATATGTAACCTTGGACATTCAGCTCCCAACTCTAACCATCCTTCAGCCATGATTCAGTGATGGCCACAACATCATACTTAACAATTTGTAATAGTGCCACAAGATCATCCATATTATTTTTTAATACTCCACGCATTGAGATACAGCACCTTGAGTACTGTACTCATCCACCACCCTCTTCTTCCTTCCTTTGAACCAATTTCAGGTGAGTCTGTTGAGTATCCGATGTTTCTGGTGTGGCCTCCTGTATAATCAGTGATACCTGACGCAGATTGAGAGACTGCTTCGCCGACCACCAGGAAAATATGGGATCTCACAGTGGCAACCCATTTTAATTCCACTTCCCACTCCAATTCTGACATGTCGATCCATTGTCTCCTCTACTGACATGATGGGGTCAGATTCAGGTTGGAGGAGTAAGACCTATATTCCATCTGGGTAGCCTCCAGCCTGATGGTATGAACATTGATTTCTCAAACTTCCAAGATTGCCACCCCCTCACCATTCCCCATTCCCATTTCCTTCTCTCACCTTATCTCTTTACCTGCCCATCACCTCCCTCTGGTGCTCTTCCCTCTTTTTTGTTCTTCCATAGATCTCTGCGCTCACCTATCAGATTCCCCCTTCTCCAGCCCTCTATCTTCTTCACCAATCAACTTCTCAGCTCTTTACTTCACCCGTCCCTCCTGGTTTCACCTATCACCTTGTGGTTCTTCCACCCCTCCCCCAATATTCTGATTTTGACTCCTCATCTTTTTTCTCCAGTCCCAATGAAAGGTCTCAGCCTGAAATGTTGACTGTACTCTTTTCCATAGGTTCTGCCTGGCATGCTGAGTTCCTCCAGCATCTTGTGTGTGTGGGTGTTGCTACAATCTTAATCCATTTTGTTCCTGATATTTTGAATTTTGATTCTTTGATTGTTCACTATTACTACAAACTTTTTCTTTTCATTTAGAACTTAACAGTTTGTATTATGAACAGACCTCAGGAACAGAAGCCTGTCGCATATCCGAGCTCTCCCTGTGAGACTGCCAATGTAAATGCTCAAGGATTTTCTAGTTCATAAATTTCTCAAAAAAGTCAGGAATGTTCAAACCAATCTCACCTCTTCCACTTGCATTTTGAATTTCTCCACTAGTTGCTGTAATTTATTCAGCTTCTTCATTAAATTTTTCTCCTTCTCTTTCATAATTTTTAGTGCCTGTTTTGCATGATTAATCTAGAAAAAGTAAAATAACATTTCCTGTATCAAAAGCAGTATATCTGCAGCGCAGCAAAGCCTTTAACAAGATAATTTCAAAACATTTTTCTTTTGGTACTCCAAACAAATATCAAAATTATTTGGTCATCTGTGGAAAGGGTGAACGAGTTTAGCATTTAAGATCAAACCCTCTCCATCAGAACTGGGAAGTGAGAAAACATTGATTACAAGTTTCTGAGAGTTTGGTGGGAAGGATGGATAAGCAATGAAAGGTTGCCAGATTCCACTGTTCACAAAACCATGCAGTTCTACATACAATTGATGAGAAAGATTAGCTCGTGGTTCCCAATACCCAGCTCAGCACCCATGAGCCTTGCTGCACACGCACTGCACCCAGCTGTTCACACTCTGCTTCCCTCCCTTTGACAAGCTTTTTTGTAATAGCTGTACATGCCAACGTTGTTCCCTTGCCCCTTTTCCTAGTCAAGTAAATCGGGGAGCCCAGGACATACATCAGCAAGGAACCTTAAGCATTAACTTTACACGTACTGTTATTCAAGACCCAAGGTCCTGAATAGAAAGGTACAGTGAGAAGCATTGCTCTCATCTGTTCCACCGAGTCAGCGATAAACACCCAGATTGAAACAGGAAGCATTCACCCACTTACAACATTACACTTCAAGGTTTTAATTCGACATCTGTCCAGTGAATTGGGCCGATTCATGGTTTTCTTTTCAGCATAAATGTGATATTGTCTAGGACAGAAAAGCAGCAAATAAACAGTCTGTTGTCACACAATGTACAGGCCCTTGGCAACAATAAGCAAACAAAACACTTAACAAGTACCTAGTTTATACAATTGGCCCAAACTGAAACATCTTGAAGATAGTGCATGGCATTTTTTTCATTTTCTTTCTTATAAAATCACAGAACATTGATCATTACATCACAGCACAGGTGTTTTGGCACACAGTGCTGTGCTGACCCTTTAACCTAGTCTAAGATCAATCAAATTCATCAACCCTACGTAACTGTCCATTTTCCTATCAACCACGTGCCTTACAAGAGTACCTATAATGTTTCTACCATCACCCTGGCAGGACGTTCCGGGTGCTCACAGAGCCTATCAAACCTTTCCATTTCACTTTATACCTATGTCCTCCAGTTCTTGATTTTCTAAGCCTGAGTAAATAAAGACTGCATATTCAACCTATCTACACCCATCATAATTTTATACCACACTACCTTCATCATTCTTCAAAAATATATTGTCAAATTAGTGGAACAGGATTTCCCATGAACAAACCATCCTGATATTATCTCTATCTATGCCTCTTATAAATCTGAACACCTCCATCAGGTCCCTCTTCACTTCCTCTACTCCAAGGAAAGCAAACCATCCCTCAACAAATGAGTCCCCATTGCACCTTCCTCGAGTGTGGCGACCACAGTTCTACATAGTACCCCAGCTCCAGCCTAACCAATATTTTAGGAATTCCCTGTTATTGTATTCAATGCCTTATTGAAAGGAAGTATCACATATACCTTCTTCACCATTTTATCTATCTGTGCCACTACCTTCAGGAATAATTACACTTATATACCAAGGTCTCTTTATTCCTAAACACACCCCTAAGACAGTATCATTCACAGACTTTGCCCCACCCTTTTTAAAAATAGAAACAGAGAAACATAAACCTACAGCACAATACAGGCCTTTCGACCCACAATGCTGTTCCAACCATGTACTTAGTTTAGAAATTTCCTAGGGTTACCCATAGCCTTCTATATTTCTAAGCTCCATTTGCATATCCAGGAGCCTCTTAAAAGCACCTATTGATTCCGCATCCACCACATCGCCAGCAGTCCATTCCATGCACTCACTACTCTCTGTGTAAAAAACTTACCTCTGACATCTCCTCTGTACCTACTTTCACAAACCTTAAAACTGTGCCCTCTCATGTTAGCCATTTCAGCCCTGTGAAAAAGCCTCTGACTATACACATGATTAATGCATCTCATCATCTTATACACCTCTATCAGGTCACCTCTCATCCCCCACCGCTCTGAGGAGAAATGGCCGAGTTCACTCAACCTATTCTCATAAAGCATGCTCCCCAGTCCAGGCAACATCCTTGTAAATCTCCTCTGCACCCTTTTGTAAAGTTTACGCATCCTCCCTGCAGTGAGGTGACCAGAACTGAGCACAGTACTCCAAGTGGGGTCTGACTAGGGTCGTATATAGCTGTGTCATTACCTCTGGACTTTTAAACTCAATCCCACTATTGATGAAGGCCGATGCACTGCATGCCTTCTTAACCAGAGTCAACCTGCGCAGCAGCTTTGAGTGTCCTATAGACTCAGTCCAAAGATCCCTCTGATCCTGCACACTAACAAGAGTCTGAACATTAATTCTATATTCTGCGATCACTTTTGACTGACCGAACTGATCTGGAAACTTATCTGGATTGAACTCCATCTGCCACTTCTCAACCCAGTTTTGCATCCTATCAATGTCCCACTGTAACCTCTGACAGCCCTCCACACTATCCACAACACCCCCAACCTTTGTGTCATAAGCAAATTTACTAACCCATCCCTCCACTTACTCATCCAGGTCATTTAGAAAAATCATGAAGAGTAGGGGGTCCCAGAACAGATCCCTGAGGCACACCACTGGTCACCGACCTCCATGCAGAATATGACCCATCTACAACCACTCTTTGCCTTCTGTGACCAAGCCAATTCTGGATCCACAAAGCAAGTTCTCTATGGATCCCATGCCTCTATACTTTCTCAAAAAGCCTTGCATGGGGTACCTTATCAAATGCCTTGCTGAAATCCATACAAAAACATCTATTGCTCTACCTTTATCAATGTGTTTGTCATACTCTTAAAAAATCCAATCAGGCTCATAAGGCACAACCTGCTTTTGACAAAGCCATGCTGACTATTCCTAATCATATTATGCCTCTCCAAATGCTCATAAATCCTGCCTTTCAGGATCTTTTCCATCAACTTACCATTCACTGATGTAAGACTCACTGGTCTATAATTTCATAGGCTCTCTACTCCCTTTCTGGAATAGGGGAACAACATCTGCAACCCTCCAATCCTCCAGAACCTCCCCCATCCCCATTGATGATGCAAAGATCATTGCCAGAGACTCAGCAATCTCCTCCCTCATCTCCCGCAGTAGCTTGGGGTATGTCTCATCCGGTCCCAGTGGCTTATCCAACTTGATGCTTTCCAAAAGCTCCAGCACATCCTCTTTCTTAATATCCATATGCCCAAGCTTTTCAATCCACTGTAAGTCATCCCTACAATCATCAAGATCCTTTTCCGAAGTGAATACTGAAGCAAAGTATTCATTAAGTACCTCTGCTATCTCCTCCGGTTCCATACACTTTCCCACTGTCACACTTGATTGGTCCTATTCTCTCAGATCTTATCCTCTTGCTCTTCACATACTTGTAGAATGCCTTAGGGTTTTCTTTAATCCTGCTCACCAAGGCCTTCTCATGGCCCCTTCTGGCTCTCCTAATTTCATTCTTAAACTCCTTCCTGCTAGCTTTATAATCTTCTAGATTCATATCATTACCTAGCTTTCTGAACTTTTTGTAAGCTTTTCTTTTCTTCTTGACTAGATTTTCAACAGCCTTTGTACACCATGGTTCCTGTACTCTACCATCCTTACCCTGCCTCACTGGAACATACCTATGCAGAACGCCACTCAAATATTCCCTGAACATTTACCACATTTCTGCCGTAAATTTCCCTGTGAACATCTGTTCCCAATTTATGCTTCCAAGTTCCAGCCTGATAGCTTCATATGTCCCCTTACTCCAATTAAACGCTTTCGTAACTTGTCTGTTCCTATCCCTCTCCAATGCTATAGTAAAGGAGATAGAATTGTGATCACTATCTCCTAAATGCTCTCCCACTGAGAGATCTGACACCTGACCAGGTTCATTTCCCAATACCAGATCAAGTACAGCCTCTCCTCTTGTAGGCTTATCTATGTTTTGTGTCAGAAAACCTTCTTGAACACACCTAACAAACTCCTCCCCATCTAAACCCCTTGCTCTAGGGAGATGCCAATCAATATTTAGGAAATTAAAATCTCCCATCACGATAACCCTGTTATTATTATACCTTTCCAGAATCTGTCTCCCTATCTGCTCCTCAATATCCCTGTTATTACTGGGTGGTCTATAAAAACATGCAGTAGAGTTATTGACCCCTTCCTGTTTCTAACTTCCACCCACAGAGACTCAGTAGACAATACCTCCATGAGTTCCTCCTTTTCTGCATCCGTGACACTATCCCTGATCAGCAGTGCCATGTCCCCACCTCTTTTGCCTCCCTCCCCGTCCTTTCTGAAACTAAAGCCTGGCACTCTAAGTAACCATTCCTGCCCCTGAGCCATCCAAGTCTCGGTAATGGCCACAACATCATAGTTCCAAGTACTGATCCACACTCTAAGCTCATCTGCTTTGTTCATGATGCTTCTTGCATTAAAATAGATACAGTACATCTTTAGCCATCGGTCTGAGTGCATCCCTTCTCTATCACCTGCCTATCCTCCCTCTTGCACTGTCTCCAAGCTTTCTCTATTTGTGAGCCAACCACCCCTTCCTCCGTCTCTTCAGTTTGGTTCCCAGCCCCCAAAGTACACTACGTCACTTGTAAGGACTAAATTCCATCTGCTGCTGCCTTGCCTCACACTTGTTACAGGCATCCTGGGCCAAAGGTGTGCCATATTTTATGCATCTGTTGTCCTCCGAGTGGCTGCTGAGATTTGAAACCAGATGCACAGTGGTGTTGGCATAAGCTAAGTAAGATAATGTTAACTTTACTAAGATCAAACAAATGAACCTTAAAATATAAACAAAAGTTCCAGTGAATTGCTACCAACAAAGGAAACATGAAGGTAGATTACGAGCTCTTGTAGGTGAAGGAATGTTCCCTAGGAGGCAGTTGTCCTACAAACATTAGTTGGAAAATTTGTGGCTGGTAATGTTTAAGCATTTCTGCTCAATTTAAAAGAGCATAGCAAAGTTCTTTAACATTTTTACATAAGCTATCTTATATATTTAATGTTTGGACTCAATGGCCTAATCTGCTTGCATGTCTTACAGTCTTATGCTGTTCTCTTTTGGTCTGCATCGAATCCAGAGTACAATTATTTAGTTCTACTTTACATTTGTGTACTGGACATGACATTCAACAATCTTGATCTTGGTAAACCCTGGATTATCTATAATTAGAAATACAATGGTAAAGAACTTTTTTTTTCAAAATATCTATTTTATATGTGATAAAACCAATCAAACCTGCAGCCTGCAACAAACTCATTCAATACGTCACAGAGGAAACAATCTTGGTCAGACTTTGGTTTCCTTGCCATGTGATGCAATTTGTCAAGCCCATCTTCCTGTATATAGAAAAAAACAAAAAATAGGATTAATTGTTTTTAAATTATTAGAAACATACAAACATAGAAAACCTACAGCACAATAAAGGCCCTTCGGCTCACAATGCTGTGCCGAAAATGTACTTATCTGAGAAATTACCTAGAGTTACCCATAGACCTCTATTTTTTCTAAGCTCCATGTGCGTATCCAGGAGTCTCTTAAAAGACCTTATTGTATCCACCTCCACCACCGTTGCCAGCAGCCCATTCCATGCACTCACCACTCTCTGCATAAAAAACTTTCTCCCGACATCTCTTCTGTACCTACTCCTCAGCTCATTAAAACTGTGCCCTCTCGTGATAGCCATTTCAGCCCTGGGAAAAAGCCTCTGACTATCCACACGATCAATGCTTCTCATCATCTTATACACCTCTGTCAGGTCACCTCTCATCCTCCACTGCTCCAAGAAGAAAAGGCCAAGTTCACTCAACCTGTTCTTATATATATGTATTCTCTCCAATCCAGGCAACATCCTTGTAAATCTCCTCTACATCCTTTCTTTAGTTTCTACATTACTCCAAGTGAGGTCTGACCAGGGTCCTATATAGCTGCAGCATTACCTCGCAGTTCTTAAACTCAACCCCATTGTTGATGAAGGCCAATACACCATATGCCTTCTTAACCACAGAGTCAACCTGCACAGCTGCTTTGAGTGTCCTATGGACTCGGACCCCAAGATCCCTCTGATCCTCCACACTGCCAAGAGTCTTACCATTAATACTATATTCTGCCATCATATTTGACCTACCAAAATGAACCACTTCACACTTATCTGGGTTGAACTCCATCTGCCACTTCTCAGCCCAGTTTTGCATCTTATCAATGTCCCGTTGTAATCTCTGACAGCCCTCCACATTGTCCACATTCCCAACCTTTGTGTCATCAGCAAATTTACAAACCCATCCCTCCACTTCCTCATCCACATCATTTATAAAAATCACAAAGAGTAGGGGTCCCAAAAAATTTCCCCGAGGCACACCACTGTTGACCAACCTCCATGCAGAATATGACTCGTCTACAACCAGTTTGCCTTCTGTGGGCAAGCCAGCTCTGGATCCACAAAGCAATGTCCCCTTGGATCCAACACACACAAAATGCTGGTGGAACACAGCAGGCCAGGCAGCATTTATAGGAAGAAGCACTGTCAACATTTCAGGTCTTGACCCTGAACAGGGTCTGATAGCTCTGATAGCCCTCCACACTATCCACAACACCCCAATGGCTGATTCTTTTCCCTCTTATCCCTATGCCTTAAATATACATAAATATTTGGCCTCCACTGCTGCCAGTGGCTAAGAATACCACAGATTCACCACTCTCTGGCTAAAGAAATTCCTCCCCATCTCCGTTCTAAATGGTCACCCCTTTATTCTGAGGCTGTGTCCCCTGTTCTTAGACTCTCTCACCATAGAAAATATTCTCTCCACATCCACTCTACCAAGGCTTTTCACCATTCAATAGGTTTCAATGAGGTCACCCCTCATTCTTCTGAATTCTAGTGAATACAGGCACAGGGCCATCAAACACTCTTCAGGTGACAAGCTGTTCAATACTGGAGTCATTTTCATGAACCTCCTCTGAACCCTCTCCAGTTTCAGCTCATCCTTTCTAAGATAAAGAGCCCAAACTTGCTCACAATGCTCCAAGTGAGGCCTCATCAGTTCTTTATAAAATTTCAACATTACATCCTTGCTTTTATATTCTAGTCCTTTTGAAATGAATGCTAACATTGCATTTACCTTTCCCACTACCAGCTCAACTTGCAAATTAACCTTTAGGGAATTCAGCAGGTTGGGCAGCATCCGTTGAAAGAAGCAGTCAACGCTTTGGGTCCAGACCCTTCATCAGGGTTTCGACACGAAATGTTGACTGCTTCTTTCAACGGATGCTACCCGGCCTGCTGAGTTCACCCAGCATTTTTGTACGTCTTGACTTGACCACAGCATTTGCAGTGCACTTTGTGTTAACCTTTAGGGAATCCTGCACAAGGACTCACATTAGTGGAGGACCAATCGATTCGTGATTCATTAGCGGGAGCAAATGAAAGTGAAGCAAGATTGAAGCTGAGCGGGCATTGTGTGAGTGGACCAGTGTGGCTCAGGAGTCTTTGGCGAGGAGGTACAGGTAAGCAGCAGGTAAGGCTTTTGTACTGATTGAATAAAAAGTCACTAAATTACACTAATTAAATAAAGTAGGGATGATGCAGAATCAGGTGATGTGCTGTTCTGCATGATGTGGGAGCTGGTGGACATCTCAAGGAACTCAGACTCAAAGTTGATGAGCTGGAATCTGAGCTTCAAACACTGCGGCACATCAGGGAGGGGAGAGTTACCTGGATTCTGTTTCAGGAGGTAGTCACACCCGTTAGATTAGCTGCCTCAAATTCGGTCTGTGGTCAGGGACAAGAGGGTGCGACTGTGAGTGGTGGGTAGTGGGATCCAAGAGACAGTGCTGGAGAAGCCTCAGCCCTTGAGCTTGTCCAATAGGTCTAAGGTACTTGCTCCCTGTATGGATGACAGTGGGGGCTGTAGGAAGGATAAGCAAGCTAACTGTGGCACCATAGTTCAGGGAGCCATTCAAGAGGGAGAAGAGAAGAGAGATGTAGTGGTAATTGGGGATAGTATGGTCAAGGGAATAGACAGAGTTCTCTGTCGTGAGGATAGAACATCCCAAAGGCTGTGTAACCTCCATGGTGCCTGGCTTCAGGACATCTTATCTGACCTGCAGAGGGTTTTCCTGCAGAGGGTTTTGCAGTGAGAGTGGAAAGATCCAGTTGCCGTGGTCCATGTGGGTACCAACAACATAGGTAGAATAAGGAAAGAGGTTCTGCTGAGGGAATTTGAGCAGCTAGGGACTAAATTAAAAAACTGAACCAGAAAGGTAGTCTCTGGATTACTACTTAGGTCACGTGCAAATTGGCATAGATTCAAGAAGATTAGAGAGTTAAATGCATGGCTAAAGGATTGATATGGATTTGAATTAGATTTGATTAGATTTGAATTCATGGGAAACTGACACCAGTATTGGGGAAGGAGGGAGCTGTACCAATGGGACGGGCTCCACCTGAACCATGATAGGAGCTGGATCCTAGCGAATCACATAACTAGGACTGTGGGTGGGCTTTAAACTAAATAATAGTGGGGTGCGTTCAACAGTTTGGAGAAGAATGGATAAAGTAAAAAAAGAAAAGTTTGACTAAAGATAAAGTAAAAGCAAAAGACAAAAAAGAGAAAAGTAAGAGTGGAGTGAAGAAAAGTCAAGTGCAAAAGAGTAAAAGATTACAAGATTTTAAAAGTACAATGAGTGTAAGGGCACTTTATCTGAATGCCCTTAGTATTCGAAACAAGGTCAGTGAACTTGTGGCACAAATCAATACAAAGGGGTATGATTTAGTGGCCATTACAGAGACGTGGTTGTAGGGTGGAGAGGATTGGGAATGAAATATCCAAGGATATCAGGTAATACGGAAGGATAGGCAGGAAGGTAAGGGAGGTGGGGTAACGCTCTTAATTAAAGATAGAATCAGGCGATAGTAAGAGACAATACAAGATCTAAGGAGCAGAATGTTGAATTCATCTGGGTAGAGATTAAGAAAAGTAAATGGAAAAAAAAATCACTGGTGGGTTTTGTCTATTGGTCACTGAATAATAACACTACAGTGGCACAGGCAATAAACAGAGAATTATCTGAGGCATGTAAGCATGAGACAGCAGTTATCATGGGGGACTTTAACCTACACATAGACTGGGTGAATCAAGTTGGCCAAGGCATTGAGGAGGACTTCATAGAATGCATCCGTGATGGCTTTCTTGAACAGCATGTTAGTGAACTTACAAGGGAAAATGCTATCTTAGATCTGGTCCTGTGCAATGAGACAGGTAAAATTAGTGATTTTGTAGTTAGGGATGCTCTGAGAAAGAATGATTACAGTATGATTGTGTTTCTCATACAAGGAGGGTGCAATAGTTCAATCTAAAACCAGTGTATTGTGCCTAGACAGTGGAGACTACAATGGGATCAGGGAGGATTTGGTTAGTGTAGACTGGGAACACAGGCTATATGGTGGGACAGTCGAGGAACAGTGGAAGACTTTCAAAGAGATTTTTCACGATGCTCAACAAAAGTATATTCCAGTTAAAAGCAAGGACAGTAAAGGCATGGAGAGCCAGTCTTGGATAACTAAGGAAATAAGAGAAGAGATCAAACTAAAAGCTCGTGTGTACAATGTTGTCAAGAGTAGTGGGAAACTGAAAGATCAGGAAAACTTTAAAAAGCAACAAAAAAACCACTAAATGAGCAATAAAGGAAGGAAAGTTAGATTATGAAGATAAACTAGCACAAAACATTCCTTGGAAGTGGAGAAGTGCAAATTGATATTGGGTAATGAGAAAATGGCAGAGGCTTTGAATGACTATTTTGTGTTGATCTAAACGGTGGAGGACATGTCTAACATGCCAAAGACAGATCTTATGGATGTGATGAGAGGTAAGGACATTGACATAATATCTATCACTAAAAAGGTAGTGCTGAGCAAACTAGTGGGCCTGAAGATTAATAAGTCCCCTGGTCCTGATGGAATGCATCGCAGAGTACTGAAAGAAATGGCAGAAGTTATAGTGGAGTCTTAGTAATAATTTACCAAAATTCTCAGGACTCTTGGAAGATCCTGGCGGATTGGAAGATGGTGAATGTCACACCACTGTTCAAAAAAGGATGTAGGCAAAAGACAGGTAACTATAGGCCAGATAGTTTAACATTGGTAGTTGGGAAAATGTTTGAAGCTATCATCAAAGAAGAAATAGTGAGGCATCTGGAAAGAAATGGATCCATCAGGCAGACACAGAGTTGGGGGTGATGTCTTAATATGGATAGGGGATTGGTTAACTAAAAGCAGAGAGTTGGGATACATGGGTGTAACTCTAGTTGGCAATCGGTGGTGAGCGGTGTGTCACAGGGTTCAGGGCCGGGCCTGCAACTGTTCGCGATATACATTAATGACCTGGAAGAGGGGACCGAGTGTAGTGTATCTACATTTGCTGATGACACTGAATTGAGTGGGAGAGTAAATTGTGCAGAAGATGCAGAGAGTCTGCTGAGTGAGTGGGCAAGGGTCCGGCAGATGGAGTACAATGTTGATAATTGCAAGGTAATCCACACAAGGAAACCATGCAAGATTAGATTATTATTTAAATGGTAAATATTGCAGCATGCCTCTGTGCAGAGGGACTTGGGACTGCTTGTGCATGAATCACGAAAGGTTGGTTTGCAGGTGCATCAGGCTGTCAAGAAGGCAAATGAAATGTTGACCTTCATTGCTAGAAGGATTGAATTTAACAGCAGAGAGGTTAAGCTGCAACTATACAGGGTACTGGTGAGACCGCACCTCGAGTACTGCATGCAGTTCTGGTCTCTTTACTTAGAAAGGATATACTGGCTTTGGAGGCGGTGCAGAGGAGGTTCACCAGGTTGATTCCAGAGATGAAGGGTTATACTATGAGGAGAGTTTGAGCCACCTGGGACTGTATTCACTGGAATTCAAAAGAATGAGAGGTGATCTTATAGAAACATATAAAATTATGAAAGGGGTATATAGGATAGAGGAAGGAAAGTGGTTTCCACTGCTACGTGAGACTAGAGCTAGAAGACATAGCCTCAGGGTTCGAGAGAGATAGATTTTTGGTTGAATAGATTTTTGCATTGTAGGGAAATTAGGGTTATGGGAAAAGGCAGGTAGTGGAGATGAATCCATGGCAAGATCAGCCATCATCTCATTGAATGGCAGAGCAGGCTCAATGGGCTAGATGGCCAACTCCTGCTCCTATTTCTTATGTTCCTTTGCACTCCATTTTAAGTATTTTCTCTCCATTTAGAAAATAGTCAACCTTTTCATTTCTTGTACCAAAGTGCATGACCATACACATGATTAGTCAAAACATGAAGGGATTTGGGGAGAAGGTAGGAGATTGGTGCTGAGAGGAAAAGTGGATCAGCCATGATGAAATTGCGGAGAAGATTCGATGGGTCAAATGGCTTAGTTCTGCTCCTGTATCTATGGTCTTATCATTCCCTTTTACTCTCAGATGTTACCTGATCTGCTGAGCTTTTCCAGCTGATTATTTGCTGCTCCAGATGCCTGCATCTGTAGACTCGTGTCCCCAAATTATAATTTTTTTAAAATTAGCCTGTTGCTATCATCTTCAAAGATTGGAACATCCAGTAGATGTATGGTGCAGACTATTCTGACTGGGGTCATACCAGCCTGGTATGGAACACCCAGTTTATCGGAGGCTGCAGAGGGTTGTAGAATCAGCCAGCCAATTACAGGCATAACCCTTTCTGCTATCGAGGACATCTTTAAGAGGCGTTGCCTCCAGGGAATGGCATCACACCATCCAGCACTTTCTCTATTCTCATTACTACCTCGGGTGGAAGCACAGAAGCCTAAAGATCCACATTTTCAGAATAGTTTCTTTCCCTTCACCGTCAAATTTCGGGACAGTTCATGAACACTACCTCATTATTCATCTTCTGCACAATTTATTTATGTAACTCAGTGGAGTCATGGTGTCATAGAAAAATACAGAAACAGGCCATTTGGGCCATCCAGTCCTTACCAAACTGTTTAGACTGTCTACTCCCATTGATCTGCACTGGGACCATAGCCCTCCCTACCCCTACCATCCATGTACTTATCCAAATTTCTCCCTAGTCCTATCAACCCACATCCAGACCACAGACCCCATACTCCTCCCATCCATGTACTTATTCAAACTTCTCTTAAACATTGAAGTCATGCTCGCATGCACTTGTGTGGGCAGCTCGTACTATAATCTCATCACCCTCTGACTGAAGACATTTCCCCTCACGTTCCTCTTAAAGTTTTCATCTTTCACTATTATCCCATGACCTCCACTTGTAATTTTTATGTATTGTGCTGTACTGCTGTCACAATATTTGTCAGTGATAATAAACCTGACTCTGAATATTTGGTTGACTAGCTCAGGACAGTCAATGAAATACATGTTATAAAGCTCATCAGATGTAGTTGACGGTGAATCTAACACTTACTGTTAAAAAATTGAAAGTACAAAGAAAAAATCATTTAGGAAATTAAGTAATGTGATTAATTTTGAATTTCTCCAGCCAAGAGAACTTAGTTAGACCCCACTTGGAGTACCATGTTCAGTTCTGGTCACCTCATTACAGGAAGGATGTGGATACTACAGAGAGAGTGCATTAGGGATTTACAAGGATATTGCCTGGATTAGAGAGCAAGCCTTATTAAAATAGGTTGAATGAACTTGGAAGTAGGTATAAGGGAGATGTCAGAGGTAAGTTTTTCCACACAGAGGGTGGTGAGTGCGTGGAATGCACTGCCAGTGAAGGTGGTGGAGGCAGATGCAATAAGGTCTTTTAAGAGACTCTTGGATAGGTACATGGAGCTTAGTAAAATAGAGGGCTGTCTGGTAGGGAAATTCCAGGCAGTTTCTAGAGTAAGTTGCATGATTGGCACAACATTGTGGGCCAAAGGGCCTGTAATGTGCTGTAGATTTCTATTTTTCATAAAAGAGCTGCAGATTCTGAAATTCTAACTGTCCCTAACAATATCCCCTGCTACTTCATTGCAAACCTGGCTGCAAAGAGTGTTAAGGTTCTTTTCCCAACCTATGGATATTCCTTTCTCACTTGTTCAGTTCCATGTCCCAATGATGGCAAAAGGCTGGGAATGTTTCAGTTATGAACAGTGAACTGAATATCTGACAGTGTTCGTTGCCTCACTAATGTGCCTGATTTTACAAGGTGAATGTTCTCTATAACAATTGTCTTAAAAATTCAGAAGTGCTATAAAGTAAAATGTTTAAATGTACGTACCAGCCTCTCTGCTATCTTTGCAAGTACATTGGAGCTACACAAGCGCCAAGAATAGTCTTCCCAAGAACTCCAGATATACACACACGGTTTCTCATAGAGGTATGGAATACAACAATATGACCTGAAATGAAGGAAGCATAGGCAGATTAACAATTAAAACACATCAACTGTGAAAAAAAGGTTAGAAAAGGATTGATCCAGTTTCCTATTAAATTTAGCAAAAACCCCCATCTTTACTACATGGTAACAAGAAAGCCTAACCCTTCTCTTGACCATCAATGATACTGCTTTCTTTGAACTCATCCTTTAAAAGGGTTGAACGGCAATGAATTGAACACTTCCGCATTGTACCTGTCAAACTCTGTGTTTTCAGCCTTTCTGGGTGGTGTAATTGAGTTATCTTTTGGAGATAAGCAAAGTTCATTATTTTCCAATTCATCTTCAGAATCTCTTGAATCCAGTAAAGATTTCTTCTCTTCAGTTTCTTCCACTTTCTCTTTTTTCTTTTTTGCGACAACTTCTACCAATTTGCCATGGTTTCCTAAAAGTATATTTGCAATTAGTAGATTACTTCCAGACTATGACTGGTGCTCCAAACTAACACAGTAAGATTACAAGGTTGCTTTTAACATTTCACAAATAAAAACTGTAAAATACACAGTGAAAAAATATTTGACTGGAAAAATAAAAGATGATGTATTGTAATGCTAGTGGTTATTCTATGAAAGGTAATCAACCTAAAACAATGTTTCAAGCCACAGATTTTGCCTGATGGGCTGAGGTTTCCAGAATTTTCTGATTTTATTTCCTGTTTCCAGAATATACAGTTTGTTTTATTTTTCAAGAACTAACTCCATTCAGACAGGGGCTTAGGGTTCATACTCTGGAAGACCATAAGACTATAAGATATAGGAGCAGAATTGGAAGGTAGGTGGAACACTTCCAAATGCAGTGAGTTGTTTCCCCCTGCGTGGTTTTTTTTAAAAACAGTAGCCAGTATGTAGGCGTGGGAGCCGTCAGAGGCATCAGCGGCAGTGGAAGGCAAGTGCAGCACCACCAAACACGATGAGTTTCTTCTCCTTGCGTGGGGCTTTCTCTTATTTTTTAAGCCATAAAAGAGAGAGAGGGTCTAGTGGAGTGGCCATTATTGGAGCGGCCAACTCCCAAGTGGGGGCTACAGTCAGAGTGGGAACTTAGAGGCTTTGATTCGAAAATGCTGAGGCCAAAGAAACAGGTAAAAAGGAGTAGTTTTTCCTTTGGTTATTGCTGATTTGGTCTTGGTTGCCCATTGTACAGTGCGGGCAGGATGGCACATACACAAGTGGAATGCTCCTCCTGAGGATATGAGAATTCATGGAACCTGATAATTTCCCTGATGACTACACCTGAGGGAAGTGCAGCCAACTCCAGCTCCGGGAAGACTGCATTAAGGAGCTGGAGCAGGAGTTGGATGAACTAAGAATCATCCAAGAGGCTCAGCGATTGATAAATGCAACTCTTGAGTAGGTGGTTACACCCAGAGTGCAGAATTTGGGGAGTAGATGGGTGTATACCGAGAGAGGTAAAGGGAGAAAGAAGTCAGTGCAGGTTCCCCCTGTGGCCATTCCCCCCAACAAAAGGTATACCCCTTTGGATACCGCTGGGGGGGGGGGGAGAGGGGTTGACCTATCTGGGCAAGGCGGCAGCAGCCAGACCAATAGCACTGTGTTCAGCTCTGAGCCTCAGATGGGTAGGATGAAGTCAGGCAGAGCAATAGTCATAGGGGACTCGATAGATAAGGGGACAGATAGGAGATTCTGTGGCAGCAAAAGAGACACCAGGATAGTGTGTTGCCTCCAAGATGCTGGGGTCCAGGATGTCTCTGAGCAGTTGCAGAATATTCTTGAAGGAGAGGGTGAGCAGCCAGAGGTCATGATACATATCGGTACCAATGACTTAGGCAGGAGAGAGGTAGAGGTCTAGTGCAGTAAGTTTAGGTAGTTAGGAGGAGGCTGAAGAGCGGGACCCCCAAGGTGGTAATCTCCAGATCACTCATGGCACAACATGCTAATGAAGGTCAGAACAGGAAGATAGTGCAGATGAATGAGTCACTGAAGAGACAGTGCAGGAGGCAGGGTTTCAAGTTCTTGGATCATTGGAAACTTTTGTGGAGAAGAGGTGACCTGTACAAGTGGGACGGGTTACACCTGAACTGGAGGGGAACCAATATGCTGAGAAGGAGATTTGCTAATGCTATTGGGGAGGATTTAAAGAGGGGTGGAAACTGAAGTAAAGAGGCAGAGGATGGGGCGGTTGGCGCACTAGTAGAGACAACTTGTAGGGAGTTTGTGAGGAAGGATAGGCAGATGTTAGAGCAAAGATGCACTCAGCCTGATGATTTGAGATGTGTCTATTTTAATGCAAGGAGTACCATAAACAAGGTGGATAAACTTAGAGCATGGATCAATATGTGGAACTGTGACATTGTGGCCAGTACAGAGATTTGGATGTCTCAGGAGCAGGAATGGCTGCTGAGTATGCCAGGCCTTAGATGTTTTAAAAAGAAAGGAGAGAGGGAGACAAAAGAGGTGGGAGAGTAGCACTGCTAATCAGGAATAGTATCACAGCTGCAGAAAAGGAGGAAGTCATGGAGGGATTGCCTACGGAGTCTCTGTAGGTGGAAGTCAAAAAAAGGAAGGGGGCAATAACTCTACTGGGTGTTTTTATAGACCCTCCAATAATACCAGAGACATCGAGGAACAGATAGGAAGGAAGATTCTGGAGTGGTGCAATAATAATAGGGTTGTTGTGATGGGAGATTTTAACTTTCCTAATATTGACTGGCATTTCCTTAGAGCAAAGGGTTCAGATTAGGTGGAGTTTGTTAGATATGTTCAGGAAGGTTTTCTGATACAATATGTAGATAAACCAACTAGAGGAGAGGCTGTATTTGATCTGGTATTGGGAAATGAACCTGGTTGGGTGTCAGATTTCTCAGTGGGAAACATTTTGGAGGTAGCAATCACAACTCTTATCTCTTTCACCATAGCGTTGGGAGAGGGATAGGAGCAGGCAATTTGGGAAAACATTTAATTGAGGTAGGGGGAAATATGATGTTATCAGGCAGAAAATTGGGAATATAAATTGAGAGCAGATGTTCTCAGGAAAACGCTCAGTAGAAATGTGACAAATGTTCAGGGAACATTGGCATGGCATTCTGCATAGGTATGTTCCATTGAGGCAGGGAAAGAATGGTAGGGTAAAAGAACCATGGTGTACAAAGGATGAAACTGGGTACTGTTAGAGCTCTAGAAAATTACAAGGTTGCCAGGAAGAAGCTTAAAAATAAAAATAGGAAAGCTAGAAGGGGCCATGAAAAGGCCTTGGAGAACAGGATTAAGGCAAACCCCAAGGTATTCTACAAATACGTAAAGAGCAAGAGGATGAGCTGTGTGAGAATAGGACCAATCAGATGTCACAGTGGAAAAGTGGGTATGGAACTAGAGGAGGTGCTTAATGAATACCTTGCTTCAGTTTTCACCAGGGAAAAGGACCTTGGTAATTATGGAGTCAATTTACAGCAGTCTGAAATGCTTGAGCATATAAACATTAAGAAATAGGATGTGCTGGACCTTTTGAAAAGAATTAAGTTAGATAAGTTAGTGGTTCTTACGAGATATGCTCTGGGTGTCAGATGTGGGAATCCTGGGAATCTTCCGGTCTCCCAGATGGCCATGTCTGCACCAGGTGCATCAAGATGCAGCTTCTGAGAGACCGTGTTAGGGATCTGGAGCTGTGGCTTGATAACCTACAGCTTATTAGGGAAAGTGAGCAAGAGATAGAAAGGAGCTACAAGGACTTAGTCACCCCGAGGCTGCAGAAATTAGATAAGTGGGTGACAGTCAATGAAGGGGAGGAATAGTAGAGAGCACCCCTGTGGCCCTCCCCCTCAGTAATCATTATCTCATTTTGGAGGCTGTTGAGAGGGGTGACCTGACAGAGGATGACCACGGTGAATGGGTCTCTAGCACTGAGCCTGGTTCCGTGGTGCAGAAGGAAGAGAAAAAGATGAGGAATACGGTAGTCATAGGAGATTCCACAGTGAGGGGAACAGACAAGAGGTTCTGTCAGCCTGATATAGATACCCTCATGGTGTGTTGCCTCCCAGCTATAAGGGTACAGGATATCTCGGATCAGGTGCAGAGTATTCTGAAGGGAGAGGGTGAACAGCCAGAAGTTTGGGTACACGTTGGTACCAAAAACATAGGTAGAAAAACAGAGGAGGTCCTGAAGAGACAATTCAGAGAGTTGGGTAGGAAGCTGAAAGGCAGGACCTCCAGGGTAGTAATCTCAGGATTGCTGCCTGTGGCACATTTTAGCAAGCTCAAGAATAGCGTGATTAGGCCTATTAATGTGTGGCTGACAGACTGGTGTAGGGGGAAGGGCTTTGGGTTCCTGGATCACTGGGGCCTCTTCTGGGGGTGGTTCAACCTGTACAAAAAGGACGGGTTACACCTAAACCCAAAGGGGTCCAATATCCTAACAAGCAGGTTAAACAGAGCTGTTTGAGAGGGTTAAAACTATTTTGGCAGAGGGATGGGAACCAGGGTGATAGGGCTGAGGAAGGGGAAAACAGAAATAAATCAAAGATAGTGTGCAATGGAGATGATAGAAAGGACAGGCAGGTGATGAGGCACAATCACAGCCAGTGGCATGAGTTAAAGGGCAATACAGACATGGTGCAGTTAAAACAGAAAACAACAAATACTGGACTGAAGTGTTATATCTGAATGCAAAGAGCATAAGAAATAAAACAAATGATCTTGAAATTTAGCTACAGATTGGCAAGTATGACATTGTGGCCATCTTTGAAACTTGGATAAAGGATAAATCTCCTGGACCTGATGGAATGCACCCTTGGGTTCTGAAGGAAGTAGCTGGAGAGATTGCAGAGGCATTAACGATGATCTTTCAAGAATTGATAGATTCTGGCATTGTACTGGATAACCGGAAAATTCCAAATATTCCTCTGCTGTTTAAGAAGGGTGGGAGGCAGCAGAAAGGAAACTGTAGATCTGTTAGCCTAATATCAGTGGTTGAGAAGTTGTTGGAATCGATAGTTAGGTATGAGATTAAGGTGTACCTGGAGACACATGACAAAGATGGGCGAAAGCCAGCATGGCTTCCTGAAAGGAAAACCTTGCCTGCCTAACCTACTGCAATTGTTTGAGGAAATTACAGCAGGGTCGATAAAGGAGATGCAGTGGATGTGGTGTAGTTGGATTTTCAGAAGGCCTTTAACAAGGTGCCGCACAGGAGGCTGCTGAGTAAGAGCCCATGGAATCACAGGGAAGTTACTAGCATGGGTGGAGCACTGGTTGATTGGCAGAAAGCAGAGTGAGAATAAAGGGATCCTATTCTGGCTGGCTGCCAGTTACCAGTGGAGTTCCATAGGGATCGGTGTTGAGACCGCTGCTTTTTATGATGTATGTCACTATGAGATTAATGGATTTGTGGCTAAAAATGCCTATGATACAAAAATAGGTGGAGGAGTGGGCAGTGTTGAGGAAACAGAGAGCCTTCAGAGAGATTTAGATAGTTTAGGGGAATGGGCAAGGAAGTGGCAAATGAAATACAATGTTGGAAAGTGTATGGTCATGCACTTTGGTGGAAGAAATAAACAAGCAAACTATCATTTAGAAGGAGAGAGAGTTCAAAAGACAGAGATGCAAAGGGACTTGGGAGTCCTTCTGCAGGATACCCTAAAGGTTAACCTCCAGGTTGAGTCGGTGGTGAAGAAGGCAAATGCGATGTTGGCATTTATTTCTAAAGGTATAGAATATAAGATCCGGGATGTGCTGTTGAGGCTCTATAAGGCACTCATGAGACCATACTTTGAGTATTGTGTACAGTTTTGGGCTCCCTATTTTAGAAAGGATATACTGACATTGGAAAGGGTTCAGAGAAGATTCACAAGAATGATTCCAAGATTGAAAGGGCTGTATTTCCTTGAGTTCAGGAGAATGAGGGGGGATATCATAGAGACATTCCAAATGTTAAAACACCTGTACAGATTAGATATGGCAAAGTTATTTCTCATGGTAGGGGAGTCTAGGACAAGAGGGCATGACTTCAGGATTGAAGGACGTCCATTTAGAACAGAGATGTGGAGAAATTACTTTAGTCAGAGGGTGGTAAATCTGTGGAACTTTTTGCCACGAGCGGCTCTGGAGGTCAATTCTTTGGGTTCATTTAAGGCAGAGATAGATGGGTTCTTGATTAGCCAGGGCATCAAAGGGTATGGGGAGAAGGCAGGGGAGTGGGGATGACTGGAATAATTGGATCAGCCATAATTGAATGGTGGAGCAGACCCGATGGGCCAAATGGCCTACTTCTGCTCCTATATCTTATGGTGTTATGGTTTTATGATATACCCCAGATCACATGGGAAGCGAGGGAGGGGATTACTGAGCCTCTGGTGATGATCTTTGCATCATCAATAGGGACAGGAGAAGTACCGGAGGATTGTTCAAGAAAGGGAGTAGAGGTATCTCAGGCATTTATAGACCAGTGAGTCTTACTTCAGTGGTGGGAAAATTGTTGGCGAAGATCCTGAGAGGCAGGATTTATGAGCATTTGGAGAGACATAATTTGATTAGGGATCGTCAGCATGGCTTTATCATGGGCAGCTCATGCCTTACGAGCCTGATTGAATTATTTGAAGATGCAACAAAACACATCGATTAAGGTAGAACAGTGGATTTAGTGTATATGGATTTCAATAAGGCATTTGATAAGGTTTCCCAAGCGAGGCTCATTTAGAAAATAAGGAGTCATGGGATCCAAGGAAACATTGCTTTGTGGATCCAGAATTGGCTTGGCCACAGAAGGCAAAGAGAGGTTGCAGATGGTTCATATTCTGAATGGAGGACAGTGACCAGTGGTCTTCCACAGGGATCTGTTCTGGGACCCCTCATCTTTGAAATTTTGATAAATGACCTGGATGATGAAATAGAAGAGTGGGTTGTAAGTTTTCTGATGGCACAAGGGTTGGGGGTGTTGTGGATAGTCTAGAGAGTTGTCAGAGGCTACAGCTGGACATCGATAGGTTGCAGAACTGGGCTGAGAAATGGCAGATGGAGTTCAACCCAGATAAGTGTAAAGTGATTTCATGTCGTTAGGTCCAATTTGGAGACAGAATATAATATTAATGGTAAGACTCTTGCCAGTGTGGAGGATCAGAGGATCTTGGGGTCCGTGTCCATTACACTCAAAGCTGCTACACAGGTTGACAGTGTTGTTAAGGCATGTGGTGTGTTGGCCTTCATTAACCGTGGTCTTGTGTTCAAGATCCGTGAGGTAATGTTACAACTAAATAAGGCCTTGTCAGACCCCACTTGGAGAACTGTGTGCAGTTCAGGTCACCTCACTACAGGAAGGATGTGGGTGCTGTAGAGAGAGGGCAGAGTAGGGGGATCCAGAAAGCAAGGCAGGAGCAGAGTGAACTGTGTAATCTCCAGACAGAGTTGCAGCAACTCCTCCTTCTGCAGTCGAAGAGGGTAGATGCGAGGGAGGAATTACAAGAGGTGAATGTTCGGCAAGCGCAGCACTTCACCACCAAATCCTCTAAGATCATCTTCCAATCAAGGGTCCAAACTGTGGAACAGGGCAAGACGTGTTTGTGTTTCTTCTTCCAGAAGGTGCCCGGGGGAGCTCTGTGACCCACAACCTTAAGGAAGAGGACGGCTCAGTTGCGTCCTTGCAGACAGACATACTGAGGCTCTGCAGGTCCTTTTCTGCCGGTCTATATGACAGAAAGGCCACAGACACCACAGCCTCCCACAACTTCCTGTTGTCTATCTCGCAGGTCTTACATGATGGCAAGTGGTAACGTATGGACCAGCCTCTGACCCTGGATAAGCTGACAGGCTCCATCTGTTCATCTGAGTCAAGTAAGACTCCCAGAAGCGATGGCTTACCAGTTGAGTGGTATTTGGCTCTATGAAACAACATGGGCCCTGACCTGCTGGAATTGTACAATGTTATGCTTCTGGCGGGCAGCATGTCAGAATCCATGAGGAAGGGCATCATCACCCTCATCTACAAGCAGAAGGGGGAAATGGGATGATATTAAGATTTAGAGGCCAATATCACTCCTGACTGTGAACTACAAGATCCTGTCCAAGGCTACCACCATCAGGGTCAAGTCTGCTCTGGGACAGGTGATCCACCCAGACCAAACCAGTGCTGTACCAGGCAGGAGGATCTCGGACAGCCTTGCACTGCTGAGGGACACCATCACCTATGTGCAGGACTGGGGGAGTGGACGCTAGACTGGTCAGCTTGGCCCAGGTGAAAGCCTTTGACAGTGGATTTAGTGTAAATGGATTTCAGCAAGGCATTTGATAAGGTTTCCCGTACAAAGCTCCTTCAGAAAGTAAGGAGATATGGGATCCAAGGAGACCTTGCTTTGTGGATCCAGAATTGGTTTGCCCACAGAAGGCAAAGGGTGGTTGTAGATGGTTTGTATTCTATATGGAGGTCAGTGACCAGTGGAGTGCCTCAGGGATCTGTTCTGGGTCCTCTCCTCTTTGTGAGTTTTATAAATGACCTGGATGAGGAAGTGGAGGGATGGGTTAGTAAATTTGCTGATGACATTAAGTTTGGGGGTGTTGTGGATAGTCAGAAGTGTTGTCAGAGGTTATAGAGGGATATCAATAGGATGCAGAACTGGGCTGAGAAGTAGCAGATGGAGTTCACCTCCGATAAGTGTGAAGTGCTTCACTTTGGTAGGTCAAATTTAAAGTCAGAATGCAATATTAATGGTAAAACTCTCAGGAGTGTGGAAGATCAGACAGATCTTGAGAACTTAAAGCTGCTGCGCAGGTTGACAGTATTGTTAAAAAGGTGTATGGTGTGTTGGCATTCATCAATCATGGGATAGATTTCAAGAGCCATGAGATAATGTTATGGCTATATAAGACCTTAGTTAGTCCCCATTTGAAGCACTGTGTTCAGTTCTGGTCACCTCACTACAGAAAGGGTGTGGATACTATAGAGCATATATGTCAAACTCAAGGCCCGCGGTGGAATTATAATATTATAATATCTAATATCGAGATAATATCTAATTACTATTAAAGCTGGCCCCAGTAATCGAAGCGCCTATGGCGTATGATATGGCTAATGCTGAGTTTATTCAGGTACCAGGTTTTCAGAGTTTCTAGTGTTTATTCGGTTTCTCTAGTTTATTTCCTGAATATCATTAATGAATAAATTTTTTTTCTATTAGAGCTGGCCCGCTGGTATATTGCATACATCACAAATACTACAAATCCCACAATGCACTGCCTTACTCTCTCATCAGCATCCTTATGGCGCTAGTCACGTGTGGTCAACTTTCAGCTCCCTCACCCCAAAAATGGCTGAACGAAAGGTGGACTTTGAAAACAGGGGCTTTCAAGGCAGGTGGGAGGCAGAGTATGTGTTCGCAGATATAAAGGGCAAACCTGTTTGTCTTGTGTGCGGAGACGGTGTGGCTGTAATTAAAGAAGATAACGCAGGACGACACTATGAAACAAAACACCACGACAAATACAAGCATCTGGACAAGAAACAGAAGGTAGAAGAGTTGAAAAGAAGTCTGGCGTCACAGCAGGCTATGTTCACAAAAGCCAAAACACAAAGTGAGGCTGCTGTAAAGGCTAGTTTTATTGTGGCAGCAGAGATCGCTAAATCAGCCCGGCCCTTTACTGAGGGAGAATTTGTTAAAAACTGCATGATGAAAGTTTGCGACGTCGTGTGCCCAGATAAAAGGCAAGCATTTTCAAATGTGAGCCTGAGCAGAAACACGGTTGCTGACCGTGTACGTGAGCTTGCCACCAATCTACAACAACAGCTGGTGGGGAAGGGAAGAGATTTCATCGCATATTCCCTTGCTGTGGATGAGAGCAGGGACACTTCTGATACTGCCCAATTGTCAATTTTCATTCGTGGAGTGGACTCATGTCTGTGTGTAACAGAGGAACTTTTGGGATTAAGATCAATGCATGGCACAACTACTGGAAAAGATCTCTTTGAAGAGGTATCCAGATGTGTAATTATAATGAGGCTGCCTTGGGATAAACTTGTGGGACTGACGACAGATGGAGCGCCCGCGATGTGCGGTCAAAAGAGTGCATTGGTGGGCAGGATCCGGGAGAAGATGCGGGAGGAAAACTGCGCAGGTGAGCTGACAGCTTATCACTGCATCATACACCAGGAATCATTGTGTGGCAAAGCCTTGAAAATGGAACATATAATGAGCACCATAACACGAGCAGTTAACTTCATAAGAGCCAAAGGTTTAAATCACCGCAAGTTCAAGTCGTTTCTGGAGGAGTTGGGTTCAGAATATAATGATGTGCCCTATCACACAGAGGTACGATGGTTAAGCCAAGGAAAAGTGCTGAAAAGATGTTTCGAGTCGCGTGAGGAGATCTGTCAGTTCATGGAAAGCAAAGGGAAAGACACAACAGAGCTCCGGGATAAAAAGTTGCTTTGTGAAATGGCGTTTCCGTGTGACATCACGAGCCATCTCAATGCGCTCAACCTGCAGCTTCAGGGGTGGGGTTGTGTGATCACAGACATGTACGCTGCAGTGAGGGCTTTTAAAACCAAGCTGCGCCCGTGGGAGACGCAGATGCAGCAAGAAAACTTGAGCTATTTTCCGTGTTGCCAAACTGAAAGAGCAGGTTTCTACCGCAATGTTCCCACATGCAAAGTTTGCTGAAAAACTTAGCATACTTGGTGCCGACTTTGAAGCCCAAAAAAGCAGGTTTGAACTGCTCAGTAATCCATTTGCAGCTGACGTGGAAAGCGCACCAACCAACATACAAATGGAGCTGATTGAACTCCAATGTAGTGACACACTCAAGGCAAAGTATGACTCGGTGGGCGCTGCAGTTTCTACGTTTCATTCCCGACACAATGCCCCAGCTGCGTACCCAAGCTGCTCAAATGCTCTCTATGTTTGGCAGCACATATCTGTGTGAACAACTGTTCTCTTTGATGAAGATAAACAAAACATCACACAGGAGTCGTCTTTCTGATGAACACCTTCACTCAATTCTGAGGATTTCCTCAGCTCAGAGCCTGACTCCAAACATTGATGAACTTACATCCAAGATGAGATGCCAAGTATCTGGCTTAGACTAGTGTGAATCACAGAGTGTTGACTTGTGGAAAAATGTTTTCATTAGAAATTACTCCGGAAAAGCTGCAGATAAAGCCATAAGAAATAAATGCAACTGATTTTTTATTTATTTAATGTTCAATGATGTTTTTGTAGACAATAACCTAAGCTTTGTTAGTTCCAAGTTAATATGTGTAATAAATTCATTTCAATAAGTTTTGCAATAAATGCTGAACCAGTCCGGCCCTCGACTTGTACCGATTTTTTAATTTTGGCCCACTGTGTATTTGAGTTTGACACCCCTGCTAGAGAGAGTGCGGAGGAGATTTACAAGGATGTTCCCTGGATTGGAGAACATGCCTTATGAGAATAGGTTGGGTGAACTCCTCCCCTTCTTACTCCATCCCTGACATATTTAGTTGTTTGCCTGTTCTCTATCTCCCTTTGGTGCTCCCCCCCACCTTTCTTTCTCCTGAGGCCTCCCGTCCCATGATCCTTTCCCTTCTCCAGCTCTGTGTCACTTTTGCCAGTCACCTTTCCAGCTCTTGGCTTCATCCCACCCCCTCCGGTCTTCTCCTATCATTTCGCATTTCCCCCTCCCCCCACTATTTTCAAATCTCTTACTATCTTTCCTTTCAGTTAGTCCTGACGAAGGGTCTCGGCCCGAAACGTCAACAGCGCTTCTCCCTATAGATGCTGCCTGGCCTGCTGTGTTCCACCAGCATTTTGTGTGTGTTGTTGTTTGAATTTCCAGCATCTGCAGATTTCCTCGTGTTTGGGTGAACTTGGCCTTTTCTCCTGGGAGCGATGGAGGATGAGTGGTGACCTGATAGAAGCACTGATCATGTGGATAGCCAGAGGCTTTTTCCCAGGGCTGAAATGGCTAACGTGAGGGGGCAAAGTTTTAAGTAGTTTGAAGTAGGTACGGAAGGGATGTCAGAGGTATGTTTTTCACACAGAGAGTGGCGGCGCATGGAATACACTGCCAACAATGCTGGTAGAGGTGGATACAATATGGTAATTTAAGGGACTCTTAGATAGGTACATGGAGCTTAGTAAAATAGAGGACTCTGTGGTAGGGAAATGCTAAGTAGTTTTTAGAGTAGGTTACTTAGTCAGCACAACATTTTGGGCCAAAGGACCTGTAATGTGTTGTAGATTTTCTATGTTCTATAATAGTGTAAGAATAGTAATAATAATAGTGTACCATTGTGCAATAAAGGGGCCCAAAACTCCTCACAATACTCTAAGTGAAGGCTCACCAGTGCTTTATAAAGTCTCACCATTGCATCCTTGCTTTTATATTCTAGTCCTCTTGAAATGAAAGCTAACAGTGCATTTGCTTTCCTGACCACAGAGTCAACCTGCAAATTAACCTTTAGGGAATCCTGCGCAAGGACTCCCAAATCCCTTTGCACCTCAGATTTTTGTATTTTCTCTCCATTTAGAAAATAGTCAATTCTTCCATTTCTTCTACCAAAATTCATGAACATACACTTCCTGACACTGTATTCCATCTGCCACTTCTTTGCCCATTCCCCTAATACAAGTCCTTCTGTAGCCTCCTTATTTTCCCAACACGACCTGCCCCCTCCACCTATCTTCGTATCATCTGCAAACTTTCCAACAAAGCCATCATCATGCAAATCATTGACATAAAACATAAAAAGAAGCATTCCCAACACAGACCCTTGTGGAACACCACGTATCACTGGCAACAAACCAGAAAAGGCTTCCATATTCCCACTCTTTGCCTCCTCCCAATCAGCTACTGTTTATCTATGCTGGAATCTTTCCTGTAATGCTATGGGCTCATAGCTTGTTAAACAGCCTCATTTGTGGCACCTTGACAAAAGCCAAGTACACAATATCAACCAATTGTCTATCCTGCTTGCTATTTCTTCAAATAATTCTTACAGATTTGTTAGGCAGTATTTTCCTTGGGGAACCCATTCTGACTACAGTCTATTTTACCATGTCCCACCAATTATTGTACCCGGTAACCACATCCTTAATAATCGACTCCACCATCTTCCCAACTATTAACCCAGACTAACTGGCCTATAATTTCCTTTATTCTGTCTTTCACCGTTCTTGAAGAATGGAGTGACATTTGCAGTTTTCCATTCTTCAGAACCTTTACAGAATCTAGTGATTCTTGAAAGATCATTACTAATGCCCCCACAATCTCTTCAGCAACCTCCTTCAGAACACTGGGTGAACACCACCTGGTCCAGGTGTCTTACCTACCTTCAGACCTTCAGTTTCCCAAGGACCTTCTCTCTAGTAATGGTACTTTCACACACTTCATGACCCCTGACACCTGGAACTTGCACCATACTGCTAGTGTCTTCCACAGTGAAGATTGATGCAAAATACTTCTTCAGTTTATCTGCCACTTTGTTATTCCCCATTACTACCTCTACAGTATTGTTTTCCAGTGGTCTGATACCACTCTTGCCTTCTTTTTACACTTTTATGTATCTGAAGAAACTTTTGGTATCTTCTTTAATGTTATTGGCTAGCTTACTTTCATATTCCATTTTTATCTTCTTAATTTTTTTGTAGTCTACTGTTGGTATTTAAAAGTTTCCCAGACCTCTTACTTCCCACTATTTTTTGGTCTATTGTATGCACTCTTTTTGGCTTTGACTTCCATTGTTACCCATGATTGTGTCATCTTGCCTCTAGGATACTTCTTCCTCTTTGGCATGTATATATCCTGTGCCTTCTGAATTGCTTCCAGAAATTCCAGCCATTGTTGTTCTATCTTCATCCCTGCCAGTGTTCTTTTCCAATCAATTTTGGTCAAATTTCAGGGCGAATTTGATCATATTATGATCACTTCCCCTAAGGGTTCTTTTACCTTCAGCTCTCTAATCAATTCTGGCTCATTGCACAATCCCCAGTCTAGAATACCTGATCCCCTGGTGTGCTCAACCACAAGCTGCTCTAAAAATAACCTAATTCTAGAAATTTCCCCCTCTTGGAATCCAGCAGCATCCTTTGGTCCTCCATCCACCCTTTTCAATTTTTTTTTTTTGCCTTTTATGTTGCAACTCATCCTGTTGACTGCAATTTTGCCCCATCATCAGCCTCCCTTTGCTAGGCGTCTCACTACACATTGCCTCTGTTTGTAAACCAACTACCTCATTTTCAGCACTATCACTCTAGTTCCCATCTCCCTGTCAAATTAGTTTAAATCCATCCAAACAACTCTAGCCAAAGCAACTCTGTCCACCAGGATATTGGACTCCCTCAGGTTCAGGTGTAACCTTTCCCTTCTGTACAAGTCATACCTTCTCCAGAAGAGATCCCAGTGATCCATGAATCTGAACCCCTCCCCCTGCCCTATTGGCGTACTCTGCACTGGCTGTGCATTTCCCCTCCTTCTCCTGACAGTCACCCAGTTACCTGTCTCCTGCAAGCTAGGAGTACATACCTCCTGTCTATCACCTCCTCGTTGTCCCATATAAATCAAAGGTCATCAAACTGCAGCCCAGTTCCTAAACACGCTCTCTCAGGAGCTGCAGTTCGAGGCATGTGATGCCGATGTCTTCATTCGGGAAACTGGAGGTCTGGCAGACTTCCAACATCCAACACACAGTACAGTACACTGCCCCTGGGGCTATTCTCACTATCAGATACACTAATAGATGTGGAGTGAACAAATAAGAACAGAGAGAGAGTAACTTACAAGACAATCTATCTCACCCAAACCTGATGTTCCTTCAGCCTGACAAGCCAAAGCTACTCTAAAGACTGGCACACTCCAATAATGGCCGCTCTGCTGGCACTTCAAGTACTCTTTGACGTTTTCTAATGAATCCATCTTTTTTATAACCATATAACAATTACAGCACGGAAACAGGCCATCTCAGCCCTTCTAGTCCGTGCTGAACGCTTACTCTCACCTAATCCCACTGGCCTGCACAGCCCATAACCCTCCATTCCTTTCCTGTCCATATACCTACCAAATTTTTTTTTTAATGACAAAATTGAACCTGCCTCTACCACTTCTACTGGAAGCTCGTTCCACACAGCTGCTACTCTGAGTAAATAAGTTCCCCCTCGTGTTACCCCTAAATTTTTACCCCTTATCTCTCAATTCATGTCCTCTTGTTTGAATCTCCCCTACTCTCAATGGAAAAAGTCTATCCACGTCAATTCTATCTATCCCCCTCATAATTTTAAATACCTCTATCAAGTCCCCCCTCAACCTTCTACGCTCCAAAGAATAAAGACCTAACTTGTTCAACCTTTCCCTGTAACTTAGGTGCTGAAACCCAGGTAACATTCTAGTAAATCTCCTCTGTACTCTCTCTATTTTGTTGACATCTTTCCTATAATTCAGTGACCAGAACTATACACAATACTCCAAGTTTGGCCTCACCAATGCCTTCTACAATTTTAACATTATATCTCAACTCCTATACTCAATGCTCTGATTTATGAAGGCCAGCATACCAAAAGCTTTCTTCACTACCCTATCCACATGAGATTCCACCTTCAGGGAACTATGCACCATTATTCCTAGATCACTCTGTTCTACTACATTCCTCAATGCCCTACCATTTACCATGTATGTCCTATTTTGATTATTCCTACCAAAATGTAGCACCTCACACTTATCAGCATTAAACTCCATCTGCCATCTTTCAGCCCACTCTTCTAACTGGCCTAAATCTCTCTGCAAGCTTTGAAAACCTACTTTATTATCCACAGCGCCACCTACCTTAGTATCATCTGCATACTTCTAATCCAATTTACCACCCCATCATCCAGATCATTAATATATATGACAAGCTACATTGGACCCAGTATAGATCCCTGAGGCACACCACTAGTCACCAGCCTCCAACCTGACAAACAGTTATCCACCACTACTCTCTGGCACCTCCCATCCAGCCACTGTTGAATCCATTTTACTACTTCAATATTAATACCTAACGATTGAACCTTCTTAACTAATCTTACACGTGGAACCTTGTCAAAGGCCTTACTGAAGTCCATATAGACAACATCCACTGCTTTACCCTCGTCAATTTTCCTAGTAACCTCTTCAAAAAATTCAATAAGATTTGTCAAACATGACCTTCCACGCACAAAGTCTTGTGATTTGTTCCTCCTCAAATCAGTAAAGCTGCTGTGAACCTCAACCTTCAAATACTCGATCACCGCCCTGATTAAAAAGTGGCTGTTTCCACCCCCCCCCCCCCCCCCCCCCCCGATGTGTGCATGGTCCAACTCAGACTCTAGATACTAATCATCAGGTAACAATGAATTTTGAAACACCTGTTTGTGACCTAATCAATATCAATAGCAACAGGTGTGCAATCCCTACATTACACCAGGACAGCCCTGGATAATGGCATAGAGCATTGTAAAGTAGATACCAGACAGGTTTGAACGATGGTCTGTGGAACAGAACGTTATAAAATGGATACTAGACAGGTGAAGGACGGTCTGTGGAACAGAGCATTATAAAATGGATACCCAACTCTGCCTCCTGCTTGTGGACATGTAAGACACAGTTTCTTTCTGTCCACCTTTAGGCTCTCCCTTTTCCGACTTAAACTCCAAAATTTCAACTTTATTCAGTCAGATCCTGTAGAGCGACAGTTATAATTACGTCCAACCTTAGAAGCTCTAAAAAGAATCCTGAAGCTGGTAACAGTAAGCTTAAGAAAGCTGAGGAGACTTCAGAGGAGCCACCCTGGGTAAATAGATTAGAGTCTCAGATCAGCTATATCATTGCTGAATTAACTCAACTAAAAGAAAGATTTCTCCCTTTCAAGGAAAAAAATTGACTCTTTGAGCCTTGATCTTAAAGAGGTTAGTCGAAGTGCGGCTGATATTTCTTCTCATTTGGAAAAGGCTCAACAACAGATCGTGGATCTGGAGGCTCGCTCTCATCTGAACAATATTCGAATAAAAGAGAAATCAGAATCCGCCGACACACTGGATTATTTTGCTAAAATGTTTCAATTTTTATTTCCGGAGGCATGCCTACAACCCCCAGAGATTGAAATGGTTCATAGAATCGACTCCTTAAAATCCTTGGGTCAAGGTAAAGACCAGCATGTGGTTGTGCGTTTTCATCGTTTCTGAGACAAAGACCGCATTATTAAGCTTGCTAGATAACAAAGGTTGTTTCAATTTCAAAGCTCTGAAACTCGCTTCTTTGATGATTTTCCACGTGAAATTGTGCAGAAACATTCTGGATTCGCTGCTGTTATGCATATGGCTTATCAAAGACTTTTGTATCCATCTCTTCAATACCCAGCTAAGTTAAGGCTATTCGTCAAAAATTCTGGAGTTCGTACTTTGGTGACCCAGCTGAAGCACTACATTTTATTAATTCTCTCCCTGATGAGTCTGAAGCCTGAAGTTAGAATGATTTACAAGTTAGAATGATTGTCTCATGATGTAAGGAGTGATGAAATCAGAAGATTTGATGACTATAGAAAGTTTTTACCTTAAAACGTACTTTTAGCTTTGAAATAGTCTCAAAAGTCACAGCAAGGGAACTGTAGATAACTTTGAACTATTTAGAATTTTTTTTCTGTTTGCAGCATTTAAATGAATTAATTGCTTTTTTGCTTCGTATGCTTTTATTAAGAACTTAAGTAATTTTCTGGGTTTCTTTACGCTTTAAAGATAGATTTGATATTTTAAAGATGGCAATTGTTTTTCTTCTAAGCAAATATTTCAAGAATTTTTTTGGACTTGCTTTTTTACCTTATCTAATATTATGAAGGCTATTTTCAAAAAAAGTCATATCAAATAATTGTTCTCTTTAGCTCAGTTTTAATGAACTGTATATCGACTGTAATGAGTTCTATATCCAGAAGAGGGAGATAGAGATTACTTTTTTCATTTTTTTCTTTTTCAGGCAAGTGGAGTTTATAATTGCTTTTTATGCATTCTATGGTTCTTGCGTCGATTGATATCAATTTACTTCTGGGTTTTGTAGTCTGGGTGGGTTTTTTCCTTTTTTCTTTTCTTATTTTTTATCCCCATTATGGAATTCTGGAGTGTACGCAAATTATTATTATTGTTGTTTATCTACGCCATTTTCGACTACTTTATCCTGACACGCGTCTAACTACTTTTTTTAGATATAAAGTCTCATGATGAATGTTTTAAGTTGGAATGTTTGTGGTTGGAATCATCCTATTAAGCACAAGAAAACATTTAAAGTTATTAACCGATTCCAACCTGATATAATCTTTGCACAAGAGATGCATATCAGGATATGTGATAAAAATAGTTTTTTACATTTTGGAAGTATTCTCAGTTTCCTGCAAATTCTCAAAGTAAAATTAGAGGTGTTTCTATTTTTATTGATTCCAATATTCCTTTTAACCAGGAGGATACTATAGCTGATATTAATGGTAGATTTTTGATTCTTAAAGGAACAATTTACAAAAGGAAAATTATTTTGGTTAATAAACATGGACCAAATGTTGATGATCTCTCATTTTTTAAAGCTGTTTTTGCTCTACTACCTGATCTAAATGAATATATGTTATTAATGGGTGGTGATTTTAATACATTTAAATCCTTTAATGGATAAATCATCATCCAAACATTATCTCCCTAATCATTCTGCATCACTTATTAATTCCTTTTTAATGGATTATGGCTTAATTGAAATTTGGAGACATATGGATCCTTGTGATAGAGAATATTCCTTCTTTTCACATGTTCATAATAACTATTTTATAGTCGACCCTCGACTTCTATTTAATGCTCAGAAATGTGAATATGATGCAATTGCTATCTCTGATCACACTCCTTTAAACCTAATATTTGAACTGAAAGATGCTGCTTCTACAAGACCACTTTGGTGTTTCCCAGAATGTTTGTTACAAAGTTCAGAATTTGTTGAGTTTATTGAAACTCAGATAAAAGAGTTTTTTTCTCTTTAATAATACCAGAAACGTTTCAAAGATAGTGATTTGAAGTGACCCTTTGGACGAAGGGTCTCGGCCCAAAACGTCGACAGTGCTTCTCCTTATAGATGCTGCCTGGCCTGCTGTATTCCACCAGCATTTTGTGTGTGTTGTTTAAAGCTAACGTAGTTCCTTTAATGGACTTTATGAAATAATTATTTTCTAGGTGAAACCCACTTACACTTTCTTTAATAGGTCGTATCCATGCCATGAATTCTGGTTAATTAATTAATAATTAAAGGAATTAATAATTCTGGTCACCGAATTATAGGAAAGATATCAATAAATTAGAGAGAGTGCAGAGACGATTTACTAGGATGTTACCTGGGTTTCAGCACTTAAGTTACAGAGAAAGGTTGAACAAGTTAGGTCTCTATTCATTGGAGCGTAGAAGGTTGAGGGGGGATTTGATCGAGGTATTTAAAATTTTGAGAGGGATAGATAGAGTTGACGTGAACAGGCTGTTTCCATTGAGAGTAGGGGAGATTCAAACGAGAGGACATGATTTGAGAGTTAGGGGGCAGAAGTTTAAGGGAAACACGAGGGGGTATTTCTTTACTCAGAGAGTGATAGCTGTGTGGAATGAGCTTCCTGTAGAAGTAGGAGAGGCCAGTTCAGTTGTGTCATTTAAGGTAAAATTGGATAGGTATATGGACAGGAAAGGAGTGGAGGGTTATGGGCTGAGTGCGGGTAGGTGGGACTAGGTGAGATTAAGAGTTCGGCACGGACTAGGAGGGCCGAGATGGCCTGTTTCCGTGCTGTGATTGTTATATGATTATATGGTGAAAATGATGATTTTACCCAGATTTTTATATATTTTTTCAAAATATACCTATCTTTTTAACTAAAAAAAATTTTGATCAAATTGACTATTATTTCGTTCTTTATTTGGAACAATAAAAGACCATGAATTAATAAGTATCATTTACAAAAATCTAAAAGAGATGGTGGACTTGCACTTCCTAATTTAATATTGTATTATTGGGCAGTTAATATTCGACAGTTATGTTTTTTGCTATATTGGCTCGACAAGAGCCAAAAACCAGCTTGGATTGATTTGGAATTAAAAGCTATCAAATAATTTCATTTAACATTATTAGGAGCTCCATTACCTTTACAACTCTCTAAAATTCAAAATTTATATCTTTACCCTGTTATTAAACAGTCCTTATGGATTTGGTTTCAGTTTCGCAATTTTTAAAATTTTAAACAATTTAAATTGTCTAGCTCTTCATATCAAAATTTTTTATTTAAACCTTCAGTAACTGATCCTATTTTTCTACTATGGAGAAATAAGGGGATCAGTATTTTTGCAGATTTATTTTGTGATGGTCGATTGATGACTTTTGAAGAGTTAATTAGCAAATATTCTCTTTTTCATACACATTTTTTGCAATATTTTCAGGTTAGACATTTTTTATAAAAATTACTTATCTAAGTTTCCATATATGCAAGAATCTGATTTGTTGGATACTATTTGGAATATGAATCCTTTAGTAAGAGGTTCTATTGGTAGAATTTATAATTTATTTTTACTACAAAAAGATAACCTTTTACTAAAGATTAAACAAAATTGGGAGAGAGAACTTAATATGATCTTTGTTAATGAAGATTGGTTGCGAGTTCTGAAAATGGTCAATTCTTCTTCGATGTGTGCCAATCACTGTTTAATTCAATTTTAAAATTGTTCAGCATTATATAACAAAGGAGAGACTATCTAAAATATTTCCTAATATAGACAGTTACTGCGATAGGTGTAAAACTGAAGTAGACACTTTGTCTCATATGTTCTGGTCATCTCCTTCTCTAAAATCTTTTGGAAATCTTTATTTTCTACAATTTGTAAAGCTCTGAAAATTAACTTACAACCTAATACATTAAATGTTCTATTTGGAATAGTTCCGCATCATATTCAGGGTATTTCATCTTCAGACCAACGTGTAATTGCATTTGTTACATTGTTGGCAAGAAGGGCTATTTCATTGAAATCGAAAGATACCTCTGTCCCTACATTAATTCAATGGTTTTCTCAAGTAATGTCATGTCTTATTTTGGAAAAATCAGAAGTGGAACTTTTGATCCTCAATTTGATTTTGAGAGAGGATGATGCTCTTTTGCGAAATATTATCATTTAATTAGAATTATTTAATATGGTTTTCACCAATTTTATTTTATATAAACATTAATTGGTGGTTGATGATTATTTTTCTTTATATATATATACACACACATATATAAATAGATAGATGATGGTAAGTCGTATTGCTCTGGGAGTCGATTCCTAATGTTTTTTTTTTCACTTTTCTTTTTCTTTCTCTTGTAGTTAGTGGGGTTTCTTTTTCTTAGTAAGTTGGGGTTCTCTTTTTTCCTTCTTTTCCTTATAAAAAGTGTTTTTTTCATTATCGTAGATTATCCTTTTTTGAAAAGTTTTTGCTTCAGCTTTATTAATTGTATATATATCAACCTGTTGAAGTTTTGTATCATTTTATAGCTGTAGAAGATTATGTATCAATAAAAAGATTATAAAACTGAAAATAAAATGGATACCCGACAGGTGAAGGACGGTCTGTGGAACAGAACATTTTGAAATGGATACCCGACAGGTGAAGGACAGTCTGTGGACAGAACATTATAAAATGGATACCCGACAGGTGAAGGACAGTCTCTGGACAGAACATTATAAAATGGATACCCGACAGGTGAAGGACATTCTCTGGACAGAACATTATAAAATGGATTCTCAACAAGTGAAGGATGGTCTGTGGAACAGAGCATTATAAAATGATAATTATCATTATAGATATATAATATTTATTATCATATTCTAGATTATCTATTATCATATTATAGATTATAATCAGAGCATTATAAAATGATAATCATTGTAAAATAATCTGGATGGTGGGGTGGTAAATTGGATTAGTAAGTATGCAGATGATACTAAAGTAGGTGGCGTTATGGATAACGAAGTAGATTTTCAAAGTTTGCAGAGAGATTTAGGCCAGTTAGAAGAGTGGGCTGAGGGATGGCAGATGGAGTTTAATGCTGATAAGTGTGAGGTGCTAAATTGTGGTAGGAATAATCCAAATAGGACATACATGGTAAATGGTAGGGCATTGAAGAATGCAGTAGAACAGAGTGATCTAGGAATAATGGTGAATAGCTCCCTGAAGGTGGAATCTCATGTGGATGGAGTGGTGAAGAAAGCTTTTGGTATGCTGGCCTTTATAAATCAGAGCATTGAGTATGGGAGTTGGGATGTAATGTTAAAATTGTACAAGGCATTCGAATTTGGAGTATTGAGTACAGTTCTGGTCACCGAATTATAGGAAAAATGTGAACAAAATAAAGAGAGTAGAGGAGATTTACTAGAATGTTACCAGGGTTTCAGCACCTAAGTTACAGAGAAAGGTTGAACAAGTTAGGTCTTTATTCTTTGGAGCGTAGAAGGTTGAGGGGGGAACTTGATAGAGGTATTTAAAATTATGAGGGGGATAGATTGAGTTGACGTGGATAGGCTTTTTCAATTGAGAGTAGGGGAGATTCAAACAAGAGGACGAGTTGAGAGTTAGGGGGCAAAAGTTTAAGGGTAACATGAGGAGGAATTTCTTTACTCAGAGAGTGGTAGCTGTGTGGAATTAGCTTCCAGTAGAAGTGGTAGAGGCAGGTTCGGTATTGTCATTTAAAGCAAAATTGGCTAGGTATATGGACAGGAAAGGAATGGAGGGTTATGGGCTGAGTTCAGGTAGGTGGGACTAGGTGAGAGTAAGCATTTGGCATGGACTAGAAGGGCCGAGATGGCCTGTTTCCTTGCTGTAATTGTTATATGGTTAAAATGGATTACCGACAGGTGAAGGATGGACTGTGGAATAGAACGTTATAAAATGGATACCAGACGGGTGAAGGATGGACTGTGGAATAGAACGTTATAAAATGGATACCAGACGGGTGAAGGATGGACTGTGGAATAGAACGTTATAAAATGGATACCAGACAGGTGAAGGACTGCAGATGTCAGTTGTACAGTGGCAGCAATGTGTAGAACGTCAGTGAGGAACTTGTAATATTGCATCTTAAGGAGAATGCATTAAACAGCATGCTAAAAAGAAACCAGTAGAGTGTCTCATTGAGTTTAGAATTGAATGAGGCAAAGAGATGGTGAGGGGTTTGGGGTGAGATACTATAATAAGATTCCTGCCCACCCTGATGTCACTTTCACTTTCACAGAAATCCTTTATCAGTATTATAAGAATACCTGCCTCTACCACTCAGATACCTACTGTCTTCTAGGTTAAAATGTTCTTCTTTAGAATTCCTCGAAACTTTGAACCCTTCACCCTACACCCATGCCCACTCATTTTCGACACCTGTGTCATGGGGAAATCTTCCTGCTATTTATCCTGTCTATGCCCCTCATAACTCTATCAGTTTTTATACATCACCTTACACCTGTCAGGATTAAATTCAATTTGCTATTGCATTGCCTCCTCTATCAGGCACAAGATACGGTAGTGTATTGGTGAGCATACTGGTGTAGCAGTGCCTAGTAACGTAGTGGTTAGCACAACGCTTTAACGTAACAGCGACCTAGGTTCAATTCCTTCTGCTGTCTGTAAGGAGTTTGTATGTTTTCCTCTCATGTTTCTTCTCACAGTCCAAAGGCGTACCAGTTGGTGGGTTAATTGTTCATCGTAAATTATTCGTGATTAGGTTCGGACTAAGTCGGGGAACTGCTGGGAGGCACAGCGGAAAGGGCCAAAAGGGCCTATTCCATGCTGAATATCAATAAATAAATAAATACAGATGAATAACTAATCATTGTCCTAATATTTTACACAAACATGACTCAGACACTGCCGCCAATACAGCCCATGGTGTTGAGAGGGTGAACAGCCTTGAGTTCCTCGGCAGACACAACACTGAGGATTTCACATGACCGTCCTGTTCTACATACTATTAAATTACTATAAATTGTACATTGCACATTTAGACGGAGACATACTGTAAAGATTTTTACTCCACATGTGTATGAAGGATGTAAGTAATAAAGTCAATTCAATTCAAACAACATCATTTATATTTGGTTTTGTAAATGCTTTGTGACAATGTTTAGGCCTAAGGTTCTGCTGAACTTCATTTGTTCAGGGAGACAAGTTCTTCATTCTTTTTGTATCACTGATGTTACCTAATACATCACTTACAAAATTGAAAGACATGACAAACATATTTTGATGGAAATACTGGCTCGTTGTAGCTATGAAAGGCAGAAAGGTCCTACCTATGGACACTTCAAAGGTGAGAAGCCGTGACTGGACTGATGGATCAATCATGGTTGCCTCAAAAAATCCAGCAAAAAGAAGAAATTCCTCTTTTTCACCTGCAGCAGACTGAAAGGTGAGAATATTAAATTGTGGCTTATTCAGTAGGATGACATTCTGCATTTCAATCAGCTGTGTACCCATGTGTTCTGACCTTCGCTGTATCATTGAATCAATCACTGCTGTGACAGCATCGACTACTGAAACTCATTGATAACAAGTATGATTTATGCTTACCTGTGTAAGTGGTAGCCAGTGGACATATAGTTCACCCCTGTTTGGGGAAGTGGTAGCCAGTGGACATATAGTTCACCCCTGTTTGGGGAAGTGGTAGCCAGTGGACATATAGTTCACCCCTGTTTGGGGAAGTGGTAGCCAGTGGACATATAGTTCACCCCTGTTTGGGGAAGTGGTAGCCAGTGGACATATAGTTCACCCCTGTTTGGGGAAGTGGTAGCCAGTGGACATATAGTTCACCCCTGTTTGGGGAAGTGGTAGCCAGTGGACATATAGTTCACCCCTGTTTGGGGAAGTGGTAGCCAGTGGACATATAGTTCACCCCTGTTTGGGGAAGTGGTAGCCAGTGGACATATAGTTCACCCCTGTTTGGGGAAGTGGTAGCCAGTGGACATATAGTTCACCCCTGTTTGGGGAAGTGGTAGCCAGTGGACATATAGTTCACCCCTGTTTGGGGAAGTGGTAGCCAGTGAAAGCACAGTTTGCCCCTGTATGGGAAAACAGCAGCCACTGAAAGCAGTCTACCCCTGTTTGGGGAAGTGGCAGTCATTGAATACACAATTTACTGCTGTTTGGGGAATCCGTAGCCAGTGAATATATAGTTTATCCGTTTGGGAAAATGGCAGCATCTGAAAACACAGTTTACTGCTGTTTAGGGAAATGGCAGCTGGTGAAAACACATTTTACCCTGTTTGGGAAAGTGGTAGCCTTTGAAAGCACAGTTTACTGCTGTTTGGGGAAGTGATAGCCAGTGAATGTATAGTTTACCCCTGTTTGGAGAAGTGGCAGCCTGGGGAAAATGGTAGCCAGTAACCATGTGCAAGGTGAGAAAGAACAAGGATATGGTGGATAAATCGTTGAGTTCAAGATGTCTCAGTATATGAAATGATGGTGATGATGATGAGAGGTTTCTGAGCGTGAACAATTTTCTGGACAGGACAGGAGAGAATTGGAAATGTGGCCCAGTGTGGAAAGGAGGGTACAATGCCATTGCCAACAAAAAGATTCCAGACATCCAGGACTTTACTGTGTATCAGAAACTTCAGGCAAAGTCATTTATAGGCACACTTAAAAATCCTGTAGAAACAATTTTATTCAGAATCTTCAGAGGCTTTCAAGATTACAGATTTGACACATTTGACAAGAGATTGGAAGAGCTGGTTAACAAAGATGTTAGGCTGTAAACACTGGCTATACGATATAAATTACTGATACATTTAGATCAGGTACTGCAAGATGAAGAAAATCTGTTATACTAGACCTAATAGCTGAAAGACCACAAAGAATAGCTGCCAGATTAGACCATAAAACATTAAAGACATAGGAGCAGAATGAGATCATTCAGCCCATCAATTCTGCTGCATGATTCAATCATGCTGATTTATTTCTACCATATTCTCCCACCTTCTCGCTGTAATGCTTAGCCCCCTCACCAACCAAGAATCCATTAATCTCTGCCTAAAATACACCCAGTGAGCATGGACTGAGCTCCTTTAGTCCAACCGGTCCATGACAACCACAGTAACCTTCCTGCTAATTCCAGTTACCCACATTCATCCATAACCTTCCAAGAAGAAAACTTAGCTTCTGCAGCTCTCTGTAGCAACAAATTCAACATCCAATGGTTGTAGAAAATAACTCTCATCTCAGTTATAAAGGATTATCCACTTATTCTAAGGCTATGCCCTAAACATCCTTTTGATTCGCACTTTATCTTGCTAGGAAGGTTCCAAGAACACCTCTTTCTGAACTCTGAGTAAGCCCAGAGCCATCAAACACTCCTTGACTGTACAGTAAGCCTTTCATTACATAGAACAGTACAATGAAGTACAGGCCCTTCAGCCCATGATGTCATGGCAGTCTTTAAAACCTACTCCAAGATCACTCTAACACTTCCCTCCCTGCATAGCTCTCAATTTTTCTTTTACCTTTTTGTCTATCTAAGAGTCTTTTACATCACCCTAATGTATCTGCCTGTACAGCTAAAGCTGGCAGTGCGTTCCGTGTACCTACCACACTGTGCAAAAACCTCACTCTGCCATTCCTCCCTCTACCTGTCTCCAATCACCGTACAAGAATACCCTCTCATACAAGCCATTCCTCCCTGGGGAAAAGGTGCTAGCTGTTCACTCCATCAATACCTTTTATAATTATCAAATCAGCTCTCATCCTCCTTCACTCCAAAGAGAAAAGCCCCAGCTTGTTCAACCTTTCCTCCTCACTAATCCAGGCAGCACCCTGGTAAATCTCCTCAGCATTCATTTGAAAGATTCCACATCTTTCCTTTAATGAGGTGATCAGAGCTGAACACAATATTCCAAGTGTGGTCTAACCAGAGTTTTACAAAACCTCAACACTACAACTCTTGAACTTAATCCCCAACTAATGAAGGCCAACACACCATACGTCTCCTTAACCACCCCATCAGCTTACGCGGCAACTTGAAGGTATCTATGGGGGTCATTCCCATGAATTTCCTCTGTACTCTCTTCAGATACACGGCCCAAAATTGCTCACAGTATTCCAAACATCCTATGATCATTTGCACATTCTTACTTGATTATCCAGGAGGACCAAAAGTGTCTGACCAACTGGGACCAATCTGATCTAGATTACTCAGGAGGAAAATGGCACCTGACTAACTGAGTCCAGTCTAATCAGACCAATCTAATCTGCTTCACCCAGGAGGACCAACAGCATCTGACCAGTCTGATCTGGGTTATCCAGGAGAACCAGTGTCAGCTGCAGAGGAAAGACAACACAAGAATATCGCGTTGTGCTTTTGGTCTAGACTTACTTCTGGCAGAGGGTGAATGCTATCAATGCTCACTTCCATTGCACTTGGCTGTTCCAGGGAATTTGCGCCTTCTTCACCTTCAGTTTGACTATGACTCTCTTCTTTTGCCTTGGACTTAGATTTGGATTTTTTGCTCTTTTTTTTAAATTTGAACATGCTCTTTGATTTTTTCCCTTTGTCACTTTGAATAGCTGCAATGGAGCTGTAAATATCTACTGAGACTGCCATAAGTATTCGCCCTCGGTAAAATATCCCTTCTCCTAGGCCCTCATTTAGATCCTTGTAGGCATCCCTGAGTGCAGAATTCTGGGGAGAGCCATAGAGGTAAACCCATGCTGGGCCAAAGGTTGGGTAGAAACCAGCTGAAAAATAATTAGATAGGAGAGAATGATTAACATTCAGATATGGGTTTTACTAACAAGACAGACATCAACAAACACGGAAGTCATGTCGTACGGAATCAGGCATTACGGCCCAACTCATCTGTGTATACAATATTGACTAATTAACTAGTCCCATTTGCCTGAGTTGGTTCATATTCCTCTAACCTTTTCCTATCTATGTACTGTAATTGTCCTTTAAAATGTCTTAATTGTACCTGCCTCTACCACATCTTCGGCAGCTCATCAATATACTCACAAGCATCTGTATGAAAAAGTTATCCCTCAAGTCCTTTTAAGTCTTTCCCTTCTAATATTAAAATGTTTTCCTTCTCATTATGGACTTCTTGGCTTTGAAGAGGGGGCAGATGCATTTCAGCAGCATGTTGTTGCCTGCATTAGAGGATATTAGCTACTGTATAAGGGGAGGTTGGATAAACAGATTGCTTTCCCTGGAGCTTCGGAAGCTGAAGGGTGACTAATAGAAGTTTATAGAATTATGAGAATCACACAGAGAGTCGTCAGTCTGTGTCTTCTGCCCAGTGTGCAAATTTGAAATTAGAGGGCAGGTGTTTAAGGTGAGAGGGGGGAATTTAAAGGAGAAGCCTTAGGTAGGTTTTACACACAGAGAATAGTATGTGACCAGAACCTGCTGTCTGGGCGGGTGTCTAAAGCAGAAACAACAGCAGCATTTCAGCAACACTTGGGAAATACTACAAGCTGGGAAAGGAGGGAGATAGATGATGGCAAATAGGATCACTCAAATTGGCATCAGAGTTAGTACAGATACGTTGGGCCAAAAGACTTGTCTACAGTATACCGTACTGTTCTATATTCTGAGGGCAACAGGGAGAAATCAAGAAAGTATAAACCAATGTCAGAAACAGGAAAGGGGCACTACTCTACTGGGTGTTTTTTTATAGACAGGGTCACAGAGGAACAGATAGGGAGGCAGATTCTGGAACGGTGCAATAATAATAGGTCTGTTGTAATGGGAGATTTTAACTGTCCTAATAGTGATTGGCATCTCCTTTGGGGTGGAGTTCGTTAGGTGTGTTCAAGAAAATTTCCTGACGCAGTATGTAGATAAGCCAACTTGAGCTGGTATTGGGAAATGAATCTGGCCAGGTGTCAGGTCTCTCAGTGGGAGAGCATTTTGGAGCTAGTGATCACAACTCTATCTCCTTCACCATAGCATTGGAGAGGGAGAGCAGCAGACAAGTTAGAAAAACATTTAATTGGGGTAGAGGGAAATATGATGCTGTTAGGCAGAAACATGGAAGCATTAATTGTGAGCAGACATTGGCAGATATGATGGCAGAATATAGTATTAATGGTAAGACTCTTGGCAGTGTGGAGGATCAGAGAGATCTTGGGGTCTGAGTCCACAGGACACTCAAAGCTGCTGTGCAAGTTGACTCTATGGTTAAGAAGGCATATGGTGCAATAGCCTTCATCAATCGTGGGACTGAGATTAAGAATTGAGAGGTAATGTTGCAGCTATTTAGGACCCTGGTCAGACCCCACTTGGAATACTGTGCTCAGTTCTGGTCACCTCACTACAGGAAGGATGTGGAAGCCATAGAAAGGGTGCAGAGGAGATTTACAAGGATGTTGCCTGGGTAGGGGAGCATAGGTTGAGTGAACTCGGCCTTTTCTCCTTGGAGTGAAGGAGGATGAGAGGTGACCTGATAGAGGTGTATATGATGATGATTGTGTGGATAGTCAAAGGCTTTTTCCCAGGGCTGAAATGGCTAGCACGAGAGGGCACAGTTGTAAGGTGCTTGGAAGTAGGTACAGAGGAGACGTCAGGGTTAAGTGTTTTTCTTTAAAAACACAGAGAGTGGTGAGTGCGTGGAGGCGCAAAGGATAAGATCTTTTAAGAGACTCCTGGATAGGTACATGGAGTTTAGAAAAATAGAGGGCTATGGGTAACACTAGATAATTTCTAAAGTAAGTACATGTTCAGCACATCATTGTGGGCCAAAGGACCTGTATTGTGCTGTAGGTTTTCTATGTTTCTATCCTGCCACAAGGACTCCCAATTTCCTTTGCATCTCTGTAGTTTGAATTCTCTCCCCATCTAAATAATAGTCTGCCCGTTTATTTCTTACACCAAAGTACATGACCATACACTTTCCAACATTGTATTTCATTTTCCTCTTCTTTGCCTATTCCCTACACTATCTAAGTCTCTCTATTTCCTCAATGCTACCTGCTCCTCTACCTATCTTTGGATCATTGTCAAATTTAGCCACAAATCCATTATTCCCATAGTCCAAATCATTGACATACATTGTAAAAAGCAGCGGTCCCAACACCAACCCCTGTGGAACTCCACTGGTAACAGGCAGCCAGCCAAAATAGGATCCCTTTATTCCCACTCTCTGTTTTCTGCCGACCAGCCAATGCTCCACCCATGCTAGTAACTTTCCTGTAATTCCATGACCTCTTATCTTGCTAAGCAGCCTCCTGTGTGGACTTCTGAAAATTCAAGTACACCACTTCTACTGTATCTCCTTTGTCTACCCTGCTTTTAATTTCCTCTAAGAATTGCAGTAGGTTAGTCAGGCAGGGTTTTCCTTTCAGGAAACCATGCTGGCTTTTGGCCTATCTTGTCATGTGCCTCCAGGTACCCTGTAATCTCATCCCTAACAATTGATTGCAACAACTTCCCAACCACTGATGTCAGGCTAACAGGTCTATTGTTTCCTTTCTGCTGCCTCCCACCCTTCTTAAATAGCAAAGTAACATTTTCAATTTCCAGTTGTCTAGTACAATGCCAGAATCTAACAATTATTTATATATATTTGTTAATGCCTCCGCAGTCTCTCCAGTTACTTCTTTCAGAATCCAAGGGTGCATTCCAAGAGGTCCGGGAGATTTATCCAACCTCAGACCATTAAGCTTCCTGAGCACCTTCTCAGTCATAATTTTCACTGCACATATTTCACTTCCCTGACATTCTTGAATGGCCGTTATACTGCAGATGTCTTCCACTGTGGAGACTGATGCAAAATACACATTCAGTTCCTCTGCCATCTCTGCATCTCTCATTGTTCGCCAGCTTCCTTTCATAATTCATCTTTTCCTTCTTGATGATCTTCTTAGTTTCCTTCTGCAAGTTTTTAAAAGCTTCCCAATCCTCTATCTTCCCACTAGCTTTGGCTTCCTTGTATGCTCTCTCTTTTGCTTTTACTTTGGCTCTGACTTCACTTGTCAGCCATGGTAGTTTCCTTTTTCCATTCAAAACTTCCTTCTTATTTGGAATATATCTGACTTGCATTTCCCTCATTTTTTGCAGAAACTCCAGCCATTGCTGCTCTGATGTCCTTCCTGCAAATGTCCCTTTCTAGTCAACCTTGGCCAGTTTCCCTCTCATGCCATTGTAATTTCCTTTATTCCACTGAAATACCAACACATTGGAATTTAGCTCTTTCTCAAATTTCAAAGTGAACTCAATCATATTGTGATCACTGATCCCCAAGGGTTCCTTAACCTTAAGCTCCTTTATCACCTCTGGATCACTGAACAACAACCAATCCAGCACAGCTGATCCTCTAGTGGGCACAACAACAAGCTGTTCTAAAAAACCATCCTTTAGACATTCTACAAATTCTCTCTCGAGGTCCAGTACTGGTCTGGTTTTCTCAATCCACTTTCATGTTTAAATCCCCAATAATTATCATGACACACCTTTTCCTTCTCCTGCTGTAATTTGTAATCCACATCCTGGCTGCTGTTCGGTGGCCTGTATACAACTGCCATCAGGGTCCTTTTACCCTTGCCATTTCTTAACTCAACCCATAGAGACTCTACACCTTCCAATCCTCTGTCAGCTCTTTCTACTGATTTAATATTATTTCACACCACCCCCTCTGCCTACTAACCTATCTTTCTGATACACCGTATATCCTTGGACATTCAGCTCCCAATGGCAGCCATCCTTTAGCCAAGTTTCAGAGATGGCCATAACATCATAATTGCCAATCTGTAGCTGAATTTCAAGATCATCCATTTTATTTCTTAATGCTGCATGCATTCAAATTTAACACTTTCAGTCCAGTATTTGTTTTTTGTTTTAACTGCACCACGCCTCTATTGCCCTTTAACTCATCCCACTGGCTGTGATTTACAGGGATGGTTGCCTGGATTGGAGGGCACACTTATGAGAACAGGTTGAGTGCATTCGGCCTTTTCTCCTTGGAGCGATGGAGGATGATAGGTGACCTGATAGAGGTGTATAAGTTGATAGGGGCATTGATCGTGTGGATATCCCTTTCTCCCAGGGCTGAAATGGCTAACACGAGGGGGCACAGTGTTAAGGGGCTTGGAAATGGGTACTGAGGGGATGTCAGGGGTAAGGTTTACACAAAGAAAGTGGTGGATACATAGAATGCACTGCCGGCGGTGGTGGTGGAAGCGGATACAGTAGGGTCTTTTAAGAGCCTCTTAGATAAGTACATGAAGCTTAGAAATATAGAGGGCTATGCGATAGGGAAATACTAGGCAGTGTCTAGAATAGGTTACATGGTGGAACAACATTGTGGGCTGAAGGGCCCGTAATGTGCCATAAATTTCTATGTTCTATGTAATAAGCCTTAGTTAGTGGTAGGGAAATTAGTTAAAGATTTTTAAAGATAGGAATTACTTGCATTTGAAAAAGTGTGGACTTATGAAGGATAAGCACTATAAAATGATCTTTTTTATCATTTTTGGTGGAACCAGATCACAAGTATCCATTTAGGACCTTGCAAACATCATCTTTCTCCAGATAGATTATCCCTATGGTCCCTAAGAAACCTACTTTTTCCTTCGCTTTCCTCTTGCTCTTGACAGTATAATCTTGGGATTCTCCTTAAGCTTGCTTGCCAAGGATATTCCACAGGTCTTTCTGCTCTCCTAATTTTGTCCTTCAGTTCTGTCCAACACACTCTATCTTCCTCAAGAGAATGCTTTGTCCAAATCACCTATACCTATCTTGTTCCAGATTGAACCTTCCCTATCCTGATTTCTCTGGTCTTGCCATATGTTCCTTTCACCCTCAACAGAACATGTTGACCCTGAACTTTTACTTACTCACTTTTAAAAGATTCCCATTTATTAAACATTGCTTTACCCACAAGCATATGCTTCCCCCCCATTTCTAATCCTTAATTTAAGGTCTAATTTTATCTCTTTCTATAATTAACATGCAGAATTACGGTTGGTACTTTCCCATCAATTCCACCACCTGCTCAGTTTCATTTCAAAGATAACGTTGAGTTCTACCCCATCTCCAGTCTGCTGGAGTCAACAAATAACCTTTGAGCTCACCATTTATCCTGGGATCCGATATTTGTTGCAAATCGATGAAATGAGTTGCTATGGCAACACCATTGAAGTTAGCATCATCAATGACTTGAATTTTGATACGTCGAGCAAGTGGGGGAAACATCTCAACAAAAGTGATCTGTTCATTCCATTCTGGATTCGTCGAGTTGCTTTCCACTGATGTTTCTCCCTGTTGTTGAGAGAAAATTGTTATTTCCAGAATATCACTACAACTGTTGAATTTCCTGTGGAATCAAGAACATGAATCTCAATAACAGAAAAGGTAGGTATGAGGTAGAAGGATTGTGTGGAATCAGAGGAGTAGTTTTATCCCCACATAGAGAGTGGTTGAAATCTGTAGCATTCTGCATGAGGAAGTGGTCAAGGTCAGTTTTCATTAAGACCATAAGACACAGGAGAAGAATTAGGCCACACAGCCCATCGAATCTGCGCTGCCATTCAATCATGGCTGATCCTTTTTTTTTAAATCTCCTCCTCAACCCCAGTTCCCTGCCCTACTCTACATAACCTTTAATGAATTTTCAAATGGTCTAGACAAGCACTTGCACCACAAAGATGGGCAAGTCTAACGGCAACTCCTTTGCTTGCATCTTTGGAAACAGCTCTATTTCCATCTTTAATATCTCTATTTTCACTTTTCAGGGTTCTTTTGAAGACCCTTACCTGGAGTTACACACTGACTACAGTTCTTTGCGGGAATGGGACCCGTTCTCGGGTTTCACGAATGGCTGTTGTTCAGCATGCCAAGGGCTTGGCTAGAAGCTTCACCCGCCTTCAGAGGACTGAGATTTCATGGCTCTGGAGACAGGGGGATTGGAGATCCATGCCTCTGCAGGAGAACAGTGTGTCATTGGAGATGGAAGATCTCTGGCTGTGTGCCCAGAGACCCAAGATCTTTGGACACAGAGCTCAGAAAAAGCGACGCTACGGACTTTTAACATCATAAACCAGCAAGTTGTTTGTTATGTCTCCCCTCTCGTTGTGAAATGGAGACATCTCTTTTTCCCTTAATAGTGGGAGAGAGAGAGCCTGTGGTATGTTGAATACCAGCTGAACAAGTAGTCTGGGCTACTGCAAGTCTGTGTTTTTGCTGTGCTTTGCTCACGCTTGAGTGCTTGGTGGTGGGCACCAGTGATTTTTTTGCCACTGGGTGGAGGAGGGATCGTTGCTTGCTGCTGCTTACATGCTGGAGGGAGAGAGCTGGGGGACTTTGGGGTTCTAACATTTAACTGTCATTCATTCTTTGGGGGTACTCCTTTGTTTTCATCAACAGTTGCAAAGAAAAAGTATTTCAGGATGTATATTGTATACATTTCTCTGACATTAAATACACCTTTGAAACCTTTGGAAGTCTAATTGCTGGTAAACAGGATTAGTGTTGATAAATTGATAGGAGTCATAAGAAATTCCATATGCTGTAGACCTAACAAAAAAGAAACTACTGGAGGAACTAAGCAGGTCAGGCATGATTAATATCCTAGCAGGAAGGTTTGTTAATGCGGCGTGGTGGGGCTTAAACTAGAGTTACAGGGGGATGGGAACCAGAGTGCCAGAACAGTTAGCGAAGAGGTTGTGGAGGCAGATATTGGTAAGACCTCAGACAAAAGTTAGGAATCAAAAGGTTGAACATGGTGTGACAAACGTCCTGAGCTGCGTATATTTCGATGCAAGAAGTATTGTAGCAAAGGCAGATAATAGTGCTGAAGATGAAGTAGCTGGTTTACAAATAGAGGCAACGTGTAGTAAGGAAAGGCTGTTGACAGGGCAAAATCACAATCAACAGGATGAGTTGCAAAACAAAAGGCGGGCAAAATCAAAAGAGTGAATACAGGACTAAGGATGTTGTATTTGAATGTGCACAGTATACAGAATAAGGTAGATGAATTAGAGGCACAGTCGCAGAGTGGCATCCTGTTAGAAAGGAGATGGGGAGGAATTTCTTTTAGCCAGAGCGTTTTGAATCTGTGGAAGTCTTTGCACAGGCAGCTGTGGGTGCCAAGTCTTTATATATATTTAAGGCAGAGGTTGATAGATTTCTGACTGGTCAGGGTATGAAGAGATACAGGGAGAAGGCAGGAGACTGAGGACGAGAGGAAAATTGGATCAACCATGATGAAATGATGGAACTGACTCAATGGACTTAATGGTCTAATTCTAATCCTATATTTTATGATCTTAAGAACAAAAGAACAAGGAAAGGGAAAGAGTTAATATTTCTGAAGACATTCTAATTCAACAAATGCCGCCTCGGCTATTTGAATGTTTCCAGCATTTTATTTCAAATTTCTAGTATTTCATGTCTGAAGAGAAAGTACTGGAATTTTACAGGGCCCTTACTTAGACTGGAGTAAGTTTCTGGAACCTGGACCTACTTGTGTGATGGGGTCTGTGAAAACCTTCAGACAGAAGCTAGAATGGGCTTACTGAGGGGCAAAATTGTTTATTTAACAAAGCAAGGGACTTAGCTGTTAATGAGCTTCCCTGGGCAGGTTTGCTTGCCTACAAGGCTTTTTGGAGATTTCACACATAGACATAGAAGGTTTTAGACATGACAGACTTTGGAGCATATTGTCATATTGACAAGTTAACTTCTAAGAACATCCCAGGAAAGCAGATAATGAATAGAATTAATTTATAGATGCCATTGAAAATTTTTCATAACATATCTGAAATCTTTACCTGCTGTCCTGCAAAGGTGACTTGGATGTAAGGATCAATGAAAACTTTCTGTTCTCCAAGGATTTTTGAAATACTCCCCATAAATCCCGAGTTCATGCTGGGGAGATCTTCTGCCTTATACAACCTGATGTAGAATTTAGCCCAGGGTCTCTCAAGTGGCACTTGCTTTGGAAGCAGAAGATTCCTGTAATATGCAATGTAATTTTTTATGAGAAATAAGATGAAAAGCTATGGACGACAAAGAAGGACCATGATTACATGTAATCCAGAAACCATAATGTTCAAACAATAATACAATCATTTAATTGAAGCAATTAAATTCCTGAAACAAGAAGTTAGCATCATTAATGCAACCATGAAAATATCAAGTTGTCATAAACATTTCTGGTTCGCTGACAGACTGCATACAAAGAGAATGATTCCCTTACAAGAACAGGGGTAGTATAAAACCAGGAGACATATTTCCAAAGTTCAAGTTAAACCACTTATGAAAAAGCAATAAACAGGAGCAGGGGAAAGCCATTTGAACAGAAAGGTGATCTTAGCCTACCAACAGGAAAGATATCGATAAGGTAGAAAGGAAGCAGTCAAAATTTATAAAAATGATGCTGGGACTCGAGGATTCTTACTTCAGTGGTTGGTAAGTTGATGGAGATGATCCAGGATTTATGAACATTTGGAGAGGTATAATATGATTAGGAATAGTCAGCATGGCATTGTCAAGGGCAGGTCATGCTTACAAGCCTGATTGAATTTTTTGAGGATGTGACTAAACACATTGATGAAGGTAGAGCCATAGATGTAGTGTATATGGAATTCAGCAAAGCATTTGATAAGGTACCCCATGCAAGGCTTATTAAGAAAGTAAAGAGTCATGGGGACATTGCTTTGTGGATCCAGAACTGATTCTGCCCATAGAAAGCAAAGAGTGGTTGTAGACAGATCATATTCTGCATGGAGGTCATTGACCAGTGGTGTGTCTCAGGGATTTTTTCTGGGACCCCTACTCTTTGTGATTTTTATAAGTGACCTGGATGAGGAAGTGGAGGGATGGGTTAGTAAGTTTGCTGATGACACAAGGGTTGAGGGTGTTGTGGATAGTGTGGAGGGCTGTCAGAGGTTACAACGGGACATTGATAGGATGCAAAACTAGGCTGAGAAATGGCATATGGAGTTTATCCCAGTTAAGTGTGAGGTGGTTCATTTTGGTAGGTCAAATATGATGGCAGAATATAGTATTAATGGCAAGACTCTTGGCAGTGTGGAGGATCAGAGGGATCTTGGGGTCTAAGTTCATAGGACACTCAAAGCTGCTACGCAGGTTGACTCTGTGGTTAAGAAGGCATACAGTGTATTGGCCTTCATCAATCATGGGACTGAGTTTAAGAGCCAAGAGGTAATGTTACAACTATATAGGACCCTGGTCAGACCTCACTTGGACTACAATGCTCAATTCTGGTCACCTCACTATAGGAAGGACGTGGAAACTACAGAAAGGGTGCAGAGGAGATTTACAAGGATGTTGCCTGGATTGGGGAGAATGCCTTATGAGAATAGGTTGAATGAACTTGGCCCTTTCTCCTTGGAGCGACAGAGGATGAAAGGTGACCTGATAGAGGTGAACAAGATAATGAGAGGCATTGATTGTGTCGATAGTCAGAGGCTTTTTCTCAGGGCTGAAATGGCTAGCATGAGAGGGCACAAGTTTAAGGTGCTTGGACGTAGGTACAGAGGAGATGTCAAGGGCAAGTTTTGTGTTTTTTTTTAAAACGCAGAGTACGGTGAGTGCGTGGAATGGGCTGCCGATGGCAGTGTTGGAGGCAGAAACAATAGAGTCTTTTAAGAGACTCCTGGATGGCTACATGGAGCTTAGTAAAATAGAGGGCTATGGGTGAAGCCTAGGTAGTTCAAAGGTAAGGACATGTTCGGCATAGCTTTGTGGGCCGAAGGGCCTGTTATTGTGCTGTAGGTTTTCTATGTTTCGATGTTTCTATTTGAGTTATAGGAAAAGGTTGAATAGGTTAGGACTTTATTCCCTGGAGTGTAGGAGAATGAGGGAAGATCTTATAAGGTATAGAAATTTATGAGGGTAAATAGACAGAATAAATACAAGCAGGCATTTCCTGCTGATGTAGGGTAAGGACTAGAACTAGAGATCATAGGCTTAGGGTGAAAAGTGAAATATTTAAGAGGAATCTAAGGAGAAACCTCCACTCTGAGAGTGGGAAGACTATGGAATGAGCTGCCAATGGAAGTAATGAATGTGGGTCCAACTGTAACATTTAAGAGAAGTTTGGATAGGTGGATGGAGGGAGGGGTTTGGAGAGAAACTAGTCTGGGTGCAGGTAGATGTGACCAGGCAGGAGATCATGACAGCGTGGACTAGGTAGGATGAAGGGTCAATCTGTGTGCTGCAGTATTCTGTGACTCCATAATGAGGGAATGAGAACTGATCTACAGGAAAGAGATGAGATGCTGAACTGTCAGTCAAGAGCGAGAAGAAAATGGGTTCCTCTAAGCTAAGGAGCACCATTGTGTACTCCTATCATCAGAACATCTATGGTGGATGTGGAGGAAATGGCAGAATAGAATAGAGTCCCATAGAGGTAGGTATGCAGAGGTACAGTTAGGCTGTTGTGGCAGTGTTTCGGCTTGTAATTGTTATTTGTCACTAAGCTGGAACACAATAGTATAGCAGTTAGTGTAAAACTCCAGTGACCCTTGTTCAATTCCCAATGCTGTCTGTTAGGAATTTATACCTTCTCCTTATAGGGAAAGGTTGAATAGGTTAGGACTTTATTGACAGGAGTGAAACATTCACTGTTTTCCTTTATTTAGAATGTCCCCAGCACCTTGTGTTTTTATCCAAATTTCCATCATTTGCAGTTTTTCATCCAACATCTGAGAGCTGACGTTTGGCCTTAGTGAGATGGGTTAATCACAATGATGGGTTAATGTCGATGGAGAGGAAATGGTAGAAGCTTTGCTTAAGAAAGAAGTGGTGGGCCCTCATGCTGTGGGCCATAGGTGTGATGTTGAGTGGGTGGCTGTGGGGTAACTGTTTGGACAATATGACAAAATAAGACAGATGTAGTTGCTTCCACCAAGATTTTATCAAGGAAAAGCCTGTTTTTGCCAACCTTCAGGCATTCATTCCAAATCACAACATGGATTCACCTTCCAGCTTTTACTCACTTTTCTACATCTGCATCCGCTTTGGCATCATCACCAGGCACACCTCCCTGGGAATCTCCTTTCCCAAATACTGTGATTGTGCACTTCACAAAGCCTTTAATGCCACTTTTTGTGTCTTTAGGGTCAGTCAGAATTGCCCATTTCTGATAAAAACCATGATCTGAAAAACAAAAATAATTCCTAATTTCCTGACAATAATCATGCTGCATTTGATACCTGAAAGTGATTGAAGAACCCTGATAAATCATCATACAAACATCAGGGTTGTGAAAAGAGGAAATGCTGAAAAAAATGTCATTGAAAATTTTAAAATAATGGAAGAGATTATGAAGTGCTCTCGGGTAAACAAGTTATTCTCAGAAACAGTTTGGAATAAGCAGAAAGTGAGTGCACAGTAGCACAATGGAGAGACAGATAGAACGAAAGCACGTGGAGAAACAATATGAAACCAGGCTGATAAAGTTCAAAATTACTGCTTTAACTGGAACAAAATATCCAGGCATTCTAAGGACCAGTTAGTATTTGGATAGATATGGACTGAAGGATTAGTCAGCATGTCTTTGTGTGTGGTAGGTCATGTCTAACCAATCTAAGAGAGTTTTTCGAGGAAGTTACCAGGAAGGTGGATGAAGTGGATGTTGATTACATGGACTTTAGTAAGGCATTTAACAACATCTCACATAGGAGGCTGGTCAAGAGGGTTCAATCACTCAGCATTCAGGATGAGGTGGTAAATTGGATCAGACATTGGCTTTGTGGGAGAAGCCAGAGAGTGTTTGTAAATGCTTGCCTCTCTGATTGGAGGCCTGTGACTAATAGTGTACCACAGGGATCAGTGCTGGGTCCTTTGATGTTTGTCATCTATATCAATGATCTGGATGATAATGTGATTAAATGGATGAACAAGTTTTCAGATGACATCAAGATTGGGAGTGTAGTGGACAGCGAGGAAGGCAGTCATGGCTTGCAGAGGGACCTGCATCAGCTGGAAAAACCACTCCCTACTTGTACATAGTTCTTTCCTTTTGCTTGTTTTTTTCTTTCCACTCTTTTCTATAAGTGTATACCTTAGATAAATACTTTGTGGAGATTTGTGATATATATGATTATATGATATATATGTGCAATGTCTGAAATACATTTTATGGAAATGTTTGTTTGATGATAAACTTCAATAAAAAAATTACAAAAAAAAATGTGAAAAGAATCCTAAGAAAGAAATCAGAAAAACTAAAAGAAGATATGAGGTTGCTTTGGCAAGTAAGGTGAAAATAAACCCAAAGGGTTTCTACAGTTACATTATTAGCAAAAGGATAGTGAGGGATAAAATTGGTCCCTTAGAGAATCAAAGTGGACAGCTATGAGAGATGGGGGAGATTTTGAACAATTTCTTTTCATCAGTATTCACTAAGCAGAAGGATATTGAATTGTGTAAGGTAAGAGAAACAAGTAGGGTAGTTATGGAAACTATGATAATTAAAGAAGAGGAAGTACTAGAGCTATTAAAGAATATAAAAGTGGATAAGTCTCCAGATCCTGACAGGATATTCCCTAGGACCTTGAGGAAAGTTAGTGTAGAAATAGCAGGGTCTCTGACAGAAATATTTCAAATGTCATTAGAAATGGGGATGGTGCCGGAGGACTGGCATATTGCTCATGTTGTTCGATTGTTTAAAAAGGGTTCTAAGAATAAACCTAGCAATTATCAGCCTGTAAGTTTGACATCAATGGTGGGTAAATTAATGGAAAGTATTCTTAGAGATGGTATATATAATTATCTGGATAGACAGGGTCTGATTAGGAACAGTCAACATGGATTTGTGTGTGGAAGGCCCTGTTTGACAAATCTTATTGAAATTTTTGAAAAGGTTACTAGGAAAGTTGACGAGGGTAAAGCAGTGGATGTTGTCTATATGGACTTCAGTAAGGCCTTTGACAAGGTTCCACATGCAAAGTTAGTTAGGAAGGTTCAATCATTAGGTATTAATATTGAAGTAGTAAAATAGATTCAACAGTGGCTGGATGGGAGATGCCAGAGAGTAGTGGTGGATAACTGTTTGTCAGGTTGGAGGCCGGTGACTAGTGGTGTGCCTCAGGGATCTATACTGGGTCCAATGTAGCTTGTCATATATATTAATGATCTGGATGATGGGGTGGTAAATTGGATTAGAAGTATGCAGATGATACTAAGGTAGGTGGCGCTGTGGATAATGAAGTAGGTTTTCAAAGCTTGCAGAGAGATTTAGGCCAGTTAGAAGAGTGGGCTGAAAGATGGCAGATGGAGTTTAATGCTGATAAGTGTGAGGTACTACATTTTGGTAGGACTAATCAAAATAGGACATACATGGTAAATGGTAGGGCATTGAGGAATGCAGTAGAACAGAGTGATCTAGGAGTAATGGTGCATAGCTCCCTGAAGGTGGAATCTCATGTGGATAGGGTGGTGAAGAAAGCTTTTGGTATGCTGGCCTTTATAAATCAGAGCATTGTGTATAGGAGTTGGGATGCAATGTTAAAATTGTACAAGGCATTGGTGAGGCCGAATTTGGAGTATTGAGTACAGTTCTGGTCACCAAATTATAGCAAAGATGTCAACAAAATAGAGAGAGTTTAGAGGAGATTTACTAGAATGTTACCAGGGTTTCAGCACCTAAGTTACAAAGAAAGGCTGAACAAGTTAGGTCTTTATTCTTTGGAGCATAGAAGGTTGAGGGGGGACTTGATAGAGGTATTTAAAATTATGAGGGGGACAGATTGAGTTGACGTGGATAGACTTTTTCCCATTGACAGTAGGGGAGATTCAAACAAGAGGACATGAGTTGAGAGTTAAGGGGTAAAAATTTAGGGATAACACAAGGGGGAACTTCTTTACTCAGAGAGTGGTAGCTGTGTGGAACGAGCTTCCAGTAGAAGTGATAGAGGCAGGTTTGATTTTGTCATTAAAAAAAAATTGGATAGGTATATGGACAGGAAAGGAATGTAGGGTTATGAGCTGAGTGCAGGTAGGTGGGACTAGGTGAGAGTAAGCATTCAGCATGGACTAGAAGGGCCGAGATGGCCTGTTTTTGTGCTGTAATTGTTATATGCTTATATGGTCTTATGTTGGTGAGGCATAATTTGGAGTTTTGTGCAGTATTGGTCATCTACCTAACAGGAAAGATGTAAATAAGGTTAAAAATTTACAAGTATGGTACTGGAACTGGAGGACCAGAGTTATAAGGAAAGATTGAATAGGTTATGACCTTATTCTTTGGAACGTAGAAGATTGAGAGGAAATTGGATAGAGGTATAAAAAATTATGAGAGGGTAAATGCAAGCAAGCTTTTTCCACTGAGGTTGTGTGGGACAACAACCAAACGTCATCGTTTTAAGGTGAAAGGGAAAGGTTAAGGGGAACATGAGGGGAATCTTCTTCACTCAGAGGCTGTGAAAGTGTGACAAAAGCTGCAGCAAAAGTGTTGCGTGAAAGCTCTTTTTCAAAGTTTAAGAGAATTTTAGATAGGCACATGAATGGTAGGGGTATGGTCCCAGTGAAGGTTAATGGGAGTCAGCAATTTGAATGGCTTGGCATGGACTAGACGGGCCAAAGGGTCTGTTTTTGCGCTGAACTTTTCGCTGACTCTATGTTTGAAGTAAGCAACAGAAGTTTTCATGCAAAGAGCTTTAAAAACCAAGACTCCATAATAGACGGGTCCCATCCAACGAGTGGTCATCGTGGGAGCAGTCATCATTGGAGTGCTCTGAGTCAGAGTGGTAAGGCTTTGGTTCAACAGGGCTTTGGCGAGAACCAATGGAGGCAGGGTAAGTAGGTAAATTCTTATCTAACTCTTGAGAAAATAGGGTATATGTCTACAGGGCCAGTTTTCTGTTCCGCGTGTCAGATGTGGGATTTCCAGGAGACCACATCTGCACTTGGTGCATTGCGATGCAGCTCTTTAGAGACTGTGTTAGGGAACTGGAGCTGCAACTCGATGACCTTCAGCTTGATAGGGAAAGTGAAGCAGTGACAGACAGGACTACAGGGAGGTAGTCACCCTGAGGCTACAGGAGACAGATAAATGGGTGACTGTCAGGAGACGGAAGGGGGAATATCAGACAGTGGAGGGTACCCCTGTGGCCATCCCCCTCAACAATATGTACTCCACTTTGAGCACTATTGGGTGACCTTCCTGAGGGAAGCAACAGAGGTCATGCCTTTAGCACGGAGTCTGGCCCTGTGGCTCAGAAGGAAAGGGGACTGAAGAGGATAGCAGCAGTCATAGGAGACTCTACAGTTTGGGGGTAGATAGGTGATTCATGGACACAGAAAGGAAACATGCATGGTAGACTGCCTGCCAGGTGCCAGGGTCTGAGATGTTTCTGAACGTGTCCACAATATCCTGAAAGAAGAGATGGAATAGCCAGAATTCATGGTACATATTGGTACCAACATCATAGGTAGGAAAAGGGAGGAGGTCTTGAAAACAGACTACAGGAAGTTAGGAAGGAAGCTGAGAAGCAGGACCTCAAGGGTAGTAATTTTGGGATTACTGACTGTGACACGCAACAGTGAGGATAGGAATAGAATGAGTTGGAGGATAAATACATGTCTGAAGAATTGGAGCAGGGGCCAGGGATTCAGAGTTTTGGATAATTGGGACCTTTTCTGGGGCAGGTGGGACCTATACAAAAAGGATGGGTTGCCCTTAAATCTGAGAGGGGCCTATATTCTTGCAGGCAGGTTCACTAGAATTGTTGGGAGTGGTTTAAAGTATATGGCAGGGGGATGGAAACCAGTATGATAGAGCTGAGGAGGAGTGTCACATGAACGTAAGGAAGGACAAGCCAATGATTGGGTACAAATGCAGACAGAGCAAAGAGTTAAATTGTACCACAGAGACAAAATTCAAAAGGACGAAGAATACAGGACTGAAGGTGCTGTATTTAAATGTGTGTAGCATTCAAAATAATCTGGATGGATTTTTGGCGCAATTAGAGGTTGGGCAGCATGACGTTGTGGGCATACTGACCAAAAAGACATAGGAGCAGAATTAGGCCTTCCAGCCCATTGAGTCTGCTCTGCCATTGCATCATGGCTGATCCCGGATCCCACTCAACCTCATACACCTGCCTTCTCACCATATCCTTTGATGCCCTGACTGATCAGGAAACCATCAACTTCCACCTTAAATATACCCATGGACTTGGCCTCCACAATTGTCTGTGGCTGAGCATTCCACAGATTTACCACTCCCTGGCTAAAAAAAAAATTCCTCCTTATATCTGTTCTGAAACATCGCCCCTCAATTTTGAGGCTCTGCCCTCTAGTTCTGGATACTCTTACTATAGGAAACATCTTCTCCATATCCACTTTATTTAGTCCTTTCAACATTCGGTAGGTTTCAAAGAGATCCCCATGCATTCTTCTAAATTCCATGAGTACAGACCCAAAGCTGCCAAATGCTTTTCATATTTTAACCCCTTCATTTTCAGAATCATCCTCATGAACCTCCTCTGGACTCTCTCCAATGACAACACATCCTTTCTGAGATATTGGGCCCAAAACTGTTGACAATATTCCAAGTGCGGTCTGATTAGTCTTATAAAGGCTCAGCATTATCTCCTTGCTTTTATATTAGATTCCCTTTGGAATAAATGCCAACGTTGCATTTGCCATCTTTACAACAGACTCAACCTGTAAATTAACCTTCTGGGGGTTTTGTACAAAGATTCCCAAGTCCCTTTACACCTTTAATGTTTGAATCTTCTCTCCATTTAGATAACAGTTTGCACTATAGTTCCTTTCACCAAATTGCACTATCATACATTTCCCAGCACTGTATTCCATCTGCCACTATTTTGCCCATTCTTCTTATTTATCCAAGTCCTGCTGCAATCAAATTGCTTCCTCAATACAACCTACCATTCCACCTATCTCTGTATCACTGAAAACTATGCGACAAAGCCTTCAATTCCATTATTCAAATCATTAACAATATGAAAAGTAGCAGTCTCAATACTGACCCCTGATGAACACCACTAGTCACTGGCAGCCAAAAAGAAAAGACCCCCTTTATTTCCACTCATTGCCTCCTGCCTGTCAGCCATTCCTCTCTCCATGCTGGTAACTTTTATGTAATGCCTTTGGATTTTATCTTGCTAATCAGCCTCATGTGCGGCACCTTATCAAATGCCTTCTGAAAATCCAAGTGACATCCACTGCCTCTTCTTTGTCCACCCTGCTTATTACTTCTTTGAAGAACTCTAACAGATTTGTCAGGCAAGATTTTCCTTTATAGAAACCATGCTGACTTTGACCTATTTTGTCATTAGTCTCCAAGTACCTCAAAACTTCACCCTTAATAATCATATTTAATAATGGACTCCAACTCTTTCCTAATCAACACACACAAAATGCTGGTGGAACGCAGCAGGCCAGGCAGCATCTATAGGGAGAAGCGCTGTCGACGTTTCGGGCCGAGACCCTTCGTCCTATAGATGCTGCCTGGCCTGCTGAGTTCCACCAGCATTTTGTGTGTGTTGTTGTTTGAATTTCCAGCATCTGCACATTTCCTTGTGTTTGTCTTTCCTAACCACTGAGGTTTGGCTAACTGGCCCATAATTTCCTTTCATTTGCTTTCCTCCTTTCTTAAAGAGTGGAGTAACATTTGCAATTTTCCAGTCCTCTGGGACCATGCCAGAATCAAGTGATTCTTTAAAGATCATGATCAATATATATGTCATCTTTTCAGCAACCTCTCTCAGGTCTCAGGGGCATAGTCCATCTGGTGTAGGTAATTTACCCACCTTAAGAACTTTCAGTTTGCCTCGCACATTTTCCTTTGCAATAGCAATGGCTCTCACTCCAATTCCCTGATACACACAGACTTCTGGCACACTGCAAGTGTCTTCCACAGTGAAGACTGATGCAAAGTACCCATAAATTCATCTGCCATTTCTTTGTTCCCCATTACTTCCTCACCAGCATAATTTTCCAGTGGTCCAATATCAACTCTCACCTCCCTTTCACTATCATTACAATTGTAGAATTTACGTTATTATTTTCTTTTTCCAGCTCCATTTCCAATCTCAATTCCACATTTTGGCTACTCTTTGGAGGCCTGTAGATGTGATCGGTTTGGGAAAATCAGGTCAGTGTCAGATCACGAGGGAAGGAATTTATTGAATGCCCACAAGATGGCTTTTTAGAGCAGCTTGTGTTTGATCCGACTCAGGGAAATGTTACCTTAGATTGGGCATTGTATAATAACCCAAATCTTATTAGGGAGCTTAATATAAAGGAACCCTTAGGAAGCAGTGATCATAATATGATTGAATTTATACTGCATTTGAGAGGGAGGAGCATAACTCACATATACCAGTATTGCAAAGGAATAAAGGGAATTACAGAGGCATGAGAGAGGAGCTTGCCCAGGTGGATTGGAGGAGGATACTGGTAGGGATGATGGCAGACCAGAGAGGGTTGAAGTTTTTGGAAATAGATTACAAGGCGCAGGATAGATACATCCCAGATTAGAAGTAGTTCTCAGATGGCGGGGCTAGTCAATCATGGTTAACACGGGATATTAAGGACGGCATAAAAGCCAAGGAAAGGGCATATAAGGTAGCAAAAGTGAGTGAGAAGTTGGATGATTGGGAAGGCAAGTGTAGGAGGTTGAGTGGAATCTGGGATTAGCCATGATGGAATGGCAGAGCAGAGTCGATGGGCTGAATGGCCTAATTCTGCTCTGGTATCTTATGGGCTTATGGTCTAACTGATATTGTAAAGTAGGAATTTTTGCAGAGTATGCCTATAAATAAGCTATACTACAATTGTGCTTGTTTCTGACATGGTGTTCACATGTGTTCATAGTGGCCAGTGAGTGAGTGGGCCAGTGGAGGACTGGAGATTTGAGGCTTCGACTTGAGAGGCTTCAACGAGAAGAGGCGGAAGATGAGCTTGCTCCCAGTTAGTCTTTACAATGCCTCCTGAGGCGGTGCTGTGCCTCTCCTGTGAGATGTGGCAGTCTTGGGGGATCTCCCCTCTCCACAATAGTCACATCTGCCAGAAGTGCATGCAGCTGGGCGATCTGGAAGACCATGTGAGGAATCTGGAGCAGCAGCTGGATGACCTTTGACTCATAAGGGAGAATGAGGCAGTCATAGATGAGAGCCACAGGGAGGTAGTCACACCTGGGCTGCCGGAAGCAAGTGGTTGGGTGACAGTCCGAGGGGGGGAAGCGAAGGAGAGTAGACAGGTAGTGCAGAGCACCCCTGTAGCCATTCCCCTGAATAATAAGTTTACCATCCTGGATGCTGTTGGTGAGGACGACTGACCAGGTGTGAGCAATGGTGGCAGGGCCTCTGGCTCTGAGTCTGATCCTGTGGTGCAGAAGGATGGGATGGAGAAGAGGAGAGCTGTCGTCATTGGAGACTCTATAGTCAGGGGAGCAGACAGTAGATTTTGTGGACGTGAGAAGGAAACCCGCATGGTTTGTTGCCTCTCGGGTGCCAGGGTCCGGTATGTCTCTGACTGGGTGCATGACATCCTGGCACGAGAGGGAAAGCAACCAGAAGTCATGATAATTGTTGGGACCAATGACAAAGGCAGGAAGAGGGATGAGGTCCTGAAGTGTGAGTTTCAGGAACTAGGCAGAAGGCTGAAGAACAGGACCTCAAGGGTGGCGTTCTCAGGATTGCTGCCAGTACTACGTGATAGTGATGGTAAGAATTGGAGGAGATGGCAGTTGAATGCAGGGGGCAGGGTTTTAGATTTCTGGACAATTGGGATCTCTTCTGGGGAAGGTGGGACCTGTACAGATTGGATGGGTTGCACCTGAACTCGAGGGGGAGAAATATCCTTGCTGGTAGGTTTGCTAGCATGGTTCAGCAGGGTTTAAACTAATTTGCAAGGGGGGATGGGACCTGGAGCGATAGAGCAGTGAAAGAAGTGCATGGAGTAAAGCCAGATCTAACATATAGAGAGGCTTTGAGGAAAGAGCAGCAGAATAAAGTGTATAAAGGTAGTAAGGTAGAAGGGCTAAAGTGTGCGTACTTCAATGCAAGAAGCATCAGGAACAAAGGTGATGAACTGAGAGCTTGGATACATACATACATGGAACTATGATGTAGTGGCAATTACGGCGACTTGGCTGGCACCAGGGCAGGAATGGATTCTCAATACTCCTGGATTTCAGTGTTTTAAAAGGGATAGAGGGGGGGTGGGGAAGGTGGAGGAGGGGTGGCAATACTGGTCAGGGATAATATTACAGCTGCAGAAAGGGTGTGCAATGTAGCAGGATCCTCTTTTGAGTCAGTATGGGTGGAAGTCAGGAACAGGAAGGGAGCAGTTACTCTACTGGGGGTATTCTATAGGCCCCCTGGTAGCAGCAGAGATACCGAGGAGCAGATTGGGAGGCAGATTTTGGAAAGGTGCAACAATAACAGGGTTGTTATCATGGGTGACTTTAACTTCCCTAATATTGATTGGCACCTGATTAGTTCCAAGGGTTTAGATGGGGCAAAGTTTGTTAAGTGTGTCCAGGATGGATTCCTGTCACAGTATGTTGACAGGCCGACTAGGGGGAATGCCATACAAGATCTAGTATTAGGTAACAAACCGGGTCAGGTTACAGATCTCTCAGTGGGTGAGCATCTGGGGGACAGTGACCACCGCTCCCTGGCCTTTAGCATTATCATGGAAAAGGACAGAATCAGAGAAGGCAGGAAAATTTTTAATTGGGGAAGGGCAAATTATGAGGCTATAAGGCTCATAATATAAGACTTGTGGGTGTGAATTGGGATGACGTTTTTGCAGGGAAATGTACTATGGACATGTGGTCAATGTTTAAGGATCTCTTGCAGGATGTTAGGGATAAATTTGTCCCGGTGAGGAAGATAAAGAATGGTAGGGTGAAGGAACTATGGGTGACAAGTGAAGTGGAAAATCTAGTCAGGTGGAAGAAGGCAGCATACATGAGGTTCAGGAAGCAAGGATCAGATGGGTCTATTGAGGAATATAGGGTAGCAAGAAAGGAGCTTAAGAAGGGGCTGAGAAGAGCAAGAAGGGGGCATGAGAAGGCCTTGGCGAGTAGGGTAAAGGAATACCCCAAGGCATTCTTCAATTATGTGAAGAACAAAAGGATGACAGGAGTGAAGGTAGGATCGATTAGAGATAAAAGTGGGAAGATGTGCCTGGAGGCTGTGGAAGTGAGCGAGGTCCTCAATGAATATTTCTCTTCAGTATTCACCAATGAGAGGGAACTTGATGACAGTGAGGACAATGTGAGTGAGGTTGTTGTTCTGGAACATGTTGATATTAAAGGAGAGGAGGTGTTGGAATTGTTAAAATACATTAGGACGGATAAGTCCCCAGGGCCTGATGAAATATTCCCCAGGCTGCTCCACGAGGCGAGGGAAGAGATTTCTGAGCCTCTGGCTAGGATCATTATGTCCTCGTTGTCCACGGGAATGGTACCGGAGGATTGGAGGGAGGCGAATGTTGTCCCCTTGTTCAAAAAAGGTAGCAGGGATAGTCCGGGTAATTATAGACCAGTGAGCCTTATGTCTGTGGTGGGAAAGTCGTTGGAAAAGATTCTTAGAGATAGGATCTATGGGCATTTAGAGAATCATGGCCTCACTATAGGAAGGATGTGGAAGCATTGGAAAGGGTACAGAGTACAGAGTACAGAGGGTACAGGATGCTGCCTGGTTTAGAGAGTATGGATTATGATCAGAGATTAAGGGAGCTAGGGCTTTACTCTTTGGAGAAAGGAGGATGAGAGGAGACATGATAGAGGTGTACAAGATATTAAGAGGAATAGAAAGAGTGGACAGCCAGTACCTCTTCCCCAGGGCACCACTGCTCAGTACAAGAGGACATGGCTTTAAGGTAAGGGGATATTAGAGGATGGTTTTTCACTCAGAGAGTGGTTGGTGTGTGGAATGCACTGCCTGAGTCTGTGGTGGAGGCAGACACTAGTGAAGTTTAAGAGACTACTAGACAGGTATATGGAGGAATTTAAGGTGGGGGGTTATATGTGAGGTAGTGTTTGAGGGTCAGCACAACATTGTGGGCCGAAGGGCCTGTAATGTGCTGTACAATTCTATGTTCTATATTCTACATCCATAGACTTTCACTTCAGAAGCTGTTGCAGAAATCTGCAGGAGAGTGCATCTTTGTTTTAATTTTAGAATATGTTGCATTCTACAAAAAAAGTTGAAGAGTTGAAGCACACATATATAGGAAAAGGATTCACTTCAGTATTCACTATGGAAAGGGACCTTAGTGATTGTACTAATGACTTGCAGCTGATTGAAAAGCTTGAGCATGTAGATATTAAGAAAGAGGATGTGCTGGAGCTTTTGGAAAGCATCAAGTTGGATAAGTCGCTGGGACCGGACAAGATGTACCCCAGGCTATTGTGGGAGGCGAGGGAGGAGATTGCTGAGCCTCTGGCAATGATCTTTGCATCATCAATGGGGACGAGAGAGGTTCCGGAGGATTAGAAGATTGTGGATGTTGTTCCTTTATTCAGGAAAGGAAGTAGAGATAGCCCAAGAAATTATAGACCAGTGAATCTTACTTCAGTGGTTCGTACATTGGTGGAGAAGATCCTGAATGGCAGGATTTATAAACATTTGGAGAGGTATAAAATGATTAGGAATAGTCAGCACGGTTTTGTCAAGGGCAGGTCGAGCCTTATGAGCCTGATGGAATTTAACCTGATGGAACCATAGAAAGAGTGCAGAGGAGATTTACAAAGATGCTGCCTGGATTGGGGAGCATGCCATATGAGAATAGGTTGAGTGAACTTGGCCTTTTCTCCCTGGAGCGATGGAAGATGAGAGGTGACCTGATAGAGGTGTATAAGATGATGAGAGGCATTGATCGTGTGGATAGTCAGAGGCTTTTTCCCAGGGCTGAAATGGCTGCCACAAGGGGGCTCATGTTTAAGGTGCTTGGGAGTAGGTACAGAGGAGATGTCAGGGGTAAGTTTTTTTTCACACAGAGAGTGGTGAGTGCATGGAATGGGCTGCCGGCAACGGTGGTGGAGGCAGATACGATAGGGTCTTTTAAGAGACTTTTGGATAAGTACATGGAGTTTATTTAAATAGAGGGCTATGGGTAGCCCTAGTAACTTCTAAGGTAGGGACATGTTCGGCACAACTTTGTGGCCTGAAGGGCCTGTGTTATGCTGTAGGTTTTCTATGTTTCTATGAAAAGAAATGAAAGCATCCTGTACATTGCCACAGATAGTTTTATACAAATATTGGTCAGGGTTCTTGATGATGACAATGTGACCATATCCTTACCAGTCTGCTGATGAACAGTTCCTGCATCAATCCTAAACAATCCCAGTTGAACTCCAGTGAATGGGATCTTTTTTGCATGAACAACCTAAAGCACAAGTAAAATTATTTAAACCAGATGGTGTTGCCTCTCTAAAATATCTTTTTTCACAATTACAACCTAAGCTATTTAAACATGCTCACTGCAGCTTTTGAAATGCATTGTACACAAATGTTGACTTTAGGATGGAAAAGGGTAAAGTTCTGGTGCTTGGAAATTCAATTCCATAAGATTTTGCCTTTTGCAACTGGACATCAGTGTGCAATTTATATATCCTTCCTGTCTCATCCCAGTGACCATGAAGTGATTTATATGTCAGAAGGTTATGTGACATGTTATTTTTATGCAATGGTCTTGCTGGTGCTTTGCAGGTTGAGGTGGTCCATGGTGTCCTGAAGTCACTCACTGGCACTCGCAAGGGATCCTGGTTTTCAAACCATGGTTCTGAACTCAAAATTAGGCAAATTAATTGAAGTAATAAAGTCAGAACACTATGAATATTTGGTTATTTACATTATACCTGTGAAGAAAAAATGTTGCAGGTTAACGAGTTCTATCAAAACTTAGAAAAGTTAAAAATCAAACAAGTTTTAAAATGTAGGAAAGGTAAGAGGTTGAAGTACTTTAATTCCCTGATATACCTCTGTTTTGTTGAGAATGCACTTCCACTTGCCTATCACTTTAACTCTCCCATTCACACCCTGACCTCAGCTCCAGCACTGTTCCATTGAAGCCCAATATAAATTTGAGATATAGTTCCTGGTCTTCTAACTCAACACCTTACAACCCTCAACATTTAAATCATTCAACAGTTTCACCTAATCAGATTTTCTAGTTTAGGTTAGAGTTGGCAAGATTCAATGAAAGGTCATTGACTTGAAATATTAATTCTGTTTTTCTCTCCGCATCTGATCTGCTGACTGCTTTCACAATTTCTGCAAATTTTTGCTCATCCAACTCAGTAAAGAGGCAGGTGAAGTACAGTATTTCAACAGTAAATGTGCAAGACATGGTCTGTTGCAACCATGATCTTCAGCACTGGAACAAGTGTACTAGAATTTATAGTCAAGCATGTGATAACCACACAGAAAGAAAGACAAAGTAGGTCTGGCAATACTGTTCATGAATCACCAGGCATGGAAAAATATATCATAGCCACTTAAAATTTGCAAGGAAGAAAGACTGAAGTTCCGAATATAATTTTCCAATCTCCTTTGGCTGTAAGTAGTGCATTTGAGTGAGGGTTTGTGCAAGGACTGGTAGAATGCTGATGCAGTGTTCAGTGAAAAAATTGAGTGTGATTGACTGAATAACTGCAGACATGCAAACAGCTTTAATCCTCATTTAGAAAAGTACAGGTTAATCAAGGATGGATCCTTGAAGTTAATGAGACAGATACAGAAGGTGGTTAAGATGTTTTGCAGGTTACTGCTGAAGATGTGGATGGAAGAGTGAGGAAGTACATAGAATGAGCTGCTGGAGAAAATGATTGAGGCAGGTACAATAATAACCTTTAAAAGACAGGAGTGGAAAGACTCAGAAGGTTATGTACCAAATTCTTGTCAATGGGACGAGTGTGGATGTTGCATTAATTAGGAGGCTGCAGGATCTGTTTCGATATTAAATGACTCAACTCCAAGACAAGTTAAACCACTAGCAAGGCCACAGATGGAAATCTGTGTATCATTTTGGTCATTAGATTATGGAAAAGCTGATAAAACTTCATAGTGTTCAGTGAATAAGTACAAGCAAAATTAGAGAGTAGCAAGGTGACAGAACATTTACAAATGTATCACACAAGATAGTCAGAAATTTTAACCAAAATATCCCTACTTTGCTGTGGTAGAAGAGGGTTGAAGAAAGAAATCGGTCAAAAGATATAGCATCTGGAACTCACTGCAAGGAAAGCAAACTAACCTGCCCAGACAGAAAGACAGAAAACGAAGCTGACGAGATTTTATCAAAAATCTGTCACATTTGATGTGTTCTTTGAGGATATAACAAGCACTGCACTTTGAAGGGCAGCAGTAGATGTGCAGTGGAATTTTCAAAAGGAATTCAATGTGTAATATGGAAGTCAGCAGCACAAGGTAAGAGTTGATGACATTATGTTAATATTCTACCATGATCAGCTTAAAATTAATGGGTAACATAGATGGGTAAAAATCAGGCAATTATAGAACATAATGTTGGGAAACATGGGGATATCCACTTTGGTAGGAAGAAATGGGAAGCAGAATATTATTAAAATGCAGGGAGACTACAAAACGTTGCTGTACAAAGGTTTCTGGATGTCCTTGCGCACAGAACATAGGATTAATTTAAGCTGCACTTTTTTTGACTGGCATAAACACAGGAGGCCAATTGGTTTCCTCAGTAATATACATTTCTATGACTCTACATTTCCCATTGGCACATCAGAACTCTAACAATGAACCCTACACAAAGTTTTGACTACAGCCATTTTACAATATAGTACCTATGGATTCTCAAGGCAGGTTGTGGCTAGTCCCGGATTATTTGGGAGGCTGAGGAGGTGATGGATAGGACATATAGAGAGGTAGTCACGCCCATGGTGCAGAACACAGGAAACTGGGTAAATGTCAGGAAGGGGAAAGGGGTTAAGAAGCCAGTACAGACCTCCTCTGTGGCCATCCCCCTCAACATTTTGGATGCTGTTGAGGAGGGGAAGCAAGGATGTGATGCTGAAGGCACTGGTGAGGCCTCACCTCAAGTATTGTGATCAGTTTTGGGTCCCTCATCTTAGAAAAGATGTGTTAGCATTGAAGAGGGTCCAGAGGAGGTTCGCAAGTATGATTCCAGGAATGAAAGGGTTATCATACAAGGAACGTTTGATGGCTCTGGGTCTGTACTCACAGGAATTCAGAAAGATGAGGGGGGAATCTCATTGCAACCTTTTGAATGTTGAAAGGCTTAGACAGAGTAGATATGGAAAGGATGTTTCTCATAGTGGGACAGTGTATAAGATGATGAGAAGCATTGATCGTGCAGATAGTCAGAGGCTTTTTCCCAGGGCTGAAAAGCTCGCCACAAGAGAACATAGGTTTAAGGTGCTGGGGAGTAGGTACAGAGGAGATGTCAGGGGCAAGTTTGTTTGTTTGTTTGTGTATAAAAAAAACAAAAAAAAACAGAGTGGTGAGTGCATGGAATGGGCTGCCAGCAATGGTGGTGGAGGCGGCTACGATAGGGTCTTTTAAGTGACTTCTGGATAGGTACATGGAGCTTAGAAAAATAAGAGGGCTATAGGTAAGCCTAGTAATTTCTAAGGTAGGGACATGTTCGGCACAACTTTGTGGGTCGAAGAGTCTGTATTGCGCTATAGGTTTTCTATGTTTCTATGACAAGGAGGCACAGCCTCAGGGTAGAGGGGTGCCCTTTCAAAACAGAGATGCGGAGAAATGTTTTTAGCCAAAGGATGGTGAATTTGTGGAATCTGTTGCCACATGCAGCTGTTGAGGCCAGGTCTTTGTGTGTATTTAAGGCAGAGATTGATAGGTTCTTAATTGGACTTCTTAAAAGTCCTGGGCTTTGGCTAAGTGGGCTTCGGCGTAAGGGGACTTTGGTAAGCCTGTGTGATTGCTCACTGAGGGGAAGAAGGTAAGGTCGCTAGGTGCTTTTTAGACTTGTTCTATTAATTCAGTTCAGGTATGGGGGAGACAGTCAGAGCAGTGGTGTGCTCCGTATGCAGTATGTGGGAAGTCAGGGTCAACACAGTTGTCCCTGATGACCACACCTGCAAGAGGTGCGTCCAGCTGCAGCTCCTATCAGCCCGAGTTAGGGAGTTGGAGCTGGAGCTGGATGAACTACGAATCATTCGGGAGGCAGAGGCAGAGATAGATAGGAGTTATCAGGAGGTAGTCACACCAAAAAACCAGGAAGTAGGCAGATGGGTGACGGTCCAGAGAGGCAGGGGGAGCAGGCAGAGAGAGCAGAGCACCCCTGCGGCCATTCCCATTAACAATAAGTATACCGTACTGGATACTGTTGATGGGGATGACCTACCAGGAATGAGTTGTAGTGGTCCTGCCTCTGGCACAGAGGTTGAACCCTCAACTAGAAAGGGGAGGAGGGAAGAGAAGAGAGCGATAGTTTTAGGGGATTCTATAGTCAGGGGGGCAGATAGGAGATTTTGTGGGGCAGATCGGGAGTCTCGGATGGTATGTTGCCTCCCTGGTGCCAGGGTCCGGGACATCTCAGATCGGGTGCAGGCTATTCTTGAGAATGAGGGCATGAACCCAGATGTAGTGGTCCATGTAGGGACCAACGATGTAGGTAAGGTGAGTGAGGGGGTCCTGCTTAGAGAGTTCAGGGAGTTAGGAGTGAAGCTGAAAGGCAGGACCTCCAGGGTGACAATCTCGGGATTGCTACCTGTGCCACGTGCGAGTGAGGCGAAGAATAGAATGATTATGCACATTAATACGAGGCTGAGAGCATGGTGCAGGAAGGAAGAGTTCAGGTTTTTGGATAATTGGTCTTTGTTCCAGGGACATTGGGATCTGTTTCGAAGGGACGGTCTACATCTGAACCGGAGGGGTACTAACATTCTTGCAGGAGTGTTTGCCAGTGCTGCTCGGGGGGGTTTAAACTAGATGTGCAGGGGGCAGGGATCCAGATCCAGAGGGTTGGTCAGAAGGAGCATGGGGTTAAATGTGTAGAAGGTTTGGGTGATCTTGAGAAGGTCATCAAAATTCAGGGTGCAATTAGCCTGATGGAAGTTCAAGGAGCTGGGTTAGGTACAGTAGACAGTGTTTTAAGCAAAGAGAGGAGGAATGGGCTAAGAATTCTATACTTGAATGCGCGTAGTGTCAGAAATAAGACAGATGAGCTTGAAGCTCAGATGAAAATGGGGAACTACGATATTGTTGGGATAACGGAGACATGGCTGCAAGGGGATCAGGCCTGGGAATTGAGTATACCAGGGTATACGTGCTATCGTAGAGACAGAAATATTGGAAGAGGGGGTGGGGTGGCCCTGTTGGTGAGGAATGAGATTCAGTCCTTAGCAAGAGGTGACTTGGGAACAGGGGAAGTAGAGTCTGTGTGGATTGAGCTGAGAAACAGTAAGGGTAAAAAGACCCTAATGGGTGTTGTGTACAGGCCCCCAAACAGTAGCGTGGATATTGGGTACAAGTTGATTAGGGAGTTAACATTGGCATGTGCTAAAGGTAATGCAGTCGTTATGGGAGATTTCAACATGCAGGTGAACTGGGAGAATCAGGTAGGTGCTGGACCCCAGGATAGGGAGTTTGTGGAGTGTCTAAGGGATGAATTTTTGGAACAGCTTGTGCTTGAGCCAACCAGGAACGAGGCTATTTTGGACTTGGTGATGTGTAATGAACAGGAATTGATAAGTGATCTTGAAGTAAAGGAGCCATTAGGAAGTAGTGATCATAACATGATAAGTTTTTATCTACAATTTGAGAGGGCTAAGGGCAGATCAGAGGTGTCAGTGTTGCAATTAAAGAAAGGAGACTACGGAGCCATGAGGGAAGAGCTGGCCAAAGTTAAATGGTCGGATGCCCTGGCAGGAAAGACAGTGGATCAGCAGTGGCAGATATTCTTGGGCATAATACAAAAGATGCAAAAGCAGTTCATTCCAATGAGAAGGAAGGATTCAAAGAGGGGGAAGGGGCCACAGTGGTTGACAAAGGAAGTCAGAGATTGTATAGCATTAAAGAAAAGGAAGTATGACAGGGCTAAGATGAGTGGGAATACAGATGATTGGGAAAGTTTTAAGGAACAGCAGATCTTAACTAAAAAAGCAATACGGAGAGAAAAAATCAGGTATGAGCTCAGTCTAGCCAGGAATATAAAAGGGGATAGCAAAAGCTTTTTTAGCTATGTGAAGAGAAAGAAGATAGTTAAGAACAATGTTGGCCCCTTGAAGAATGTATTGGGAGAAATTGTAATGGGAAACAGAGAAATGGCAACAGAATTTAATGAGTACTTTAGATCTGTCTTCACCAGGGAGGACACAAACAATCTCCCAGATGTATGGATGGGCCAGGGTCATAAGATATCAGAGGAATTGAGACAGATTGACATTAGGAAAGAAACTGTGATGAGTAGACTGGTAGGACTGAAGGCTAATAAATCCCCGGGTCCAGATGGTCTGCATCCGAGGGTTCTAAAAGAGGTGGCTCAGGAAATTGCGGATGCATTGGTAATCATTTTCCAATGTTCCTTAGATTCAGGATCAGTTCCTGAAGATTGGAGAGTGGCTAATGTTATCCCACTTTTCAAGAAGGGAGGGAAGGAGAAAACGGAGAACTATCGCCCTGTTAGCCTAACGTCAGTCGTGGGGAAGATGCTTGAGTCCATTATTAAGGACGAAATAGTGGCACATCTTGATGGCAGAAATAGGATTAGGCCGAGCCAGCATGGATTTACCATGGGAAAATCATGCTTGACTAATCTGTTGGAGTTTTTTTGAGGGTGTAACAAGGATGTTAGACGAGGGTAAGCCGGTGGATGTTGTGTACCTAGATTTTCAGAAGGCATTCGATAAGGTGCCACATAGGAGATTGGTGAGTAAAATCAGAGCTCATGGCATTGGGGGCAGGGTTTCAACATGGATAGAAAACTGGTTGGCAGATAGAAAGCAAAGGGTAGCAGTGAATGGGTGTTTCTCGGACTGGCTGGAGGTGACTAGTGGGGTACCACAGGGCTCTGTATTGGGACAACAGCTCTTTACGATTTATGTCAACAATTTAGATGAGGGCATTGAAAACTATATCAGCAAGTTTGCTGACGATACTAAACTGGGTGGCAGTGTGACATGCGAAGAGGACGTTAGGAGAATACAGGGAGACTTGGATAGGCTGGGTGAGTGGGCAGATACTTGGCAGATGTCATTCAATGTGAATAAATGTGAAGTTATCCACTTTGGAAGCAGGAACAAGAGGGCAGAGTATTGTCTGAACGGTGTAGAGTTAGGTAAGGGAGAAATGCAAAGAGACCTAGGAGTCCTAGTTCATCAGTCAATGAAGGTGAATGAGCAAGTGCAACAGGCAGTGAAAAGGGCAAATGGAATGTTGGCCTTTATTACAAGGGGAATTGAGTGCAAGAGTAAGGATGTCCTTTTGCATTTGTACAGGGCCCTGGTGAGACCACACCTGGAATATTGTGTACAGTTTTGGTCTCCAGGTTTAAGGAAGGAAATTCTGGCAATTGAGGAAGTGCAGCGTAGATTCACTAGGTTGATTCCTGGGATGGCAGGGCTGTCTTATGCAGAGAGATTGGAGAGATTGGGCTTGTACACGCTGGTATTGAGGAGATTGAGAGGGGATCTGATTGAAACGTTTAAGATAATTAAAGGATTTGATAGGATTGAGGCAGGAAATATGTTCCAGATGTTGGGAGAGTCCAGTACCAAAGGGCATGGATTGAGAATAAGAGGTCAGTTATTTAAAACAGAGTTGAGGAAGAGCTTCTTCTCCCAGAGAGTTGTGGAGGTGTGGAATGCACTGCCTCAGAAGACGGTGGAGGCCAATTCTCTGGATGCTTTCAAGAAGGAGCTAGATAGAGATCTGATGGATAGGGGAATCAAGGGATATGGGGACAAGGCAGGGACTGGGTTTTGATAGTGAATGATCAGCCATGATCTCAGAATGGCGGTGCAGACTCGAGGGGCCGAATGGTCTACTTCTGCACCTATTGTCTATTGGACATGGCATCAAAGGTTATGGGAGAAGGCTGGGAACTGGGATTGAGGAAGAGATAGCAAAAAAGGATCAGCCATGATTGAATGGCGGAGCAGACTCAATGGGCCAAATGGCCTAATTCTGCTCCTTATGGTCTTATGGTCTAACAGATGAAAGTCGCTGTGGTGGAGTCTCTGGCACTGTCTGTCTCTGTGACTCAGAAGGGAAGGGGGAAAGAAGAGGCAAACTGTGCTGATGGGAGATTCGTTAGTTAGGGGAATGGACAGGAGGATCAGTGGGTGAGAACAAGATTCCCGGATGGTATGGTGCCTCCCAGGTGCTAGGGTCCAGGATATCTTGGATCAAGTCCTCAGCATTCTTAAGTGGGAGGGTAAACAGACAGAAGTCTTGGTCCACGTAGGTACAAATGACATAGGAGGGATGAGTGACAAGGTTCTGCATTAGGCATTCAGGTACAGTTGTCCCCCGCTTTCTGAACGTTTGCTTTATGACTTTTCACTAACCGAAAGAGGATTTTCACCTTTACGAACAAAAAACATCCGCTTGAAACTTGTGTTTACCCCGAGAAAGACTACAATGACCATGAAGCCTTGTGCGGGCAGGTGTGTGTGCATGAGTGTACATGCCGATTTTTTTCTACAAATCGGTTTTGACTCAATCTTCCCAATTCTGGCAAATGAAACTACACTGTATATACATTATTTCTACTTTATATAGGCTGTGTATTTATCATATCATTCCTGCTTTTACTATATGTTAGTGTTATTTTAGGTTTTATGTGCTATTTGGTAGGTTATTTTTTGGGTCTGGGAACACTCACAAATTTTTCCCATATAAATTAATGGTAATTGCTTCTTCGCTTTACACCATTTTGGCTTACAAACGGTTTCATAGGAACGCTCTACATTCAGATAGAGGGAGAAACCTGTAGTTAGGGTTTGGAAAGTTAGGCGCTAAGTTAAAGGGCAGGACCTCCATGGTTGTGATATCAGGGTTGTTATCCATGCCACATGCTAGTGAGGCCAGAACTAGGAAGATTATACAGTTTAATTTGTAGCTAAGGAGTTGGTGTAGAAGGGATAGCATTGGATCATTGGGATCTCTTCCAGGGATGGTGGGAACTGTACAGAAGGGACAACTTGCACCTGAACTGGAAGGGGCCTAATATCTGCTGCACAGTGGGTTTAAACTAGAGTTGAAGGGGCATGGGAACTAGAGTGCCAAAACAATGACTGGAGAGGTTGTGGCAGCAGATGTTGGTAAGACCTCAAACAAAATTAGAAATCAAAAGGTTGAGCGTGGTGCAACTAGTGTCCTGATCTGTGTGTATTTAATATATATATGTATCGTAGGAAAGGGGGATGATAGTGCTGAAGATGAGGTAGCTGCTTTACAAACAGAGGCAATGTGTAGTGTGGAGAAGCTGTTGTGAGGGCAAGACTTCAGTTAACAGGATGAGTTGCAATGTAAAAGGCAGTCAAAATCAAAAAGACTGAAGGTGTTGTATTTGAATGTGCGCAGTATATGGAATAAGGTCAATGAACTTGCAGCACAGTTACAGATTGGCATGTATGATTTTGTAGGCATCACTGAATCATGGCTGAAAGATTATAGCAGGAAGCTTAATCTCCAAGGATACACAGTGTACCGAAGGGACGGCAGGAAGGCAGAGGGGGGTAGTGTTGCTCTGTCAGTAAAAAATGAAATCACATAATCAGAAAGAGGCGACACAGGGTTGGAAGGTGTTGAATTATTGTGGATAGAGCAAAGGAACTGCAAAGGTAAAAAACCCTGATGAGAGTTGTATACAGACCCCTAAACGGTAGTAAAGATGTGGCTTACAAATTACAATGGGAGATAGAAAGTGCATGCCAAAAGGACAATGATACAATAGTCATGGGGGATTTCAATATGCAGATAGATTGGGAAAATCAGGTTGGTGCGGGATTACAAGAGGGGAATTTCTAAAGTACCCACAAGCTGGCTTTTTAGAGCAGCTTGTGGTTGAGCCCACTAGAGGATCAGCTATTCAGGAATGGGTGTTATGCAATCAACTAGAATTGATTAGAAATCTTAAGGTAAAAGAACCCTTAGAATAAATGATCATAATACGATGAATTCACCCTGAAATTTGAGAAGGAGAAGCTAAAATTAGATGTTTCAGTGTTACAGTGGAGTAAAGGGAATTACAGAGACACAAGATTAGCAAGGAATACTGGCAGGGATGACAGCAGAGCAGCAATGGCTAGAATTTCTGAAAGCAATTTGGAAGGCACAGTATATGTACATCCCAAAGAGGAAGAAGTACTCTAAAGCAAAGATGACAGAACCATGGCAAACAAGAGAAGTTAAAGCCAATATAAAAGCAAAAGAGAGGGCATATAATAGAGCAAAAATTAGTGGGAAGTTAGAGGATTGAGAAGCCAATAGAAGGCAACTAAAAAAATCATTAAGAACATTGAGATGGAATACAAAAGTAATCTAGCCAATAATATTAAAGAAGATAGCAAAGTTTCTTCAGATACACAAAGTGTAAAAGAGAGGTGAGAGTGCATATTGGACCACTGGAAAATGATGCTGAAGAGATAGTAATGGTGGACAACAAAATTGCAAATGAACTAAGTATTTTACATCAGTCTTCACCTGTGGAAGACACTAGCAATATAGGCATCATGAAGTGTGTGAAGTTACTTTAACTAGAGAGAAGGTTCTTGGGAAACTGAAAGGTCTGAAGGTAGATAAGTCACCTGGACCAGATGATGTACACCCAAGAGTTCTGAAAGAGATAGCTGAAGAGAGTATGGAGGCATTAGTAATGATATTTCAAGAATCACTAGATTCTGGAATGGTTCCCATTGACTGGAAAATTACAAATGTCACTCCACTCTGCAAAAGGGAAAGAGGCAGAAGAAAGGAAACTATAGGCTAGTTAGTCTGATTATTAAGGACAGGTCTCAGGGTACTTGGAGGCACTTGATAAAATAGGCCTCAAGGGAAAATCTTGTCTGACAGATCTGTTGGAAGTCTTTGAAGGAATAACAAGAAGGACATACAAAGGAGAATCGGTAGATGTTGTGCACTTGGATTTTTAGAAAGCTTTTGACAAGGTGCCACACATGAGGATGCTTCAAAAGTTATCAGCCCATGGTATTACAGGAAAGATTCTAGCATGGATAAAGCAGTGGCTGATTGGCAGAAGGCCAAGAATGGGAACAAAGGGAGCCTTTTTTTGTTGGCTGCCTGTGACTAGTGGTGTTCCATCCACAGGGGTCTGCGTTGAAACCAATTCTTTTTGTGTTATATGTTAATGATTTGAATGATGGAATTGATGGCTTTGTTGCAAAGTTTGCAGAGGATATGAAGATAGGTGGAGGGGCAGTTAGTTTTGAGGAAGTGTAGAGAATATAGAAGGACTTAGAAAGAATAGGAGAATGGCAGAAGGAAGAGGAGTCAGGAAATGTACTGTCATGCACTTTTGTAGAAGAAATGAAAGGGTTGACTATTTTTTAAATGGAGGTGCAAAGGTTCTTTGGAGTCCTTGTGCAGGGTTTCCTACGGGGAATTTGCAGGTTGAGTCTGTGGTGAAGAAGGCAAATGTGATGTTAGCATTCATTTCAACAGGACTAGAATATAAAAACAAGGATGTAATGTTGAGACTTTATAAAGCATTGGTGATGCCCCACTTGGAGTATTGTGAGCAGTTTAGGGCCCTTTATCTTAGAAAGGCTGAAACTGAAGAGGGTTCAAAGGAGGTTCACAAAAGTGTTTCTTGGATTGAGAGGATTGTCAGATAAAGAGCGTTTGGTGGCTCTAGGCCTGTACTCACTGGAATTCAGAAACCAATTGAATGGTAAAAGGCCTTGATAGAGTGGACGTGGAAAGGGTGCTTCCTGTGGTGGGAGAGTTGAAGACCAGAAAACATAACCTCAGAAAAGAGGGGTGTCCTTTTAGAAGAGAGATGGTGAGGAATTTCTTTAGCCAGAGCATGGTGAAGCACTGGAATTCTTTGCTACAGACAGCTATGGAGGCCATTTTTATGTAGTTAAGGCAAAAGTTGATAAGTTCTTGATTGGTCAGGGTATGGGGAGAATGCAGGAGATTGGAGCTGAGAGGAAAATTGGATCAGCCATGATGAAATGGCAGATCAGACTTAACGGGCTAAATGGCCTAATTGGCCTAATTCTGCTCCTATATCTAATGGTCTAAGTGAGTTAAATTGAAGGGAAGTGTAGATGAACCTGGCAAAATTACATCCATTTATAAAACTTTCCAAAATATGATACTGCTTTGAATCATGCAACCCTACTTTGATAAACATTTACAATCACAATCAAAAATCAAGTTTTTGTTTCAACTGTTAAATACTTGATGATTATTCAAAGAACTCTATTGTTAAAGAGCTTCATACTTACAATAATTTCAATTATCTTATCAAACAAGACAGCTGCAGGCTCTTGAAACTCGAAGACAAAATACTATGAAGGAAAAAGAGGAAGATTGTAATGAAATTGAGCTTCTCGGCTATTAAACCAAATGCTATTTTTGATGTAAGCTAAACACCACGCATGATCAAAAACGCCCCATCCCTACTGTGAAGCATGGTGGTGGTGGCTGCATCACGCTGTGGGGATGCTTCACTGCAGCAGGCCCTGGAGAGCTAATGAAGGTGGAGACTAAAATGAATGCAGCAAAATACAAGGGAATTCTGGATGCAATCTGTAAGAGAACTGTGACTTGGGAGAATATTTATTTCCTAGCAGGACAACTAATTAATTTAGATTACATTGTAGAGATCAGTTTTCACTTTGATACAATAGAATCTTTTTATGTTGATCAGTGTAAAAGTAACAAATTAGATCCACTGTGATTCAATGTTGTAAAACAATAAAACATGTCAACTTCCAAGGGGGTGGGCACGAATTTTTTTATAGTCTCTGTAGATGACCAAAACTGCATACAATACTACAAATCAGGCCTCACCAACACATTATACAACTTCAACATAATGTCCCATCTTCTGTACTCAATACATTAATGTTTGAAGGCCAATGTGCCAAAAGCTTTCTTTGTGACCCTATCTACCTGAGACACCACTTCCAGCAAATTATGGACCTGTCTTCCCAGATCCCTTTGTTCCATCACACCCCTTAGTGCCCTACTGTTCACTGTGTAAGACCTACCCTGGTTGGTCCTACCGAAGTGCAAAACCTCGCACTTATCTACATTCAATTCCATCTACCATTTTTCTGCCAATTTTTTCAGCTGATACAGATCCCTCTGTGAGCTAGAATGGTTTCCTCACTGTCCACTAAACCCCCAGTCTTGGTGTCATTCACAAATTTGCTAGTCCAGTTAACTACATTGTCATTCAGATCATTGATATAGGTGACAAACAACAACAAAACCAGCACCAATCCCTGAAGTACACCGCTAATCACAGGCAACCCACTCTCTGGCTTCTACCACAAAGCCAATGACTAATCCAATTTACCTCAACGTGAATGCTGAGTGACTGAACCCTCTGGACAAGCCTCCCATGCATGATCTTCACAAACATCTTATGTTGTCCATGTAGACGACATCCACTGCCTTGCCTTCATCCACTTTCCTGACAACTTCCTCAAAAACCTCTAAGATTGGTTAGACATGACCTACCTCGTATGAAGTCACGTTGACCACCCTTAATCAGTCCATGTCTATCCAAATGCTCATATATCCAGTCCCTTAGAATGCCTTCCAATAACTTTCCCAAACTGTTGTCAGATTCACCAGCCCATAATTTGAATTTCAACTTCAGGGTTGAATGGGAACTGGGATCAGCCATGATAAGCGGACTCAATAGGCTGAGTGGCCTAATTCTGCTCCCATGTCTTATTGCCTAATAGTCTAATAATTTCCTGTTTTATTTTTATAGCCTTTCTTAAACAGAGGAGCAATATTGGCTATCCTCCAATCCTCTTGTACCCCTCCTGCCATGAACGTTGATATAAATATCTCTGCTAGGGTCAAAGCAATTTCTGAATTTTCTCCCGTAGGTCCAGGGGAACATTTTGTCAGACCCTGGGAATTTATCCACCCTGATTTGCCTCAGGGTAGCAAACATCTTCTCCACTGTAATCTGTACAGGGTTGATGAAGTTGATGCTGCTTCACTCCACTTCTATAGACTCTATATCTGTCTCCTGAATAAATACAGATGTTAAGAATGCATTTAAGATCTCCTCCAGCTGTTATGGCTCCTTCCAGAGAACCAATTTTGTCCCTAGTAATCTTTTTGCTCTTGACATACCTGTAGGATTCTCAGGGAAATGTACAGCAGAAATGTGGCAAATGTTCAGGGGATATTTGCATGGCATTCTGCATAGATACATTACAAAGAGACAGGGAAAGGATGGTAGGGTACAGGAACTGTGGTGTACAAAGGCTGTTGAAAATCTAGTCAAGAAGAAAAGAAAATCTTCAAAAAATTAGGTAATGATAGAGATCTAGAAAATTATAAAGCTGGCAGGAAGGAGCTTAAGAATGCAGTTAGGAGAGCCAGAAGGGGCCATGAGAAAGCTGTGGCAAGCAGGATTAAGGAAAACCACAAGGCATTTGACAAATATGTGAAGAGCAAGAGGATAAGACATGAGAGAATAGGACCAATCACGTGTGACAGTGGAAAAGTGTTTACGGAACCAGAGGAGATAGCAGAGATACTTAATGAATACTTTGCTTCAGTATTCACTACAGAAAAGGATCTTGGTGATTGTAGGGATGACTTACAGCGGATTGAAAAGCTTGAGCATATGGACATTAAGAAAGAGGATGTGCTGGAGCTTTTGGAAAGCATCAAGTTGGATAAGTCTCCGGGACTGGACAGGATATGCCCCATGCTACTTTAGGAGGTGAGGGAGGAGATTGCTGAGCCTCTGGCAGTGATCTTTGCATCATCAATGGGGACATGAGAGTTCCAGAGGATTGGAGGGTTGTGGATGTTGTTCCTTTATTCAAGAAAGGGAGTAGAGATAGCCCAGGAAATTATAGGCCAGTGAGTCTTACTTCAGTGGTTGGTCAGTTGATGGAAAAGATCCTGAGAGGCAGGATTTATGAACATTTGGAGAGGTATAATATGATTAGGAATACTCAGCATGGCTTTGTCAAGGGCAGGTCGTGCCTTACGAGCCTGATTGAATTTTTTGAGGATGTGACTAAACACATTGATGAAGGTAGAGCAGTAGATGTAGTGTATATGGATTCAGCAAGGCATTTGACAAGGTACCCCATGCAAGGCTTACTGAGAAAGTAAGGAGACACGGGATCCAAGGGGACATTGCTTTGAGGATCCAGAACTGCCCACAGAAGGCAAAGAGTGGTTGTAGATGGGTCATATTCTGCATGGAGGTCAGTCACCAGTGGAGTGCCTCAGGGATCTGTTCTGGGACCCTTACTCTTCATGATTTTTGAAAAGACCTGGATGAGGAAGTGGAGGGTTGGGTTAGTAAGTTTGCTGATGACACAAAGGTTGGAGGTGTTGTGGATAGTGTGGAGGGCTGTCAGGGGTTACAGCCGGATATTGATAGGATTCAAAACTGGGCTGAGAAATGACAGATGGAGTTCAACCCAGATAAGTGTGAAGTGGTTCGTTTTGGTAGGACAAATATGATGGCAGAATATAATATTAATGGCAAGACTCTTGGCAGTGTGGAGAATCAGAGGGATCTTGGGGTCCGAGTCCACAGGACACTCAAAGCTGCTGTGCAGGTTGACTCTGTGGTTAAGAAGGCATACAATACATTGGCCTTCATCAACCGTGGGATTGAGTATAAGGGCCAAGAGGTAATGTTACAGCTATATCGGACACTGGTCAGACATCACTTGAAGTACTGTGCTCAGTTCTGGTCATCTCACTACATGAAGGATGTGGAAACCATAGAAGGGGTGCTGAGGAGATTTACAAGGATGTTGCTTGGATTGGGAAGCAAGCCTTATGAGAATAGGTTGAGTGGACTTGGCCTTTTTTCCTTGGAGCAACGGAAGATGAGCGGTGATCTGACAGAGTAGTATAAGATGAGGAGAGGCATTGATTGTGTGGATTGTGCGAGGCTTTTCCCCAGGGCTGAAATGGCTAACATGAGAGAGCACAGTTTTAAGGTGCTTGGAAGTAGGTAGAGCGAAGATGTCAGGGGTAAGTTTATTTTAAACACACAGAGTGGTGAGTGCATGGAATGGGCTGCCAGTGAAGGTGGTGGAGGCAGATACAATAGGGGCTTTTAAGAAACTCCTGCATAGGTACATGGAGCTTTGAAAAATAGAGGGAGGGCTCTGGGTAACCCTAGGTAATTCCTTAAGTAAGTACAGGTTCAAGGGTCCAATTTAATGTCAGAAATGTATACAATATGCATCCTGAAATGTTTTTTCTTCACAAACATCCACAAAAACAGGGAAGTGCCCCAAAGAATGAAGGACAGTTAAGCATAAGAGCCCCCAAGTCCCCCCCAGCTCCCCTCCCTTCCGTGTGTAAGCTTCAGTGAGCAACAATCACCCCTCTCCCCACCGGCAAAAAAAGCAAGCATCAGCACCATCGCCAAGCACTCAAGCGTGAGCAAAGCAATAACAAATACACAGACTTGAAGCTACCCCAACGACTTCGTGTTACACCCGGCATTCGAAATACTGCAGATTCTCTCTCTCCCTAATAATGGAGAAAAGGGTATCTCCACTTTCCCAGTGAGCAGGGAGACAGGACAAACAACTTGCTGGATTACAATGTTAAGAAGTCCATTACATCGCTTTTTTTAGCACAGCATTGTGGGCCGAAGAGTCTGTATTGAGCTATAAGTTTCCTATGTTTCTATTTCTATGATTCTCCTTCACCTTGTCTACTAAAGAAACTTCATGCTTTCTTTTAGCCTTCCTGAATTCTTTCTTAAGTTCATTTCTTGTAATCCATAAATACCTCACTTACTTATTCCTACTTGCCTATACCTGCTATGGACCTCCATTTATGGACCTCCAGGGCCTCAATATCTCTTGAAAACCAAAGTTCCCTACACCTATTATCTTTACCTTTTATTCTGAAAGGTACTTTGCACTCTCTAAATTTTGTTTTTGAAGGCTTCCCCTTTCTAAATGCACCTTGGCTAGAAAACAACCTGTCCCAATCCACACATGCCAGATCATTTCGGATTCCACCAAAATTGGCCTTTCTCCAATCTGTAATCACAATGCGCAGACTAGACCTTCCTTTTTACATATCTACTTTGAAACTAATGGCATTGTGGTCAATGGATGCAAAGTGTTCCCCTGCACAAACTTCTGTCACTTGCCCTGTCCCTTCCCTAATAGCAGGTCCAGTATGACACATTCTCTTGTTGGGACTTCTAGGTACTGATGAAGGAAACATCCTGAACACATTTGACAAACTCTATCCCATCCAGTCCTTTTACAATATGGGAGTCCCAGTCAATATGTGGATAGTTAAACATCTACTATAATAACCTTATTATTAAACAGCACTAGAATTTTTTTGTGCTTTCTCTCTACAGAACTAATTTTAAAGAGTACATTCACTCTGGAGAAGGTCTTCAGCATTCCATCCAGAAACCACCCTTCACTAATGGATAATTTCAGAAACAGTGCAAGCCAATAGTATAGATTTACTCCACTGATATCCTGGGTAAACATCAAAAAAATACAGACACCATTAAATTAACCATATAACCATATAACAATCACAGCACGGAAACAGGCCATCTTGGCCCTCCTAGTCCGTGCCGAACCCTTAATCTCACCTAGTCCCACCTACCCGCACTCAGCCCATAACCCTCCACTCCTTTCCTGTCCATATACCTATCCAATTTTACCTTAAATGACACAACTGAACTGGCCTCTACTACTTCTACAGGAAGCTCATTCCACACAGCTATCACTCTGAGTAAAGAAATACCCCCTCGTGTTTCCCTTAAACTTCTGCCCCCTAACTCTCAAATCATGTCCTCTAGTTTGAATCTCCCCTACTCTCAATGGAAACAGCCTGTTCACGTCAACTCTATCTATCCCTCTCAAAATTTTAAATACCTCGATCAAATCCCCCCTCAACCTTCTACGCTCCAATGAATAGAGACCTAACTTGTTCAACCTTTCTCTGTAACTTAATTGCTGAAACCCAGGTAACATCCTAGTAAATCGTCTCTGCACTCTCTCTAATTTATTGATATCTTTCCTATAATTCGGTGACCAGAACTGCACACAATATTCCAAATTTGGCCTTACCAATGCCTTGTACAACTTTAGCATTACCTCAAGTTAAAGGTTCCAGTAATGATGTTTATCATAACCCATATATCAGATTACAATGTTACTGTATGGTAGTTACCAATGGATATTGTTACAGGTGGCTTGGAACAACAATAACAATGTCCATTATAAGCATGCATCATACGTTGATATGATCACAAATTTACAGACAAGGTGAAGATTATTGAAAAAGTCTACAAACTCATTGAAAACAAAAAGATAACAAGGCTAACAATATGTTTGTCTATGTGAGTTATCACAAGAAATCTTCAAAAATATTTCTCATCTGTGTTTCATGGAGAATGTTATGGAGGGTAAGGAGTTAAGGGAAATAAATAATGATATATTGTTGTTCCTTTAGTTAAGAGGAACTACAAGAACAAGTCAGGGAACTGCAAACTGGTGAGCCTGAAATTGGTGGGAAAGTTCAATGACAGGATCTACCGGTATTTGAAAGGACTGATTGGGAAAATTCAGTATGGTTTTATGTGTGGGAAATGGTGCCACAAATTCAAACAGAAGACAGAGTAGGTTGATATGGGAAGGGCAGTACACATTGTCTACACTGGCTTCAGCAAGGCTGTTGAAAAAATGCTGCACAGTAGGTTAGATTGAAAGATATTACCTTGATCTAAGGCGAGCTAGCCGAATGAATTTGAAATTAGCTGAGTGAAGGCAAACAGATGGTGGTAGTGGAGAGGTGTGTCACAGAGATCAGTGCTCATCAAATGATTTGGATGAAAACGTAGGTAGCATGGTTGCTGAATTTGCAGATTACCCAAGATTACAATGGGATGCTGATCAAATGGACCAGTTGGCCAAGGAACAGCAGGTGACAGAGTAAATGTTGCAACACTGTGTGTCAGACAGAGTGATCAGCAGCACTGGGGCTCCACAGGGGACTGTTGTGTCTCCCTTTCTCTTCACCATCTACACCTCGGACTTCAACTACTGCACAGAGTCTTGCCATCTTCAGAAGTTTTCTGATGACTCTGCCATAGTTGGATGCATCAGCAAGGGAGGTGAGGCTGAGTACAGGGCTACGGTGGGAAACTTTGTCATGTGGTGTGAGCAGAATCATCTGCAGTTTAATGTGAAAAGGACTAAGGAGCTGGTGGTGGACCTGAGGAGGGCTAAGGCACCGGTGACCCCTGTTTCCATCCAGGGGTCAGTGTGGACATGGTGGAGGATTACAAATACCTGGGGATACAAATTGACAATAAAGTGTCAAAGAACACTGAGGCTGTCTACAAAAAGGGTCAGAGCCGTCTCTATTTCCCGAGGAGACTGAGGTCCTTTAACATCTGCCGGACGATGCCGAGTATGTTCTACGAGTCTGTGGTGGCCAGTGCTATCATATTTGCTGTTGTGTGCTGGGGCAGCAGGCTGAGGGTAGCAGACACCAACAGAATCAACATACTCATTTGTAAGTAAGGCCAGTGATGTTGTGGGGGTGGAACTGGACTCTCTGACAGTGGTGTCTGAAAAGAGGATGCTGTCCAAGATGCATGCCATCTTGGACAATGTCTCCCATCCACTCCATAATGTACTGGTTAGGCACAGGAGTACATTCAGCCAGAGACTCATTCCACCGAGATGTAACACTGAGTGTCATAGGAAGTCATTCCTGCCTGTGGCCATCAAACTTTACAACTCCTCCCTCAGAGTGTCAGACACCCTGAGCCAATAGGCTGGTCCTGAACTAATTTCCACGGCATAATTTACTTAATATTATTTAATTATTTATGGTTTTTATATTGCTATATTTCTACCTATTCTTGGTTGGTGCGACTGTAATGAAACCCAATTTCCCTTGGGAACAATAATGTCTGTCTATCTCAGGAGTTTTGTAGAACAGTGACATCTAGGTGTGCAAGTACATAACTACTTGAAAGTGGTGACATAGGTGGACAGAGCAGGTAAAGAAGATTTGATACGCTTCATCTGTCAATATACTAACTACAGGACTTGGGATGTCACGTTACAGCTGTCCAACACGCTGGTAAGGCCACATTTGGAGTACCTCATACATTCTTGATTGGCCAACAAAAGGAAGGATATCACTAAACTAGAATAGGTACGAAAAGGTTTATGAGGATGTTCAAACAACACATGCAAAATGCTGGCAGAACACAGCAGGCCAGGGAGCAGCTATAGGGAGAAGCGGTGTCGACGTTTCGGGCTGAGACCCTTCATCAGGACTAACCGAAAGGAAAGATAGTAAGATAGTAACTCCATCCACCCGCCACCCCACTCGGGTCTGCCCTCACCCCACCCACCCGCCACCCCACTCGGGTCTGCCCTCACTCCATCCACCCGCCACCCCACTTGGGATAGGGTTCCCCTTGTCCTTACCTACCACCCCACCAGCCTCCAGGTCCAACATATAATTCTCCGTAACTTCCGCCACCTCCAACAGGATCCCACTATCAAACACATTTTTTCCTCACCCCCTCTTTTTGCTTTTCGCAGGGATCGCTCCCTGCACGACTCCCTTGTCCACAGCTCTTACTATCTTTCCTTTTGGTTAGTCCTGACGAAGGATCTCAGCCCAAAACATCGACCGTGCTTCTCCCTATAGATGCTGCCTGGCCTGCTGTGTTCCACCAGCATTTTGTGTGTGTTGTTGTTTGAATTTCCAGCATCTGCAGATTTCCTCATGGTTGCTCTTATGAGGATGTTACCAGCTGGCAGGGGTTGAGTTAAAGGGAGTAACTGGATGGGTTATAACTATTTTTCAACAGAGAAAAGGCTGAGGGGTGACATTATGGAGGTTTATAAAATCATGAAGGGCATAGATAAAGTGAAAAGCCACAGGGAAAACCTAGATGGTGAAGGTTTAAAGTGAAAGAGGAAAATTCTGAAAGGTCCTGGGGGAAAGGAACTTCCTCCACACACCACATAGTACATGTGTGGAAAGAGCTGTGAGAAGAAATGCTAGAGACAAGCACAATGATGATATTTAAAAGGCATTTAGACACATTTAAATACAGTTCACTTTGCCCTGTTAGTTACTAAATCAATACATCTTGTAAATCAGAGCCCTTACTGTCCCTTACAGCCCATAAATCAAGTTCTGTCAAACCCACTCTGAGCTGGTCGCAAGATATTTTTCAGCAATCAAGTCTGGAGATGATTATTTTCATTTCTGGATTATTCTGTTGAACATAGCTTCAGTAATTAGTAGATTTACCTCATTATAAAATGGGCAATTGGTGGACTTCTGTGTAGCTGTATGTTTTTTCTCATCTCCCACTTTCACATAAACTACAGGATCGATGTTGACACCGATTAATTTTCGTGCCTCAGTAATGGTAACTGCAATCTAATTGGGAAAATAATATCATCATTAAAGATATCCCATGTTTCAATATGCAGCTTATCAAATCTACAACTCAACTCAGTATGATATATAGATCATGTTCTCATCATTTTACAGCTCTCTGTAGCATTAAAATAATGAAATTCAGCTCAAATAATTCAATGATAACAAATATCATTCTAATATTTCAGAGGATATTCCTGGGGGATTGTCCAGTGAAGTTATGTGGGTGAAATTTAGAAATAAGTAGGGGTAATCATTTTGGTGAAATTTTACTAAAGGTTTCACAATGGCCATTGTTAATTAAAGGAGCAAATACACATGTGGGGAGATCACAGAAGAATAATTGAAATAGCAGGTGATATTCGCTTCACTGATATAAATTGAGACTGCCATCGTGCTAGGAGCTTGGATGAGGGCAGAATATGTTGTCAAGTAATAAGTAGATACCCTAACCAGCGAGTGGACAGCTCTTGGCCTCTTACTGAGAAATAAGGCAGGGCAAATGACTGAGGTCATGAGAGACTACACATGCTAGAATCTGGAGCAATATTTTGCTAGAGGAACTCAGTGGGTGGAGAAATATCTGAGGAGGATAGGAACTACTGATGGTATGGGTTAAAACATGATATCAGAACTAAGAATTGAAAGGGCAGATAGCCAATATAACATGGAGAGGGAGTGGTGAGGCAGATTCCATGGAAACAAGGGGTACAGATTAAAAGGCAGATAGAGCCAGGTAGGGGAGAACTGGGGACAAGTTAGGAGATGGGTGATGGTTTGAATTAGTCAAAAACAAATTATAAATATATACGTGGACTGAGGGGTGGGATAGGGGATATTGAGGGTAGAGACGGAAATGGGAGGTGCTAAGTGGAAAGACAGAAGCTACCAATACTGAAAACTGATCAATACCATTGGTGACTAGGGAAAGGTTATGTTAAAAGTGAAAGGAAGATGGAACTGAAACCAGATCCAGAAGGAATCTAGTCTGTGATGTGCTCAGGATATAACTAGACAAGGCTAAGAGTCTGAGCTTTACTGGCAACATAACAGTCTGAGATTTACTGACAACACAACACAGTTTGATATTTACTGACAAGACAACACAGACTGGATTTACTGACTACACAGTCTGAGATTTAAGACAACACTGTCTGAAACTTACTGACATCACTACATAGACTGAGACTTACTAACAACACAACAAAGTCTGAGATTTACTGATCACTCAACATAGACTGAGACTTACTGACAACACAACACAGTTTGAGATTTACTGACTACACTCCGAGATTTAGTGATAACATAACAGTCTGATATTTACTGATGACGCAGTCTGAGATTTACTGACAATGCAACACAGTCTGAGGTTTACTGATGACACAACACAGTCTTAGAGTTACTGACGACATAACACAGTCTGAGAGTTACTGACAAGACAACACAGTCTGAGAGTTACTGACAAGACAATACAGTCTGAGATTTACTGACGACACAACACGGTCTGAGATTTACTGACGACACAACACGGTCTGAGATTTACTGACGACACAACACGGTCTGAGATTTACTGACGACACAACACGGTCTGAGAGTTACTGACGACACAACACGGTCTGAGAGTTACTGACGACACAACACGGTCTGAGAGTTACTGACGACACAACACGGTCTGAGAGTTACTGACGACACAACACGGTCTGAGAGTTACTGACAACAACACAGTCTGAGATTTACTGACAACAACACAGTCTGAGATTTACTGACAACAACACAGTCTGAGATTTACTGACAACAACACAGTCTGAGGTTTACTGATGACACAGTCTGAGATTCACTGACGACACAACACAGTCTGAGAGTTACTGACAACACAACATCAACATGGCTGTTCCTGTGCTGTCAGACTGCAAGAGCAGAATTTGGCAATTCAGCCCATTGTTTCTGCACTACCAATTCATCTTGGCTAATTTATTACTCCTCTCAATCCAATTCTTCTGCCTTTGCCCCCGAAACTTTGATGCCCTTACTAATCAAGAAGTCATGAAACTTTCTTTTCATATACTGCTCTTGGTTCTGTTCGTTGTTCTGTGAACAATCATTTCTATTAAGACCTTTGACAAGTTCTCAAATTGGAAATGACTCCAATGTTGGATATCATGGAATCCATGCATTAAATAGATTTGGTGACATAAACTCACTTGTCACATGGTTGTAAATACTTAGTTTCCATTACCTGAAAATTCTGTATTACGGGTGTGTGCAGATCTGCCTTGGTGAAAAATCTAGAACGGCTGTGAATAGAAATGAAGAAATTAAATTTTAGCAGGAGTTTGATAAATATGGAATAAACAGCTAGAACCTAACCTCCTGTGTACACTGAGGAAGACTCTGCCTAATCAATTAAATCCCTGGCTAAGTACATCCTGAATTTCTCCCAAAGCACAGAAGTTCCAGTGTCAAAAAATATGATGACTAATTCCAACTTATTCCAATTGGCAGTGGAACTGGTCAGACTGAACCAATGCAGCTATAGGATGCTGGTCACACCCACTTGGAGAACTGTGCTCCCCTCACTACAGGAAAGATGTGGAAACCATAGAAAGGGTACAGAGGAGATTTACAAGGATGTTGCCTGGATTGGGGAGCTTGCCTTATGAGAATAGGTTGAGTGAACTCAGCCTTTTCTTGTTGGAGTGACGGAAGATGAGAGTTGACCTGATAGAGGTGTACAAGATAATGAGAGGCATTGATTGTGTGGATATTCAGGGCTGAAGTGGCTAGCACAAGAGGGCACAGTTTTAAGGTGCTTGGAAGTTGGTACAGAGGAGATGTCAGGGGTAAGTTGGGTTTTTTTTATATAAACGCAGAGACCTGCGACTGCGTGGCGACAGTGGCGGAGGCAGTTACGATAGGGTCTTTTAAGAGACTCCTGGATAGGTACATGGAGCTCAGAAAAATAGAGGGCTATGGGTAACCCTAGGTAAATTCTCAGGTAAGGACATGTTTGGCACAGCATTGTGGGCTGAAAGGCCTGTATTGTGCTGTAGGTTTTCAATGTTTCTATGAACCAATGCAACTCAATAATGTTTCATTAAACAGCAATATCAATAATGCCATCCATAACACCATGAAATCAGATCAGATTATTGTTTGTTATGCCCCATAAATTACAGAGATTCCAGAGATGATGCCAACATGCTCCATAAATGTGATCCTGATACTGCTACCCAATCAGAGCTCCTGCCGTTACATCATACTCCATAAAAGCAATCACAAATGATTCTCATCAATCTGTGATTTGGGGTAGTAGTGCAGAGTAGCGTCATTCTTTGTTCATCATTATCCTGTCCATTGATACTCATCTCATTACAAATTATAGAACATTACATGCAAAAGTGGCTTCTGTCATTGCCTCAATGAATTGTAGCTTTAGCTGCATGAGTAAAATAAAGACATAGTTTTTTGTTTTGTCAATCACCTTTTCTGTGGTGTAAAAGATATGGAACTGATATCAATTTCAGAAATATCAACATCGTCTTCATCTTCACCATCATCATCATTATCATTCACTAACTTTCGCCCAAGAGATCTCGTCTTTTTGTCCAGCTGTTCAGCTTTTTCCAGATCAGTGCTGCTGTAACAGATTGAGAAACAACAAACAATTTCTGATGAAATGTACAATTTTCATTCAAAGATGTGGCCTGGGAGTGGACAGCCTGAGCCAAACTGCAAATCCACAGGTTGGTATCACTGAAAATATGATTTCATTCACTGGCCAGCATCTGCAAAATCTCTTCTGTTCATAATTCAGAAACATTAAAATCATAGACTGATTAAAAATAAAACATGGAGAAATTAAATTTCAACAAAATGTTTTAGACTACCCAAACAGTAACAAACTTACTATTACAAGTGAGCTGGAAGGAAATCAACCCAGGTTAAATAGTCCGACAAGTGCAAAGATCTGAGATCAATCCTGTCCTCAATGACTATGTGCAGCTTGCATATTTCCCTCATCATATACGTAGAGTAACTCTAGATGTTTCAAATTCCTCTCACAATCCAAAGATGTGAGAATGTAGGTGAGTGGTAGTGTCTGCAAGGAATTGATAGGAATGTGAGGAAAATAAATTGGGATCATCTGCCATAAGAAATGGGTACCTGACATCTGTGTAGACTCACTGCCTGCTCCCTGTGGCAAAATGTTATACGTCTAGTTGTGTGGTAAAGAATTGCCCTTTAAGGCTGAACAGCCTGCTCCCTGTTCTATCGCTAACTGTGTGGTAAAGAATTGCTCTTTAACCACTTCACCTACTTGTATAGAGGCATCTTGTATAGAGGATCTGTCATTTGGCAACTGTGCTCCTGTCAGGCAATAAATCATAAACAGCATGCTATGAAGGGGCTGAAACATTAAAGAATATTTATAAATCAATGAGACTTTGAGTATTTATTCTAAGGAAATATCATCATGCCAGATCTGCACAGTCCTCAATTCTCCAGTCTTTCAAATCTTTTATTTACTTCCGAGTTAAATTCCACCAATGAGCCAGCCTACACAATCTGATGGCGCAGATTCACCACCCGCCATGTTCCTTTGCATTTCAGTTTTAAACACTCATCCTAAATCTTGTAACTGCATCCCCCGTTTGAGATTCACCTCAACTCTGTGATGCCTATAATGCCATAGCTGCCAATCCCTAACCAGGCTACATCATCAACCATATTCCATACTCTGCATGCATTCAAAATATAATACCTTCAGTCCTGTATTCACCACCCTTTTCAATTTGTCCTCCTGTTACTCTGCAATTTATCCCACTGTCTGCAATTTTGCCTGATCATCTGCTTGTCCTTCCTGACAGTCTCACTACAAACTGTATCAACCTATATACCAACTGCCCCATACTCAGCCTATCACTCAGTTACAAAGAGAAAATCTGCAAATGCTGGAAATCCGAGCGAGACACACAAAATACTGGAGGAACCCAACACTTTACGTGTGTTGCCACTATCAATCAGTTTCCTATTCCCCTGTCAAATCAGTTTAAACCCTCCCCAACAGTTGCAGCAAACCTGCTGCAAGTTGAAATCCATGAACTCGTCAATTGATATGCATGAATTCCCCCTTCATTTCCCCTTGGGCTTATGTAGTACTTAGCCTTTTCAGACACACCCTATTAATGTTGTCACTCAACATCCCTGACAACTTTTTTTTAAACTTTTGGTGGCAATCGGAGGAAAGGCAGATGAGATCAGGGCACGCATCAACACCTAGAATTATGACATTGTAATGGACAGCACTGGCAGCTCAATATTCCAGGGTTCCGTTGTTTTAGGCGTGACAGAGCGGAAGTGATTAAAGAAGGAGGGGTGGCACTACTAGTCAAGAAAAATGTGATGGCAGTGCTCAGGCACTCGAGAACTTGTCTGGTGGAGTGGTATAGGTGGAACTGAGGAATAAGAAACCACATTAATGGGACTATATTACAGGTCTCCCAACACTCATAGGGATTTAAAGGAACAAATTTGTAGAGAGCTCACAGACTGTTGTAAGAAAAATAAGGTTATTATAGCAGGTGATTTTAACTTTACACATTTGACTGGGACTCCCATACTGTAAAAAAAAACTTGATGAGATAGAGTTTCTCAAATGTGTTTGGGAAAGTTTCCTTCATCAGTACAGGGCAGGTGACAGAAGTTTGTGAAGGGAACCCTTTGCACCTAGTGATCACAATTCCATTAGTTTCAATGTAAATATGCAAATCAAAAGGTCTGGTCTGCGAGTTGAGGTTCTTAATTGGAGAAAGGCCAATTTTAATGATATCAGAAATGATCTGGCAACTGTAGATTGGGACAGGCTGTTTTCTGCCAAAGGTGTACTTTATAAGTGGGAGGCCTTCAAAAGATAAATTTGGAGAGTACAAGGCTTGTACATGCGTGTCAGAATAAAAGTTAAAGATAACAAATGTAGAGAACCTTGGTCTTCAAGGGATACTGAGGCCCTGGTTACGAGAAAAAAGGTACAAAGCAGGTATACGCAGGTATGAACAAATTAGTTGCTTATAAATCTGAATTGTGATCTACATGCAGAGCTAAAGGAGATGGGGAAGATCTTAAATATATTTTTTACATCTGTGTTTACTCGGAAACAGACACAGAGTCCATAGAAGAGGCATCAACTTCTTGGACTCTGTACAGATTACAAAGGAGGAGGTGTTTGCTGTCCTGAGGCAAATCAGGGTGGATAAATCCTCAGGGCCTGACAGAATCTGCAGCTGGATGCATTTCTTGCAGTTGTAATCATCAGGGACACTGGAGGTCTCCCTGCCTTTCCACATCCTGCAAGAGGAGCATTCAGCCATCCTGCCTGCCATTCTGTGCTGTCCTAGCTGAGCCGATATAAAGAAGGCAATTAAAAAAAAGTCTTTAAGAAGGTAAAAATGGAATACAAAAGTAAGCTAGCTAAATAAAACTGTTTCACAGCTTTCGATTCCAAATCTACCCAAATTGGCTGCTCATTCTTCTCAACCAAGTGCAACCAAAAGGACATATGTCGCACATTAACAGCCCAGTAATACATTCTTAAATTAGGCAAAGTAAGACCTCCATCCTTTTTCAATTTTTGTAAGTGGCATTTACTAATTCTTGGTCTTTTATCATTCCAAGTAAAAGATGAGATAATAAAATCAATTCGATCAAAAAACTTCTTCGTCAAAAAAACAGGGACATTCTGAACTAAATATAAAAGTTTTGGTAAAATCATCATTTTGACTATATGGATACAGCCAGCAAGTGAAAACGTAAGTGTGTTCCATCTGCTAAATAAAAACTACATAGAATCTACCAAGGGAACAAAATTAGCTTTAAAAAGATCCTTATATTTTTTACTGATTATGACGCCTAGGTATCTAAAGGAATCTGTAACTTTGAAAGGAGTATTATCATATATAGAAACAGATTCATTTAAAGGAAACAGTTCACTTTTATTAAAATTAACTTCATATCCTGAAAAATCTCCAAATTCATTAAATAATTTTAGCAAGGCAGGGATAGAGTCCTCGGGATTAGATATATAAACCAGTAAATCGTCAGCATAAAGAGAAATGTTATGAATGATCTCATTCACAAGAATCCCATGAAAATCTTTAGCTTCATGAAGAGTAATATCAGGGGGTTCTAATATTAAGTTAAATAACAAAGGACTTAATGGACAACCTTGTCTTGTCCCCCGTGATAGCTGGAAAAAAAGGGGATCTACGGTTATTAGTAATAACAGTAGCAATAGGAGTTCTATATTTCATTCTAATCCAATTATTAAAATTAACACCAAAACCAAATTTCTCTAAAACATTAAATAAATATTTCCATTCGACTCGATCGAATGCTTTTTCAGCATCCAAAGAGACGACACATTGTGGAGTTTTAAAAGAAGACTTCGTTAACCTCGTTATTGGGAGCTGCTCTACTTACACAATTAACTAAAGATGCTCATTTATATTTATACCCTGTGATTAAGCATTCTTTACAAATTTGGCTCCAGTTCCATAATTTTTTTAATCTTAACAAATTTAAACTTTGTAGTTTAATTTATCAAAATTATTTTTAAGCCTTCTTTGAGTGATCCAATTTTTTTTATTTTGGAAAACTAAAGGTATTAATTCTTTTTTGGATCTATTTAAAGAAGATAGACTGATGTCTTTTGAACAATTAGTTGATAAATATTCTCTTTCATACTCACACTTTTTACAATACCTTCAAGTTAGATATTTCTTACAAAAATATTTAAGTAATTTTCCTTACATATTGGATGCCAACCTGTTAGATACTATTATAAGTATGAACCCTTTGATGAAGGGTTCCATTGGAAGAATTTATAATTAATTATTACAATGGGATAAGCGTCCTTTAAGATTAAACAAGATTGGGAAAATGAACTTAATTTGACTTTTACAACGGAGGACTGGATGCGGATCTTGAAGTTGGTTAACTCTTCTTCGATTTTGGCTAGTCATTCATTGATTCAATTTAAAATTATACATCATTACTATTTGATGAAGGAGAGACTGTCTGAAATCTTTCCTAATGTTGATAGTTATTGTGATGGATGTAAAACTGAGACAGCTACACTGATACACATGTTTTGGTCTTGTTCTATACTGGAACAGTTTTGGAAGTCAGTTTTTTCTACAATTTCTAAAGCACTTAAAATTAATTTACAACCTAACAAATTAACTGTGCTCTGGAATAATTCCTCAAAATATCCATGGTAGTTCTTTGTCTGACCAACAAACTACCGTGTTTGTTACATCGATAGCTAGGAGGTCCATTCTGTTGAAGTGGAAGGATACGTCGGCTCCCACTCTGTCACAAAGGTTCTCTCAAGTGACGTTATGTCTTAGTTTGGAGAAAATTAGAAGTCGAACCTTCGAACCTATGTTTGATTTTGAGAAAAGATGGGGTTCATTTGCTCGTTACTACCATTTGAGTTAACTGATAGATTTCCTCCATGATCTAATTGTAAATTTTGGATAATTATTTTTGCTGGCGGTCTGATGTTTATCTTTAGAAGCTTTTTGAATGACGCATGACTCCAAGGTTGAACACCTAATGGGTTCTTTTTTTTTTCCTCACTTTTCTTTGCTTTAGTAGGTTTTTTTTCTTTTCTTTTTTTTGTGTCACCATATTTTTCACTCTTCAAAACATTTTTTTTCCCTTTGAGACATTGTAAGTGTTACTTACTTCAATGTACTCTTGTTATTTTGGATAATAATGATAATAAAAAGATTTGAAAAGAAAGAAAAAGTAAGCTAGCTAATAATATTAAAGAGGATAACAAAAGTTTCTTTAGATACAGAAAGTAAAAGAGAGGCTAGGGTGGACATTAGATCACTGGAAAATGATACTTGAAGCATTGTGAGCAGGTTTGGAACAAGGAAATGGCAAACTGAATAAATATTTTGCATCGGTCTTCACTATGGAAGACACTAGCAGTATGTTGGAAGTTCCAGGCGTCAGGGAGCATGAAGTGAGTTGAGTTACCATAACTAGAGAGGAAATTCTTAGGAAATTGAAAGGTCTGAAGGTAGATAAGTCATCTGGGCCAGATGGTGTACACCCCAGGGTTCTGAAAGAGGTGGCTGAAGAGATTATGGAGGCATTAGTAATGATCTTTCAAGAGTCACTAGAATCTAGAATGATTCTGGAAGAATGGAAAATTGCAAATGTCACTCTACTCTTTAAGAAGGGAAAAAGGCAGAATAAAGAAAACTATAGGCCAGTTAGTCTGACCTCAGTGGTTGGGAAGATATTGGAGTCGATTATTAAGGATGAGGTCTTAGGGTTCTTGGAGCCACATGATAAAATAGGCTGTAGTCAGCATGGTTTCCACAAGGGAAGGTCTTGCCTGATAAATCAGTTGGAATTCTTTGAAGAAATAACAAGCAAGATAGACAAAGGAGAACCAGTTGATGTTGTGCACTTGGGTTTTCAGAAGGCCTTTGACAAGGTGCCACACATGAGGCTGCTTAACAAGCCCATGTTATTACAGGAAAGATTCTAGCTTGGATAAAGAGGTAGCTGATTGGCAGGTGGCAAAGAGTGGGAGCCTTTTCTGACTGACTACCAGTGACTAGTGGTAGTTCACAGGGGTCTGTGTTGGGACCGATTCTTTTTACATTATATGTCAATGATTTGGATGATGGAAATAAGAGCTTTGTTGCAAAGTTTGCAGACAGTATGAAATTGAGTGGAGGGCAGCAGTTTTGAGGAAGTAGAGAAGCTATAGAAGGACTTAGACCGATTAGGAGAATGGGCAAAGAAATGGTTGATGGAATACAATATTGGGAAGTGTATGGTCAAGCAGTTTGGTAGAAGAAATGGAAGGGTTGACTATTTTCTAAATGGAGACAAAATACAAAAATCTGAGGTGCAAAAGGATTTGGGAGTCCTAGTGCAGGATTCCCTAAAGGTTGATTTGCAGGTTGAGTCTGTAGTGAGGAAAGCAAATGTGATGTTCACATTCACTTCAAGAAAACTAGAATATGAAAACAATGATGTAATGTTCAGTCTGGTGAGGCCTCACTTGGAGCATTGTAAGCAGGTTTGGGCTCCTTATCTTAGAAAGGGTGTGGTGAGACTGGAGAGGATTCAGAGGAGCTTCACAAATTGATTCCAAGATTGAACGGCTTGTCATATGAAGAGTGTTTGAAGGCTCTGGGCCTGTATTCACTGGAATTCGGAAAAATAAGGGGTGAAAGACCTGAAGAGAGGATATGGAGAGGATGTTTCCTATGGCGGGAGAGTCTAACACAGAGAACACAGCCTCACGATACATGGGCTTCCTTTTAGAACAAAGAGGATGAGGAATTTGTTTAGCCAAAGAGTGGTGAATCTGTGAAATTCTTTGTCATAGGCAGCTGTGGAGGCCAAGTCTTTACGTATATTTGAGGCAGAGATTAATAGATTCTTGATTGGCCAGGGCATGAAGGGATACAGGAAGGCAGGAGATTGGAGCTGACAGGAAAATTGGATCAGCCATAATAAAATGACAGAGCAGACTCAATGGGCCAAATTGCCCATTTCTGCTTCTATATCTTATGGTCTTTTGATGCTGGGCGTGAAGGACCTAAGGCATAAGGAAAGATTGAATAGGTTAGGACTTCATTCCTTAGAACATAGAAGATTGAGAGGAGATTTAATTATGAGGATTATATATAGGGTAAATGCAAGGAGGTTGGGTGGAACTACAACTCGAGTCCATGAATTAAAGGTGAAAGGTGAAAGTTTAATGGGATCATGAAGTGAGATTGTTGAATGAGTTGCCAGCAGCAGTGATGCGTGCAAGCTCGATGTCAATGTTTAAGAGAAGTTTGGATAGGTACAAGGATAGTAGGGATACAGAGGGCTAGGGTCCCGATACAGGTCAATGGGAGTAGGCAGTTTAAATGGTTTCTGCATGGACTAGATGGGCCAAATGTCCTGTTCCTGATGTACTTCACTATGACTGATTCTGATGATGATTTGCTAGTCATCCTTGCTGTCCCTTTAAAATATGTATTTCCAATTGGCTCTTATATTTCAAAATGTACAAACTGATAAACATGAGATCTAGGGAGCTCAAAAGGCATCTAATTGATTCAATGCATCTACTCAGGAGCATTGAACATGCACACATACATGAAGACAGAGGCAATGACACCACTCATATTTCTTTACACTGCAAACACGTGGAAAATGACTTTTTCCAGTTTTTGACAGTTTACTGAGCAGAAATCTAAAAGGTCTCTTACATTCTTGTGACTCAGTTAAAATCTCAAGGATCTTTACAAATGTATTGTCAGATTAAAACACTGGTACTGGAAAAGATCAGGAAATATTAGGGTACAAAACCCAAGCCTTGGTCAAAGAGTTTAGTTTTAAGTAGTGTTGGAAAAGAATAGATTGGTCGTGAGGATAGACAATAGACAATAGGTGCAGAAGTAGACCATTCAGCCCTTTGCTGATGTTATTCTCAATGCCTTCATCTAAATCATTGGTTTAGTCCTCTCCTCTAATACAGAATGGAAAACTAATAAAGGGATTATTGGAAAAAATGCACCAGAATTAAGAACTCCTTACCTTTCTTCAACATACTTATTTTTGAATGTCAAGGCACTGTGAAGAAACATGAAAAAACACATATTAATAAAGCTATAATCATCGAGCAGTCAATAAATTTGTGAAGAAACTAGGTGAAGAGTTGCATTTAGTTAAACTGAAAATGTCACCTAGAGGGCCCTGATGTGATCAATGAACAAATTAACCAGAGCAAGAAAGTGGCTCTAATTGGAGATTGAAGTCAACAGTCACTGTGGGCCAATTGCCTTAGTTCTGTAGATACATAGTTATACAGCATTGAAACAAGTCCTTTGGCAACTAGTGCACAGCAACAAAGATGTCTATCCAAACTAGTCCCATATGTCTCTATTTGATTCATATCCAATTACCCATTCAAATGTCCTTTAAATGTAACTGTACCCTCCTCCCTCAATTCTTTTGGTAGCTTGTTCCACCTACCCACCACCCTCAGTGTGAAAAAACTTGCCCTCACATTCTCTTTAAATCTTTCCCCTCCCACTTTCAACCTCTGCCCTTTCATTTTAGATACCCTACCCTGGAAAATAGGCAGTGACTATCTACCTACTTTATCTATTCCTCGTGGTATTATACACATCTGAATTATCACCCCTCCTCCTTCTTTATTTCAAGAAAAGCAGTACCAGTCTTGCCAGGTCCCTTAATGCAGTCCATGAATCTTTCCTGCACCATCTCTAGCTTCATCACATCCAACCAGAACAGCATACAGTATTCAAGTGTAGCCCAACCATTGGTTAGTATAACATTATGTTCCAATTCCTCTAATCTCTGCCTTCACCACTCTATCTACCTGTATTGCCACTTTCAGGAAACTATTTACAGTACTTGTACTCAAGATCTTGCTGATCTCCCCAAGGTCCTGCTATTTTATTGATGAGGATTCTCATGGATATGATTTATGATCATTTAGGAAAGCATGGTCTCCTTAACGACAGTTAGCATGGCTTTATGTGAGGCAAATCATGTTTTACTAACAAGTGAGATTTTATGGAGTTAATACAGGTGACAGATGAGGGGAGGACTGTGGATTTTAGTTAAGTGCTTGAAAAGTCCTTCATGGTGGGCTCATCCAGAAGATTAAGATGCACAGGATCCATGGTGACTTGGGGGCTTTGATTCATAATTGGCTTGTCACAGCTGGAGGTCCAAGACTAGAAGTGTTCTACAAGGACATCTACTGCTTGTGATCTATATGGATGTACAATATGTGATTTAGATGTAAATATAGATGGGTAGGTTAATAAGTTTGCTGATGACTCAAATGATGGTGGGGCTGTGGATAGCATAGAAGGTTACCAGAGATACAGCAGGATGTAGATTAGCTGCAGATCTGGGTAGAGGAATGTTTGTTGGAATTTAATCCAGGCAAGTGTGAGGTGTTGCACTTGGCAGATCAAATGTAAAGGGGAAGTACAGAGTCAATGGCAGGACCCTTAAAAGTATTAATGTACAGAGGGATCTTGGGGTGCAAGTCCATAATTCCATGTAAGTGGCCATACAAATCTAGTAAAGAAGGTGAATGGCATGCTTGCCTTAATTAGATGAGACATAGAGATCCAGAGTCAGGGAGTAATGGTGTAGCTTTCTAAAGCTCTGTTGACACCAGTGTGGAGTATCGTATTCAGTTTTGGTCACCCGTTATAGGAAGGTGTGGAAGCTACAAAAAGAGTGCAGAAGGAGTTTATTGGGATGTTCTCTGGTTTGGAACAATAAGGATAGTCAGAGGAAACTAGGGCTGAGGGGAGACCTGATAAAGATTATACAATTCTGAGAGGCATAGATAGGGTAGGCAATGTGTACCTTTCTCCCAGGTTTGAAATATCTAATACTAGAAGCCATACACTTAAGGTCCAAGACTAGAAGCGTTCCACAGGGTCAGGCTTCTTGTTGTAAAATAACTGCAGTTTAGCCTTTCAGACCATTCACATTCTCTGGCCTGCGCTGCCTGACCTACCTAATGGAGTTGCTTGCTTTAACTACAATATCTGCCTCATTACTACTCCAGGCAGCATGCCCCTGCCACAGTAATTTAAACCATCCTGAGTAGCCATGTCTAGACTGGGATCTCTAATTGCTCTAGTAACTGGAACATTTCTGAGGTTAAAGCAAAAGCAAATAGATGTGATTGCTGAAGAAAACTGTGCTCTATGCCTGTTGCTGCTATAAGACATAAGACATAGGAGCAGAATTTGGCCCATCCAGTCTGCTCCACCGTTCAATCATGGCTGATCCTTTTTCTATCTCCTCCTCAACCCCAGTTCCCAACCTTTTTCCCATAACCTTTGATGCCATGTCCAATCAAGAACCTATCAATCTTTGCCTTAAATACACTAAATGACCTGGCCTCCACAGCTGCTTACTGCAACAAATTCTACAAAGTCACCACCCTCTGGCTAAAGAAATTTCTCCACATCTCTGTTTTGAAAAGGCACCTCTCTATCCTGAGGCTGTGCTCCCTGGTCCTAGACTCTTTCCACATCTACTCTGTCTAGGCCTTACAATGTTCGAAAAGTTTCAATGAGATCCCCATTCAACCTTCTGAATTCCAGTGAGTACACTGGAAACAAACATTCAAACATTCCTCATATGATAACCCTTTCATTCCTGGATTCATCCTTGTGAACCTCCTCTGGACCCTCTCAAATGCCAGCACATATTTTCTAAGAAGAGGGGCCCAAAACTGTTCACAATACTCAAGGTGAGGCCTCACCAGTGCCTTATAAAGCCTCAGCATCACATCCCTGCTCTTGTATTCTAGACCTTTTGAAATGAATGCCAACATGGCATTCGCCTTCCTCACCACCGACTCAACCAGCAAGTTAACCTTTAGGATGTTCTATACAAGGACTCCCAAGTCTCTCTGCATCAAAGATTCCTGGATTTTCTCCACGTTTAGAAAATAGTCTACACATTTATTTCTACTACCAAAGTGCATAACCATGCATTTTCTAACATTGTATTTCATTTGACATTTTATTGCCCATTCTCCTAATCTGTCTAAGTCGTTCTGGATCCTAACTGTTTCCTCAGCACTATCTGCCATTCCACTATTTTTCATATCATCTGCAAACTTGGCAACAAAGCCACCTATTCCATCATCTAAGTCATTTATATACAGCATAAAAAGAAGTGGTCCCAACACCGACCCCTGTGGAACACCACTAGTCATTGGCAGCCAACCAGTAAAGGTTCCTTTTATTCCCACGTGCTGCCTCCTACCAATCAACCAATGCTCTAACCATGTTAGTAACTTTCCTGTAATACCATGGGCTCTTAACTTGGTAATCAGCCTCATGTGTGGCACCTTGTCAAAGGCCTTCTGAAAGTCCAAATATACAACATCCACTGCATCCCCTTTATCTATCCTACTTGTAATCTCCTTAAAGAATTCCAACAGGTTCATCAGGCAGGATTTTTCCTTAAGGAAACCATGTTAACTTTGTCCTATCTTGTCCTGTGTCACCAGCTACTCCATCACCTCATCCTTAACAACTGACTCTAACATCTTCCCAACCTCTAACTGGTCTGTAATTTCCTTTCTGCTGCCTTCCTCCTTTCTTATAGAGTGGAGTGGCATTTGCAATTTTCCAGTCCTCTGGCACCATACCAGAGTCCAATAATTTTTGAAAGATCATTTCTAATGCCACTACAAGCTCTAACGCTACCCCTTTCTGCACCCTAGGGTGCAGTTCATCTGGTCCTGGTGACTTATGTACTTTTGCTATAGCTAATATGAAGCTGTCAAAGTGGTTTACTGTTTCCATCTTCAAACCTTCTCATGAAACTAGAAAGGGGAAAGTAACAAATCTGGAATGGACATGAATGAGCTTTCTATAGATGTGCTGTATTTACTGATAAATATTTAGCATTTTCCAACTGCTTACATCACTGACCCTTCATTCATATTAATCACGTAGTCATTTTCTGTCCATGTTCCGACAGCTCCTTCAACTGGCTGGTATCGGATCTCCAAATCTACCAATATCTGAAAGCAGACAATACTTCATCAGTTGTGCCACACTTAGCTTGGTATACTTCTAACGCAGCACAGAACAAGTCAGAGAGTCACAGAGATGTACAGCACAGAAAAAGACCATCACATCCATGCCAAATTTCAATCCCATTGCCCACCAGGTCCATACCATTCTGTGCCTTGTCTCTTTAAGTGTCAATCTAAATACTTGTTAAAATTGTGATTGTATCTGACTTTACAACCACTTCTGGTAATGTCTCAAATGCCATCCATTCTGTATGAAAGCCTTTCTTGTCAAATACAATTCGGAACTCCAACCTCCCACCTTAACCGATGGCCCTGCCATGGGAGAAAGATCAGCAAAGCTTCTGACAAGGTTGAGTACGGTAGGCTAGTTGAACCAGGGTGAATGAGATAGAGGCTGCCAATGGAAGGCTGGGTTTTTTCCAGATTGGAGGCCTGTGATCAGTGATGTGTTGCTGGGGTTAGTGTTGGGACCTTTATTGCTGGTCATATATGTTCATGATTTGGACAAGAATGTAGGAGGCATGAGAAGTCAGCTTGCAAATGTTACCAGGTGGTGTAGCGGAGAATAAAGACCGTAACCCTAATACTCGTCTATGGTTGTAACAGGATGTAGATCAACCAAGAAAGTGGCAAGCTAATAGCTAATGGAATTTAACTCAGATAAGTGCAGGCAAATGGGACTAGCTAAGGAAAGCACCTTGGTCAGCATGGCTGAGTAAGACTGATGGGTCTGCTTCCATGCAATATAACCCTACCGCAATACCACTACATGTGTAGTGATACATTTCAGCAAGCAAAACCAGGGCAGGACATACATAGTGAATGAGAGAGAACCTGGAATACCTACAAATGAAGTGGCGTAACAAAATAGGACTATAGACAATGAAGACATAAGACATGCTTGAACATTGGCCAGGCCACATTTGGGAAAAGGTCACTACACTATAGGAAGAAAGGGTTAGAAAGGGTGCAGAAAAGATTTACAAGAGTGTTGCCTGCACTAGAGGGCTTGAATTATCAGAAGAGATCGGATAAGCTAATTATGAAGAAAACTATGAGAAACATGATTCAGGTAGATATAGAATCTGCTTCTCAGGGTACTCCTGCTTAAGACTAGAGGTCAAAGGTTAAAGATGAAAAGGAAGAAGTTTAAAGGCAATCTGAGGGGCAAATTATTCAAAGGAGGAGTAGTTGGAATCTGGAATAAGCTGCGAGAGGAAGTGGCATGGATAGGAAAAGTAAAAATACTTAAGAGGCATCTCGATGGGAAGTGAATGAGCACAGCTTGCAGGGATATAGAAGCAATGTAGGCACGTGGGGTTAGTACAGATAGGCACAGTGGTCAGCATTAGCAGATGGGCTGAAGGGCTTATCTCTGTTCTGTAAAACTCCATGACTATGATTCTGAATATATACTCTTTTGTTTTTATGAGGATTTTATCAGATCATTATTTAGCCTCCTTAGCTCCAGAGAAAATAAACCAATCTATATCCATAACTAAAGTTCTCCAGTCAAAGCTACATCCTGGTGAATCTCCTCCTTACTCTCTTCAGCGCAGTGATGTCCTTATTACTGTTTTGCACACTTGTGTGGTCTAACCAGTGTTTAGTAAAATTGCAACATGATGGCCTAACTTTCATGCCCTATGCCAGCCCTATGAAGGAAAGAATATAATTTGTCACTTTAAGGGAATTAAAGACTCACTCTACATGTCCTTCCCAAAATGTATCTCTTTGCACTTCAAGATATGCCAATGCCTTTTCATCTGATCTACATATAGAAACATAGAAAACATACAGCACAATACAGGCCTTTTGGCCCACAAAGCTGTGCCGAACATGTCCCTGCCTTAGAACTAGCTAGGCTTTACCTATAGCCCTCTATTTTTCTGAGCTCCATGTAACCATCAGGAGTCTCTTAAAAGACCTTATCATTTCCCCCTCCACCACCGCTGCCAGCAGCCCATTCCATGCACTCACCACTCTGAGTGAAAAACATGTCCCTGACATCTCCTCTGTACCTACTTCTAAGCACCTTACAACTGTGCCCTCTCGTGCTAGCCATTTCAGCCCTGGGGGAAAAGCTTCTGACTATCCACATGATCAATGCCTCTCATTATCTTATACACCTCTTTCAGGTCACCTCTCATCCTCCCTCGCTCCAAGGAGAAAAGGCCGAGTTCACTCAACCTATTCTCATACATCTTGCTGTACATAAACTGGCACAGCTCTTGAGAATCCCAGAAGAAGTTGAGGTTGATATTTCGATCAAGTAAAGCAGATTTTACAGCTATTTAAAAATGGCAGTGGGATTCCTTGCCAATATTCCTTCAAATGAATCATTTAGATTTTACCAGAGTGAGTCAAGGACTGAATGCCATTGGAGAGGAAAATAATTTCTATCAACATTAAAGCATCTTTCAAGGACCCCCCCCACCCCCACTGCCCATTGTTGTGTACCCACGAGTACTGGAAAAGAACACTCCAGTGGTGAGAAAAAGCAGCACATTTATGATGACTGGAGGGTAATACTTGGATCAATAGACATGAGAATCTTAATGCAATTACTGAAACACAACAAGTGAAGGATTTGGAGGAGTCTATTCCTACATGGTGTAGTAGAGCAGCTGGTCTCAGTGTTGATCTCCAATGCTACCTGTGTAGTGTTTACATTTTCCCTTTGATGGCGTAGCTTTCCCGTGTTTCACATAGCAGGTAAACAGGCCATTTGACCCATCAAATTATCTGGATAGACAAGATCTGATTAGGAGTAGCCAGCATGGATTTGTGCGTGGAAGGTCATGTTTGACAAACCTTATTGAATTTTTTGAAGAAGTTACGAGGAATGTTGACGAGGGTAAGGCAGTGGATGTAGTCTACATGGACTTCAGCAAAGCCTTTGACAAAGTTCCACATGGAAGGTTAGTTAAGAAGGTTCAGTCGTTAGGTATTAATGCTGGAGTAATAAAATGGATTCAACAGTGGCTAGATGGGAGATGCCAGAGAGTAGTGGTGGATAATTGTTTATCGGGATGGAGGCCGGTGACTAGCGGGGTGCCTCAGGGATCTGTTTTGGGCCCAACGTTGTTTGTAATATACATAAATGATCTGGATGATGGGGTGATAAATTGGATTAGTAAGTATGCCGATGATACTAAGGTAGGAGGTGTTGTGGATAATGAGGTGGATTTTCAAAGCTTGCAGGGAGATTTATGCCGGTTAGAAGAATGGGCTGAACGTTGGCAGATGGAGTTTAATGCTGAGAAGTGTGAGGTTCTACATTTTGGCAGGAATAATCCAAATAGAACATACAGAGTAAATGGTAGGGCATTGAGGAATGCAGAGGAACAGAGAGATCTCGGAATAACTGTGCATAGTTCCCTGAAAGTGGAGTCTCATGTAGATAAGGTGGTGAAGAGGGCTTTTGGAACGCTGGCCTTTATAAATCAAAGCATTGAGTACAGAAGTTGGGATGTAATGCTAAAGTTGTACAAGGCATTGGTAAGGCCAAATTTGGAATATTGTCTGCAGTTCTGGTCACCGAATTATAGGAAAGATATCAATAAATTAGAGAGAGTGCAGAGACGATTTACTAGGATGTTACCTGGGTTTCAGCAATTAAGTTACAGAGAAAGGTTGAACAAGTTAGGTCTCTATTCATTGGAGCGTAGAAGGTTGAGGGGGGATTTGATCGAGGTATTTAAAATTTTGAGAGGGATAGATAGAGTTGACGTGAACAGGCTGTTTCCATTGAGAGTAGGGGAGATTCAAACTAGAGGACATGATTTGAGAGTTAGAGGGCAGAAGTTTAAGGGAAACACGAGGGGGTATTTCTTTACTCAGAGTGATAGCTGTGTGGAATGAGCTTCCTGTAGAAGTAGTAGAGGCCAGTTCAGTTGTGTCATTTAAGGTAAAATTGGATAGGTATATGGACAGGAAAGGAGTGGAGGGTTATGGGCTGAGTGCGGGTAGGTGGGACTAGGTGAGATTAAGAGTTCGGCACGGACTAGGAGGGCCAAGATGGCCTGTTTCCGTGCTGTGATTGTTATATGGTTATATGGTTATGGTTAAGTCTGCATTGAGCGTTAGTTATTCAACTACTCTAATCCTACATCAGTGCCATTTTTTAATTTCTGCAATCTCTTTAACTCCCACCATGCCGTCTCCCATCCCCACCAAAATTCTAACACACTAGGCCTTAGGAACAATTTGCAATGGCCAGTTAACTCCCCAGATTGTACATCTTTGGAAGGTTGGTGGGGTGGGGTAGGGCGGAGCCTATGGAGTTACATGGACAACCTGAAAACTCCACACAGACAGCACCCAAAGTCAGGATTAAACACAGGCCTCTGGTGTTGGGGGGCAGCAAATACACCTGCTGCATCACCGTGACCTCCCAGAGGTCCTCCTGCATTCCAAAGATATGTGGTTGGTAATTAATTAGCCAGTGAAAATGCCCCTGGTATGTAGGTGAGTTAATGAGATAATTGATGAAAAGACCTATAGGGGCATGGGATTGCTCAATGGGCAGCACAGACTCAATGGGCTGAATGGCCTCTTTTTACGTGATATTGAAATATTTAATCCATTATGTCCCAGTTGACATTAAAAACAAAACTGTCCTGCCAAAGGGTTTTGGCCTGAAAAATCAACTGTACTCTTTTCCTTAGATGCTGCCTGACATGCTGAGTTCCTCCAGCATTTTGTGTGTGTTGCTTGGATTTCCAGCATCTGCAAATTTTCTCTTGTTTAAAAGCAAACTTTCTAATTTGGTTAATAGGTAATTCCTTCACTGGGTTATCAATTCAATAAATAATCCTTTTAATCTCCCAGACTATACACTCATCTCTTGAGCATTTGGACAATAAAGATACCTACATCAGACTATTGTTTTTTGGATGAAGCTCCACCATCAGTACTATAACTCCAGAGAAACTCATCTCCAAACTCCAGACCCTCATACTCATTGCCTCCCTCTGCAACTGGATCTTTGACTTCCTGTCCATCAGGCTGCAAGGGTAGACAATACTGTCGCCGTCACGATGATTCCAGACATTGGTGCCTCATAAGGTTGCGACTGCAGCTCCGTAATCCCAGCCCGATGGAAGATGGGAAGAGAGAATGCCTGGAATAGGTGGGGGCTTTGATCATGCTGGCTGTGTTACTGTACAGATGGAGTCCATGGAGGGGAGGCTGGTTCCTGTGATGTGCTGAGTTGTGTCTTCAAATAATGTGCTCAATAATTTCTTTTTACAGCTGCATGGACCATCCATTGCTCTGATCAGGATACTTTTTACAAGGACTAAAAGCTACACGGCAACAAAGGCTATGTGTGTGGGAGTATTTCAGTTACTGTGCGGCCACATCTTAGTGGGAACAATGTCCACAACTCTCTGCAGTTAACTGCTTGCTCCACGTTTCATGTTAAATTCTAGCATTCCCCATTTATAAATTGTCTCAATAAACTGACTTGAACCAGCCTCAGTGGTAGGATGTGTAACGTGAGACATCTGCCAAAAATTCTTAAAATAGTAATACTTTGGAAACCAAGTGCCCCGGCGCACAGCATGTACGGCCCATAAGTCTCTGCTGCATTTTTAAAGTCTTTTTTGCGCATTTCTAAAATGTGTCAATACTGAAAGAACGTAGGAGTGAGCAATCAAAAGCCCAGTGAGAGCAGAACTTAATTAATCCTTGTGTTGGATTTTGAAATAATGTCATAGCAACAAGCTGTCTAGGGAATGTACACACTTATTATTAGCTGACCTTTTTAAACTTACAAGTTGAGCAGGTTTAGTGGGATGTGGATGGGGGTTGATCTCTTTATCTATGTTGAGTTCATGCTTGGGGCCGGACAGAATGGGAGACTTCTTTCAAGCCTGCCTTCCTTTCAAGACTTAACTAGGGAATGTGGCTGGTCAGGATACTGTAGTCAGGACTAAAAACCAAAGCTTACATGAACCTGTGGTAGAAATAGGCAGAAACTCTTCTGTTTCACTGGAACAATGTTTATATGAACTGGATAAATAAATGCTTTCTTTTGATGAGGTAACAAGGAGTTGGCAGTGAAGATAAAAATAAAAGCTGGAAGAAAGAAAAATGGAAAGGATAAAAAAAATCAAGCAGGAACTATTAACAAGCAAATATTGGATTAGTTGTAGAAAGGAAACTGAAAGATTTACCAGGCAAGTAACTTCCAATCAACCGTTAAAGCAGAACCACCACAGCAAACAGCAGCCTGGTTGCAGAGTTCCTCCAGCAGTGTGTGTACTGATTTGTGAAAAATTACAGATCAGGTGGTGAAAAGGTGGTGACAAGGTTCCACATGGTAGGCTTATTCAGAAAGTCAGAAGACATGGGATCCAGGGAAGTTTGGCCTGGTGGATTCAGAATTGGCTTGCCTGCAGAAGGCAGAGGGTCGTGGTGGAGGGAATACATTCAGATTGGAGGGTTGCAACTAGTGGTGTCCCACAAGGATCTGTTCTGGGACCTCTGCTTTTTGTGATTTTTATTAACGACCTGGATGTGGGAGTAGAAGGGTGGGTTGGCAAGTTTGCAGACGACACCAAGGTTGGTGGTGTTGTAGATAGTGTAGAGGATTGTCGAAGATTGCATAGAGACACTGATAGGATGCAGAAGTGGGCTGAGAAGTGGCAGACGGAGTTCAACCCGGAGAAGTGTGAGGTGGTACACTTTGGAAGGACAAACTCCAAGGCAGAGTACAAAGTAAATGGCAGGATACTTGGGAGTGTGGAGGAGCAGAGGGATCTGGGGGTACATGTCCACAGATCCCTGAAAGTTGCCTCACAGGTAGATAGGGTAGTTAAGAAAGCTTATGGGGTGTTAGCTTTCATAAGTCGAGGAACAGAGTTTAAGAGTCGCGATTTAATGATGCAGCTCTATAAAACTCTGATTAAGCCACACTTGGAGTACTGTATCCAGTTCTGGTTGCCTCACTATAGGAAGGATGTGGAAGCATTGGAAAGGGTACAGAGGAGATTTACCAGGATGCTGCCTGGTTTAGAGAGTATGGATTATGATCAGAGATTAAGGGAGCTAGGGCTTTACTCTTTGGAGAGAAGGAAGATGAGAGGAAACATGATAGAGGTGTACAAGATATTAAGAGGAATAGACAGAGTGGACAGCCAGCATCTCTTCCCCAGGGCACCACTGCTCAGTTCAAGAGAACATGGCTTTAAGGTAAGGGGAGGGAAGTTCAAGGGGGATATTAGAGGAAGATTTTTTACTCAAAGAGTGGTTAGTGCGTGGAATGCACTGCCTGAGTCAGTGGTGGAGGCAGATACACTAGTGAAGTTTAAGAGACTACTAGACAGGTATATGGAGGAATTTAAGGTGGGGGGTTATATGGGAGGCAGGGTTTGAGGGTCAGCAGAACATTGTGGGCCGAAGGGCCTTTAATGTGCTGTACTATTCTGTGTTCTATGTAAATGGAAAACTGGACACTGTAGATGCTGGAGCATCAAGTAAAAAACAAACTCTGAACACAATCAGGACCAATGAAGGGTCTTGGCCCGATATGATGATTTCTCTCCATAGATGCTGCCTGACTTTGCTAAATTCCTCCAGCATTTTGTGTGTATGCTGAAAAAACAAACTGCTGGTGAACTCAGCAGGTCAGACAGCATTGTGGATGGTAATGGACAGTCAGCATTTTTGGTGAAGTAGTGAGTTTGTTTTAGGAATTCAGATGTTGTTTCAACGTATTTATTTGGAAATGTTACTCTACGACTTTAAATGAGTGAATGCACATTCACACAAGCAAATTAATGTCACCTAAAATACCCAGGCTATGAAAGTCACAGGTGATACCATGGCTTAGTGCTATGTACCACAGAGAGGAAAACTGGGAAGAACTCCTTGTCTATTCTGCACCAGTGTCTGTGAATTTTAGCAAGAGTTCAGCATCAGAGTATCTGCCTGGTCTCACTCTCAGAACGCCAATAAATAAAGGACAGCACTAGTTTAACATGATTTGCAGTTATTCCCTTGTTCATTACCAATTATTGATCATTTCAATTAGGAAGCAGATTGATACTCACATCTGTCAGAGAATTGTTCTTGTCAACTAGAGCTTCCCTGAGAATCAATCGACCAGTTTTAGTCACCTGTTGAAGACTAATCCGCATGTAACCCAACAGCCTAAAATATAGGAATCATGTGTTAGTGAATTTACCTTTCCACCTAGACTTTAATCTCTGGGGAGTACACACATCATACTCAGCTTTCACTTTATTCCTTTTTCAACAAATATTGTAAGGAACATTCAAATTCTCTCTCCCTTCCTTCTTGGGACAAGTACATGCAGTTATTGGATTTACATTTGCCCAATTTGTATTATCTAGTAATTTGAATATTTTCTGGTTACTGCTGCTGTTTACCTGATGCACAGTTCAACTTGTCAGATATCTCAAACAGTTTTTAAACAGATTTAAACAAAAGTTAATCAGTGGATTGTGAACAAATCAACTGTAAATTGGTGAGTGTTGAAAATGCCATCAACGTTGACCACTTGTACTCGCCTGTCAGCAAGCACCAAAATAACCTTCTCTGACTAACACCCATCTTGATGTGAAGTCCAAATATCTAACCCCTTAAACACCACTCGGGGACAGAATCTTCTCCCCTGGCCAAACCAAACTCACCTCCACTGACCAGCACAAGTTCTCCTACTCCAATAACAAAGAATCCCGCAACACTGAACTCTTCTCAGCCAGAATAAATGCGGACTCTTGCCCCAACCATTGCCCTCGGTATCTCCTCCCTCATTATGCAAACATTATTCACAAATCTCTCTTCCTATCCAATTAAAACAAAGCCCCACACCCAAAATAAACTCCTCTCTAACCACCATCCAGAACACCCCTGCGTGGAGTCACTTATCTGAAATCTCAGATCAGACCACGATCCACCAGACCACTTGTACTTACCTGTAACGATGATCACACTAAATTCCAAGAGTGCCTGGGAGAAATGAGAATGAGAGCTGAGGTACACACCTATTACTGAAGACCTTGCTGTGGTTGTACACTTTGATCTCCAGCATCTCTTCCGCAATGTCTTTTCCATAATGAGGCCAGGTGAACTCCTGCAATGTAAAAGTATTCCTGTTTATTACAAACAATATGAAATTCTGCACAAAAAGTATAAAAGTTAAATAAAACACGTCATTGATTTGGAGGTGTTATGTGAAATACAACTGATTTAGTGTAAAAGAAAGACAGCACCCCCCTCCAGGCTTTTCATATCTTCTCTTGCCCTTAGTCAAAGATAATGTGCATAATCTACTTCAGCTCTAGCTAGGGTTTCAGTTTCGAAGGTGTTCCGGTTATTGTGCTAAATTCCACAAGTTCCTAAAATCAATCTGTATATAAGCTATCTTATAGAAAACATAGAAAACCTACAGCACAATACAGGCCCTTTGGCCCACAATGCTGTGCCCAACATGTACTTACTGTCATGTAACCCATGACCAGGTTACCAAACCAGCAGAAATGGAATAATACGTTGGAGTCTGGTGGTATCATAACTACATAAATGTGTTTATTAGTAAACTAGTAATACAGTACAATAAAATGCAAATATACATATAAAACAGGTTAGCAATGATATATACAGAAGTGTGGAAATATAAATCAAAACCAAGCTCTTTCGAAGTCTAGGGGCAAATGAATAGTCTTAAGATGATGCAGAGTTCAGTTCAGTTTAAGTCGAGGTAGGTGTTATGGTACCGTTGGAGAGGGGGAGGGGAGGGGGAGGGGGAGCAGTTGCAGCAAGCAAACCTCCCGTTGTCTTCTTGTTCTGTTGTGCTGTTGCGGTCACTGACTGTGACCCCTCCGTTCCTGGCCAGACCATTCTTCAGTGGTGAGCCCGTCACCCAGGCAAAGGTGGACACACACACACAAGCCCCCACCGGCCTGCCTTCACACACTGTGAGCCTCTGATCGATTCCCCCGAATCGATCCTCCAAGCCCCCACCTTCCTGTGGGTGCACAATGCTCTTTCAGTGTCCAGTGGTGTGTCTGCCCGTGTCTGAGCAGACCTGCCTTTTATCTCCCCTGCCGGGGTACCAGCCATCCATCAACTGACCATGTCCATCAAACTGGGCCACTGCTTGCTGTCTCAGCAAGAATGTTAACAAGCAAAGAAGACTGTCATTGTAGCAAAGGTAAAGAATCAGTGAAGAAGCCATAATACTAAATTATGTGTGTCTCTCTCTCTCTCTCTCTCTCATCTGTTCTGGGTGCTGCCCCGCCCCCCCTTTTTCTCTCTCTCTCATTAGCAGCACAAACAGTGTCCAAAAGCCAGACTCATTCTCCACAGAAAATATGAACCCTAGGGGTACATAACACTTACTTAGAAATTACCTAAGGTTACCCATAGTCCTCTATTTTTATAAATTTGTATTTATTGTGATTTTTTTTATTATTGTGTTCTTTATCTTAATGTGGTTTTTTTCGGCGGCACTGGATCAGCAGTAACAATTATTTTACTTTCCTTCACATTTGTGGACTGGAAATGGCATGAAGCAATCTTGAATCTAAGTAGGAAACACGTAGAGGGATATGGGCCTAACGTGGGGACATGGGATTTGTGCAAATGGGCATAGTGGCTGGAATGGATAAGCTGGACTCTTAGGGCCCATTTTCTGTGCTTTATGATGCTGGTGTTATGAAGTAAGACCTTGCGAAGCACAGACGTGGCCAGGAAGCCTCAAAATAGAGGGATGTCCATTTATAATGGAAATGAGGAGGAATTTTTTTAGCGATCGTGGTGAATCTGTTGAATGCGTTACCACAAGTGGCTGTGGAGGCCTGGTCATTGGGTATATTTAAGGCAGAGGTTGATAGAGTCTTGATTAGTCAGGGCAAGAAGGGATACGGTGAGAAGGCAGGGTATTGAGTTGGGTCTAAGAGGGAAAATGAATCAGCCCTGATGAAATGGTGGAGCAGACTCTGTTCCTGTATCTTATGGTTTTATCTATTGTAATGTACTGCTGCCACAAAACAACAATTTTCATGACTTATGCCAGTGATATTAAACCTGACTGGGACCGAATCCAAGCCCAGTCTAGAAACAGACAGCGTGGTGGGAGGTGGCTAAGGCCCAGTCTTAGAAAGAAAGAGGACACTCGGCTGCAGACCTGGTGTTTTAGTCAGCTTTAAAAGACCCACGTGAAACTTCCAAACTTGAGCTGACTGTAAAAGATAGAACATAAAGTAGTACAGCACAGTACAGGCCCACAATGTTGTGCCGACTCATAAACCCTGCCTCCCATATAACCCCCCCAACTTAAATTCCTCCATATACCTGTCTAGTAGTCTCTTAAACTTCACTAGTGTATCTGCCTCCACCACTGACTCAGGCAGTGCACCAACCACTCTCTGAGTAAAAAACTTCCCTCTAATATCCCCCTTGAACTTCCCACCCCTTACCATAAAGCCATGTCCTCTTGCATTGAGCAGTGGTGCCCTGGGGAAGAGGTGTTGGCTGTCCACTCTATCTATTCCTCTTAACATCTTGCATACCTCTATCATGTCTCCTCTCATCCTCCTCCTCTCCAAACAGTAAAGCCCTAGCTCCCTTAATCTCTGATCATAACTCATACTCTCTAAACCAGGCAGCATCCTGGTAAATCTCCTCTGTACCCTTTCCAATGCTTCCACATCCTTCCTATAATGAGGCAACTAGATCCGGACACAGTACTCCAATTGTGGCCTAACCAGAGTTTTGTAGAGCTGCATCATTACCTTGCAACTCTTAAACTCTATCCCTCGACTTATGAAAGCTAACACCCTATAAGTTTTCTTAGCTACCCTATCTACCTGTGAGGCAAATTTCATGGATCTGTGGACACATACCCCCAGATCCCTCTGCTCCTCCACACTCCCAAGTATCCTGCCATTTACTTTGTACTCTGCCTTGGAGTTTGTCCTTCCAAAGTGTACCACCTCACTCTTCTCTGGGTTGAAATCCACCTGTCAATTCTCAGCCCATTTCTGCATCCTATCAATGTCTCTCTGCAATCTTCGACAATCCTCTACACTATCTACAACACCACCAACCTTTGTGTCGGCTGCAAACTTGCCAACCCATCCTTCTACCCCCACATCCACGTTGTTAATAAAAATCACGAAAAGTAGAGGTCCCAGGACAGATCCTTGTGGGACACAACTAGTCACAACTCTCCAATCTGAATGTACTCCCTTCACCACAACCCTCTGCTTTCTGCAGGCAAGCCAATTCTGAATCCACCTGACCAAACTTCCCTGGATCCCATGCCTTCTGGCTTTCTGAATAAGCCTACCATGTGAAATCTTATCAAATGCCTTACTAAAATCCATGTAGAGCACTACCCTCATCTATATGCCTGGTCATCTCCTCAAAGAACTATGTCAGGTTTGTTAGACACGATCTTTCCTTCACAAAGCCATGCTGACTGTCCCTGATCAGACCATGATTCTCTAAATGCCCATAGATCCTATCTCTAAGAATCTTTTCCAACAGCTTTCCCACCACAGATGTAAGGCTCACTGGTCTATAATTACCTGGACTATCACTGCTACCTTTTTGAACAAGGGGATAACATTTGCCTCCCTCCAAAACTTGCTGTGGACAACAAGGACATAAAGATCCTAGCCAGAGGCTCAGCAATCTCTTTTCTCACCTTGTGGAGCAGCCTGGGAATATTCCATCAGTCCCTGGGGACTTACCTGTCCTAATGTAATTTAATAACTCCAACACCTCCTCTCCCTTAATAGCAACATGCTCCAGAACATCAACCTCACTCATATTGTCCTCACTGTCATCAAGTTCCCTCTCAGTGGTGAATACCGAAGAGAAGTATTCATTGAGGACCTCGCTCACTTCCACAGCCTCCAGGCACGTCTTCCCACCTGTATCTCTAATTGGTCCTACCTCCACTCCTGTCATCCTTTTGTTCTTCACATAATTGAAGAATACCTTGGGGTTTTCCTTTACCCTACTCGTCAAAGCCTTCTCATGCCCCCTTCTTGCTCTCCTCAGCCTCTTCTTAAGCTCCTTTCTTGCTACCCTATATTCCTCAATAGACCCATCTGATCCTTGCTTCCTAAACCTCATGTATGCTGCCTTCTTCCACCTGACAAGATTTTCCACCTCACTTGTCACCCATGGTTCCTTCACCCTACCATTCTTTATCTTCCTCACTGGGACAAATTTATCCCTAACATCCTGCAAGAGATCCCATCTCTGACTGACCTAATATAGTCTTCAGAACAGAAAGCACTGCAACCATACCATGGGACTATCACACTTACCTTGAACAGTAAAGAGTACAGCTCCATTCTGTAGTATTTATTTCAATCTCAGCTTATCCCTAAGGTGTTTACTTCCTTTTGAAGTATAACACAGAGAAAAGTACAACTAATTTATATGTGCAAGATCACACAAATGGCAAATAAGATATGGATCAGTAAATTTTGTTGTTTACAGGATAAATAGGCGTTTGGTCAAATACTGTCTCTATTTGACCTCCCATATAAGACTTACTTTCAGCAGAAAAAGCAAATTTTTAAGATGTTTCAGTCACAGATTAAAACTTCTCATCAGTTTTGAAGACTTTTATTAGACATGGTTCTTGGATAATAATAGATTCTGCAATCTCCACCTAATTTTACTGAAGGTGGGTCAACCTCTACCATGTAAACAATTGCGTTGGGAGTTTCCACCCTCTTGAGCAGGTGGTGCAGTGATAATGCACAAAATAATTTTGCAGCATTTCCTGGTTTATGACTCACTTTTGCTGAACCCTTTCTGCTGCGCCTATTTTAACTCCTATCTTCTCCTTCAGGAAGGATTAAATATTGATGTATGAAGCATTCATGAACCAAAATGTCAAAAAAGTTCTTCAAATCTTTGACTGAGATAGAACATAGAAATTTACAGCACAGTACAGACCCTTCAACCCACAATGTTGTGCCAATCACATAACCTAATCTAGAAACTGCCTAGAATTTCCCTCACACATAGCCCTCTATCTTTCTAAGCTTTATCTACTGATCGATGAGGCTCTTAAATGACCCTATTGTATCCACTTCCACCACTGTCGCTGGCAGTGCATTCCACACACTCACCACTCTGTGTGTGAAAAACAGAATCCTGCACCCCCTCATATCTACTTCCAAGCACCTTAAAACTTTGTCCCTTCGTGTTACCCATTTCAGCCCTGGGGGAAAGCCTCTGGCTATCCACACAATCATTGCCTCTCATTATCTTATATACCTCCATCAGGTCTCCTCTCATCCTCTGTCGCTCCAAAGAGAAAAGCCAAGTACATTCAATCTATTCTCATAAGGTGTGCACTCCAATCCAGAACAACATCCTTGTAAATCTCCTTTGTACTCTTTCTATAGTATCCACATCCTTCATGTAGTGAGGTGACTAGAACTGAACATAGTACTCCAAGTGGGGTCTGACCAGGGTCTCATACAGCTGTAACATTACCTCACGGCTCTTGAACTCAATCCCACGGTTGAAGAATGTCAACGCACCTTCTTACTTTCAACCTGTGCAGTAGCTTTGAGTGTCGTATTGACGCAAACCCGAAGATCTCTCAGATCCTCCACACTGCCAAGAGTCTTGCCATTCAAATTATATTTTGGCTTCAAATTGGACCTACCAAAATGAACTACTTCACACTTATCTGGGTTTCAATCCATCTGCCACTTCTCAGCCCGGTTCTGGATCCTATCGATGTCCTGCTGTCCCACTGTAACCTCTGGCAACCTTCCACTCTATCCAACATTTGTGTCATCAACAAATTTTACTTCTTCATCCTGTTCATTTATAAAAATCACAAAGAATAGGGGTGCCGGAACAGATCCCTGTGGAACACCACTGGTGACCGACCTCCATGCAGAATATGAACCATCTACAACCACCCTTTGCCTTCTGTGGGAAGCCAATTCTGGATCCACAAAACAAAGTTTCCTTGGATCACATGCCTCCTTACTTTCTGAATGAGCCTTGCATGGGGAACCTTATCAAATGCCTTACTGAAGTCCACTGTTCTACCTTAATCAATGTGTTTTGTTACATCTTCAAAGAATTCAATCAGGCTCATAAGGCACAACCTGCCCTTGACAAAGCCATGCTGACTATCCTTAATCAGATTATCCTTAATCCAAATGCTTACATATCCTGCCTCTCAGGATCTTCTCCAATAACTTGCCCACCACTGAAATCAGACTCACTGGTTTATAATTTCCTGGGTTATCTCTACTCCCTTCTTGGACAAGGGAACAACACTTGCAACTCTCCACTCCTCCAGCACTTCTATTGATAATGCAAAGGTCATCGCTAAAGGCTCAGCAATCTCCTGCCTCGCTTCCCACAGTACCCTGAGGTAGATTTTGTCCAGTCCCACTGACTTATCTAACTTAATACCTTTCAATAGCTTCAGCACATCCTCTTTCTTAATGTCTATACACTTAAGCGTTTCAGTCTTCTTCAAGTCATCCACACAATTGCCAAGGTCCTTTTCACTAATGACTACTGAAGCAAAGTATTCATTAAGTACCTCTGCTACCTTCTCCGGCTCCATGCACGTTTCCACTATTGAACCTCATTGTTCCTATTCACACAAGTCTCATCCTTTTGCTCTTCACATACTTGTAGAATGCCTTGGGATTTTCCTTAATCCTGTTCACCAAGGCCTTCTCATGGACCCTTTTACCTCTCCTAATTTCCTTCTTAAGCTGTTTCCTAACAATATTAGAATTTTCTAGAGCTCTAACTGTATGTACCCAGTTTCTTGAACCTTTCATAAGCTGTTCTTTTCTTCTTAATTAGATTTTCTACATACTTTGTACACCATAGTTCTTTAACACTACCATTTTTTCCCTGCCTCAATGGAACATACCTATGCAGAATACCATGAGAATGTTCCCTGAACATTTGCCACATTTCTGCCATGCATTTCCCTGAAAAGATCTCCTCACAATTTATGCTCCCAAGTTCCTGCCTAATAGCATATTTCCTCCCCAATTAAATGTTTTCCCAAATTGCCCTTTCCTATCCCTCTCCAGCACTATAACCACAACGCACTACCTCCAAAATGCTCTCTCACTGAGAGATCTGACATCTGACCAAGTTGATTTCCCAATATCAGATCAAGTACAGCCTCTCCTCAAGTTGGCTTATCTATGTATTGCGTCAGGAAACCTTCCTGAACACACCTAACAAACTCCACCCCATCTAAACCCCTTGCTCTAAGAAGATGCCAATCAATATCAGTAAAGTTAAAATCTCCCATCACAACAACCCTATTATTATTGCACCACTCCAGAATCTTCCTTCTTATCTGCTCCTCCACATTCCTGTTACTATTGGGGGGGGGGGGGGGTCTATAAAGAACACCCAGTAGAGTTATTGCCCCTTTTCTTTTTCTGACTCCCACTCACACTGACACTGTAGACAATCCCTCCATGACTTCCTCCTTTTCTGCAGCCGTGACACTATCCCTAATTGGTAATGACATTTCCCCACCTCTTTTACCTCCCTCTCTGTTCTTTTTGAAACACCTAAGGCCTGACACACTCAGCAGCCATTCTTGCTCCTGAGACATCCGAGTCTCTGTAATGGCCAAGATATCATATTTCCACGTATTGATCCATGCTCTAAGCTCATCTGCCTTGTTTATGGTACTCCTTGCATTAAAATAGACACATCTCAAATCATCAGTGCATGAGTGCATCTTTGCTCTATCATCTGCCTACCCTTCCTCACAAACTCCCTACAAGCTGTCACTACTTATGCCCCAACCTCCCCATCCTGTCTCTTCACTTTGATTCCCATCCCCCTGCAAATCTAGTTTAAACCCTCCCCAGTAGCATTAGCAAATCACCCCACCATGATATTGATCCCCCTCAGATTCTAGTGCAACCCATTCTTCTTGTACAGGTCAAACCTGCCCAGAAGAGGTCCTAACAATCCAAAAATCTGAATCCCTGCCTCCTGCTCCAATCCCTCTGTCACGCATTTATCCTCCACCTCGTCCTATTCCTATACTCACTGACACGTGGCACAGGCAGTAATCCCGAGATTACTATCTTTGAGGTCCTGCTTCTCAACTTCCTTCCTAACTTCCTGTGTTCTGTTTTCAGGACCTCCTCCGTTTTCCTACCTATGTTGTTGGTACCAATATGTACCATGACCTCTGGCTGTTTACACTCTCATTTCAGGATATCGTGGATGTGATCAGAAACATCACAAACCCTGGCACCTGGGAGGCAAACTATCATCGTTGTTTCTTTTTTGCATCCACAGATTCACTTGTCTGTTCCCCTAACTATGGAGGCCCTATTACTGCTGCCATCCTCTTCCTTCCCTAGCCACAGGGCCAGACTGACTGCCAGAGGCGCGACCACTGTTGCTTCCCCCAAGTAGGTCATCCCCTCCAACAGCACTCAAACAGGAGTACTTATTGTTAAAGGGAACTGCCACAGGGGAGCACTCCACTACCTGACACCCTCCCTTCCCTCTCCTGACGGTCACCCACTTATCTGTCTGCTGTGGCCCCAGAGCGACTACCTGCATGTGCTCCTGTCACCTCCTCGCTCTCCCTAACTCGGTCTCGAAGCACTTGGCACAGATGTGGCCATCAGCGAAGCTGGAAGTCTCCCGGACATCCCACATCTGACACCCAGAACAGAAAACTCACCTCACAGTCATACCCATTATTCTAAGGAGCCAAGCCCCATGGAATGCTCCTTTATTAAACTCTTCTCCCTGACCAGCACGAAGCTCTCTCTCTCTCTCTCTCTCTGAATCGATTGGTCCACGCTAATGCTAAATATTAAGATCCTATTGTTGAATGCAAATTTCAGAGGTTCTTCGAGTATTCCCAGAATTGGTTTAGCTTGGCAGGGGCAAGCGGGACTGAGATGATTCGTCAGTGAAGTCAGTGAAGAGATGAATTTGTTCTACAGTACATTACCATTGTATAAGATGTTTTGAGTGACTCATCCAACACCGACAATAATGCACCCAATATACAATATACAATGCTTCATGTAAAACTGCATTGAGAGGCTGCACTGTAAAAGACTGACTCTATGAGAAGGTTCTCCACAGACACACCCAACTTCACTAATGCAGGGTGGTGGTCAGTAAATTCCTATCTGTTTACCTCTAATAAAATGTAAGTAGCATCAACAGAATTGAAGAGCCACATTCCTTCCTTTGCTATACAATCACTTATCCAACACCATCTCAAGGCAATGACTCATTGAGTAAAGAGAGGGAACAAAAACTATAATGTTTTTGATTGTTACATGATTCAGTGTAATACTCAATAGTTCTGATGAAGGGACTTGGCACGAACTGTTCATTTTCCTCCAAGAAAGCGGCCTAACACTTTGTGTGTACTGTTTAAATTGATTTTTTTTAGGGAAAAGAATCTGTACAGGAAACAGGTGATAGAGATGAATTATCATTATATTGGTAAACGATTGGTCATGATGGATAGCTTCCTCAGCACATGATTCTTATTTCTGTTTTAATTGAGTGCAAGTGAGCTAAAAAAGTGGCTCAGATCTTAATTATTTTTCCTGATGTGTCAGTGAAATATGAATGGAATCAGCTGTGATCCCCGGCATGTACAAAGCGATTGCTCCTAAAGTCCTTCCTCTGTCTTCTATGATTAGTACTGCTGCCAAAATACAACTAATTTCACACCATATACATCTGTGATAACCTGATTCTGATTGTGACCAGAGTCCTGATTCCCGTCTAGCTGGAGAATGGATTTGGGGGAATATTGACTCTAAATTATGACGCCCTCCCTGCTGATATTCAAAATCCAAAGTATGTATATAATGTCAGATTCTACTGAGATTCATTTCCTTCCAGGCATTTACATGAGAAGAGGAAATACAACAGAATTTATGAAAATCTATACCTAAACAAAGACCGGCAGGCAACAGTACTGTACAAATACTGTAAATAAATAGCTCGATAGATACATAGAATCATGTTGAGAGTGGATCTGTAGCATGTAGAATCAGTTCAGAGAAGTGGTGATTGAGGTTGTGCTCATCATTTCAAGAGCCTGATGGTTGTTGGGTAATGACTGACAGAATGAGATTCCGTTGGAAAAAAGTCAGCGAAGATCTAAGAAATCTGCTGATGCTGGATATCTAAAACAAAAGTAGAAAGTGCTGGAAAACTACTATAAAAGAATATAATATAGAGGGAGATATTGCAATTCTTAAATGGTGTGCGTATGACTCGGATTTTACACCAAATAAATTGGATGCTAGATTTAAGGACTGGACAGCTAAAAGGAATAACAGTTCTTTGCAACATAATGAAAGAAGGAATGCTGTTCAGTTTTGAAATGCTTAAAGAGAAACACTCATTAGAAAAACCAGATTTTTTTTTAAAATCGGTATTTACAGATGTGACAATATGTTAATAAGACACTTAAAAATGTAACCAAGGCAAATACATGCTTGATAGAGCTCTTTAGAAAAGCATATAATTCAGATAATGGTAGTAGAATCATTTCAAGCATGTATAAGGGGCTGTCAAATCTTAAAACACATTCAACTTCATACATTAAAATGAAATGGGAGAAGGAAAGAGGGATAATTGTGGAAGAATGGACAATAATATGGAGATATCAATGGAAGTGTACCAGTTCACAGAAATGGAGGGAATTTGGATGGAAAAACTTGATAAGATATTTTATTACACACTCTCAGAAATCCCATTATGATAGTAACCTCCCTGTTTGCTGGAGAAATTGTGGAAATCAAAATGCAAATCATTATCGTATTTTTTGGGACTGCCCTGTTATCAAAAACTATTGGAGGGGGATACACAATGCCCTACAAGACATCTTTAAATGTGAAATACCCTTGGAGAGTAAGACCATATATTTTGGATATTTACCTCAAGAATGGTAGAAGAGATAAATATTTAATGAATATACTGTTGGTGGCTGGTAAAAAGACTCTTACTAGGAAATGGTTATCACAGCAGAGCCCAACTTTAAATGCATGGATGGAAATTACAATGGACATTTACAAAATGGAGAAGATAACAACATCTGTAAACCATAAGCTGGAACAATTTGATTCATACTGGGAAAAATGGTTTAACTACATAATGCCTTGTAGGTCTGATTTTATTCTCACAAATCAATGAATCTGTTGCAAACAAAAAAGATCACTCCCTACTTGTACATAGTTCTTTCCTTTTGCTTGTTTTTTCTTTCCACTCTTTTCTATAAGTGTGCCTCAGATGAATACTTTGTAGAGATTTGTGATATATATGATTATATGATATATATGTACAATGTCTGAAACACATCTTATGGAAATGTTTCTTTGATGAACTTCAATAAAAAAAATAAATTGCAAAAAAAAACGAAAGTGTTGAAAGTTCTCAGCAGGCTTTGAAACAGAGTCAGTGTTTGAGGGCAGAGATCCTTTGACAAGTCAGTGAAATTCCGTCTCGAGAAATACACAATGACTTATCATGTTATTGAACTTCTCTCCCAACTCCCACAAAACTGATATTATGTCACATGTTGTTGTTTTGTCATTGTCTTACATTCCACAGAGCAAAGCAGTAAGGAAATGTGCAATTACCGAGGGCAAGGAAATATTTGGTTACTGGATGACATGGGAAATTTTATTTTCCAAAATCTCTGTTTTGAATGAAATAACATTAACCCAAATATTAAATCTTACCTCATTGATTATAGCCTCGTATTCACATTGTGGTCTTCGAGCAGAGTATGTATAACCTAAGAACAGATTAAGGAAAACATTCTTAATTATTCAACATCACTAATGATAATGCTAATCCAGTCCATGTCATTGTTATTCTGAGAATATCTACATTTTTTTTTAATGTCAGCATGTCAATAATTAAAGGACGACAAAGTACATGAGGAAGTACAAGAGTACTTTTGCAACTGAGAATGTATTGAGAATGTCATAGTGTTACTTAGAGAGGACATCTTGAAGGGCTCATTTGGCAAGGCCACATGAGTACAGCTCAGTAATATGAAATATACAGCGGACTGAAAAGTTTCAGCATGCAGATATTAAGGAAGAGGATGTGCTGGAGCTTTTGGAAAGCATCAAGTTGGATAAGTTGCCGGGACCAGATGAGATGTACCCCAGGCTACTGTGGGAGGCAATGGAGGAGATTGATGAGCCTCTGGCGATGATCTTTGCATCATCAATGGGGATGGGATAGGTTCCAGAGGATTGGAGCGTTGCGGATGTTGTTCTCTTATTCAAGAAAGGGAGTAGAGATAGCCCAGGAAATTATAGACCAGTGAGTCTTACTTCAGTGGTTGGTATGTTGATGGAGAAGATCCTGAGAGGCAGGATTTATGAACATTTAGACAGACATAATACGATTAGGAATAGTCAGCATGGCTTTGTCAAAGGCAGGTTGTGCCTTACTGGCCTGATTGAATTTTTTTTGAGGATGTAACTAAACACATTGATGAAGGTAGAGCACAGGATGTAGTGTATATGGATTTCAGCAAGGCATTTGATAAGGTACTCCATACAAGGCTTTTTGAGAAAGTAAGGAGGCATGGGATCCAAGGGGACATTGCTTTGTGGATTCAGAACTGGCTTACCCACAGAAGGTGAAGAGTGGTTGTAGAGGGGTCATATTCTGTATGGAGGTAGGTGACCAGTGGTGTGCCTCAAGGATCTGTTCTAGGACTCTTTCTCTTCATGACACAAAATTAGGGATGTTGTAGATATTCTGGAGGGCTGTCAGAGGTTACAGTGGGACATCAACAGGATGCAAAACTGGGTTAAGAAGTGACAGATAGAGCTCAACCCAGATAAGTGTGAGGTGGTTCATTTTGGTTGGTCAAATATGATGGCAGAATATAGTTTAAAGACTCTTAGCATTGTGGAGGATCAGAGGGATCTTGGGGTCCAAGTCCATAGGACATTCAAAGCTGCTGTGCAGATTGACTCTGTGGTTAAGAAGGTATATGGAGGCTGGTAACCATTGGTGTGCCTCAGGGATCTGTTGTGAGAACCCTACTCTTCGTGAGTAGGGTTTTATAAATGACCTGGATGAGGAAGTGGAGAGATACATTAGTAAATTTGCTGATGACACAAAGTTTGGGGGTGTTGTGGATAGTGTGGAGAGTTATCAGAGGTTACAGCAGGACATTGATAGGATGCAAAACTGGACTGAGAAGTGGCAGATGGAGTTCAACCCAGATAAGTGTGAGGTGCTTCATTTTGGTAGGTCAATTATGAACTGAAGAATATAGTATTAACGGTAAGACTCTTGGCAGTGTGGAGGATCAGAGGGAACTTAGGGTTTGAGTCCATAGGACACTCAAAGCTGCTGCACAGGTTGACTCTGTGGTTAAGAAGGCATACGGTGCATTGGCCTTCATCATTCGTGGGATTGAATTTAGGAGCTGAGAGGTAATGTTGCAGCTATAAAGGACCCTGGTCAGACCCCATTTGGAGTACTGTGCTCAGTTCTGGTCGCCTCACTACAGGAAGGATTGTGGAAGCCATAGAAAGGGTGCAATGTGGAAGCCATAGAAAAGGTACACAGGAGATTTACAAGGATGTTGCCTGGATTGGGGAGCATGTCTTATGAGAATAGGTTGAATAATTTGGCCTTTTCTCCTTGGTGGGTTAGAGAAGGATTCCTTGGAGAAGAATTAGAGGTGTATAAGATGATGAGAAGCATTGATCGTGTGGATAGTTAGAGGCTTTTTCCCAGGGCTGAAATGGCTAGCATGAGAGGGCACAGTTTTAAGGTGCTCGGAAGTAAGTACAGAGGAGACATCAGGGGTACGTTTTTTTTTTACAGAGACAGTGGTGAGTGTGTGGAATGGGCTGCTGGTGACAGTGGTGGAGGTAGATATGATAGGGTCTTGATAGGGTCTTTTAAGAGACTCCTGGACAGGTACATGGAGCTTAGAAAAATAGAGGGCTATGGGCAACCCTAGGTAATTTCTAAGGCAAGGACATGTTCGGCAAAGATTTGTGGGCCAAAGGGCCTGTATTGTGCTATAGGTTTTCTATGTTTCTACAACACAATGGTTTGATTATAAACCTTATAATAGCCAGCAGGAGCTTCATGAACAAATATGTAGGCAGATGATGGAAAAATGTATAAAAAAGATCAGAGTTATTGCAGTGGGTGACTTTAACTTCTGCAGTGTTGACTGGGACCTCCTTAGTGTAAGGGGTTTCAATAGTGTAGAATATGTTAGATGCAGAGAAGCAGGCCCTATGGTCCAATGTGGACCATGGTGGTTGAGGTGCCCACAGAAGCTGCTCCCATTGCTTCCAGGAGGGTTTCTTGAAACAATTTGTAGATAATCCAACTAAGTCTGGAATCTTGAACTGGGAAAGAGCTAGCCAGATGATCAAAAGGAGAACATGAAAACTCTGCAAAGACAGAAATGAAGTCAGGGCTGAACCTTGTGAGTATGGAAGAATGGCAAAGTCTGGGAACTTCGGATTTATGAAACTAAAATCAGACAACACCATTGAAGAAAACAAAGGAAACAGGAAAGAACTTAAACAAGGAATTAGGAGGGCTAATTCCTTGGTCTCTGCAAACGGAGGAGTTACAAATCAGGGCTGAACAAGAATCCAGAAAAAGTAAGAGAGATGTTGGCAAGTTAAAAAGGTTTCAGGAGACTTGAAGGATACAGGGGATAATGAAGGAATGAATGGTTTATGGCAGGGCTCCCAACCTTTTTATATTATGAACATGGGCCCCTACCATTAACTAAGGGGCCATGGACCCCAGTGTGGGAGTCCCTTGTGTAGGGCAACACAGTGACACATTTGGCAGAGCTGCTGCCTCACAATTACCAAAAACCACTGTCTGGAGGAACTCAGTAGATTAAGCAGCATTTTGAGCCACGACCCTGCACAAGGACTAAATTAACTCAGTCAAGGCCTGGAAAGAACTGCCCAAGATGGTGTTGGAAACAGGTACTCTCATAACAAGGAAGGTAAATACATCAAGAACAATAGGATCTCTAGAGATAGTAAGACCTATTAGGGACCAGAAAGGTATAAATGTGGAATACATTAGTTTGTTTCTTGATTAATACTTTGCGGTTATTTTCAGAAGAGCATAGAATTAAAGTACAGGCCCAACCCACCCCAAATATTCTCTCTGATATCCTCTCCAATTGGGCAGAAAGTACAAAAGTCTTAAAGCATGTTTCTCCAGGTTCAAGGATAAATTCTACCCTGCTGGTAGAATTTGATTATTGAATAGCTCCCAGTGCAAAATAGGAGCAGGAGTAGACTATCCGGCCCTTCGAGCCTGCTCTACCATTCAATAAGACCATGGCTGATCTTTACTTTATTGTCACCAAATGATTGATACTAGAGCCTACAATCATCACAGCAATATTTGATTCTGTGCTTCCCGCTCTCTGGAGTACAAATCGAAGTAAATATAATAAAAATTTAAATTATAAATCATAATTAGAAAATAGAAAAGGGGAAGTAAGATAGTGCAAGTCAGGTCCGGATATTTGGAATGTATGACCCCAGATCCGGGTCAGGATCCATTCAGCAGTCTTATCACAGTTGGAAAGAAGCTGTTCCCAAATCTGGCCGTACAAATCTTCAAGCTCCTGAACCTTCTCCCAGAGGGAAAAGGGACAAAAAGTGTGTTGGCTGGGTGGGTTGTGTCCTTGATTATCCTGGCAGCACTGCTCCGACAGCGTGCGGTGTAAAGTGAGTCCAAGGATGGAAGATTGGTGGATGCAGCGTGTAGTGTAAATGTCTGTAATGGCGTGAAGAGAGACCCCGATGATCTTCTCAGCTGACCTCACTATCCGCTGCAGGGTCTTACGATCCAAGATGGTGCAATTTCTGAACAAGACAGTGATGCAGCTACTCAGGATGCTCTCAATACAACCCCTGTAGAATGTGGTGAGGATGGGGGTTGGGAGATGGACTTTCCCTCAGCCTTCGCAGAAAGTAGAGACGCTGCTGGACTTTGCTATGGCGCTGGTGTTGAGGGACCAGGTGAGATTCTCCACCAGGTGAACACCAAGAAATTTGGTGCTCTTAACAATCTCTACCGAGGAGCCGTCGATGTTCAGTGGGGAGTGGTTGCTCCGTGCCCTCTTGAAGTCAACAACCATCTCTTTTGTTTTGTTCACATTCAGGGACAGGTTGTTGGCTCTGCACCACTCCGTTAGCTGCTGCACCTCCTCTCTGTAAGTTGACTCATTATTCTTGCTGATGAGACCCACCACGGTCATGTCATCAGTGAACTTGATGATGTGATTTGAGCTGTGTGTTGCTGCACAGTCATGGGTCAGCAGAGTGAACAGCAGTGGACTGAGCACATAGCCCTGGGGGGCCACCGTGCTCAGTATGATGGTGTTAGTGATGCTGCTCCCGATCCAGACTGACTGAGGTGAACTGAAGTCTATGAACAGCATTCGAACATATGTGTCCTTTTTGTCCAGTTGGGTTAGGGCCAGGTGGAGGGTGATGGCAATGGCGTCGTCTGATGAACGGTTAGGACAGTACACGAACTGCAGGGGTCCAGTGAGGGGGGCAGCAGGGTCTTGTTGTGCCTCATGACGAACCTCTCGAAACACTTCATGATGATGGATGTGAGTATAACGGGACGGTAGTCTTTGAGGCAGGACACAGAAGACCTCTTTGGCATGGGGATGATGGTGGCAGTCTTGAAGCACGTTGGAATGGTGAATGTTGGAACGCTCAGGGAGATGTTGGAGATGTCAGTGAGAACATCTGCTAGCTGGTCTATACATCCTCTAAGCACTCTGCCAAGAATATTGTCTGGTCCAGCAGCCTTCCGTGAGTTGACCCTGCACAGGGTTCTGCTCACATCAGCCATGGTGAGACACAGCACCTGGTCATTTGGAGGAGGGGTGGACTTCCTCGCCACCATATTATCTTCTGTCTTGAAACAAGCGCAGAAGTTGTTCAGCGCATCTGGGAGGGAGGCATCCCTCTGTATATTTCTGTGTTACTGTACACTTTCCTCTTACATTTGACACTCCAATGTACAAACCCTCACACTTGCCATATTAAACTCCATCTGCCATTTCTCTACCCAAATCTACCATTTGCCTATATCCTGCCAAATCCTTTACTGTCCACAATTCTGCCAAATTTTGGGTTTTTTGAAATCAGCCCACTTACATTTTTTGTCCAACTAATTTATATACATCACAAGCAACAGAGTACACAGCATCGATACTTTCAGAAAACTCCCGGTCACAGAACCCACTCAAAATTACACCCTTCCCACCTCTACCCTTTGTTTTCCACAGCCAAGCCAATCTTGAATTCAATCTGCTAAATCCGGATAGATCCCATATGCATTGACCTTCAGGATCAGTCTACAACAAGATAATTCGCCGAAAGTTTTTCTAAGTTCATGTAGACAACATTCACTGCCCTCCCCTTGTCAATCATCTTTATAAAACCATATGACCATATGTCACAGGAGTAGAAATAGACCATTCAGCTGACCCTGAAGACCGACTTATATCTGATCATGCTCTTCAAGAGCCATTACACCTCCTCTTTTTGATACCAACATGCCCTGGAATACCAGCAGGCCTCTCCCAGATTTTGCTATTCTCCATGTCCTTTCTCCTTGGTGAATAGTGATATAAGGTACTTATTTAGTAGCTTACCCACCTCCTCTGGCTTTAGGCATCAAATTCCCTCCTTTGCCCTTGAGTGGTCCTAGTCCATTCCCTTTAGTGTTAAATGCTTTGGGATTCCCTTTAATTTTACTCACATAAGGACATCCCGTGGCCACTTTTAGCCCTCCTGATTCTAGGTTTTTAAGTTTTATTGCCGAAAAAGACAAGTACTCCATACGAGGCTGATCATTACAGAAACCGGGACAGCTGAATAAAATCTGTGTGAAGCTGCCCATCTACAGGAGGGGTTTCTGTATAAAGACGAACATACCCCTCCCCTTCACAGAAAACAATCCTGGACGTCTACTATGGCACGCACGCACACACATCTGTGAGCATCTAGAAGCTGGAAGTCTGGCAGATGTGGTTAAAACAAATATCGCCAGGCGCTGGTGTCCTTCGCGTCCCCTGCAATCGTAAACTCACAATCTCTCCTCTGCCGGGATGTGGCAGGTCGGGAGAGTAAGGCAGATCCTTACCTCTGAACGTGATCGAAACGAGTCTGTCATATCTGCCGCCCAGGTTATAAATCTTTTTCAGGAACAGTGTAAGCGACATAGTGAGACCCCAGACTTCGCCGCCAGAGTTTTAAAGCTGTTAGTCAAAGTTCAGGTCCTGCACCTGTTTGCATCCTCCATGTCTCCGAGCGAAGTCCCGGCTGCTACTCGGGGCTGGGCGACAGCTTGCTCAATCAGATTATTTTTGAGTCAAAGAACCCACGCCCAATGCAGCAAGTTCACAAAACCTGAGACGTTTCCGCCTTCTATCCCGGATAAACATTAACAAAGGAAGTTATTTAAATAGACACCGCCTCAAGCGTCCATTCCTTCTCACACAACTGCCTTTCACTCCCTGTTGCGAACACACCTTTGCGTAGGAATTCACATTCCTCATCCCCGAAGCATCCCGCCAACGTGGCCCAGCCCAGCACAGTGAGCTGCCATTCGCTAAACAACCTGTCGGTTTACCACGAAATGCTTACCGTACTTTAGGCGTACGTGAAGTAATAATAATCAAAGTGGCGCATTCCCTCCTCCCCGCAGCATCTGTTAACAATTATATTAAAAACTGGGTGTATGAAGCAGGATCTCATTGACAACGTTCATCATCCAGGTATCTACTGACCCTCCTTGGTCTATCCTGCCTATAATTTCCTAAAAGAATTCCAACAGATCTGTCAGGCAAGATTTCCCCTGAAGGAAACCATGCTGACTTCGGCCCATTTTATCATGTGCTTTCAAGTACCTTGAAACCACATCCTTAATAATGGACTCCAACATCTTCCCAACTACTGAAGTCAGGCTAACTGGCCAATAATTTCCTTCTCGAAGTGTGGTGTGACATTTGCAAGTTCCAGTCCTCCAGAAACACTCCAGAAAATGTTGTTTGGTCACTTCTCCCTATAGATGCTGCCTAGCCAGCTGTGTTCTACCAGCATTTTGTGTGTGTTGGTGTTTGTTCTTTGTGCCCTAGGAAAAAAAAACAAACACCAGAGGGCATATGTAAAAAGTTAAGGCAGGGAAGTTTAGGGGAGACATCAGGGGTAAGCTTTTTACACAGAGGGTTGTGAGTGCCTGGAATGACTTGCCAGGGATGGTGGTGGAGGCTAAAACATTAGGGGTATTTAAGAGCCTCTTGGACAGGCACATGGATGAAAGAAAAATGGAGGGTTATGGGGTAGTGTGGGTTTAGTACTCTTTTTAAGGATTATATGGGCCGGCACAACATGGAGGGCTGAAGGGCCTGTACTGTTCTATGACTCTATGGTTCTAAAACAGTGATTCTTGAAAGATCATTACTAATGCCTCCACAATCTCTTCAGTCACCTCTTTCAGAAGCCTGTGGTGTAGTCCTCCTGGTCCAGGTAACTTATCTAACTTCATACCTTTCAAGTTCACAAGCACCTTCACCTTGGTAACAGCAACTACACTCACTTCTGACCTCTGACACAGATTTCTGGCATATTGCTAGTTTCTTCCACATTGAGGACTGATGCAAAATTCAAAGGTTTCAAAGGTACATTTAATCTCAGAGAAATGTATACAATACAGTCTGCCCTCCTTATCCGCGAGGGATTGGTTCCGGGACCCCTCGCGGATACCAAAATTCGTGGATGCTCAAGTCCCTTATTCAACCTGGCTTAATGCAGTGGATCTTAGGACCCAGCGGCAGAGATCTGAATCCGCAGTGTTTCTGCTCACGATCATGATTGAAAATAAAGTGGAAATAATAAAGCGATCAGAAAGAGGTGAAACACCGTCGGTCATTGGAAAAGCGTTAAGCTACAGTTGGTCAACGATTGGAACAATTTTAATGGATAAAGTGAGAAAGACTGTGCCCCAATGAAAGACAGACAGACAGACATACTTTATTGATCCTGAGGGAAACTGGGTTTCGTTACAGTTCCACCAACCAAGAATAGGTAAAATATAGCAATATAAAACCATAAATAATTAAATAATAATAAGTAAATTATGCCAAGTGGAAATAAGTCCAGGACCAGCCTCTTGGCTCAGGGTGTCCGACACTCCGAGGGAGGAGTTGTAAAGGTTGATGGCCACAAGCAGGAATGACTTCCTATGTCGCTCAGTGTTGCATATTGGTGGAATGAGTCTCTGGCTGAATGTACTCCTGTGCCTGACCAGTACATTATGGAATGGATGGGAGACATTGTCCAAGATGGCATGCAACTTGGACAGCATCTTCCCGCTGTTCTCACTGGCTGACCTCAAACCGTTCTCACTGGCTGACCTCAAACCGCTGACGAAATAACCCTAAAAACGCTGAGACGGCTCTGATCCTTCTTGTAGACAGCCTCAGTGTTCTTTGACCAGTCCAGTTTATGGTCAATTCATATCCCCAGGTATTTGTAATCCTCCACCATGTCCACTGTTACGTACCCCGTAACTGGGTGTCTTACCAGCAAAGATAGAAGTGTCCGTTGGAGTCTGGTACTATTTTCAAAACAGTGTTTATTAGTAAAATATACAAATCAAAATCAACAATGCAAATATACAGATAATACACATTAGCAATAACTAAACCTAAAAGTGTGGGTATAATAATAATCAATAATAAAAAAAACTCTATCGATGTCTAGGGGATAATGAAGTATCATGGGAAAGTATAAAGTTCAGTTCAGTTCATATAGGCTGAGGTAGTTGTTGGTCGATGTGTTGTAATTGTTGGAGAGAGAGAGAGAGAGAGAGAGAGAGAGAGATCAAACAGTGACAGCCCATCAATCCTTCCTTTACATTCTTGATCCGTTGATGTGTTGTTGTGGCCATTCAGGTATGACCCCTCTGTCCTTTAGCTAGACTGGGGGTCGGCAACCCGCGGCTCCGGAGCCACATGTGGCTCTTTTACGTCTGTGCTGCGGCTCCCTGTTGCTTTGGGAAATAATTGGTTGTGGCGACCCTTTTCCTGGCACATCCGAACCGACTCACAATTAGATAGCCTACGGGGGTTTGCGAGCACAGAGCTTTGGAGCCTCTGCACCACGGGGGGGCAGGTTGAGGGAGGCTTAAAAGTGAGGCTGAAGATTTCGAATAAAGTTTTTTCCTTCGACTGCAGTTACCGACTCCGTGTCGTAATTTTAGCGCTGCGTGTAGCACACCGCTACATGGTCAGTATTTAATTAAAATGTATTTTATGTTAGTTTGTTAGTTTTTGAAATGTAATTCTAAATTTGAAGATAATGGTGATCTTGTACAATCTAAATAAGACGTTGTGGCGACCCATTTCCTGACACATCCGAACCGGCTCACAATTAGCCAGCGTTCAGGCTAAGGGAGATAGCCTACGGGGGTTTGTGAGTATGTGTCTTTTGCAGCATCCACGCCCATGGGGGGCGGGTTGAGGGAGGCTTAAAAGCAAGGCTGTTTAGTTCGAATAAAGCTATCTTTGACTGCAGTTTACTGACTGCGTGTAGCACACCGCTACAACGTGTTTTTATCGCTGGCTGTCCAGAGGGGAGGTGCTGAAACGCTTTGTCGCGTGTCTGGAAGAAGTGAAAACTTTCCTGGGCAGCAAAGGGCTCAACTTTCCTGAGCTGGAACAGCCAGAGTGGCTGGAAAGGCTACACTTCATGGTAGACATGACAGCGCACCTGAACACGCTGAACACAACTCTTCAACGGGGTAAGGACGTACAGCCCTGCACATGTTGGAGGATGTTTTGGCATTCGAGCGCAAGTTGACGTTGCTTGCCAGAGATTTACAGAAAGGCACATTGTCTCACTTCCCCAATTTGAGAGAGTTCAAACAAGGTCACGACATGATAAATTCGGAGTATTTACATTCTGCAATCATCGCAATGCAAACATCGTTTGGGAAACGCTTCTGTGAGTTCAGAGAGGAAAAAAACACATTATCCTTCCCGGTCACTCCCCTAAGCATCGATCCATCCCTACTGAATACGACTGCATTGTCAGGTGTGAGTCAACCTGAACAAGTATGATAAATATTTTAATTGCCTATTATTTTACGTATATTCATATGTTTTCATTGTTCAGTGAAATAGTCCTTTCATTTTTCAGGTTGACAGCTGGCTGACGTTATTTTTGGTTTGCTGCTGGTGGCAAATTTAAGTTTGGCGTTTTTCATAAATACAAGAAGGACTCAAATAGACGTTGAGTATTTTACTTAAAAGTAACCTTCAACCTAACGTCTTTTTTTCGGAGTTCAAAATGTTTTTGTTGCATGCAGAAATGTAATTTCGTTTTCTCTGCAGGAGTTCATCAATTTCATAAATGCAACACATTATAGTTTGTTTATACATAGCATAAAGGCAAAACAAAACGTTGTATGTAGTGTTATTTCATTTTAAATGTCAAACGGGTTTTGCGGCTCCCAGTGTTTTCTTTTCTGTGGGAAACGGGTTCAAGTGGCTCTTTCAGTGGTAAAGGTTGCTGACCCCTGAGCTAGACCGTTCTTCTATGGTGGACTCGTCACCCAGGCAAGGGTGGACACACACACAAGCCCCCACCGGCCTCGCTATAAACACTGTGAGTTAAAATTGACCGATCCTTCGTTCGGTCTCCAATGACCCACACTTTTCTTGTGGATTCCAACACTTAAGCAGTGCTCACTAGTGCGTCTCTTGGTGCGTCTGAGGGGTGTCTCCCCAGACCTCACTTTTATCCCTACTCACGGGGTCTCAGGTGTCAATCAGTTTTGAATGGCTTAGCCCATCAAACCAGCCCACTCCGGCTGTCCACTGAGGAATTTTAATGAACAGAATAGTACCAAGTAAACAGCCCTATCCAGAGCTGTGAGTCTTACAGGAGTCATAGTATGGTCTCTGTCCTCCGGTGTTATCTCACCCTTGTCTGAAGCAAATGTTCCAGTCCCAGTATGTTTTGTTCCATCTCTTTCTCTCTCATTAACAGCCTGGCAACAGTAACGGTTTGTAATTCTCCCAGGGGAGGGGGACATGGCAACCTTGCACCCTTCTACCCATCAGAGCTGTTCATCTTTCGTAACACCACACTGACCCCTTGGGTGGAAACAGGGGTCACTGGTGACTCAGCCCTCCTCAGGTCCACCACCAGCCTCTTAGTCTTTTTCACATTAAGCTGCAGATGATTCTGCTCACATCAGAGAGGTTAGAGAGACTGGGCTGGAATTAAGGAGATTGAGAGGGGATCTGATTGCAACATATAAGATTATTAAGGAATTGGACAAGATAGAGGCAGGAAATATGTTCCAGATGCTGGGAGAGTCCAGTACCAGAGGGCATGGTTTGAGAATAAGGGGTAGGTCATTTAGGACCGAGTTAAGGAAAAACTTCTTCTCCCAGAGAGTTGTGGGGGTCTGGAATGCACTGCCTCAGAAGGCAGTGGAGGCCAATCCTCTGGATGCTTTCAAGAAGGAGCTAGATAGGTATCTTATGGATAGGAGAATCAAGGGATATGGGGACAAGGCAGGAACCGGGTATTGATAGTAGATGATCAGCCATGATCTCAGAAGGGCCGAATGGTCTACTTCTGCACCTATTGTCTATTGTCTATCATGTGACAAAGTTTCCCATCGTAGCCCTGTAATCAGCCTCATCTCCCTTGCTGATGCATCCAACTATGGCAGAGTCATCAGAAAACTTCTGAAGATGGCAAGACTCTGTGCAGTAGTTGAAGTCCGAGGTGTAGATGGTGAAGAGAAAGGGAGACAGGACAGTCCCCTGTGAAGCCCCAGTGCTGCTGATCACTCTGTCTGACACACAGTGTTGCAAACGCATGTACTGTGGTCTGCTAGTCAGGTAATCAATACAATTATTACCAAGCAACACAGTGGTTTAACTATTGGGTTTTGGGTTTTTGATCCTCACAGCAACCCGGCACGGTGGAGAGCGCACTCGATAGTGGTCTGTCACTGGATCGAACTCAGGAAGGAGTTCCCGAGCCCGGCGCTTAAACATATGTTCTTAAGTGTTTTGTATGCATAGAAAGATAAAATATATACCATATACTAAGACAAATGTTTGACTAACTGACGCTAAATAATACCGGATGTACCTGTTCCGACTTGCTGAGTAAGAGAACTTCTGATCCACGATAACCCACGCACATCCTCCCATATACTTTAAATCATCTCTAGATTACTTATAATACCTTATACAATGTAAATGCCATGTAAATAGTTGTGATACTGCATTGTTTAGGGAATAATGACAAGAAAAAAAAGTCTGTACATGCTTGAACAACAAGTGCTGGAAGAGCACTTCTGGGTTTTCGTGATTCGCGGTTGGTGGAATTCACGGATAAGGAGGGCCAACTGTATACATCCTGAAATGCTTTTTCTTTGCAACCATCCATGAAAACAGAGGAGTGCCCCAAAGAATGAATGACAGTTAAATGTTAGAACCCCTAAGTCCCCCCCAGCTCCCCTCCTTCCCACACGTAAGCGGCAGCAAGCAACAATCCCCCTTTTCCCCACCAGCAAAAAAAAGCATCAGCACCTGCCACGGAGCACTCAAGGGATTGAGTTTTGCTCACAAAACTCTAAGCGAGGCCTCAACAGTGCTTTATAAAGTCTCAACATTACAATTTTGTTTTTATATTCCAGTCCTCTTGAAATGAATACGAACATCCTTACCACAGAATTAAACTGCAAATTAACCTTTAAGGACTCCCGAGTCCCTTTGCACCTTAGTTTTTAGTATTTTCTCTCTATTTAGAAAATAGTCAACCATTTCATTTATTCGACCAAAGAGCATGACCAGACACTTCCTGACTCTGTACTCCATCTGCCACCTCTTTGCCCATTCTCCTAATCTGTCTGAATCCTTAGACCATAAGACCATAAGACATAGGACCAGAACTAGCCCATTCAGCCCTCTCCATCATTTCATCATGATTGATCCTGGATCCTATTCAACCCCGAACACCTGCCCTCTCACCATATCCCTTGATACCCTGACCAATCAGGAATCTATCAACTTCGCTTTGAATATGCGGACAGTCTGTGCCAGAACATTCTGTGCCATCACAACAGTCTGTGCCAGAACAGACACAACAGTCAGGTGGCACAGACCACGACAGTCTGTGCCAGAACATTCCACAGATTCACCACTCTTTGGCTAAAAAAATTCCTTCTGTTCCAAATGGGTCACCCCTCAATTCTGATGCTGTCCCCTCTAGTTCTGGATTCCCCCATCAAAGAAAGTATCCTCTCTACATTCATCTTATCTAGTCCTTTCAACATTCAGTAGGTTTCAATGATATTCCCTTGCATTCTTCTAAATTCCAGTGAGTACAGGCCCAAAGCTGCCAAATGCTACTCATATGTTAACCCCTTCATTCCGGCAATCATCCTTATGAACCTCCTCTGAACTCTCTCCAGTGATAACACATCCTTTCTGAGATAAGAGACCCAAAACAGTTGACAATACTCCAAGTGTGGCCTGACAAGTATCTTATAAAGCTTCAGCATTGGTTCCTTGTTTGTGTATTCTATTCCCCTTGAAATAAATGCCAACATTACATTTGCCTTCTTTACCACAGACTCAACCTGTAAATTAACCTTCTGGGAGTTTTGTATGAGGATTCCTAAGTTCCTTTGCACCTCTGATTTTTGAACTTTCTCACCATTTACATAATAGTCCACACTATTGTTCCTTTTACCAAAATGCATTATCATCCATTTCCCAAAACTGTGCTCCATCTGCCACTTTTTTTAGACCACAAGACCATAAGACAAAGGAGCAGAAGTTGGCCATTTGGCCCATCAAGTCTACTCCTCCATTTTATCATGAGCCAATATATTCTCCCATTTAGTCCCACTCCGCCACCTTCTCACCATAACCTTTGATGCCCTGGCTACTCAGATACCTATCAATCTCTGCCTTAAATACACCCAATGACTTGACCTCCACAACAAATTCCACACATTCACCACCCTCTGGCTAAAAAAATTCCTTCGCATCTCTGTTCTGAATGGGTGCCCTTCAATCCTTAAGTCATGCCTTCTTCTACTAGACTCCCCCACCATGGGAATTCTTCCAATTTGTCTGCAATCACATTGCTTCCTCAACACCATCTATCCCCTCACCTATCTTCATATCATCTACAAACTTTGCCACAAAGCCATCAATTCCATTATCTAAATCACTGACAAACAATGTGAAAAGTAGTAGTCCCTATACTGACCCCTAAGGAACACCACTAGTTACTGGAGGTCAACCAGAAAATGCCCCTTTATTCCCACCCGCTGCCTCCTGACTGTCAGCAATTTCTCTATCCCTGCCAGTATCTTTCCTGTAACACCAGAGGATTTTATTTTGTTAAGCAGCCTCATGTGAGGCAATTTATCTAATGGCTTCTAAAAATCCAAGTAAATGACATCCACTGCTTCTCCTTTGTCCACCGTGCTTGTTACTTCACAAAGAATTCTAACAGATTACTCAGGCAAGATTTCCCTTTACAAAAACCATGCTGATTTGACTTACTTTATCATTAGTCTCCAAGTACCTCAAAAACTCATCCTTAATAGTAGACTCCAACACTTTCCCAACCACCGAGGTTAGGTGGCCGATAATTTCCTTTCTTTTGCCTTCTTCCCTTCTTAAAGTTTGGAGTGACATTTGCAATCTTCCAGTCCTCAGGGATCATGCCAGAATCAGGTGATTAGAAACATAGAAAACCTACAGCACAATACAGGCCTTTCGGCCCACAAGGCTGTGTCAAACATGTCCCTACCTTAGAACTACCCAGACTTTGCCCATAGCCCTCTTTTTTCTAAGCTCCAAGTAGCCATCCAGGAGTCTCTTAAAAGATCCTATTGTTTCCACCTCCACTACCACCGCCGGCAGCCCATTCCACGTACTTACCACTCTCTGCGTAAAAAACTTACCCCTGACATCTCCTCTGTACCTACTTACAAGCGCCTTAAAACTATGCTGTCTCGTGCTGGCCATTTTAGCCCTGCGGAAAAGCCTTGGACTATCCACATGATCAATGCCTCTCATTATTTTGTACACCTCTATCAGGTCACCTTTCATCCTCCGTCTCTCCAAGGAGAAAAGGCTGAGTTCACTCAACCTATTCTCATAAGGAATTCTCCCCAATCCAGGTAACATCCTTGTAAATTTCCTCTGCACCCTTTGTATGGTTTCCATGTCCTTCCTGTAGTGAGGCAACCAGAACTGAGCACAGTACTCCAAGTGGGGTCTGATAAGGGTCCTATATAGCTGCAACATTACCTCTCGGCTCTTAAACTCAATCTGATGATTGATGAATGCCAATGCACCATATGCCTTCTTAACCATAGAGTCAACCTGTGTAGTAGATTTGAGTGTCCTATGGACTCAGACCCTAAGATCCCTCTGCCAAGAGTCTTACCATTAATACTATATTCTGTCATCATATTTGAGCTACCAAAATGAACAACCTCACATTATCTGGTTTGAACTCCATCTGCCACTTCTCAGCCCAGTTTTGCATCCTATCAATGCTCTGTTGTAACCTCTGACAGCTCTCTACACCATCCACAACACCCCCAACCTTTGTGTCATCGGCAAATTTACTAACCCATTCCTCCACTTCCAAATCACAAAGATTAGGGGTCCCAGAAGAAATCCCTGAGACACACCACTGGTCACCGGCCTCCATGCAGAATATGACCCATCTACAACCACACTTTGCCCTCTGTGGGCAAGCCAGTTCTGGATCCACAAAGCAATGTCCTCTTGGATCCTATGTCTCCTTCTTTTCTCAATAAGCTTTACATGGGGTACCTTTTCAAATGCCTTGCTAAACTCCATATACAGTACATCTATGGGTCCACCTTTATCAATGCGTTTAGTCACATTCTCAAAAAATCCAACCTGGCTCATAAGGTACGACCTGCCTTTGCCAAAGCCATGCTGACTATTCCTAAACATACTATGCCTCTCCAAATATTCATAAATCCTGCCACACAGGATCTTATCCATCAACTTGCCAACCACTGAAGTAAGACTCACTGGCCTATAATTTCCTGGGCTATCCCTACTCCCTTTCTTGAATGAGAGAACAACATCCACAACCCTCCAATCCTCTGGAACCTGTCCCATCCTCATTGATGATGCAAAGATCATTGCCAGAGGCTCAGCAATCTCTTCCCTCACTTCCCACAGTAGTCTGGGGTACATCCTGTTCATTCCCGGTGACTTATCCAGCTTGATGCTTTCCAAAAGCTCCAGAACATCCTCTTCCTTAATATCTACATGCTCAAGCTTTTCAGTCCACTGCAAGTCATCCCTACAGTTGCCAAGATCCTTTTCCACAGTGAATACTGAAGCAAAGTATTCATTAAATACCTCTGGTATCTTCTTCAGTTCCATATACGCTTTCCCACTGTCACACTTGATTGGTCCTATTCTCTCATGTCTTATCCTCTTGCTCTTCACGTACTAGTAGAACGCCTTGGGGTTTTCCTTAATTCTGTTCACCAATGCTTTCTCATGACCCCTTCTGGCTCTCATTATTTCATTGTTAATCTCCTTCCTGCTAGCCTTATAATTTTCTAGATTCCTATCATTACCTAGTTTTTTGAACCTTTTGTAAGTGCTTCTTTTCTTCTTGAGTAGATTTACAACGGATCTTGTACCCTACCATCCTTTCCATGTCTCATTGGAATGTACCTACTCAGAACCCCACGCAAATATCCCCTGAATATTTGCCACATTTCTTCCGTATGTTTCCCTGAGAACATTGGTTTCCAATTTATGCTTCCAAGTTCCTGCCTGATAGCCTAATATTTCCCCTTACTCCAATTAAACGTTTCCCTAACTTGTCTGTTCCTATCCCTCTCCAATGCTATGGTAAAGGAGATAGAATTCTGATCACTATCTCCAAAATGCTCTCCAAATGAAAGACCTGACAGCTGACCAAGTTGATTTCCTAATACCAGGTCAAGTACAGCCTCTCCTCTTGTAGGCTTATCTGCATATTGTGTCAAGAAACCTTCCTGAACATACCTAACAAACTCTACCCCATCTAAACCCCTCACTCTCGGGAGATGCTAATCAATATATTGATTGGCATCTCAATACAGAACCATGGCTGGCACCAGGACAGGAATGGATTCTCAATATACCTAGTTTTCAGTGTTTTAAAAGGGATAGAAAGCGGGGAAAAAGGGGAGGACGGCTGGCATTACTGGTCAGGGATACTATTACAGCTACAGAAAGGGTGGGTAATGTAGCAGGATCCTCTTTTGAGTCAGTATGGGTGGAAGTCATGAACAGGAAGGGAGCAGTTACTCTACTGGGAGTATTCTATAGGCCCCCTGGTAGCAGCAGAGATACCAAGGAGCAGATTGGGAGGCAGATTTTGGAAAGGTGCAAAAATAACAGGGTTGTTATGATGGGTGATTTTAACTTCTCTAATATTGATTAGCACGTGATTAGTTCCTATGGTTTAAACAGGGCAGAGTTTGTTAAGTGTTTCCAGGACGGATTCCTGTCACAGTATGTTGACAGGCTGTCTGGGGGAATGCCATACTAGATCTAGTATTAGGTTCAGGTCACAGATCTCTCAGTGGGTGAGCATCTGGGGGACAGTGACCACCACTGCCTGGCCTTTTATCATTATCATGGAAAAGGATAGAATCAGAGAGAACAGGAAAATTTTTAATTGGGAAAGGGCAAATGATGAGGCTATAAGGCTAGAACTTGCGGGTGTGAATTGGGATGATGTTTTTGCAGGAAAACGTACTATGGACATATGGTCGATGTTTAGTGATCTCTCGCAGGATGTTAGGGATAAATTTGTCCCAGTGAGGAAGATAAAGAATGATAGGGTGAAGGAACCATGGGTGACAAGTGAGGTGGAAAATCTAATCGGGTGGAAGAAGGCAGCATACATGAGGTTTAGGAAGCAAGGATCCGATGGGTCTATTGAGGAATATATGAGAGTACAGTCCCAGGTGACTCAATCTCTCCTCATAAGTTAAGCCCTTCATCCCTGGAATGAACCTGGTGAACCTCCTCTGCACTGCCTCCTAAGCCAGTATATCCTTCCTCCAGTAAGGAGACCAGAACTGCACACAGTACTCCAGGTGCAGCCTCACCAGTACCCTGGATATTTGCAGCAATGAAGGCCAACATTCCGTTTGCTTTCTTAATAACCAGTTGTACTTTCAAGCCAACTTTTTGTGATTCATGAACAAGCACTCTCAGGTCCCTCTGCACAACAGCATGCTGCAATCTTTCACAATTTAAATAATAATCTGCTTTTCTATTATCAAGTCAAGTCAAGTCACTTTTTATTGTCATTTCAACCATAACTGCTGGTACAATACACAGTAACTGACCTCACTATCCGCTGCAGGGCCCTGCGATCCGAGATGGTGCAATTTCCGAACCAGACAGTGATGCAGCTGCTCAGGATGCTTTCAATACAAACTCTGTAGAATGTGGTGAGGATGGGAGGTGGGAGATGGACTTCCCTCAGCCTTCGCAGAAAGTTGAGACGCTGCTGGGCTTTCTTTGCTATGGAGCTGGTGTTGAGGGACCAGGTGAGATTCTAAAGTGGATGATCTCGCATTTCCCAACATTGTATTCCATCTGCCAGATCTTGGCCCACTCACTTAACCTATCTATATCCCTCAGCAGACTCTCCACATCCTCTGTACGATCTGCTTTTCCACTCAGTTTAGTGTCATCAGCAAATTTTGCTACACTATACTCAGTCCCCTCTTCCAAATTAACAATGTGAATGTTAAATAGCTGCAGGCCCAGCATCCACCCCTGCGGCACCCCACTCACCACTGACTGCCAAAAGAAGAAACACCCATTTATACCAACTCTCTGCCTTCTATCGGTTAACCAATCCACTATTCATGCCATTACACTTCCTCCGGCTCCATGCATCTGTATCTTATTTATAAGTCTCTTGTGCTTGCGCAGTCATGTCCCGTTCAAACTGTTGAAAAAATAACCGTCACCTTTTAAACTCTGCTCACTTTTAAACTCTTCCCACTGTTCTCACTGGTTGACCTCAAACCGCTGACAAAATAACCCTAAAACCGCCGAAAGATCATGACCAATGCATCTATTATCTCTTCAGCAACCTCTCTTAGGACTCTGGGATGTAGTCCATCTGGTCCATCTGGTGACTGATCCACCTTGAGACCTTTCAGTTTGCCTAGCACTTTTTCCTTTGTAATAGCAATGGCCCTCACTCCTGCTCCCTGACTCTCATGAACATCTGGCACATTGCTAGTGTCTTCCACAATGAAGCCCCAGAGTACCCATTAAGTTCATCTGCCATTTCATTGTCCCCCATTGTTACCCCACTAGCATAATTTTCCAGTGGCCCAATATCAGCTCTCGCCTCCCTTTTGCTCTTTACATCACTGAAAAAAAAAACCTTTTAGAATCCTGGTTTATACTATTGGCTAGCTTGTCCTCATATTTCATCTTTTTCCCTTATAGCATTTTAGTTGCCTTTTGTTGGATTTTAAAAGCTTCCCAATCATCCAACTTCCCACTCACTTTTGCTACCTGATATGCCCTTCGCTTGGCTTTTATACAGTCCTTAACTTCCCTTGTCAGCCATGGCTGACTAGCCCAGCCATTTGAGAACTACTTCCTCTGTGGGACTTAGCTGTCCAAAATTGGAAAGTATTCTGCCTGGAGGTCGGTGACTAGTGGAGTGCCGCAGGGATCTGTCCTGGGACCCCTGCTATTTGTGATTTTTATAAATGACCTGGATGTAGAGGCGGAAGGATGAGTAAGTTTGCGGATGACACGAAGATTGGAGGAGTTGTGGATGGAGCTGTAGGTTGTTGAAGGTTACAAGAGGATATAGACAGGCTGCAGATTTGGGCAGAAAAATGGCAGATGGAGCTCAATCCGGACAAGTGTGAGGTGATGAATTTTGGAAGGACAAACCAGAGGACTGAGTACAGGATTAAGGGTCAGTTACTTAAGAGTGTGAATGAACAAAGGGACCTTGGGGTTCAAATCCATACATCCGTCAAGGTCGCTGCACAGGTTGATAGGGTAGTTAAGAAGGCCTATGGGATGCTAGGCTTCATAAACAGAGGGATTGAGTTCAAGAGTAGAGAGGTCATGTTGCAACTCTACAAATCTCTGGTGAGACCACACTTAGAGTGTTGTGTTCAATTCTGGTCACCTCATTATCGGAAGGATGTGGAAGCTATGGAGAGGGTGCAGAGGAGATTTACCAGGATGTTGCCTGGTTTGGAGAACAAGTCATATGAAGCAAGGTTAGCAAAGCTGGGACTTTTCTCTTTGAAGCGTAGAAGAATGAGAGGGGACTTGATAGAGGTCTACAAGATTATGAGAAGCATAGATAGGGTGGATAGTCAGTACCTGTTTCCCAGGGCACCAAGAGCAAACACCAGAGGCCATATGTACAAAATTAAGGAAGTTTAGGGGAGACATCAGGGGTAAGTTTTTTACACAGAGGGTTGTGAGTGCCTGGAATGACTTGCCAGGGATGGTGGTGGAGGCTAAATCATTAGAGGTATTTAAGAGCCTCTTGGACAGGCACATGGATGAAAGAAAAATGGAGGGTTATGCGGTAGTGTGAGTTTAGTACTTTTTTAAAGGATTATATGGGTCAGCATAACATAGAGGGCTGAAGGGCCTGTACTACACTGTAGTGTTCTATGGGTCTATGGTTCTAGCTATCCTGTGCCTTCTGGAACCTCCCTACCTCTTCAGAACTACCTGCCTCTCCTCCTACCTTTGTATCATTTACAAACTTTGCAATAAAGCAAAATGTACAGTAATGTTAAAAACTTTATAAAACACTGGTGAGGCCTCACTTGTATTGTGAGTCAGTCTGGTCTCCTTATCTGAGAAAGGATGTGCTGAAACTGGAGAGGGTTCAAAGGAGGTTGACAAAAATGATTCCAGGATTGAAAGGCTTGTTATATGAAGAGCATTTGATGATTCTGGCCCTGTATTCACTAGAATTCAGAAGAATAAGGTGTGACCTAATTGAAATCTATCAAATGGTGAAAGGCTTTGACAGAGTGAATGTGGATAGGTTTTTTTCAATGTAGAAGAAAATTGGATCAATCATGATAAAATGGCGGAGCAGATTCGATAGGCTAAATGGCCTAATTATGCTCCTATATCTTATGGTCTTAAAGCCAACAATTCCATCATCTAATTCTTTGACATATTATGTAAAAAGAATCGGTCCCAACACAGACCCCTGTGGAACACCACAGCAGCCAACAAGCAAAAGCTCCCTTTATTCCCACTCTTTCCCTCCTGCCAATCAGCCACTACTAGAATCTTTCCTATAATACCACAAGCTCATAGCTTGTTAAGCAGCACTTTGACAAAGGCCTTCTGAAAATCCAGGTACAGATAAACTGATTATCCTTTGTCTATCCTGCTTGTTGTTTCTTCAAAGAATTCCAACAGATTTGTCAGGCAAGACTTCCCCTTGAGGAAACCATGCTGACATCAACCTATCTTATCACATGCCTCCAAGTAGCCTAAACCACATCCTTAACAATTGACTTACAACAACAACAACAATAATAATAATAATAATAATAATAATAGTAAGACAAGACCATAAGACAAAGGAGAAGAAGTCGGTCATTCGGCCCATCGAGTCTGCTCCACCATTTTATCATGAGCTGATCCATTCTCCCATTTAGTCCCACTCCCCCATCTTCTCACCATAACCTTTGATGCCCTGGCTACTCAGATACCTATAATCTCTGCCTAAATACACCCAATGACTTGACCTCCACTGCCGCCTGTGGCAACAAATTCCACAGATTCACCACCCTCTGGCTAAAAAGATTTCTCTGTTCTGAATGGGCACCCTTCAATCCTTAAGTCATGCCCTCTCGTACTAGACTCCCCCACCATGGGAAACATCTTTGCCAAATCCACTCTGTCCATGTCTTTCAACATTCAAAATGTTTCTATGAGGTCCCCCCTCATTCTTCTAAACTCCAAGGAGTACAGACCAAGAGCAATCAAACGTTCCTCATATGTTAACCCTTCATTCCCGGAATCATTCTAGAGAATCTTCTCTGAACCCTCTCCAATGTCAACACATCCTTTCTTAAATAATGAGCCCAAAACTGCACACAGTACTCCTACAAGTGCCTTATAGAGCCTCATCATCACATCCCTGCTCCTATATTCCTCTAGAAATGAATGCCAACATTGCATTCGGCTTCTTCACCACCGACTCAACCTGGAGGTTAACCTTAAGGGTATCCCAAGTCCCGTTGCATCTCAGAACTTTGAATTCTCTCCCCATTTAAATAATAGTCTGTCCGTTTATTGCTTCTACTGAAGAGCATGACCACACACTTTCCAACATTGTATTTCATTTGCCACTTCTTTGCCCATTCTCCCAATCTATCCAAGTCTCTCTGCAGACTCTCTGTTTCCTCAGCACTACTGGCCCCTCCACCTCCACCTTTGCATCATCAGCAAACTTAGCCACAAAGCCATCTATTCCATAACCCAAATTATTGATATACAACATAAAAAGAAGCAGCCTCAACACGGACCCCTTTGGAACACCACTGGTAACCGGCAGCCAACAAGAATAGGATCCCTTTATTCCCACTCTGTTTCCTGCCAATCAAACAAAGCTCTATCCATGTATGGAACTTACCTGTAATTCCATGGGCTCTTATCTTGTTTAGAAGCCTCATGTGCGGCACCTTGTCAAAGGACTTCTAAAAATCCAAATACACAACATCCACTGCATCTCCCTTGTCTAGACTACTTGTAATTTCCTGAAAAAAAATTGCAATAGGTTTGTCAGGCAGGATTTTCCTTTAAGGAAACCATACTGAGTTCTGCCTATCTTGTCAGATGCCTCCAGGTAGTCCATAACCTCATCCTTGACAATCGACTCCAACAACTTCCCAACCACCAATGTCAAGCTAACAGGTCTATAATTTCCTTTTTGCTTCCTTGCCCCCTTCTTAAATAGCAGAGTGACGTTTGCAATCTTCCACTCCTCCAGAACCATGCCAGAATCTATTGACTTTTGAAAGGTCATTGCTAATACCTCCGCAATCTCCACAGCTACTTCCTTCAGAACACGAGGGTGCATTCCATCTGGTCCAGGAGATTTATCTACCCTTAGACTATTCAGCTTCCTGAGTACTTTCTCTGTCGTAATTGAGATTGCTCACACTTCTCTTCCCTGACACCCTTGAGTGTTTGGTATACTGCTACTGTCTTCCTCAGTGAAGACTGATGCAAAATACTCGTTCAGTCCCTCCGCCATCTCCTTATCTCCCATTACAATTTCTCCAGCATCATTTCTATCGGTCCTATATCTACTCTCACCTGTCTTTCACTCTTTATATACTTGAAAAAGATTTTAGTATCCTCTTTGATATTATTTGTTAGCTTCCTTTCATAGTTCATCTTTTTCCTCTTAATGATCTTTAGTTTCCTTTTGTAAGCTTTAAAAAACTTCCCAATCCTCTGTCTTCCCACTATTTCTTGCTTCCTTGTATGCCCTCTCTTTGCTTTTACTGTGGCTTTGACTTCTCTTGTCAGCCACGGTTGCATTCTTTTTCCATTCAAAAATTTCTTCTTTTTTGGAATATATCTGTCTTGCACCTTCCTCACTTCTCACGTAAACTCCAGCCACTGCTGCTTTGCTGTCCTTCCTGCTAGTGTCTCTTTCAAGTCAACTTTGGCCAGTTCCTCTCTCATGCTACAGTAATTTCCTTTACTCCACTGAAATACCGACACATCGGATTTTGGCATCTCTTTCTCAAATTTCACAGTGAACTCGATCATGTTAAAGTCACTGCCTCCTTCACCTCAATCTCTCTAATCACCTCTGGTTTATTACACAATACCCGTTCGAGTACAGTTTCTTTGAATAATTTCTTTTCGGTATTCACTAAGGAGAAGGATGTTGAATTGTGTAAAGTAAGGGAAACAAGTAGGGAATTTATGGAAACTATGACGATTAAAGAGGAGGAAGTACTGGTGCTTTTAAGGAATATAAAAGTGGATAAATTTCTGGGTCCTGACAGGATATTCCCTAGGAACTTGAGGGAAGTTAGTGTAGAAATAGCAGGGGCTCTGACAGGAATATTTCAAATGTCATTAGAAATGGGACTGGTGCCGGAGGATTGGCATATTGCTCACGTGGTTCCATTGTTTAAGAAGGGTTCTAAGAGTAAACCTAGCAATTATAGGCCTGTCAGTTTGACGTCAGTGGTGGGTAAATTAATGAAAAGTATTCTTAGAGATGGTATATATAATTATCTGGATAGACATGATCTGTTTAGGAACAGTCAGCATGGATTTGTGCGTGGAAGGTCAAGTTTGACAAATCTTATTGAATTTTTTGAAGAGGTTACGAGGAAAGTTGACAAGGGTAAAGCAGTGGATGTTGTCTATATGGACTTCAGTAAGGCCTTTGACAAGGTTCTACACAGAAGGTTAGTTAGGAAGGTTCAATCGTTAGGTATTAATATTGAAGTAGTAAAACGGATTCAACAGTGGCTGGATGGGAGATGCCAGAGAGTAGTGGTGTATAACTGTTTGCCAGGTTGGCAGCCAGTGACTAGTGGTGTGCCTCAGGGATCTGTACTGGGTCTAGTGTTGTTTGTCATATACATTAATTATCTGGATGATGGGGTGGTATATTGGATTAGTAAATATGTAGATGATACTAAGATAGAAGGCATTGTGGATAATGAAGTAGGTTTTCAAAGCTTGCAGAGAGACTTAGGCCAGTTAGAAGAGTGGGCTGAACAATGGCAGATGGAGTTTAATGCTGATAAGTGTGAGCTGCTACATTTTGGTAGGAATAATCCAAATAGGACATACATGGTAAATGGTAGGGCATTGAAGAATGCAGTAGAACAGAGTGATCTAGGAATAATGGTGCATAGTTCCCTCAAGGTTAAATCTAATGTGGATAGAGTGGTGAAGAAAGCTTTTGATATATAAATCAGAGCATTGAGTATAGGAGTTGGGATGTAATGTTAAAATTGTACAAGGCATTGCTAAGACCGAATTTGGAGTATTGTGTACAGTTCTGGTCACCGAATTATAGGAAAGATATCAACAAAATAGAGAGAGTACAGTGAAGATTTACTAGAATGTTACCTGGGTTTCAGCACCCAAGTTACAGGAAAAGGTTGAACAAGTTAGGTCTTTATTCTTTGGAGCGTAGAAGGTTGAGGGTGGACTTGATAGAGGTATTTAAAATTATGAGGGGGATAGATAGAGTTGACGCGGATAGGTTTTTTCCATTGAGGTAAGGGAGATTCAAACAAGAGGACATGAGTTGAGAGTTAGGGGGCAAAAGTTTAAAGGTAACACGAGGGGGGATTTCTTTACTCAGAGAGTGGTAGCTGTGTGGAACGAGCTTCCAGTAGAAGTGGTAGAGGCAGGTTCAGTATTGTCATTTAAAGTAAAATTGGATAGGTATATGGACAGGAAAGGAATGGAGGGTTATGGGCTGAGTGCGGGCCAGTGGGACTAGGTGAGAGTAAGCATTCAGCACGGACTAGAAGGGCCAAGATGGCCTGTTTCCATCCCGTACCTGGCACCTGGGAGGCAACACACCATGCGGGTATCTCTATCAGGCTCACAGAATCTCCTGTCTGTTCCCCGACTATGGAATCCCCTTTGATTACCACATTCCTCCTCTCCCTCCTTCCCTCCTGCACAACAGTGCCAGGCTCAGTGCCAGAGACCCAGTCACCATAGCCATCCCCTGTCAGGTCATTCCCCTCAACAGCATCCAAAATGATATACTTGTTGCTGAGGGGGGCAGCCACCGGGGTGCTCTCCACTATCCAAGCATTTCCCTTCCCCCTCCTGACAGTCACCCAGTTTTCTGACCCCTGTAGCTTAGGGATGACTACCTCGCTGTAGCTCCTGTCTATCACCTCTTCACTTTCCCTAATAAGCAGTAGGTCATCAAGCTGCAGCTCCAGATCTCTAATACGGTGTCCGAGGAGCTGCATCTCAGTGCACCTGGTACAGACGTGACCATCAGGGAGGCTGGAGGTCTCCCAGGATTCCCACATCTGACACCCTGAACAAAGCACTAACCCTGCAGACATGCTACCTAATTCTACAGGAATGAAACAAGGAAAAATAAGTCTACTCACCCACTTACCGTGCCAAACACACAAACTTTTTAAACCGTTATTTCGTACCATTAGCTGTGTGAGCTCTGCTGTTCGTCTGTCTGTCCAGGCTGATTTCCCAAGGGGAAAACAAGAGTTGGTGCCTCGCTCTCACCTCTACCCGTTACTGCCTAAGCCTGTTGAGCCAAAGCCCTAAACTCTGCTGCCACTCACTCCGCTGCCCGCTGTATAGGGTGGTCTTCTTTTTAAATTCTCTGCGCTGTCCTGTCTATGTCACGCGCCTGCGCAGTCTCGCCCTTCTTGTACTCAAAGTTAAAAAAAAAAAACTGCCTTCCTTCAGAATTTAGCTCTCACTTCGCCCTTTCTGTCCGGGTCCAAAAAACAACCGTTGGAAATCCCCTTTCTTTTTAAACTCTCTGCGCTATCCTGTCTACGTCACACACCTGCGCACTCTCACCCTTCCTGTACTCGAAGTAGTTTTGAAAATTTTAAAATAATAGTACTTTATTGATCCAGAGTTGGAAATTCTTTACCAGTCTTTAACAAACTAATCATAATGGGACACATCAGCACCAGTTCATTTTGGCCCTATTAAGTAGCTGCCCAATTAGTTGAAATTTCATGGAAATAGTTAGAAGGTATAAAAAAGACAAGCTAACATTTAGCTGCATAATGATTTATGCATTTAAATGAAATAAATAACAAATTAGAACACTACAAATACCTCTATAGTACTATAAAACTGTGTATTAGTTCTGAATTGTTATCAAAGACAGCAAATAAACTAAGTTAGCCTGGACCTACTGCAGTTAATAGATTGCTTTCATACAATACTTTAGACAATTGCATTCTCTAATTCCTCAATTTTCATTGCAATATTTGAGGTGATTAAGTTGTTGAAGTAATGTAATTGTTTCAGTTTCAATCCTGACCATTTCTGACACCTCCAAGCCTGAATGAGCAAAGCAAATCTGAACTATCTTTCTGCTTATTTCTTGTCGATTATTGGTGATATTTGAACACAAACACATGCAATAATTGATGCTATTTAATAACTGATCACTCTAAGCATGGTGTAATGTTGAAGGACGATGCAAGCACATGGAGCTGACACTAGTTAGAAACTGCTTGGCTATAGTCTCCTGCCCTAATTAAGTGGCGTAGTGTCCCAAATAAACAAAGGAATCCTGGCTATTTTCTCAATTCATTTTTTTCCTTTAAGATAGTGAGTATAGGAATGCAATAGTGAGTATAGGAACAGAGTGAGGTGGAGGATAAATATGTGGCTAAGGGATTGGAGCAGGGGGCAGGGATTCAGATTTCTGGATCATTGGGACCTCTTTTCAGGCAGGCATGACCTGTACAAAAAGGGCGGATTGCACTTGAATCCAAGGGGGACCAATATCCTGGCGGGAAGGTTTGAAAGGGCGACTGAGGAGGGTTCTAACTAGAATTGCTGGGGGTGGGAACCGAACTGAAGAGGTGGAGGAAGGGGTGGTTAGCTCACTAATAGAGAAAGCTTGGAAACAGTGTGAGAGGGAGGATAGGCAGGTGACAAAGAAGGGATGCGCTCAGACTGATGATTTGAGATGTGTCTATTTTAATGCAAGAAGCATCATGAACAAAACGGATGAGCTTAGAGTGTGGATCAGTACTTGGAGCTGTGATGTTGTGGCCATTACAGAGACTTAGATGGCTCAGGGGTAGGAATGGTTCCTTAGAGTGCCAGGCTTTAGATGTTTCAGCAAGGACAAGGAGGGAGGCAAAAGAGGTGGGAGAGTGGCGCTGCTGATCAGAGATAGTGTCAGAGCTGCAGAAAGGGAGGAAGTCATGGAGGTATTGTCTATTGAGTCTCTGTGGGTGGAAGTTAGAAACAGGAAGGGGTCAATAATTCTACTGGGTGTTTTTTTATAGACCGCTCAATAGTAACAAGGACATCGAGAAGCAAATAGAAACATAGACAACCTACAGCACAATACAGGCCCTTCGGCCCACAAAGTTGCGCTGAACATGTCCCTACCTTAGAAATTACTAGGCTTACCCACAGCCCTTTATTTTTCTAAGCTCCATGTACCTATCCAAAAGTCTCTTAAAAGACCCTAGATAGGGAAACAGATTCAGGAAAGGTGTAATAACAACAGGGTTGTTGTGGTGGGAGATGATAATTTCCCAAATATTGATTGATGTCTTCCTAGAGCAAGGGGTATAGATTGGTTGGAGTTTGTTAGGTGTGTTCAGGAAGGTTTCCTGACACGATATATAGATAAGCCTACAAGAGGAGAGAGAGGCTGTCTCTCAGTGGGAGAGCATTTTGGAGATAGTGATCACAATTCTACCTCCTTTACATTGCATTGGAGTGGGATAGGAACGGACAAGTTAGGAAAGCATTTAATTGGAGTAAGGGGAAATATGAAACTATCAGGAAGGAACTTGGAAGCATAAGTTGGGAACAGGTATTCTCAAGGATATGTACGGCAGAAATGTGACAAATGTTCAGGGGATATTTGCGTGGCATTCTGCAAAGGTATGTTCCAATGAGACAGAAAAAGGATGGTAAGGTACAGGAAATGTGGTGTACAAAGGCTGTTGAAAATCTAGTCAAGAAGAAAAGAAAAGCTTACAAAAGGTTCAAAAAACTAGGTAATGATAGGAATCTATAAGCTTAAGAATGAAATTAGGAGAGCTAGAAGGGGCCATGAGAAGGCTTTGGCAAGCAGAATTAAAGAATTAAAGAAAAGTCCAAGGCTTTCTACAAGTATGTGAAAAGCAAGAGGATAATATGTGAGAGAATAGGACCATTCAAGTGTGGAAGTGGACAAGTGTGTATGGAACCAGAGGAGATAGTGAAGATACTTAATGAATACTTTGCTTCAGTATTCACTACGGAAAAGGATCTTAGCAATTGTAGGGATGACTTACAGCGGCATGTATGATCTTTGTATCATCAATGGGGATGGGAGAGGCTCCGGAGGATTGGAGGGTTGCAGATGTTGTTCCCTTATTCAAGAAAGGCAAAGAGATTGCCCAGGAAATTATAGACCAGTGAGTCTTACTTCAGTAGTTGGTAAGTTGACTGAGAAGATCCTGCGAGGCAGGATTTATGAACATTTAGAGAGGCATAGTATGATTAGAAATTGTCAGCATGGCTTTGTCAAAGACTGGTCATACCTTACGAGCATGATTGAATTTTTTGAAGATGTGACTAAACACATTCATGAAGGTCAGCCGTAGATGTAGTGTATATGGATTCCAGCAAGGCATTTGATAAGGTACCCCATGCAGGACTTATTGAGAAGGTAAGGAGGCATGGGATCCAAGGGGACATTGCTTTGTGAATCCAGAATTGGCTTACTCACAGAAGGCAAAGAGTGGTTGTAGACATGTCATATTTTGCATGGAGGTCGGTGACCAGTGGAGTGCCTCAAGGATCTGATCTGGGACTGTTTCTCTTCATGATACAAAATTGTGGATATTCTGGAGGGCTGTCAGAGGTTACAGTGGGACATTGACGGGATGCAAAACTGGGCTGAGAAGTGACAGATAGAGCTCAACCCAGATAAGTGTGACTTGGTTCATTTTGGTTGGTCAAATATGAAATATAGTTTAAAGATAAAACTCTTAGCAGTGTGGAGGATCAGAGGGATCTTGGAGTCTGAGTCCATAGGACACTCAAAGCTGCTGTGCAGATTGACTCTGTAGTTAAGAAGGTATATGGTGCGTTGGCCTTCATCAACCGTGGGATTGAGTTTAAGAGTCAAGAGATAATGTTACAGCTATATAGGACCCTGCTCAGACCTCACTTGGAGTACTGTGCTCAGTTCTGGTCACCTCACTACAGAAAGGATGTGGAAACTATAGAAAGGGTGCAGAGGAGATTTATAAGGATGTTGCCTGGATTGGGGATCATGCCTTAAGAGAATAGGTTGAGTGAACTCGGCCTTTTCTCTTTTGAGCGGTGGAGGATGAGAGGTGACCTGATAGAGGTGTAAATGCTGATGAGAAGTATCGTGTGGATAGTCAGAGGCTTTTTCCCAGGGCTGAAATGGCAAACAAGAGAGGGCACAGTTTTAAGATGCTTGGAAGCAGGTACAAAGATGTCAGGGATAAGTTTTTTTTATGCAGAGTGGTGAGTGAGTAGAATGGGCTGCTGGCAATGGTGGTGGAGGCAGATACGATAGGGTCTTTTTTTGAGATTTTTGGATAGGTACATGGAGCTTAGAAAAATAGGGGGCTATGGGTAAGCCTAGTAATTTCTAAGGTAGAGATATGTTCAGCACAACTTTGTGGGCCGAAGGGCCTGTATTGTGCTGTAGGTGTTCTATGCTTCTGTTTCCAAGAGTTCTCCCAAAGAAGCAGCTGGCCTGATTAACTAATGGCCCAATTAACTGGAATCCACTGTACTTCTGCTTCTTTGGCACCTATTTATCCTGCACCTTCTGAATTGCCCCCAGAATCACCAGCCATTGTTGTTCTGCTGTCATCCCTACTAGATTTGTTTTCAATCGGGAGGGGGGGGGGGCTCACGTGATGACGTAGGATCGAGACGTTGGGAATCTGGCTCTCTCGTAAAAAGTAATGAAATAGGGTTTAAATGAAGAAGAGTTAATAAATATCTACTAGAAACTATTTATAAGTAACTCAGGATTATCTTTTGATATAGCTCCTAAACCGAAACAGAAGATAGCTACTACTTCGAAGACTGCGCAAATTGGCGGGGAAAAAGGCCTAACCGTCTCGGCGAAGCCTCGGACTCAAGTTGGATCTCCTCCCGGCGAAGTGCATGGCACTTCTGATGATGCGGGACAGGAAGTTGCAGCAATGTCGGCGGTCTCTAAGAAGAAATGGCAAGAACAACGAATGCGCGAAGAAACAAGTATGCACGAACAGATATTAACAAAACTACAAATCCCAACTACGGCTGGAAGTGAAACTGGAAGTGAAACGGAAGTGGAATCAGACTCTTTGGGAAATTCAGAGAAAGAAGGAAGAGATTAAAGGAGACATAAAAGATATCCTGATATATATTATGAATGAATTAAAAGCTATAAGAAGGATGCAGAATACACTCGATAAAGTGGTGGAAAAACAAAAGAAGATGGATAATAAAGTTAAAGAGATGGAAGTAAAAGATGAAGAAAACACAGAAAGAATAGATAAGATAGAAGACAATAATCTTGCCTGGACAATAGAAAGAAAACGGATGTTTGAAAAAATAGATGCGCTTGAAAACTCTAGTAGACAAAATAATATCAAAATTGTTGGTCTTATGGAAGGTACAGAGGGAGAAAATCCAATAAAATTCTTTCAAGAATGGATTCTGAAAATTTTGGAAATGAAAGAAGGAAGCCAAGTCATTGAAATTGAAAGAGCACACAGAGCTTTATGACCAAGACCTCAACAAGATCAAAATCCAAGATCAATTTTGATAAAATGCTTAAGGTACCAAGATAAAAAAATGATCTTGAAGGCAGCTACTCAAGGTGCTAAAAAGAGAAATGGGCCATTGATAATAGAAGGGAAAAGAGTTTTTTTTTAATCCAGACATAAGTTACGATCTTCTGAAGAGGTGGAAGGAATTTAATCCAGTGAAAAAATCTTTATGGGAAAAGGGCTATAAATTTTTCTTGAGCTACCCAGCAAAATTGATAATTTTCCTGGATAACGAAGAAAGAAGATTTTTCGTTGACTACTGGAAAGCGGAGAAATTTGTACAAGAATTACCTGATGTCCACGAAGAGAAGTAAAGAATTATAGAAATGAAATGGACTAATGATGAAGACTGAAACAAGGTTGGATTTGACGGACATTTATAAAAAAAATAGTTGAGGAGTATTAATTGGGAGTAGAGACATTAATTATTTTCTTTTTTTTTCTTCACTAATATATTTTCTTTTTTTTTGCGGGGGAGCTGGAGGAGCTCCTGATCGATGGCTGCGAGTTTTATGTGTAGAATCATGGCGATTGCCATGACCGTAAAATGGGGGGGGGAAGTAATGTTGTGTTCTTTTTATTCGCAACACTAGTGGGGGGGTACTTTGTTTTTTTTTATTATATATTAGTTATCTTTCTTCTATTTTTCTTCTTTTTTGCCTGGATGGTTGGGGAGAGACTCATAGCAACATGGAGAATTTTAAAGAGTTCCCAAGGTATTATGAATGATTAATTTACTTAATTTTTTAAGTTTTAATGTTAATGGAATTAATGGACCTGTGAAAAGAAAAAGAGTTTTAACATATATTAAGAAAATGAAAGGAGATATAGCTTTTTTTACAAGAAACACATTTAACAGAAACAGAACATAAGAAATTAAAGAGGGATTGGGTTGGAAATGTCATTGCAGCTTCATTTAATTCAAAATTGAGAGGAGTTGCAATTTTGGTTAATAAATCTTTACCAATTAAAATAAAAAATGTAATAATTGATTCTGTGGGGAGATATGTGATTATACATTGTCAATTTTTTTCAGAATTATGGACTTTCATGAATCTTTATGCACCAAATGAAAATGATGCAAAATTCATACAAGAAGTTTTTTTGAACTTGGCTGATGCACATGATAAAATATTAATTGGCGGAGATTTTAATTTTTGTTTAGATCCAGTTTTGGATAGGTCAACTAAAGTTGCTACAAAATCAAAAGTAATAAAACTAACTTTATCATTAATGAAAGATTTAAACCTGATTGATATATGGAGAAAAATTAATCCAAGAGAAAGAGATTATTCATTTTATTCAAATAGACATAAAACTTACTCAAGGATTGATTTTTTTTATTATCAAAAAATATTCAAGATAGAGTGAAAAGTGTGGAATATAAAGCAAGAATACTGTCAGATCATTCCCCCTTGATAATGACAATGATAATGATGGATAAGGAAGAATTGATTTATAGATGGAGATTTAATTCAATTTTATTAAAACATCAAGATTTTTGTGATTTTATGAAAAAACAGATTCAATTTTTTTTGGATACAAATTTACATTCAGTTGAGGATAAAATTGTATTATGGGAAGCGATGAAAGCATATTTAAGGGGTCAGATTATAAGTTATACATCTAAAATTAAGAAGGACTACATGGCAGAAATAGATCAATTGGAAAAAGATATCATAAAGTTAGAAAAAGAATCTCAAAGATATATGACAGAAGAAAAACGAAGACAACTTGTTAATAAAAAACTACAATATAATACACTCCAGACATATCGTACAGAAAAAGTAATTATGAGAACTAAACAGAAATACTATGAATTAGGTGAAAGATCACATAAAATTCTTGCTTGGCAATTGAAAACAGAACAGGCTTCTAAAACAATAAATGCAATTAGAACAAGTGTAAATAAGGTTACTTATAAACCTTTAGAAATTAATGAAACTTTAAAAAAATTTTATACTGAACTATATCAATCGGAATCACAAAATAAGATTGCTGAGATAGATAAATTTTTATCTCAAATAACCTTTCCAAAATTAAATTTGGAAGAACAGAAAGGATTAGATATGCCCTTTACATTAAATGAGGTTGAAGAAGCTTTAGGATCACTTCAGAGTAATAAATCCCCAGGAGAAGATGGTTTTTCTCCTGAATTTTATAAAAAATTTAAAGATTTATTAATTCCTCCTTTTATGGAATTAAGATACCAAGTGGAAAGAATGCATGAACTCCCACAATCTTTTTTAACAGCAATCATAACTGTATTGCCAAAAAAAGATAGAGATCCTTTAAAACCAACATCATATAGGCCTATTTCTTTGTTGAATACAGATTATAATATAATAGCAAAAATTTTATCTAATGGAATATCTAAATACTTACCAAAATTAATACATATGGATCAAACAGGTTTTATTAAAAACAGGCAATCAATGGATAATATAACCCAGTTAGTATAATTCATTCGGCACAAAAAAGAGAGGAAATGAGTGTGGCAGTTGCTTTGGATGCAGAAAAAGCATTTGATAGATTGGAATGGGATTTTTTATTTAAGGTATTGGAAAAATATGAGTTAGGAAAATCTTTTATACAATGGATTAAAACCTTAAATACTAATCCTCAAGCTAAAGTAGTTACAAATGGTCAGATTTCAACACCATTTTGCTTAACGAGGTCAACTAGACAAGGCTGCCCATTATCACCTGCTTTATTTGTAATGGCAATAGAACCATTAGCTGAATTAATTAGAACAGATTCAGACATTGGGGGCTTTAGAGTTAATCAAGAAGAATATCAGATTAATTTATTTGCTGATGATGTTTTGATTTATTTAACAAACCCATTGCAATCTTTGCAAAGATTATCTTTTAGATTGGAAGAATATGGGAAAGTATCAGGGTATAAAGTAAATTGGGATAAAAGTGAAATTTTACCCCTTACCAAAGGAAATTATAAACAATGTCGATTAGTAACTCAATTTCGATGGTCAATAAATGGGATAAAATATTTAGGTATTAGAGTTGATAATAATGTAAAAAATTTATATAAGCAAAATTATTTGCCATTATTAAAAAAAATAAAAGAGGATCTTGATAAATGGATGATGTTACCAATAACATTAATAGGCAGAGTTAATGCTGTAAAAATGAATATATTTCCTAGATTGCAATATTTATTCCAAACTTTACCAATACAATTACCTCAGAAGTTTTTTCAAGAACTGAATAAATATGTAAGGAAATTTCTTTGGAAAGGAAAGATGTCAAGAATATCATTGGAAAAATTGACATGTAAATTTGATTCAGCAGGGTTACAACTTCCAAATTTTAAGAATTATTATAAAGCAAATCAACTTAGATTTATTGCGTCTTTTTTTGATGACGAAAAACTGGCATGGATTAGAATAGAATTAGATAAAATAACCATATATAACAACCACATATAACCATATAACAATCACAGCACGGAAACAGGCCATCTCGGCCCTCCTAGTCCCTGCCGAACTCTTAATCTCACCTAGTCCCACCTACCCGCACTCAGCCCATAACCCTCCACTCCTTTCCTGTCCATATACCTATCCAATTTTACCTTAAATGACACAACTGAACTGGCCTCTACTACTTCTACAGGAAGCTCATTCCACACAGCTATCACTCTCTGAGTAAAGAAATACCCCCTGGTGTTTCCCTTAAACTTCTGCCCCCTAACTCTCAAATCATGTCCTCTCGTTTGAATCTCCCCTACTCTCAATGGAAACAGCCTATTCACGTCAACTCTATCTATCCCTCTCAAAATTTTAAATACCTCGATCAAATCCCCCCTCAACCTTCTACGCTCCAATGAATAGAGACCTAACTTGTTCAACCTTTCTCTGTAACTTAAGTGCTGAAACCCAGGTAACATCCTCGTAAATCGTCTCTGCACTCTCTCTAATTTATTGATATCTTTCCTATAATTCGGTGACCAGAACTGCACACAATATTCTAAATTTGGCCTTACCAATGCCTTGTACAATTTTAACATTACATTCCAACTTCTGTATTCAATGCTTTGATTTATAAAGGCCAGCGTTCCAAAAGCCTTCTTCACCACCCTATCTACATGAGACTCCACCTTCAGGGAACTATGCACTGTTATTCCTAGATCTCTCTGTTCCTCTGCATTCCTCAATGCCCTACCATTTACCCTGTATGTTCTATTTGGATTATTCCTTCCAAAATGTAGAACCTCACACTTCTCAGCATTAAACTCCATCTGCCAACATTCAGCCCATTCTTCTAACCGGCATAAATCTCCCTGCAAGCTTTGAAAAACCACCTCATTATCCACAACACCTCCTACCTTAGTATCATCGGCATACTTACTAATCCAATTTACCACCCCATCATCCAGATCATTTATGTATATTACAAACATTGGGCCCAAAACAGATCCCTGAGGCACCCCGCTAGTCACCGGCCTCCATCCCGATAAACAATTATCCACCACTACTCTCTGGCATCTCCCATCTAGCCACTGTTGAATCCATTTTATTACTCCAGCATTAATACCTAACGACTGAACCTTCTTAACTAACCTTCCCCTTACTAACCTTTCTATCTTTCTACCTTTTTATCCTAAACTAACCTTTCTCCTAAAATAGGAGAAAACATACCAGAAGATTTTATATATAAATGGGAATCCAAATGGATACAGGAAAAAAAATCTCCTATATTAAGACACTTGATTGATTTATGGAATAAGGTAAATATGGATGATGAGATAAAGAAATCTTTATTAGCAAAAAGAACTTTAATTCAAAATGGGCTTATTCCTTTTACAATGGATAATAAACTTTTATATAATTGGTTCCAAAAGGGGATTAAATATATAGGTGATTGTTTTGAAGGAGGTATATTGATGTCGTTTGATCAATTAAAAAATAAATATAAAATATCAAATAACACTCTTTTCTGTTATTTTCAATTAAAGGCTTATTTACGAGAAAAGCTGGGACAAACAATGTTGATGCCAAAACCTAGTGAAATAGAAATATTAATTCAAAAAGGAAAAATTAAAAAATTTACATCTTGTATGTATAATTTGATTCAAAAACAGACAATTAAATCAGGAATTCATAAATCAAGACAAAAATGGGAATTTGATTTTAATGTTAAAATTGATGGAAAAAACTGGTCAAGATTATGTTCTGATAGTATGAGAAATACAATAAATGTTTGACTTAGATTAATACAATATAATTTTTTACATCAATTATATATAACACCACAGAAAATAAATAGATTAAATTCAAATATGTCTGACCAATGTTTTCGATGTAATCAAGAAATTTGTACTTTTTTACATTCTACTTGGTCTTGTTTTAAAATTCAACCATTTTGGATAAATCTAAGACTTTTATTGGAACAAGTTACTGGAGTACAACTCCCACATAGTCCAGTATTATTTTTATTAGCAGACATTGAAGGGACAATACCGAAATTTAAATTGAATAAGTATCAGAAAAAATTTATAAAAATTGCATTGGCGGTAGCCAAAAAAGTTATCGCAGTTACTTGGAAATCTGATTTATATTTAACTATGAATTGTTGGAATAATGAAATACGTAGTTGTATTCCACTTGAAAAAATTACATACAATCTAAGAAATGAATATGATATATTTTTTGAAAATTTGGCTCCCATACTTACAAAAGATAGGATTAAATACATAGGTCCTTTGAAGATAAAATTATAAAGTAATTGGGGAAAGTAAAAATAAATATTAAGATTATTTTGAACTCCATGGAGCATGTGGGGATCCTCCGATATCCAGGCAATCTTTCTCTTTTTTTCTTTCTTTAGATAAGGGTTAAGGGGGGGGGGGAGGGTTAATATTATTTTTCTCACTATTTTATCATCACATTTATTCTTTGTATTTTTCTAAAATTTAATAAATAAATAAAAAAAAAATTAAAAGATCTGCTTTCAATCAACTTTGGTCAGTTTCTCTCCCATGCCTCTGAAATTCCTTTTACTCCACTGATAAATCTAACTTTATCTTCTCCCCCTGAAACTACAGGGTGAATTCTGCAATTTCTTAACTCTACTACAAGGATTCTACATCTTCCATATCTATGTCACATCTTTCTAAGGATTTGATTTAATTTTTTACCAACAGATCTACTCCAATTTCTGATAATCCTTATTCACCCTCATCTCTTATTCTCTTTCCTTCAGTTCTCCCATTTTGTCCTTTTTCCCTTACCCCTCATCACCATCCCCCTTCCTCCTTTTATTCTATCTATCTACAACTCACATATTTCACCTACAGGCTTTCCCATCCACTTCCATCTGTTCTTCACCTCTCCACTAATGGTTTTTCATTATCACCTGGTTGTCAGATTCAAGCATTGGAAGTCTTTGTCTTTCTGCTTATCTCTATCCCCTCTATGGATATCATCTGCCCTCATTTTTTGTTTACCTCCATCTACATCCAACTGCCTTTGACTCCCAACTCCATCTTGCCTCCTCACAGATCTGGCTTGATTTGTCTCATTCACTATTCCTCCTCAGTTCATCATTCTCCTTCTGCTCTCTATTTTGGCTATCTTCTTTCTCTCACCTTTGTGCTCATGGAGGGTTTTGAGCTGAAACATTGACAACTCTCCGTACTCACCCCACTGAGTTTCTTCAGCAGATTGTTGCTCAAGATTTCAGCAACTGCAATCTTTCATGATTCCTTAACCTATCTATATCTGCTTAAAGCCTTTCTGCAACATTTCACAAATATGTTGTGGTTGTCATTGTTCATCATGTTCTGAGTAAGACAAAAGCATCTAATCTGTAGTGTTGTGATATATGTATAGAGCTGGCTCATTAGACAATGTGATCTCAAAAGTTTCTTTCACAGACAGACAGAGGCACATGGAACTTAATTTCCAAGATTTTCTCCTTCATGAATGATTCTGGAAATTTGGATATTTGGAGATTTCCACAACCCAAGGATAAAGTGCTTTCATTCTTTTCACATGTTTATCATTCTTACTCCAAGTAAGCCTAGTAATCCAATAGTTAAATACACTTTATGAATATGGTTTCAACTTCGGAAATTTTTTGGGTTGAATCAATTTATTTTAGCAAGTCATATTATATCTAACTTTTTTTCCTATCCCTCTATTATGGACCAAGCCTATTTGACTTGGAAAACTAAAGGTATATTACAATTTTGTGATTTATTTTTGGATAATTGTTTCATGTCCTTTGAACAATTATCTAACAAATATAATTTATCTAGATTCCATTTCTTTAGATATTTACAGGTTAGAAACTTTTTAAATACCGTCCTTCCTACTTTCCCGAATCTATATTCAATGGATAGTTTGGAAAAATTTTTAGATTTAAATCCTTTTCAGAAAGGTGCAATAGCAACTATCTACAATATAATTATGAAAATACGTTCAGATGCATCTAATAAAATTAAAAATGAGTGGGAAAGGGAACTTAAGCTTATTTTACCTATCGAAAAATGGGAAAAAAATTCTTCAATTAGTTAATTCATCCTCTATATGTGCTAAACATTTGTTGATACAGTTTAAAGTAGTGCACAGAGCCCATATGTTTAAGAATAAATGAGCTCGTTATTACTCTCATTTAAGTCCAGTGTGTGATAGATGTCATTCTGAAACAGCCTCTTTAGCTCACATGTTTTGGTCATGTTCCTCTTTGAAAAAATATTGGGAAGATATCTTTGATTTTATTTCAACTGTATTGAAACTGTATTGATTTACAACCTCATCCTATTACTGCAATTTTTGGTTTACCAATGATAGAACCACATCACTTAAACTCTTTAGCACGTCAGATAATTGCATTTCTTACATTAATAGCTGAAAGATCTATTTTGCTGAATTGGAAATAGATTAATCCTCCCACCATATTTCACTGGTTCTCTCAAACTATGTTATGTTTAAACTTTGAAAAAAATCAGAAGATTTATATATGATCCATCCATTATTGTTTTAATATATGCAGAGAGGTTTGGAATTAATGACACTAATGGTTCTTTTTTGATGTTACAAACAGCCCATGTTCTTTTCTTTTTCTTAGTTTTTGGCTAGTATTGTCTAGATTAGTTTTTTTGGGGGGTATATATATATTTTTTTCTTTTTGGATATGTTAATCCCTTCTTCTATGTATACTTACATTTCTACTAGAACAATTTTGGGAGGTTTATTACCTTTGTATTAACTGAATACATATTTATATATGTTAACCATTAACAATGTAATCCCAATAATTGTATAGTAATATGTTATATTCATTATTTTGATATTAATAAAAAGATTGAAAAAGAAAAGAAAAAAAAATTACTAGGCTTACCTATAGCCCTCTATTTTTCTAAGTTCCATGTCCCTATCCAAAACTTTCTTAAAAGACTCCATCGTATCCGCCTCCACCACCATTGCTGGCAGCCCATTCCACGCACTTACCACTCTCTGAGTAAAAAACTTACCCCTGACATCTCCTCTGTACTTACTCCCCAGCACCTTAAACCTGTCTCCTCTTGTGGCAAACATTTCAGCCCTGGGGAAAAGCCTCTTGACTATCCACACGATCAATGCCTCTTATCACCTTATACACTTCTATCAGGTCAGCTCTCATCCTCCATCACTCCAAGGAGAAAAAGCCGAGTTCACTCAACCTATTCTCATAAGGCATGCTCCCCAATCCAGGAAGCATCCTGGTAAATATCCTCTGCACCCTTTCTATGGCTTCCACATCCTTCCTGTCATGAGCCAACCAGAACTGAGCATAGTACTCCAAGTGGGGTCTGACCAGTGTCCTATATAGCTGCAACATTACCTCTCAGCTCCTAAATTCAATTCCACGATTGATGAAGGCCAATACACCGTACACTTTCTTAACCACAGAGTCAACCTGCCCAGCTGCTTTGAGTGTCCTATGCACTCAGACCACAAGATCCCTCTGATCCTCCATACTGCCAAGAGTCTTACCATTAATACTATATTCTGCCATCATACTTGACCTACCAAAATGAACCACTTCACATTTATCTGGGTTGAACTCCATCTGCCACTTCTTAGCCGTTTTGCTTCCTATCAATGTCCCGCTGTATTGTCGGACAGCCCCCTCACAATTCTCAACACCCCCAACCTTTGTGTCATCAGCAAATTTACTAACCCATCCCCCCACTTCCTTATCCAGGTTATTTATAAAATCACGAAGAGTCAGGGTCCCAGAACAGATCCCTGAGGCATGCCACTCATCACAGACCTCCATGCAGAATACGACCTGTCTACAGGCTCTTGCTTTCTGTGGGCAAGCCAGTTTTGGATCCACAAAGCAATGTCTCCTTGGATCTCATGCCTCCTTACTTTCTCAATAAGCCTTGCATGGGGTACCTTATCAAATGCCTTGCACTATATCCATATACACTATATCTACCTCTCTTCCTTCATCAATGTGTTTAGTTACATCCTCAAAAAATTCAATCAGGCACGTAAGGCATGACCTGTCCTTGACAAAGCCATGTTGACTATTCCTAATCATATTATACCTCTCCAAATGTTCATAAATCCTGCCTCTCAGGATCTTCTCCATTAACTTACCAACCACTGAGGTAAGACTCACTGGTCTATAATTTCCTGGGCTATCTCTACTCCCTTTCTTGAATAAAGGATCAACATTCGCAACCCTCCAATCCTCTGGAACCTCCCCCATCCCCATTGATGATGCAAAGATCATCGCCACAGGCTCAGCAATCACCTCCCTCACCTCCCATAGTAGCCTGGGGTACATCTCATCTGGTCCCTCAAAGTTTAAAGTCTATCCAATTTAGCCTGGTGGTAGTGCCACACAACGCAGTGAAGGGTTCCTTCAATGTGCAGATGGGATTTAGTCTCCACAAATACTGTACGGTGGTCACTTCTACCAATTCTGTCATGGACAGATGCTTCCATGGCAGGCAGCTTGGTGAGAATGAGGTCAAGTGTGTTTTTCCCCTCACCATCTGCTGTAGTCCCAGTCTAGTAGCTATCTCCAGTAGGACATGACCAGCTCAGTCTGTGGTGGTACCACCAAGCCAATCTTGATGATAGATATTGAAGTCTCTTACCCAGAGTACACTTTGTGCATATACAGAATGGTACAATCCAGTGCTCATTGTTTCCAGTAGTGTATGTTAATGTTAAAACTCTTCTGGGAATTCCTAAGAGCATCACATTACTTTTTGCCATCTGTCAGCTCTCCATAAAGTAGCTCTTCTGTATTTTGTCTTTTTGTCATTCTTCTCACAAGTCATGTCCACCTGATTTGTGATTCTTTCAACAGACTGTAAATGTTGGGCAGATTAGTTTAGCACAGAACCAAGTATTTGATATCAAATATTCTGTACAGACAGAGCACGTGGAAATGGTTAAACATCTGTCATGTCTGCAGTACACCATGTTTTGCAAGCATAAAGTAGGTATGACCACAACACAACATCTCAAAAGATTAAAATATTAAAAACTACTTGGGCAGGTACATGGATTAAAAATGGTTTTGAGGGATATGGGCCAAATCCAGGCAAATAGGATGAGCTTAGATAAGAATAATCGTATATTTACGGTGGAAGTTGATCATTTCCTGATCAGTCAGGGTATAAAAGGATATGGTGTGAAAGCAGGTGTATAGCATTGAGTGGGATACCAGGTCAGCCCATGCAGCCGACTCAATGGGCTAAATGGCCTGATTCTGCTCCTATATCTTATGGTGTTAATAAGCATGGATCAGTTGGGCTGAGGTGCCTGTTTCCATGCTGTATGACTCTGACTCTATTCACTGTTGTAAACTATCCAGTTGAAATATGAGATGTTTCTCTAGGACAGGTGTTCCCAATAATACCATGGATCCCTACTATTAACCAAGGGTTCTGTTGACCTCAGGTTGGAAAATCTTGCTCTAAGGAATTGAGAGATATAGCAGAGCTATTGACACACAATGAAGGGTGGTTCACCTGTGCTTTCCTGAAGACTACAATATTTCCTTTTGTCTAGTCCATGTTGAAACTTAGGTTGTTTTTCTCACACTATTTGAAAGCCTCTTAACCTCCTCTCTGCACACCAACTCACCACTATTGCTGATGAGGCCACCCGCTGTACTATCATCAGCAAACTTGATGCAGTTTGAACTGAATCTGGCAGTGCAGTTGTGAGTCTGCAGTGTTAACAACAATGGACTGAGCAAAAAACCTGAGGGGCACCAGTGCTCAGTGTGATGGAGCCTGAGGTGTGACTGCCGACTCGGACTGGCAGGGTTTTTCTGTGAAGAAGTCCAAGATCAGTTACAGAGAGGGGTGTTAGGTCCTAATGAGGACAGTTTACTTTCCCGCCTGAGGGATGATCCTGTTAAGTGCTGAGCTGAAGTCAATGAACAACATCCTGGCCTTTGAGGCATCGGTTTCTAGGTGGGAAAGGAGGGAGGGGAGGGCAGAGACTATGGCATCAACTTTGGACTGGCTTGAGTGGTAGGTGAACTGGAAAATGTGACTGGAAGGCGGAATTTTATACAATCCATCACCAGCCACTCAAAACACTTCATGAATGTTGAAGTCAGTGCAACTGGGAGATAATTGTTTAAGACAGGTACTGTTGCTCTCTTCTGCATTGGAATGATAGTGGCTGCCTTGAAGCCAGCAGGGGCAGTGGGCCGTTTCAAGGATGTCAGTTACGACCTCTGTTAGGTGGGCCGCACAGCCCCTCTGCACCTGACCAGGTATGATGTGCAGCCCCAAAGTTTACTCTGCCTATGATCCTCCTCATCTCAGCTGCTGTCAAATAGGGTGCCCGTTCCTCTGGGGGAAAGATATCACAATATCAATATCACAAGATTCAATGCATCAAATTGTACATAGAAGGCATTCAGATTACCAGGAAGGGAGTCGTCACTGTCACTGACATGCATGAACGGACTTGTAATCGGTTAAGGTTTGTATACTTTGCCACATGCACCGCCTGTCCTAAGTGTCACAAAAATCTCTGTAGATTTTCTGTGCATACTCACACTTTGCCTTCCTGATGACACAGGTTTTGCTCACCTTAGAATCATCCTGTCCCGTTCTGAAAGCAGTGTCCTGATTGCTAAGCAATGCACAAACCTCTGCAATCAGCCATGGTATCCGGTTTGCCCTGGCAGCGTAGTCTGGGTTATTATCTGGGTGCGGGTAGTTGGGACTAGGCAGAATATCAGGTTGTCAAGGCCTAGATGGGCCAAAGGACGCGTTTCTATGTCATAGTACTTTATGACTAAACAGAGTTTAGTTTAGCAAAACTAGTTTAGCAGTGTTTTGTCTCCCAACCACACCTGAAACCTCGGGACATACAAAGCCTGCTGAGTGACATAGCAGGAACAAGTTGTACAAACAGCAAAGTACTAAAAGCCAAACAATCTGTTATTTTCTGTATTATCTGGGAGATAAACAAAGGCTAGGGCAGAGACTGTCTGCTGAAGCAACAGGGGATTGTTTTCATCCTATCTTAATAGAAATAGTCTTCAAACAAACATCATCTCCAAAAGGTGATGTGTCATGTGTAATGCCACAGCACTATTGTGGCAATGCCCCCTCAACCCCAACAGTGCACAATCTCAGCATTGCCCCACCCCCACACTGTAGCACTCTCTCAGCTCCGAAGATATTTTCCTTAATTACCTATGCCTAACCTAACTTTGAAACCTCGATCAAGCAATCCCTCCCTCTCTTGCTCCAAACAAATCCAGCCAATCTAAATTTGCCATTGACATGACAATAGGTGGAAGAGCTTGTTGCGAAGAGTACACTTGGAATCTACAACGTGATATAGACAGGCTGAGTAAGTGGGTGAAAACTTAGTAAATGGAGTTTAATGTGGAATTGTGTGAGGTCATACTCTTCAGCAAGACAACTGCGAAGGTAGAACTCAACAGGTCAGGCAGCATCTATGGAGAGGAATAAACAGTCAATGTTTCGGGTTGAAACTCTTTAGCAGGTCTCAGCCCAAAATGTCAACTATGTATTCCTCTCCACAGATGCTGCCTGACCTGCAGAGTTCCTCCAAAATTTTGTGTGTGTCACTTTGGATTTCTAGCAGCTGCAGAATCTCTTGTATTTGTGTTTGCAAAGGTAGAAGATTGCAGTTGAGATAATTATATAAGGGTTCATGTCTTTTATGCAGAAATAACAATAAATGAGTAGCAGATGCAATGCTTGTTTAGGAGGGTAAATGGTCATTTAATGATCATTCGACCATACATAAATACACATGAATACAGCCAAATGAAACATCGTTCCTCCGGGGCCAAGGTGCCACACACACTACCAAAAGTCATACAAAGCACAAGGCACATACAGAATACCAAGTAAACATACAATCACACAAAAAATATATAGCCCAAGTCCCTGAGTAACATGTCCTGTAAATTGATGGTGTATGGGTGTCATCGGTAAGAACAAGCAGTTCTGAGCGATCTGCAAATGAATGTATGTAGGCATGAACACATGCAATCCAGTTTGTCATTCCACTGATTGAACACTGGAGGGAAATACCAACAGGAAGGGCCAGCCCCTAACCCAGTATGGTCACTGCTCTATTGCAATAGTGTTGGTGTTTATAAAAGGGAATTATAATTACAATTATACGTGGCCACACCTGGTGTACAAAGGTACCCTTGTTTAAGGATATACTGGCTATAGAGGTAGTTCAAAAGAAATTTACTAGACTAATTCCAGGAGGAGAAGGTTAGACTCATAGGGCCATAAAGCACAGAAAGTGGCTTTGTCCCACCATATTGATGCAAAATATGCCAAGATCATGCTGAATGGCAGGGCAGGCTTGAAGCAGTTTATGATGGCACTGGACATGTTCAGTGACTACATAAGGAACTAAGGAAACTACTAAACACCTTATTAAAGTTAAAGTCTGTCCAGAGCCTTATAGGCTCATCAGCCTGGTGCTTATGCCTGTTTCCATGGCGAGAAATGACTGAGAGTATGCCAGTCTATCGCAAGGTTAACCCCCGGCATTTTGCCAGTACCCATTTTCAGCTGGGTGGACTGCAGCAATGCGTGGTTAAGTGCCTTGCTCAGGGACACAACACACTGCCTCGGCTTGGGCTCAAATTTACAACCTAGTCAAGATCAGGGAATGTCCTGATGTCAAATTGGCTTAAGCACTGGGCCAAATTGGAAAGGTTGGGTATGGGTTAAATTGTCTGGGTGGGGTTCAGGCCCCAGAACAGTTGGAGAGTTTTAAGCGCCAGGCCAGATTGGAAAGATCAGTGTGTGTCTGGACTGGAGGTGAAGCGAGGGCCGGTTCTGCCCAGTTATGCTCTCTGCTCCATGACATTTACTCACCTCCATGCTGAACTGAGGCTGTGGCCTGCTCCAGCTGCAGAGATGCCTGGTTTTGTGTCTTTTGGAAAACTTCAGTTCCGAAGCAATTTTTATTGCTTGTACAATTTGTTTTCTCCCTCTCTCTGTGCATTGGATGTTTGACTGTCTTTTTTCTTAATAAAATAGGTTCTTTTGACGTTTTGATGAATCTCAAGGTTGTATAATGGAGGGGAGGACAGAGGGAGTTGGGAGAGTGAGGGGGGAGGGGGGAGTGAGAGGGAGAAGAGGATGGGGAGAAGAAGAGTAGGAGGAGGGGAGAGAGAGGTTGGAGGGGGAAGAGGGGAGGAGGGTAGAAGGCGAGGAGGGACTGACTGACTGCCCTAAAGACAGGGGCTTGGAGTTGCAACACCATTAGACTGTAACATTTGGTACAGCGGGTTTCTGGTCTCCACTCAGTCACCTTTTTCTCCCACTCACTGGCGAGAGGGAGCCTGTCTGAGATACCCAAGGGTTAGTTTATGAACTAGTTTGATGGATTCGGGATCAAGGGCTTCTGCTACTGCTCACATAGTGCTGTGGTGGGGTCAGTGTTTCTGCTGGCACAGGTGGGGTGAGGGGATCAATTCTTTTATGAAAGAATTGTGTGAAGCGAAGGGGGAGCTTTGATGTTTCAATCGTTCTATGGGGATGTATGTCAGTTTGTCTGTGGACATATACTGTATACATAGTCTGATATTAAACATACTTTTATCTTTGAAATCCATGTTCTTTCTTCATAACTGAAGCATTGCATCCCAAGCCTCAGTGAAACTGTTCCATCTTATACTGTGTCTTGTGCTAAATCACTATCTCTTACATATCCTACACTCTTGGGTGGACAATTTCATTTATGGGAAAATCTAAACTAGTGGCTATGGTTTGAAAACAAGGGGTCAGCTCTTCCATAAAGTAAAAGGGCAAATCTTGAGAGTCTTTGGAATTCTTCTCCTTGTAGGCAATGGAGAAGCAAAGTATTTGAAAACTTCCAAAGCTCACCAAGACCGTGCATTCCATCTACAGCTCACTGAGACTGAACAGCCTGACTTTGCTCACCAATAGACGACATCCTGTCAACGTAGGAATCTCACTGACTTTTTCCTGAACTATCAATATGAAGATCTTATTTTCTACAAGGTGTCTTCACTGATTCAAACAACAGGTATTTGCTCATTGGTTGCTAAAATTTGACTGGACATTTAGAAGAAGAAAACAGGAAAGACAATTAATACTGAAATATTTTGTATTATATTCTTCATATTATTAGGACAAATCTTAAATACATCATAGAAAAATAGTTCAAAGTTTACAAAGATTTTAATTGTTAATACCTGGAGTCATTAAGATTTGAGTGAAACTTGCAATATGCTGCTTATCACTCGGAGCAGTAGTTGTAAACATCTCACATCACCATTATCTATCCAAGGCTAGAATAACTAGCGATGACTTGTTCCATGGTTGTAAAACTGTCTAGAAATTCCTCCTCTGAGATTCCATGTTTCACATACTGATGCACATAAGCCCTATAAGATAAAGTGAAAAAAAATTCTGAACAAAGATGTTTCACAATTTAGAGGATGTCCCTAAACATTAGGGATGTCTATGTTTCCTACTAAGGAAAATGTGGGAGTTGATTTGCCTACAAAGAGCAACATGATAAAAAAAATTAGAGAATATATTTTAGCAACATTTGTTGAGGGGTAAATATTGATCAATGTTGAAGAGCCTTTCTGCTCTACAGATGGTACCATGGACGAAATAAGTGACCTCAATTTAAGATCCATAGGAAAACAACTCTTGTAGGAGCACCCAGCATGAAATTTATGAAAACAAGAGAAAGTAAGGTTAAAACAAAGGAAATAAGAAAGCAAGGGATAATACATGGATGGGTTTGGTTTATAACTTCAATAATAGCGTCACATTGGAGAAAAATTACTCAAGAAATAAGAAGGGTTTGTTGTTAAGCCAATGTATTGATTGGAAGAAAGACAAAACAAAAATCAAATGACGAGTTTGCAAATGCGTTTGCTAGAGTGAAACTTCATGGAACAAACTAAGGAGCAAATTTTCTTGGATCTTATCTTTTTAATTAGTAATCTCCATCTTCTAAGGAGCCCACTTGTCAGAAAATCATATTAAGATAGAATTTAATATGTAGTCAAGCGGGAATGCAATAATCAGAAACCAAAATGAAACATAAATATAGACTACCACGTAGGTCTAGAAGGTAATAGATCTCAGAAAAAAAGGAAAAGGATTAATCTTTAAGATTTTGCCATTTAATTAAAAAATGATTGACATGTTACTTAGATAAAGAAAATGAGGATAACTAAGGAAAGGGTTAAGTCCAATAAAGGATAAAAGAGGGAATTAATGCTAGGAGTCAGAGAAATTGACTGAGGTATCAAATGAGCTCTTTGTGTCAGTATTTACTGAGAAGGTTATGAGGCCAGATGACCCTAAGACATAGGAGAGGAATTAGGCTATTTGACCCATGAAGTTCTGTCATTCCATCATGGCTGACTTATTATCCATTTCAACCCCATTCTTCTGCCTTCTTCCCGTAAACTTTGACGCCCTGACTTATCAAGAACTCATCAACCTCCACCTTAAGTATACTCAATATCTTAGCCTGCACAGCTGCTCATGGCAATGAATTCAACAGATACCCTACCCTCTGGCTGAAGAAATTCCTCCTTATCTCTGTTCTAAATGAACGTCCCTCAATCCAGGGGCTCCCAAATTTTAGCATCTATCAATGGGCTCATGGACCCCAAATTGGGAACCTTCATGTCTCATCTGAGGCTGTGCCCACTCATCCTAGACTCACTTACTATAGAAAACATCCTCTCCACATCCACTTTATCCAGACCTTTCAATATTTGATAGGTTTCAATAAGACAACCCCCCATCCCAATTCTTCTAAACTCTAGTGAGTACAGGTCCAAAGCCATCAAACACTCCTCGTACTGTATGTTAATCCTTTCATTCCCAGAATCATTCTTGTGAACTTCCTCTAGGTCCTCTCCAATGCCAGCATGTTATTTCTCAGATATAGAAACATAGAAAACATACAGCACAATACAGGCCCTTCGGCCCACAAAGCTGTGCCGAACGTGTCCTTACCTTAGAACTACCTAGGCTTTACCAATAGCCCTCTATTCTTCGAAGCTCCATGTACTTATCCAGGAGTTTCTTAAAAGATCCTATCAGTTCTGCCTCCACTACCTCCACCAGCAGCCCATTCCACGCATTCACCACTCTCTGCGTAAGAAAACTTACCCGACATCTCCTCTGTACCTACTTCTAAGCACCTTAAAACTATGCCCTCTCATGCTAGCCATTTCAGCACTGGGGAAAAGCCTTTGACTATCCACATGATCTACGCCTCTCATCATCTTGTAAATCTCTATCAAATCACCTCTCATCCTCTGTCGCTCCAAGGAGAAAAGGCCGAGTTCACTCAACCTATTCTCATAAGGCATGCTCCCCAATCCATGCAACATCCTTGTAAATCTCCTCTGCACCCTTTTTATGGTTTCCACATCCTTCCTATTAGTGAGGTGACCAGAATTGAGCACAGTACTCCAAGTGGGGTCTGACCAGGGTCCTATATACAGGCAGTCCCCGGGTTATGAATGAGTTCTGTTCCTGAGTCCATCTTTAAGTCAGATTTGCATGTAAGTCAGAACAAGTACATCCGGTATTATTTAGCATCAGTTAGTCAAACGTTTGCCTTAGTATATAGTATATATTTTACTTTTTTATGCATATAAAACACTTAAGAAATGTATGTATTCCAATAATTAAACCACTGCAGTGCTTAGTAATAATTCTAGCTTTCATCGGGGCAGGGCCCTTCACATGCTCCATTATTCTCACTTTGTCCTTTAAAATTTTTCCCATCATCGACCAACTGTAGCCTAACGCTTTTCCAATGACCAATGGCGTTTCACCTCTTTCCAAACGCTTTATTATTTCTACTTTATTTTCAATCACGATCGCTTCCCATCAACGGAACAGAAACACTGCAGGCTGCAGGTCTGACCTCCGCTGGCTCCCGAGGTCCGCTGGGTCCTAAGGACCACCGCACTGAATTCTCCGGGTCTGAAAGTCCACTGCACTAGGACAGGTTAACTGGGACAAGTGGGGGCTGTGCTGGGTTTGGGTACTGTATTTGATCCTCTACAATATTCCGCATGGGAATTTAAACTGGAGGTGGCAGAGTTTTTTTTTACGAGGTCAAGTTGCGAGCTTGACATCAACCCGGCATAGATGGTATGGGAGTCACTAGATCGACATCAACCCAGCACGGGAGCGGCCTGTCACTGGATCAAACTTGGGAAACTGCGTTCTCGAGCCCGGCGCTGATCTCACTGCGCCACCAACTGACCGGAACCGGGGGGATGGGGGCGGGGTCAGGGTGAATCTTGCTAAGAAAAATTTAAGCCAAATACAAAGTTAAACACTCAACACAGTGTCAATGGCAGTGACTTAAAATGGCGGACGGCGTTCTCCTTCCTCGGTTCGAGAGTATGAGTTGTCTGTAAGTCGGACGTTCGTAACTCGGGGACTACCTGTAGCTGCAACATTATCTCTCGGCTCTTAAACTCAATCCCACGGTTGACGAAGGCCAATGCACCGTATGCCTTCTTAACCACAGTCAACCTGTGTAGCAGTCCTGTGGACTTTGACCCCAAGATCCCTCTGATCCTCCACACTGCCAAGAGTCTTACCATTCTATATTCTTATATTCTGCCATCATATTTGACCTACCAAAATGAGCCACCTCACATTTATCTGGATTGAACGCCACCTGCCACTTCTCAGCTCAGTTTTGCATCCTATCAATGCCCCGTTGTAACCTCTGACACTGTCCACAACACCTCCAACCTTTGAGTCATCAGCACATTCACTAACCCATCCCTCCGCTTCCTCATCTAGCTCATTTATAAAAATCATGAAGAGTAAGGTTCCCAGAACAGATCCCTGAGGCACACCACTGGTGACTGACCTCTATGCAGAATATGACCCATCTACAACCACTCTTTGCCTTCTGTGGGCAATCCAGTTCTGGATCCACAAAGCAATGCCCCCTTGGATCCCATGCCTCCTTACTTTCTCAATAAACCTTGCATGAGGTACCTTATCAAATGCCTTGCTAAAATCCCAAAATTTGGCCCCAAACTGGCCAATGCCTTATACAGTCTCAGCAATAGAGGATGTTTAAAGGTAGTGTAGGACATGCTAGTGTGCAGGGAGATTTTGAGATTATGGAGCAGATTGGATAAGACCCTAGGACTTGATAGCGTATATCCCAGAATTTTAACAGAAGCAAGTGAGCAGATTGTTGGGGTTTGACAAGGGCCTTTGTGTTCTCACTAGCAATAGGCAAAGTCACTGAGGACCAGAGAGTAGCAAATGTGCCTTTTTCCAAAAAGGAAGTAGGGGTAATCCAGGTAATTACAGACTAGTGAGACTTGCATCAGCAGTAGGGAAAATACGGTATTGAAGAGGATTCAGAGGGATAGGATTTATGTGCATTTGAAAGGCATGGCCTGCGTAGGGACAGTCAGGATAGTTTTATGCAACCCATTTTAATTCCACTTCCCACTCCCATTTTGCTATGTCAATCCATAGCTTCCTCTACTGTCGCAATGAAGCCACACTCATTTTGGAGAAACAACACCTTATATTCTCTCTAGGTAGCCTCCAACCTGATGGCATGAACATTGATTTCTTGAAATTCCAGTAATGCCCCCCCAACCCCCCACTCTCTCCTTCACCAGTCCCCATTCCCTTTTCCCTCTCTCACCTTATCTTCTTGACTGCCCATTACCTCCCTCTGGTGCTCCTCCCCTATTTTCTTTCTTCCATGGCTTTCTATCCCCACCTATCAGATTCCCCCTTCTCCAGCCCTGTCTCTCTTTCACCAATTAACTTCCCAGTTATTTAATTCATTCCTCCCCTTATCACCTATCACCTTCTGGTTCTTTCTCCCCTCCCCCACCTTTTAAATCTATTCCTCAGCGTTTTTTCTCCAGTCTCAGCCTGAAACGTCCACTGTACTTTTTCCATTGATGCTGCTTGATCTGCTGAGTTCCTCCAGCATTTTGTGTATGTTGCTTGGATTTCCAGCATCTGCAGATTCTCTCTTGTTGGCTTTGTGTAAGGCAGGCCATGCCTTATAAACTTGAATGAGTTGTTTGAGGAGGTGATAAAGGAGCATGATGAGGGTAAGGCAGAGGACTTTAGCAAGGAATTTGATAAAGTTCCCCATGCAGGGCTCATTCAGAAAATAAGGACACCTGGAATCCAAAGAGACCTTGGTTTCAGGATCCAGAATAGGCTTGACCTCAAAAGGCTAAGGGTGGTTGTGGATGGTACACATTCTGCATGGAGGACGGTGACCAGTGGTGTTCTACAGGGATTTATTCTGGGACCCCTCCTTTCTGTGATTTTTAAAAATGACCTGGATGAGGAAGTAGAAGGGAGGGTTAGTACGTTTGCTGATGATACAAATGTTGGGAGTGTTGTGGATAGTGTGGAGGGCTATCAGTGGTTACAGCAGGACGTTGATAGAATGCAGAACTGGGCTGAGAAGTGGCAGTTGGAGTTCAAACCAAATAAGTGTGAAGTGTTTCACTTTGGTAGGTCAAATATAATGGCAGAATATAATATGCTCTCATGGTAGGTTGATTCAGAAGGTAAAGATGTATAGGATCCAATGTGAATTGAAAGCTTGGATTCAGAACTGGCTAGCTCATAGAAGACAGATAGTAGAAATGGAAGGCAGTTATTCAGGCTAGAGCTAGGGTCATTGTTGGAGCCTCTGCATCAAGATCAGCACATTGTTGGCTGAATGGACTGTCCAGTATCAGACCATAAGATCATAAGACATATGAGCAGAATCAGGCCACTTGGCCCATCAAGTTTGCTCCACCATTCAATCGTGGCTAATCCTTTTTTCCCCTCTTCAGCCCCACTCCTTGGCCTTCTCCCCCTAACTTTTGATGCCATGTCTAATCAAGAACCAATCACCTCTGCCTTAAATACACCCAATAACCTGTCCTCCACAGCTGCCTGTGGTAATACATTCCACAAATTCACCACCCTCTGGCTAAAGTAATTTCTCTGCATCTCTGTTGGATGCCCCTCTATCCTAAGGTTGTGCCTTTTTGTCTCTTGTCCTTAACTCCCCCACCATGGGAAACATTCTTTCCACATCAACTCTGTCTAGGCCTTTCAACATTCAAAAGGTTTCACACTCCCATTCTTCTAAATTCCAGTGAGCACAGATCCAGAGCTATCAAGTGACCCTTGTATGATAACCCTTTCTTTCCCAGAATAATCCTTGTGAGGCTCCTCTGAACCCTTTCCAATGCTAGCAAATCTTTTCATAGATGAGGAGCCCAAAACAGTTCACAATACTCAAGGTGAAACATCACCAGTGCTTAATAAAGCCTCAGCATTACATCCCTGTTCTTGTATTCTAGATCTCTTGAAATGAATGTTAACATTGCATATGGCTTATCACCAACTCTACCTGCAAGTTAACCTTTAAGGTCTCCTGCACGAGGACTCCCAAGTCCCTTTACATCTCAGATTTTTGGATTTTCTCTCGTTTAAAAAATAGGCTGCACATTTATTTCTACTACCAAAGCGCATGACCATGCATTTTCCAACATTGAATTTCATTTGCCACTTTCTCGCCCGTTTTCCTAATCTGTCTAAGTCCTTCTGCATCCTACCCGTTTCCTTAGCACTACCTGCCATTCCACTATTTTTGATATCATCTGCAAATCTGGCAACTAAGCCATCTATTCCATCAGCTAAATCATTGTTATACAGCATAAAAAAGAAGTCCCAACAACCGATCACTGCAGAACACCAGCAGTCACTGTCAGCCAACCAGAAAAGGATCCTTTTATTCCCACTCACTGCCTCCTACCAATCAGCCAATGCTCTAACCATGCCAGTAAATTCCTGTAATGCCATTGGTAAGCAGCCTCATGTATGGCAACTTGTCAAAGGCCTTCTGAAAGTCCAAATATACAACATCCACAGTATTTCTTTTATATATCCTATGTGTAATCTCCTCAAAGAATTCAAACAGGTTCATCAGGCATGATCTTTCATTAAGAAAACTATGCTGACTTTGTTCTATCTTGTCCTGTGTCACCAAGTACTCCATCAGCTCATCCTTAACAATTGACTCCAACATCTTCCCAACCACTGAGATCGAGAACAGATCTATAATTCCTTTCTGCTGCCTTCCTCCTTTCTTAAAGAATGGAGTGACATTTGCAATCTCCCAGTCCTCTGGCACCATGTCAGAGTCCAATGACTTTGGAAGATCATTACAAATGCCTCCACAATCTTTACCACTACCTGTTTCAGAATCCTAGGGTGCAGTTCATCTGGTTCAGTGACTTATGTACCCATAGGTCTTTCAGTATTTTGAGCACCTTCTCTCTTGTAATCGTAACTGCACTCACTTCTTTTTCTTTGCATCCTTCAACATCTGGCACACTGCTATAGTCTTACACAGTGAAGACAGATACAAAATACTCATTTAGTTCATCTTCCATCTCCTTGTCCTCTATTATTATTTCTCCAGCCTCTTTTTCTGGTGGTCCTACATCTACTCTCATCTCTCTTTTACTTCTTACATACTTGAAAAAGCTTTTACTATTCACTTTGATATCATTTGCTTGCCTGTTTCCATATTTCATCTTTTCTGTGGGTTGTCACCTTATCGTGGTGGAGAAGCTTGTATGGTCTTGAGATCCCAAGAGACATGCCATCAGGAGCTATGCTCCTGGTAGGGTCACCCATGGCGGTAAGGTCAAGGGTGAGGTCCCTGACAAAGAACAGTCCAACCAAGACCTCAATGGTTAAACAGGCAGACAAAGTTACTTCAGACTCAATGGCTGTGAAGGCAGATGAAGGCTACAGCAGATCTATCAGCTCCAATCATCGTAGTTTCCATGTCATTGAAATCAGTTGGTTCATTTGTGAAGTATCGTGTGCTTCTTGGAGTGCAACATCTAGTACATGTTAAACAAATAGATGCACAGGTGTCTTCGCTCTGTGATAGATTAACTGAATGAAGACCATCATCCTCGACCTCAAGGGATAGCCATGATGACTTTTCCCTCCTAATAATTCTTTTAGTTGCTCTAGGTAGGGTTTTGAAACCTTCCCAATCCTCTATCTTCCCACTAAATTTAGTTTTGTTGTATGCCCTCTCTTTTGCTTTTACATTAGCTTTGACCTCCCTTGTCAGCCACGGTTGTACTATTTTGAATCCTATTATACTGTTCTACATTCTATTTAAAACAACATTGTAAAATTCTCTGTGAATGCATATTCCTTTGAGAAGTAAGAAGTTCCATGGAAGTGAAACTAAAGATAACATAAAGTTGCCAAAAACTAGAGTTTGAGAGTGAGTGGATGCAGCAACAACTAACCTAAAAATTAATAAAGGGGTGGAGAAAGACCATGAAAATAAAGCAGAGTAGAAATTAAATAGTTAAGTAGAGAAAAGTAACCATCCATTGGATACTATGGCAGGAAAAACTATCTTGGAGAATAAACAAATACAAATAAATACTTTGTCATCACAGCACACAGCACAGTATAGTCAGCAGAAATAGGAGAGGGAGGAAAGCAAAGGTTGATTGATGGCCAAGAAATGGCACAGATGGACTTTAACCTGGACAACTCTGCACTTTGAGAGGTCAAATGTAAAGGGAACTTATATGGTTAAAGAGCATTTCCGAGCATTGATCTACAGACAGATCTTGGGGTTCAAGTCCATTGGTCCCTGAAAGTAATAACACAAGTAGATAGAAATGTAAAGGGGGCAATAGTTGCCTTCATCAGTTTGGATGTTAAGTATAAAAATCAGGAAGTCATGTTGCAGCTGTATTAATCTTTGCTTAGGCTACAATTGGAATACTGTGTGCTGAGAAACCATTTCCTGTCAGTGGGGAGGTAGTAAAGGCAAATACGATTACAGTTAAAAGGCATTTGGCCAGACACTTGAATAGGAAAGACATATAGAAATATGAGCCAGTTGCAGACAAATGGAATTAGCATAGGCAAGCATCACAGTCAGCATGGATGAGATGGGCTGAAGGGCCCACTTCTGAGATTCTAGGATATAATGATGAGTAGTACAGTGATTTTTTAAAAAATTTATTCATTTGGGGATGTGGGTGTCGCCAGTTAAGCCAGCATTTATTGCCCATCTTTAGTTGCCTTTGAGAAGGCGGGGATGAGCTGCCTTCTTGAACCTCAGCAGTTCCTGAGGTGTAGGTATACCCGCAATGCTGTTAGTGAAGGAATTCCATGACTGTGGCTTTACCAGGATGACGTCTCATATTGAGGTATATCTGGTGTTGTTCTCGGTATGCCCCCCTGTACTCTTCATTGAACCAAGCTTGATCCCCTGGCCTGGTGGTAACATTAAGAGTTGTGGGAAATGTCAGGCCATGGGGTTACAGATTGAGTACAATTCTGCTGCTGCTGATGGCCCATAGCACCTCATAGATGCCTGGTCTTGAGCTGCTAGATCTGTTTGAAGTCTATCCCATTTAGCACGGTGATAGTACCACACAATACGGTGGAGGGTTTCTTCAATATGGAGATGGGATTTCGTCTTCACAAATACTGTGCAGTGGTCACTTCTACCATTGCTGTCACGGACAGATGCTTCTGTGGCAGGCAGGTTGGTGAAAATGAAGTCAAGTGTGTTTTTCCCTTTTGTTGGTTCCCTCACCACCTGCTGTAGTTCCAGTCTAGTGGCTATGTCCAGTAGGACTCTACCAGCTTGGTCTGTGGTGGTACTACTGAGCCACTCTGTGATGAACATTGAGGTTCTCCACCCAGCATACATTCTGTTCCCTTGCCACCCTCAATGCCTCTTCCAAGTGCTGCTCAACATGGAAAAGTACTAATTCATCAGCTTACGGTATATGGTAATCAGCAGGTTTCCTTGCCCATGTTTAACATGGTGCTATGAGATTTCATGGGGTCCAGAGTCAATGCTGAGAGTTACCATGGCAACTTCCATTGTGCCATCACCTCTGCTAGGTCTGTCCTGCCAGAGAGACAATACATACCCAGGAATGGTGACGGTGTGGAGTCCCGAATGTTAACTGTAAGGTATGATTCTGCCTGTACAAACTGACTAGTCTGTGAGACAGCTCTCCCAACTTTGGCACGTCCCCAGAGGTTAGTAAGGAGGGTCAACAGAGCTGGTTTTGTCATTGTCGTTTCCAGTGCCTAGATTAATGCCGGGTTATCCGACCAGATTTATTCCTTATTATTTTCTTTTTAGCAGTTGGATACAACTGACTGGCTTGCTAGACAATCTCAGAGGACATTTAAGAGTCAACCACATTACTGTGGGTCTGGAGTTACATACAAGCCAGACCAGGAAAGGACAGCAATATTCCTCCTCTAAAGGACATTAGTGAACATTAGGTATTCAAGTAGAGCCTGTTAGCGTAGTCTTAAGGAGCACTAAACTCTATTCTTGCTTCTGTTTCTTTTTTTTTTAATTTTAAAGAATAAATAATCTCAAGTCTAAATACTGGCATTAGACAGCACAGCATCACGAGTATCATGGAATATGCAGACTCAGGTATCTATCCAACGTGCATGCGCTCAAAAGTGGTAAGCTTCCAACACTGACAGCTTTAGCTATCGATAGCTAGTCTACGGTAGAAACAGATTCTGTTGTTACAGAATGGAACGGAGGGTCAAAGGGATGACATCAAAGGGGCAATAAAATAAATAATATATGAAAGAGTAAATGAACGGCAGAATACTAGATAGGAAACATGTCATTTGACTTGTCAAATTGGCACCAACCTGGAGGCAAACATGTCCCAAGCTTTATTGATTGCACAGTCCAGAGGTTTCAGGAGACACTGGCTATTGCTGACAAGAGTGGCTGATTTCTCATACTTATTGAAGGGTACAGAGGTTCTCCAGAGATTGAAGGCAGTATCCACAGGCATCCAGGAAGTGTACAGTGCTCGATCCTGAAAACTGCCTGAAAAAGCAATATCATTAAACAAGGAGCCTGTGGCTATTTTAGATAAGTCACATATAATCAATCAAGAACTCCAAAATGCAAAGACTCAAGTCAGTTATTGTACTGCATTTTAGTTACTCAAATCATAAAACATTTTAAAAAAGCCAAAATATGCTGCAGCTCATGGCAATCAATACGAGTAGGCTGTTTTCCCTATGTGAAAGGTGTACATGATCTTAACAATCCCAAATTTCCTGTATTGGACGTTGGTGATAGGTTTCTAACATTAAATTCAGATTTGGTATGTACTGCAACAAAAGATTTAAAACTTGCATTACTATTAGTATTAACAGAAATGTAGCTGTATGACTGTTAGATCAGTTCATCAGACTGCTCTTCATCTTGAAGATAACTTAAATAACATGATTATCAGTAAGTTACGTTTGATGTATAGTCCTGCTATTGTTTTCACCTGCATCAGCTTCCTGAACATCTTTCCCTCGCAATATCAGTAGGTTGGCCAGAGACATATTGACATGCAGTTCTTTATTTTGTGAAACTCTTGCAGCTGGGGGAAGACCTATCAGGGGAAGTTTCACTCGCCAGTCAATACCTGAAAACAGAAATGGAACCTTAAAACAATGATAAAAAATACACTCATTTAATTCAATTCAAGTTTAATTGTCTTTTAATCATACGTGTCTGAATACAGCCAAATGAGCTAGTGCTCATAAGGGGTCAAGGTGAAAAACTTACTATCAACAATCACCTACAGTACAGCACACACAAGATAGCAAGCAGAAATGGTATCACAATCAAGGAATAAAAGAGTCCCAAAACTCGCATTACCAATCGACCACAATAGAACCCATCTCCAGCCAAGCGAACACCGGGGGGGGAGGGTCAGCAACAATTCCATTCTGGAGTTGTGCCACACATCCCCCAGTGGTACGCAACAGCCCTGACTAACCACACACCCCCAGCCCAGATGACACCCAGCCCTCACACATACGAGAAAACAAACCCATATATATATGTATCTGTAAACTATGATGATGCAGAATGATGTAGAACCCCCCAGCCCATCTGCCAACCACAACAGAGTGCGCTAGCTCTGATGCCTGCCGGGTGACAACGCAGTTCTAGGCCCAGTCAAGCACATATAGAATATTAGTAAAAACATAATCACACAAACATAAATGTATACAGTCTAGAGCTCTCAGTCCATTTGAAATCTTTAGTTGACTACAGCTATGTCACGCTTCCCCCAGTGGAGCACTCCGGCTTGGACACCTTTCTTCCCATGGCTTGAGGCACAGCCAAAAAATACCTGCAGTCTGCCACAGCAAAGCTCATCTTCTGCCAAGCAAAATCCTGGGAGGGCAGCACTGACTCCGTTCTGGACATCACACCACACTGTCTCCAACGATACACAACAGCATTGCCTCCTCAATCTAGGTGACTGCAAACAGGCAATACCAAGACTTGAGGCCTAGTTCCTACTACTATGGCCAGGCAGCTCCTCCATGGCCCCTGCTCTCATCTAGTGAATCAGCGAATTCAACTTGCAGCATACCACATTAACAATGAAGACCATAAAACATAGGAGCAGAATTAGGCCATTCAGTCCATCACATCTGCTCCACCATTCCATCATGGCTGATTTGGGATGCAACTCAACTTAATACACCTGACTTCTTGCCATATCCTTTGATGTCCTGACTGATCAAGAATCTATCAACTTCCACCTTAAATATACCCACAGACTTGGCCTCCACTGCAGTATGTGGCACAGCATTCCACATTCCCTTCTATTTGGCTATAAAAATTCCTCCTTACCTCTGTTCTAAAACATTGCCTCTCAGTTTTGAGGCTGTGCCCTCTGGTTCTGAATACCCCACCACAGGAAATATCCTCTCCACATCCCCCTATCTAGTCCTTTCAACGTTGGGTAGGTTTCAATGAGATCCTCACTGAATTCATCCAAATTCCAGTGAGCACAGGTCCAAAGCTGCCAAACACTCCTCATATGTTAACCTCTTCATTCTTGGAATCATCCTCGTGAACCTCCTCTGGACTCTCTCCAATGACAACACATCCTTTCTGAGATACGGGGCCCGAAACTGTTGACAATACTCCAAGTGTGGCCTGACTAGAGTCTGATAAAGGCTCAGCATTAATTGAATTGAATTGAATTGACTTTATTACTTATATCCATCATATACATGAGGAGTATAAATCTTTACATTACATCTCCATCTAAATGTTGACTTCAGGAGAGCACAGAGCGACCACCCCGCTGAATATCGATGGCTTCTCGGTAGAGATCGTTAAGAGCACCAAATTTCTTGGTGTTCACCTGGCGGAGAATCTCACCTGGTCCCTCAACACCAGCTCCATAGCAAAGAAAGCCCAGCAGCATCTCTACTTTCTGCAAAGGCCGAGGAAAGTCCATCTCCCACCCCCCATCCTCATCACATTCTACAGGAGTTGTATTGAGAGTATCCTGAGCAGCTGCATAGTGAGGTCAGCTGAGAAGATCATCGGGGTCTCTCTTCCCGCCATTATGGACATTTGAATCCAAGATGGCGGCATGATGCAGCTTGCAGCGGCCACTCCAGAGTTGATTTATCTGTTATTTGTGAAGCGGGATGCCATGCACAATCATAATCGGATGAAAAATGGACGTAGGAGCACGGAGGAACATCTGAAAATCTCCAGGAAGACCTTATTCGTTGCTGCTGTAGGAAGTTCACATCTACAGATGTACTGGGCTGTCCGCACCACTCTCTGCAGAGTCCTGTGATTGGAGGAAGTACAGTTCCCATACCAGGCAATGATGCAGCCGGTCAGGGTGCTGTCAATTATGCTCCCACAGAAAGTTCTTAGAATTTGGGGGCGCACACCAAACTTCTTCAACCATCTGAGTTGAAGGAGGCACTGTTGTGCCTTTTTCACCACACTCAGGTTTGTACATACCACTTGAGGTCCTCAGTGATGTTTATGACAAGAAACTTAGAGCTGCTCACCCTCTCAACCCCAGATCCACTGATGTCAATAGTGGTTAGCCTGTCTCCATTCCTCCTGTAGTTCACAACCAGTTCCTTTGTTTTTGCAATGTTGAGGGAGATTGTTTTCTTGACATCACTGTGTAAGGCGATGACTTCCTCTCTGTAGGCTGCCTCATTGTTATTTAAGATCAGGCCAATCAGTGCAGTGTCACCTGCAAATTTATTTAGCAGATTGGAACTGTGGGTGGTGACACAGTCATGGGTATACAGAGAGTAAAGGAAGGGGCTTAGTACACAGCTCTGAGGGGCACCTGTGTTGATGGTCAGAGAAGTGTAGGTAAGGGAGCCCACTCTTACCACCTGCCGGCGATCTGACAGGAAGTCCAGGATCCAGCCACACAAGGCAGGGTGAAGGCTGAGGTCTCTAATTTTCTTGTTGAGCCTGGAGGGATTTATTGTGCTGAATGCTGAACTGTAGTCCAAGAACAGCATTCTCACATAAGCATCCCTCACATTATCTACTTATCTTCTATTCCCCTTCAAATAAATGCCAACATTGCATTTGCCTTCTTTACCACAGACTCAACCTGTAAATTAACCTTCTGGGAGTCTTGTACAAGGACTTCCAAGTCCCTCTGCAACTATGATGTTTGAATCTTTTCCCCATTTAAATAATAGTCCATATTATTGTTTATTTTACCAAAACGCATTATTGTACATTTCCCAACACTGTACTCCATCTGCCAGGTTTTTCTGCCCATTCCTCCAATTTGTCTAAGTCCTTCTGCAATCCCATTGCTTCCTCAGCACTACCTACCCCTCCACCTACCTTCATATCATCTGCAAACTTTGCCACAAAGCCATCAATTCCATTATCTAAATCACTGATAAACAATGTGAAAGGCAGCGGTCCCAATACTCACCCCTGAGGACCCCCAAAACCGACAGCCAACCAGAAAAGGCCCCTTTTATTCCCACTCGCTGCCTTCTGACTGTCAGCCATTCTTCTATCCATGCCAGTATCTTTCCTGAAACACCACAGGATTTTACCTTGTTAAGCAGCCTCATGTGTGGTATCTTATCAAATGCCTCCTGAAAATCTAAAGTAAATGACATCCACTTTGTCCACCCTGTTATTTCTTCAAAGAACTTTAACAAATTTGACAGGCAAGATTTCCTTTTACAGAAACCATGCTGATTTTGACTTATTTTATCATTAGTCTCCAAGTACCTCGAAACCTCATCCTTAACACTCTCCCAATCACTGAGGTTAGGCTAACTGGCCAATAATTTCCTTTCCTTTGCCTTCTTCCCTCCTCAAAGGGTAGAGTGTCCAAAGAGGTCTTGCAATTACAAGAAAAAATGACCAAGACGGCCACTTGCTATTTGACCGTAAGCCTCCATCGACCCAGGCAGCAGCAAGTTGCTCAACTCCTTTATTATCTCTGCCAGCAAGTACCTCACTGATGGTGCAGACCTGCAGTACTTTATGTGTTAATGTATAGCAGGAACTTGCAATCATTAGAAGTATGTTTAAGTGGAACCGTAGCACCTATTGTTGACCCCTTAGAAGCCGCTGCAACCCAACGCTGCCACCTTGCCGGAACAGTACAAAGTCATACAGCAAAGTAGCACAGACACAGGCCATTTTGTCTAACCAGTCCATGCTGATCCAGCTAGTTCCAAGTTTCTTTGTTCCGGTCACATCTCTCCAGTCTCCGTCCCCCCTCCCCCCTCACTCCTACACACCTGTATGGAACAAGCTTGAGGATGGAACAATTTTTCTTTCTTTTTTAAAGCTAATCTGTTTGCTCGTACTTTTTTGCTCGCATTGCTCAGAATCTAACGGTTCGAATATGGTCCTCTAAAGTGCCTTGACACATTTTGCTTTGTGAAAGGCACTATATATAAATAAAAGTTGTGATTATAGGTATCGTTTTAAAATCAAGGAATTCTGAATGACATTAAGCAGTAAAGAGAAGAAGACTGTTTCTCTTAATGTTTGATGTGCTTTTCCATTGTCAAAGTTAAAACAAATGCAAGCATTTGTCAAAAGCAACATACCACTGTCAACAGACATTAAATCTGATATTAAAACATTGCAAGACATTTGAGAGGTTTCATGCAGAAACAGTTGATATTTATTACTGTGACCTTCAGAACTGGAAATATATTGAGAGTAACCAGCTTTTCTCACCTTTGATCACATGTCTCTCATAACTTGTTTTCACAGCCACAGTAATTATTTCAGTGACAGTATCTGGTGCTAATTTACTCTGCAAGGCATTCTGTTCTTCCTGTTTTATATGTATGCACAATTACTGATATTCTTAAGGAATTCAGAGTTCTATAATCTAATTGAGTACTGATCACCAGAAGGGTAAGTTGTAATGAGAATATTGTGCCTCTGCATTGGGATACAGATAGATTGAATGTTTAGTGAAAACTTGGCAAATGGAGTTTGTGCGTTTCAGTTATTTAATTGGAAAAAGACTGCAAATAAGTGAAGTACAGAGGGAATGAAGGGTTATATATTAAGCGGTTTGAATTGGGCACGATTGTGCAAGCACGTGGAGGTCGGCCAGTGAGAACAGCGGGAAGAGTTTAAAAGTGAACAGAGTTGAAAAGGTGGCGGTTATTTCTTCAGTGGTTTGAACAGGGTATGACTACACAAGCGCATTGAGGTCGGCCAGTGAGAACAGCGGGAAGAGTTTAAAAAGAAGACAGATTTACAGAGCAGGCAACGGAGTAGTGGGAGGCAGAGTAGGAAGGCTTTGGCTCAGTGGGGCTTTGGCGATGAAGGGTTGAGGCCAGGGAGGTTATCTGTTTAAAATAAAGACAGAAAGTATCTGTGTGAGGCTGGTTTTCTGTGCTTGGTGTCAGATGTTGGAGGTCCTGGAGACTCCCGGCCTCCCGGCCAATCACATCTGCAACAGCTGCGTCGAGCTGCAGCTCCTTAGAGACCGCATTAGGGAACTGGAGTTGCAGTTCGATGACCTTCGTCTGGTCATGGAGAGTGAGGAGGTGATAGAGAGGAGCTATAGGTAGGTAGTAACACCAGGGCCTCAGGAGACAGAGAAATGGGTAATAGTCAGGAGAGGGAAGGGGAAGAGTCAGGTACTAGAGAGTACCCCAGTGGCAGTCCCCCTTTAACAATAAGTACTCCTGCTTGAGTACTGTTGGAGGGGATGGCCTACCTGGGGGAAGCAACAGTGGTCGCGCCTCTGGTACAGAGTCTGGCCCTGTGGCTCAGAAGGGGAGGGAAAGGAAGAGGATGGTAGCAATGATAGGGGGCTCTATAGTCAGGAGGTCAGACAGGTGATTCTGTGGACGCAGGAAAGAAAGTCGGATAGTAGTTTGCCTCCCAGGTGGCAGGGTTCAGGATGTTTCTGATCGCGTCCACGATATCTTGAACTGGGAAGGAGAACAGCAGAGGTCATGCTACATATTGGTACCAACAACATAGGTAGGAAACGACTACAGGGAGTTAGGAAAGAAGTTGAGAAGCAGGTCCGCAAAGGTAGTAATTTCAGGATTATGCCTGTGGCACGTGACAATGAGTATAGGAATAGAATGAGGTGGAGGATAAATGCGTGGCTGAGGGATTGGAGCACGGGGCAGGGATTGAGATTTTTGGATCATTGAGACCTCTTCTGGGGCAGGTGTGACCTGAACAAAAAGGACAGGTTGCACTTGAATCTCAGGTGGACCAATATCCTGGTGGGAAGGTTTGCTAAGGTCATTGGGGAGAGTTTAAACGAGAATTGCTGGGGGGTGGGAACTGAGGAAAGGGAGGTTGGCTCACAAATAGGGAAAGCTTGGAGACAGTGCAAAAGGGAGGATAGGCAGGTGATAGAGAAGGGACATGCTCAGTCTGATGGTTTGAGATATCTCTCTCTTAATGCAAGGAGTATCATGAATAAGGCGGATGAGCTTAGAGCGTGGGTCAGCACTTGGCGCTATGATGTTGTGGCCAGTACAGAGATTTGGATGGTGCAGGGGCAGGAATGGCTACTTCATGTGCAAGGCTTTAGATGTTTCAGAAAGGATAGGAAGGGAGGCAAAGGAGGTGGGGGGTGTAGCACTGTTGATCAGAGGTAGTGTCACGGCTAAAGAAAAGGAGGAAGTCATGAAGGGGTTGTCTACAGAGTCTCTGTGGGTGGAAGTTAGGAATAGGAAGGGGTCAATAACCTACTGGGTGTTTTTTATAGACCACCCAATAGTAACGGGGACATCGAGGAGCAGATAGGGAGAGAGATTCTGGAAAGGAGTAAAATAATAGGGTTGTTGTGGTGGGAGATTTTAATTTCCCAAGTATTGATTGGCATCTCCCTAGAGTGAGGGGTTTAGATGGGGTGGAGTTTGTTAGGTGTATTCAGTAAGGTTTCTTGACACAATACAAGGAGACTGTACTTGATCTGGTATTGGGAAATGAACCTGGTCAGGTGTCAGGTCTCTCAGAGGCAGAGCATTTTGGAGATAGTGATCACAATTCTGTATACTTTACCATAGCATTGGCGATGGATAGGAACAGACAAGTTAGGGAAATGTTTAATTGGAGTAAGGGGAAATATGAGACTATCTGGCAGGAACTTGGAAGCATAAATTGGAAACAGATGCTCTCAGGGAAATGTATGGAGGAAATGTGACAAATATTCAGGGGATATTTGCATGAGGTTCTGAGTAGGTACATTCCAATATAACATGAAAAAGATGGTAGGGTACAAGATCCGTGGCATACAAAAGACTTTTGTAAATCTAGTCAAGAAAAAAAGAAGAGCTTACAAAAGGTTCATAAAACTAGGTAGTGATAGGAATCTAGAAGATTATAAAGCTAGCAGGAAGGAGCTTAAGAATGAAATTAGGAGAGCCAGAAGGGGCCATGAGAAGGCACTGGCAGACAGGATTAAGGAAAACCCCAATGCATTCTACAGGTATGTGAAGAACAAGAGGATAAGGCATGAGAGAATAGGACCAATCAAGTGTGACAGTGGAAAAGCGTGTATGGAACTGGAGTAAGTAGCGGGGAAACTTAATGACTACTTTGCTTCAGTATTCACTACAGAAAAGGATCTTGCAGTCGGGATAACTTGCAGTGGACTGAAAAGCTTGAGAATGTAGATATTAAGGAAGAGGATATGCTGGAGCTTTTGGAAAGCATCAAGTTGGATAAGTCTCCGGGACCAGATTGGATGTACTCCAGGCTACTGTGGGAAGCGAGGGAGGAGATTGCTGAGCCTCTGGCAATGATCTTTGCATTATCAATGAGGATGGGAGTGTTTCTGGAGGATTGGAGGGTTGTGGATGTTGTTCCCTTATTCAAGAAAGGGAGTAGAGATAGCCCAGGAAATTATAGGCCAGTGAGTCTTACTTCAGTGGTTGGTAAGTTGATGGAGAAGATCCTGAGAGGCAGGATTCATGAACATTTGGAGAGGCATTATGATTAGGAATAGTCAGCATGGCTTTGTCAAAGGCAGGTCATTCCTTACGAGCCTGATTGAATTTTTTGAGGATGTGACTAAGCACATTGATGAAGGTAGAGCCGTAGATGTAGTATATGGATTTTAGCAAGGCTTTTGATAAGGTACACCATGCAATGCTTATTGAAAAAGTAAGGAAGCATGGGATCCAGGGGGACATTGCTTTGTGAATCTAGAACTGGCTTGCCCACAGAAGGCAAAGAGTGGCTGTTGATGGGTCATATTCTGCATCAAAGCCAGTGAACAGTGGTGTGTCTCAGGGATCTGGTTTGGGACCGTTACTGTTTGTTAATTTTATAAATGACCTGGATGAGGAATTGGAGGAATGGGTTAGTAAATTTGCTGATGACACAAAAGTTGGAGGTGCTGTGGGAAGTGTAGAGGGCTGTTAGAGGTTACAACAGGACATTGATAGGATGCAAAACTGGGCTGAGAAGTGGCAGATGGAGTTCAACCCAGGTCAGTGTGAGGTGGCTCATTTTGGTAGGTCAAATATGATGGCAGCATATTGCATTAATGGTCAGACTCTTGGAGGTGTGGAGGATCTTGGGGTCCGAATCCAGAGGACACTCAAAGCTGCTACGCAGGTTGACTCTGTGGTTAAGAAGGCATATGGTGCATTGGCCTTCATCAATCGTGGGATTGAGTTTAAGAGCCAAGAGGTAATGTTGCAGCTAAATAGGACCCTGGTCAGACCCCACCTGGAGTGTTTTGCTCAGTTCTGGTTGCCTCACTACAGGAAGAATGTGGAAACCATAGAAAGGGTGCAGAGGAGATTTACAAGAATGTTTGCTGGATTGGGGAGCATGCCTCATAAGAGTAGGTTGAGTGAACCCAGCCTTTTCTCCTTGGAGCGAAGGAGGATGATAGGTGACCTGATAGAGGTGTACAAGATAATGAGAGGCATTGATCGTGTGGATAGTCAGAGGCTTTTCCCCAAGGCTGAAATGGCTAGAACAAGAGTGCATACTTTTAAGGTACTTCGAAGTAGATACAGAGGAGATATCAGGGGTAAGTTTTTTTACGCAGAGAGTGGTGAGTGTGTGGAATGGGTTGCCGGCGGCAGTGGTGGAGGCAGAAACGATAGGGTCTTTGAAGAAACTCCTGGATGGCTATATGGAGCTTAGAAAAATTGAGGGCTGTGAGTAAAACCTAAGTCGTTCTAAGGTAGGGACGTGTTCGGCACAGCTTTGTGGGCTGTAGGGCCTGTATTGTGCTGTATGTTTTCTGTTTCATGCACAAACTGCAGAAGGTTAAGCAGCAGGTGGCTGCAGCTGGTAGGAAATGGGATTCTGGAGTTAACTCTGGAGCATATGCACAGCAATGATACCTGTGTGCAACTCCTGCTTATTGCCTACAGTTCATTCTTCAAGACCACAATTCTGAGCAAATCCATCTCCAAGCTCTTAAACCTAAGTATCAACATCCCATTCTTCTACTGCATCCCTGATATAATGACCAATAGACCAGAATTAGAAAGGATAGGCAGCAACACCTCTATCATGATTATTCTCAAAACTGGCATCACACAAGGTTGCGTCCTTTTGATCCCCTACTCCAAGTTCTGCTTTAACTCCAGATAATACCTCCATACTATGCTGTATCTCAAATAATAATGAGTCAGAGTACAGGAAGGAGATAGAAGACACTTGTGACACAGTGTCATGAAGGAGGGCTGTGCACATGCTCCAGTCTACATCAATGGTGGTGAGGTCAACAGGGTTGAGAACTTCAAATTTCTAGGTGTGAACATCACCAAAAACATGTCCCAATCCAACCACATTGATCCCCTGGTCAAAAAAGCATACCAGCAACTTCCACCTCCTCAGGAGGCTAAACCAATTTGTATATCTCCTTTGACCCTTATTAAATTTTATCAATGAACAGTAGACAGTATTCTATCTGGATATATCATGACAATCCTTTCCTACAAGAAGGGTGGGAGGCAGCAGAAAGGAAACTAGAGATCTGTTAGCTTGACATCAGTGGCTGGGAAGCTGTTGAAATCGAGTGTTAGGGATGAGATTACGGAATAACTGGACGAAATGATAAGATAGGCAGAACTCAGCATGGTTTCCTGAAAGGAAAATCCTGCCTGACTAACCTACTGCAATTTTTTGAGGAAATTACAAGCAGGGTAGACAAAGGAGATGCAGTAGATGTGGTGTACTTGGATTTTCAGAAGGCCTTTGACAAGGGGCTGCATATGAGGCTGCTTAACAAGATAAGAGTCCATGGAATTACAGGGGATCTACTAGCATAGGTGGAGCATTGGCTGATAAGCAGAAAACAGAGAATGGGAATAAAGGGATCCTATTCTGGCTGGCTGCCGGTTACCAGTGGAGTTCCACAGGGGTTGGTGTTGGGACCGCTGCTTTTTACAATGTATGTCAATGATTTGGACTATGGGATTAATGGATTTGTGGCTAAATTTGCTGATGATACAAAGATAGGTGGAGCAGTGGGTAGTGTTGAGGAAACAGAGAGCCTGGAGAGAGACTTAAGATAGTTTAGGGGAATGGGCAAAGAAGTGGCAAATGAAATACAATTTTGGAAAGTGTATGGTCATGCACCATGGTGGAAGAAATAAATGGGCAGACTATTATATAGATGGGGAGAGAATTCAAAATGCAGACATGCAAAGGGACTTGGGAGTCCTTGTGCAGGATTCCCTAAGGTTAACCTCCAGGTTGAGTTGGTGGTGAAGAAGACGAATGCAATGCTGGCATTCATTTCTAGAGGTATAGAATATGAGAGCAGAGATGTGACATTGAGGCTGTGTAAGGCACTCGTGAGACCACACTTGGAGTACTGTGTGCAGTTTTGGGCTCCCTATTTTAGAAAGGATAAATTTGGACATCGGAGAGGGTTCAGAGAAGATTCATGAGAATAAATCCAGGAATGAAAGGGTTACTATATGAGAAACGTCTGGCAGTGCTTGAGCTGTATTCCCTGGAGTTCAGGAAAATGAGGGGGGAATCTCATAGAAACATTCCGAATGTTAAAAGGCCTGAACAGATTAGATATGGCAAAGTTACTTCCCTTGGTAGAGGAGCCTAGGACAAGAGAGTACAAATTCAGGATTGAAGGACATCCATTTAGAACAGAGAAGTGGAGAAATTACTTTAGTCAGAGGGTGGTAAATCTGTGGAACTTGTTGCCACGAGTGGCTGTGGAGGCCAAGTCATTGGGTGCATTTAAGGCAGAGATAGATAGGTTTTTGATTAGCCAGGGCTTCTAAGGGTATGGGGAGAAGGCAAGGGAGTGAAGATGACTGGAAGAATTGGATCAGCCTGTGACTGAATGGCGGAGAAGACTCGATGGGCTGAATGGCCTACTTCTGATCCTATATCTTATGGTCTTATAAATGCAAGAAACTACAGAGCTATACACAACTTAGCATACATAGACACCAATAAACCCCCCAACCCCCAATTCCATGAACTTTGTCTACACTTATAATGGCCTTGGTAAAGTAGCCAGCATAATAAAATATCCCACTCACCCTGGATATTCTCTTCTCCCCCTCCCCCACTGGGCAGAAGATATAAATACATGAAAGCATGGTCTCAAGGACAGCTTCTATTCTATTGTTAAAAGACTATTTACTGGCTCCCTAGTAAGATAAAATAGACTCTTGACCTCAGCATTTATCTCATTGTGACCTTGTACCTTATTGTCTGCCTGCAGCATAATTTTTCCTGTCGCTGTTACACTTTATTCTGTATTCTGTTATCCTTTTACCTTGCACTACCTCAATGTACTGTTGTAAGGAAATGATCTGTATGGAAGGCATGCAAAGCAAAGTTTTCTACAGTACTTTGGTACACGTGACGATAATAATCCAATTTACTATTTTATCAGTAAAGCTAAAAGACACAAGTTCAGCTGAGGGGGAAAAGGTTCAGAGTAGATATGAAGGACCTTCTTCATCCAGAGCGTGGTAAGTACTATACTTAGAATGCATTGGGTGAAAGAGTGGTTGAAGTTTTGTCCTTACCAGCACTTTATTAAATGCCTAGACCAGCACTTGAATCATTAAGGCATTGAAGGCCATGGGTCAAATGAACATAAGAAACAGGAGCAGGAGTAGGCTGTCTGGCCTGTCGAGCCTGCCCCACCATGCGATAAGATCATGGCTGATCTGTCCATAAACTCAGCTCCATCTCCCTGCTTTTTCCCCATAACCCTTAATTCCCTTACTATGTAAAAATCTATTTAACTGTATATTAAATATATTTTGTGAAGAATCCTCAACCGCTTCCCTGGGCAGAGAATTCCACAGATTCACCACTCTCTGGGCAAAACAGCTTCTCCTCATCTCCATCCTAAATCTTCTCTCTTGAATCTTGTGGCAATGCCCCCCAGTTCTAGTCTCACCTACCAATGGAAACAACATTCCTACTTCTATCTTCTCTATCCCTTTCAAAATTTTGTATGTTTCTATAAGATCCCCTCTCATTCTTCTGAACTCCAGAGGTATAGTCCCAGGTGACTCAATCTCTCCTCATAGGTTAACCCCTTCATCCCTGGAATCATCCCAGTGAACCTCCTCTGCACTGCCTTCAAAGCCAGTATATCCTTCCTCAAATATGGAGACCTGAACTGCACAGTGCTCCAGGTGCAGCCTCACCAGTACCCTGTATATTTGCAGCATGACCTCCCTGCTCTCAAATTCAATCCCTTTAGCAATGAAGCCCAACATTCCGTTTGCCTTCTTAATAACCTGTTGTGCCTGCAAACCAACTTTTTGTGATTCATGAACAAGCACTCCCAAGTCCCTCTGCAGAACAGCATGCTGCAATCTTTCACCATTTATATAATAATCTGCTTTTCTATTATTCCTTCCAAAGTCTTGCATTTACCAACATTGTATTCCGTCTGCCAGACCTTGGCCCACTCACTTAACCTATCTATATCCCTCTGCAGACTCTCCACATCCTCTGTACAATTTGCTTTTCCACTCAGTTTAACGTCATCAGCAAATTTTGCTACACTACACTCAGTCCCCTCGTCCAAATGATCAATGTAAGTAGTAAACAGCTGCGGGCCCAGCACCGACCCCTGTGGCACCCCACTCACCACTGACTGCCAACTGGAGAAACACCTATTTATACCAGCTTTCTGCCTTCTATTGGTTAACCAATCCACTATCCATGCCAATACACTTTCTCTGACTCCATGCATCCATATCTTATTTATAAGTCTTTTGTGCGGCACCTTATCGAACACCTTCTGGAAATCCAAGTATATGACATCCACCTGTTCCCCTCTATCCACTGCACTCATTGTGTCCTCAAAGAACTCCAGTAAGTTTGTCAAACAGGATCTGCCCTTTCTGAATCCATGCTGCATCTGTCTAATGGAACTACTCCTTTCTAAATGTTTCACTATTTCTTCCTTAATGACAGCTTCAAGCATTTTCCCGACTACAGATGTTAAACTAGCTGGCCTATAGTTGCCTCTCTTTTGCCTACATTCTTTTCTAAAAAGTGGTGTGGCATTTGCTGTCTTCCAATCTGCTGGGACCTGCCCAGAGATTAGAGAATTTTGACAAATGATGACTATAACCTCCGCCAATTCCTTCAGCACCCTGGGATGCATCCCATCAGCCTGGAAGATGTGATGAATACGGAGGGTGTCCAGCAATGAACGTACACAAGTTTGGTCAAACACTCCGTTTGCATGCTGTATGATTCTATGACTTCTATAGTAAATGCTGTTTGTTGAGGAACAGACAATCACCGACCTGCTTCCATTTTTGTATTGGCCATCAGCATTTGTCGCAGGTGCTTCAGTAGCCCTGGCCAGGCAAAGGTACTGAACTGCAAAGAAATGTCAGACATCTGCGGGATGTTCATCAAGCCTAGTAATTTATACTCTGGATGAGTTACCAAACTTTCCAGCAGATCACCTGTAGAAAGAAAATCGAAGAACGGTTGCTACCTTCAAGATAACTATTTATCAATAGTCACTTCGGCAGGAGGACACTGATCGCTCTAGTTCAAAGTTAAAAGTAAATTTACTATCAAGTACTTTACACATATGTTACCAAATATATCCCTGGGATTCATTTTCTTGCAGGCATAACTCAATAAATCTATAATAGAATAATAATCATAACAAAATCAATGAAAGATCACATTGGCATTTAACCAGTGTGCACAAGAAAACAAATTGTGGAAAAATAGAAAGATAGAAAGAGAATATTCAGAACATGAGATGAAGAGTGCTTGAAAGTGAGTCCATAGGTTGTGAGAACATTTTAACGATAGGGCAAGAAAAGATGAGTGAAGTTATCCCCTTTGGTTTAAGAGCCAGATGGCTGAGGGGTAAAACTGTTCCTGAACCATGTTTTGATCCATAGCCTCCTCTTCTGTCAAGGTGAGGCCACCCTCAGGGTAGAGAAGCAACACCTTATTTTCAATGGATACCCTCCTACTGATGGCATGAATATCGATTACTCCTTCTGGTGAATAAATACCCCCTCCCCTTCCATTCCTCACTCTGACCATTCACTTCTTCTCAATTACCTATTACTTCCTCCGAGTCCCCTCCTCCTTCCCTTTCTTCTGTTGTACACTCTCCTCTCCTATCAGATTCCTTCTTGTCCAACCCTTGACCTTTCCCACCCACCTGGCACCTTCTGGGTAGTCTCTTTCCCCTCCCCTATTCAGGCATCTTTCCCCCCTCCTCATTCTTGAAGTATCACAGTTTACTCTTGTTCATAGATGCTTCTCGACCTGCTGACTTCCTCCAGCATTTTGTGTGTTCCTGAACCTGGTAGTGTGACTCCATAAGACATAAGACCTCAGGACGAAGGAGCAGAATTAGACCATTCAGACCATTCAGTGTGCTCTGCCATTCTACCATGGCTGATCCCACAACTTACTCAACCACATACACCTGCCTTCTCCCCATAATCTTGTTTTAAAAGGTTGCCCATCAATTTTGATGCTATGCCCTCCAGTTCTGGACACCCCCACCATGAGAAACATCCTCTCTACATCCATCTCATTTAGTCCTTTCAACATCCGGCATGTTTCAATAAGATCCCCCAAAATTCTTCTAAATTCCAGTGAGTTCAGGCCCAAAGCTGCCAAATGCTCCTCATATGTTAACCCCTTCATTCCCAGAATCATTCTCCTGAACCTCCTCTCGGCTCTTTCCTATGACAGTACATCCTGTCTGAAACATGGGACCCAAAACTGCTGACGATACTCGAAGTGTGGCCTGACTAACCTCAGCATTAACTCTTTGCTTTTTATAATCTAGTTCCCTTGAAATGAATACCAATATTGCATTTGCCTTCAGTAAGTGGCATTAACTGCCTCTCCTTTGTCCACCCTTAGTTACTTTCTCGAAGAACTCCAGCAGACTTGTCAAACAAGATTTTTCTTTACAGATTCACACTGATTTTGACTTATTTTATTATTAGTTCCAAGAACCCTGAAACCTCATCCTTAATAATGGACTCATAACACTTTCTCAACCTCTGAGGTTAGGCTAACCGGCCTATAATTTCCTTTCTTTTACCCTCCTCCCTTCTTAAAGAGTGGAGTAACATTCGCAATTTTCCATTCCTCCGGAACCATGCCAGAATCAGGTGATTCTCAACAGGTCATAACCAAAGCATCTGCTATCTCTTCAGTAACATCTTTCAGAATTCTTGGATGTAGTCCATCTGGTCCAGGTGAGTTATCAACCTTAAGACCTTATAGTTTGCCTAGCACTTTTCTGTTTGTAATGGCAATGGCACTCACTCACTCATGGACATCTATCAACACTGTTAATGTCTTCAACAGTGAAGACTGATGCAAAGTTCATCTGCCGTTTCTTTGACCCCATTACTCAACCTACAAATTAACCTTCTGGGTATCCTGCACAAGGTCTCCCAAGTCCCTTTGCACCTCTGATGTTTGAATTTTCTTCCCATTTAGAATAGTCTGCCCTTTTGTTCCTTTTACCAAACTGCATTATCATACATTTCCCAACACCATATTCCATCTGCCACTTTCCCCCCATTCTTGCATTTGTCTAAGTCCTTCTGCAATTGCATTGCTTCCTTAGCACTAACATTGTACCATTTGCAAACTTGACCACAAAGCCATCAGTTCCATTATCTAAATCATTAACAAACTGTCCCAAAACTGACCCCTGAGGAGCGTCACAAGTCACTGCCAGCCAACCAGAAAAGACCTCCTTTATTCCCACTTGATGCCTACTGCCTGTCAGCCATTCCTCGATCCATGCCAGAATCTATCCTGTAATGCCTGGGAATTTTATTTTGTTAAACAGCCTTGGAGAAGGAAGTTGTAGGATCAAAACGGGAATGTGGTGGAAGCCATTTTGATTTTTTCTTCTTCTCATCAGTGTTAAGAGAGGTGGGACTGCACAGGCGTGTGACGTCGGGCAGTGAAGCGGGGAAGATTTAAAAAAACAGCCTTATACAGTGGGCAGCAGAGTGAGCCAGCAGCGGAGTGAAGGCTTAAGGGCTTTGGCTCAACGGGCTTAGATGGAAATGGGTGAGGCAAGGTAGGTTTAAGTTTAAATTTTTCCTGTTATTTGAGAAAAGGGGGAAGTATGAGTGTGAGGGCAGCTTGTTGTTCTCGGTGTCGGATGTGGGAAGTCCTGAAGTCTCCTAGCCTCCTGGACGTCCACATCTGTGCCAGGTGCGCCGAGCTGCAGCTCCTAAGGGACCATGTTAGGGAACTGGAGTTGCAGCTCGATGATCTTCGTCTGGTCAGGGAGAGTGAGGAGTTGATAGAGAGGAGTTACAGGCAGGTGGTCACACCGGGGCCACGGGAGGCAGACAGGTGGGTCACAGTTAGGAGGGGGAAGGGGAAGAGACAGGTACTAGAGAGTACCCCAGTGGCTGTACCCCTTGACAATAAGTACCCTTGTTTGAGTACTGTTGGGGGGGCAGCCTACCTGGGGGAAGCAACAATGCCCGTGCCTTCAGCACAGAGTCTGGCCCTGTAGCTCAGAAGGGTAGGGAAAGGAAGAGGAAGGCAGTAGTAATAGGGGACTCAATAGTTAGGGGGTCAGATAGGTGTTTCTGTGGAAGCAATCAGGAGACCCGGATGGTAGTTTGCCTCCCTGGTGCCAGGGTGCGGGATATCCTGAAGTAGGAGGGTGAGGAGCCAGAGGTTGTGGTACATATAGGTACCAATGACATAGGTAGAAAAAGGGAAGAGGCCCTGAAAGGAGAATATAGGGAGTTAGGAAGGAAGTTGAGAAGAAGGACCGCAAAGGTAGTAATCTCGGGACTACTGCCTGTGCCACGCGACAGTGAGAGTAGGAATGGAATGAGGTGGAGGATAAATGCGTGGCTGAGGGATTGGAGCAGGGGGCAGGGATTCAAGTTTCTGGATCATTGGGACCTCTTTTGGGGCAGGTGTGACCTGTACAAAAAGGACGGGTTACACTTGAATCCTAGGGGGACAAATATCCTGGCAGGGTGATTTGCTAAGGCTACTGGGGAGACTTTAAATTAGAATGGTTGGAGGGTGGGAATCAATTTGAAGAGACTAGGGGAGAGGAGGTTAGTTCACAAATAGAGAAAGCTAGTAGACAGTGTGTGAGGATGGATAGGCAGGTGATAGAGAAGAGGCGCACTCAGACCGAAGATGTAGGGGAGAAGGCAGAAAAAGATAATAAAGTTGTTTCCTTCTTAAGCTCCTTTCTGTTAGCCTTATAATCTTCTAGATCTCTAACATTACCTAGCTCTCTGAACCTTTTGTAAGCTTTTCTTTTCTTCTTGACCAGATTTATTATAACCTTTGTACACCACAGTTCCTGTACCCTACCAAAACGTCCCTGTCCCATTAGAATGTACCTATGCAGAGCTCCACAAATATCCCCTGAACATTTGCCACACTTCTTTCGTACTTTTCCTTGAGAATGTCTGTTCCAAATTTAAGCTTCCAATTTCCTGCCTGATAGCCTCATAATTCCCTACTCCAATTAAATGCTTTTCTGTTCCTATCTCTCTCCAATGCTATTGTATAGAATTATGATCACTATTTCCAAAATCCTATCCCACTGAAAGATCTGACACCTGACCAGTTTCATTTCCCAATACCAAATCAAGTATAGTCTCTCCTCTTGTAAGCTTATCTACATACTGCATCAAGAAACTTTTCTGAACACACCTAGCAAACTTCACCCCATCTAAACCCCTTGCTGTAGGGAGATGCCAAATGATATTTGGGAAATTAAAATCTCCCATCATGACAACTCTGTTATTACACCTTTCCAGGATCTGTTTCCCTATCTGATCCTCGATATCCCTGGTACTATTAGGTGGCCTATAAAAAACACCCAGTAAAGTTATTGACCCCTTCATGTTCCTAACCTCGATCCACAGAGACTCCGCAGACAATCCCACCATGACGTCCACCTTTTCTGCAGCCGTGACACTATCTCTGATCAACAGTGCCACACCCTCCCCTCTTTTGCCTCCCTCCCTGTCCTCTCTGAAACATCTAAAACCTGGCAAAGGTCTTAGGGACCCCAGCTATATATGTGCCTGATTTTTGCACAGTACTGTAACTTCCCAAATTTATTTTAAATATTGTTATGATCTATCTCAACCACTTCCCCTGGTAGTTCGTTCCCACATACATACAACTCCCTCAGCAACCTTTCTACTTTCAAGGAGCTATGGGCTTCCACTCCAAAATCCTTCTGTACATTTCAAGTCAAGTAACTTTTATTGTCATTTCGACCATAACTGCTGGTACAGTACATAGTAAAAATGAGACGTTTTTCAGGACCATGGTGTTATATGACACAGTACAAAAACTAGACTGAACTACGTAAAAAAGAACACAGAAAGCTACACTAGACTACAGACCTACACAGGACTGCATAAAGTGCACAAAAACAGTGCCGGCATTACAATAAATAATAAACAGGACAGTAGTGCAAGGTGTCAGTCCAGGCTTCAGGTATTGAGGAGTCTTGATAGTTTGGGGGAAGGAACTGTTACATAGTCTGGTCGTGAGAGCCCGAATGCTTCGGAATCTTTTCCTAGACAGCAGGAGGGAGAAGAGATTGTATGAGGGGTGCATGGGGTCCTTCACAATGCTGTTTCCTTAACGGATGCAGCATGTAGTGTAAATGTCCGTGATGGCGGGAAGAGAGACTCCGATGATCTTCTCAGCTGACCTCACTATCCGCTACAGGGTCTTGCTATCCGAGAAGGTGCAATTTCCGAACCAGGCAGTGATGCAGCTGCTCAGGATGCTCTCAATACAACTCCTGTAGAATGTGATGAGGATGGGGGGATGGGAAATGGACTTTCCTCAGCCTTTGCAGAAAGTAGAGACGCTGCTGGGCTTTCTTTGCTATGGAGCTGGTGTTGAGGGACCAGGTGAGATTCTCCATCAGGTGAACACCAAGAAACTTGGTGCTCTTTACGATCTCTATCGAGGAGCCGTCGACGTTCAGCAGGGAGTGGTCGCTCCGTGCCTGGCCACACATTTTAATTCCACGTCCCATTCCCATTCTGCTATATCTATCATGGCCTCCTCTACTGTCAAAATGAATCCAAACTCAGGTTGGAGGAACAACACCTTATATACTGGCTGGGTAGCCTCCAACCTGATGGCATGAACATTGACTTCTCTAACTTCTGTTAATGCCCCTCCTCCCCTTCTTACCCCATCCCTGACATATTTAGTTGTTTGCCTGTTCTCCATTCCCCCCCTTCTTTCTTCCAAGGCCTCCCGTCCCATGATCCTTTCCCTTCTCCAGTTCTGTATCACTTTCGCCAATCACCTTTCCAGCTCTTAGCTTCATCCCACCCCCTCCGGTCTTATCCTATCATTTCACATTTTCCCCTTTCCCCACTACTTTCAAATCTCTTTCTACCTTTCCTTTCAGTTAGTCCTGACGAAGGGTCTTGGCCCGAAACATCAACAGTGCTTCTCCTTATAGATGCTACCTGGCCTGCTGTGTTCCACCAGCATTTTGTGTGTGTTGTTTGAATTTCCAGCATCTGCAGATTTCCTCGTGTTAACCATCTCTTTTGTTTTATTCACATTAAGAGACAGGTTGTTGGCTCTGCACCAGTCCATTAGCTGCTGCACCTCCTCTCTGTAATCTGACTCGTAGTTCTTGCTGATGAGACCCACCACGGTCGTGTCATTGGCGAACGATGATGTGGTTCGAGCTGTGTGTTGCAGTACAGTCGTGGGTCAGCAGAGTGAACAGCAGTGGATTGAGCATGCAGCCCTGGGGGGGCCCCCGTGCTCAGTGTGATGGTGTTGGAGATGCTGCTCCCGATCTGGACTGACTGAGGTCTCCCAGTCAAGAAGTCTAGGATCCAGTTGCAGAGGGAGGTGTTCAGGCCCAGTAGGCTCAGCTTTCTCTCCTAAAGGGTTCTATCATTTACTGTACACTTTCCTCTTACATTTGACACTCCAATCTGCAAACCTTCACACTTGCCATATTAAACTCCATCTGCTATTTTCTACCCAAATTTACCATTTGCCTATATCCTGCCAAATCCTTTACTGTCCACAATTCTGACAAATTTTGGGTTGCTTGAAAATTATGAATCAGCCCACTTACATTTTTGTCCACATAATTTATATACATCACAAGCAACAGATTACACAGCATTGATACTTGCAGAAAACTTCCAGTCACAGACCCCACTCAAAATTACACCCTTCCCACCTCTACCCTTTGTTTTCTACAGCCAAGCCAATCTTGGATTTAATCTGCTAAATCTGTATAGATCCCATATGCATTAATCTTCAGGATCAGTCTACAATCAGATACTTGGCTGAAAGTTTTACTTAAGTCCACACAGACATCTTCCCCTGCCCTCCCCTTGTCAATTATCTTTATAATACCACATGACATAGGAGGAGAAATAGGCCATTTGGCTCATCGAGTCTGCTGCACTATTCAATCATGGCTGATCCTTTTTTCTGCTCCTTAGCTCCGCTCCCTGGCCTTCTTCCCTTTGATACCATGTCCAATAAAGAACCAATCAAGCTCTGCCTTAAATACACCCAATGACCTAGTCTCCACAACTAGCTATGGAAAGAAATTCCACAAATTCACCATCCTCTCTGTATTTGTTTTAAATGGATGCCCCTCTATCCTGAGGCTGTGACCTCTTATCCAAGACTTCCCCACCATGGGAAACATCCTTTCTACATCTATTCTGTCCAGGCCTTTCAACATTCGAAAGGTTTCAATGAGATCCCCCCCTCATCCTTCTAAATTCTAGTGAGTACAGATCCAACGTTCATCAAACGTTCCTCATATGATAACACTTTCAGTCCCAGAACCTCTCCTGTGGACCACCTCTGAACCTCTCCAATGCCAGCACATTGTTTTTTTTAGGTGAGGTGGCAATTTAGATTGACGGGTTTACTATACACTGTCAAGATAGCTCAAAAGCAGAGATGGAGGACTATGCTTCATGAACAACTCCTCTTGGTGCACCAGTACCTAAGAAAAATAATGTGAGCTGCCTTAATGACTATCGCCCAGCAGCACTGACATCTACAGGGTTGAAATGTTTTGAGGGGTTGGTCATGACTAGAGTGAACTCCTGCCTCAGCAAGGACCTGGACCCAATGCAATTTGCCACAATAGATCAAAGACAGATGCAATCTCAATGGCTTTTCACACGGCCTTAGACCACCTGGACAATACAAACACCTGTGTCAGGATGCTTTTCAGCAATTACAGCTCAGCATTTAACACTATAATTTCCATAATCCTGATTGAGAAGTTACAGAACCTGGACCTCTGTACCTCCCTCTGCAATTGGACCTTCAACTTCCTAACCCGAAGATCAGACTGTGCGGATTGACAATAATATCTCCTCCTCACTGATGATCAACACTGGTACACCTCAGGGGTGTGTGCTTAGCCTACTGCTCTACTCTCTCTATACCCATGACTATGCGGCTAGGCATAGCTCAAATACCATCTATAAATTTGCTGATGAAACAACCATTGTTGGTAGAATCTCAGATGGAGAAAAGAGGGCACACAGGAGTAAGATATACCAACTAGTGGAGTGGTGTCACAGCAACAATCTTGTACCCAACATCAGTAGGACAAAAGAGCTGGGTTGTGGAGTTCAGGAAGGGTAAGCTGAAGGAACACAAACCAATCCTCATAGAGGGATCAGAAGTGGAGAGAGTGAGCAGTTTCAAGTTTCTGGGTGTCAAGATCTCTGAGGACTAAACCTGGTCCCAACATATTGATGCAGCTATAAAGACGGCAAACAGCGAATATACTTCGACAGGAGTTTGAAGAGATTTGGTATGTCACAAATACACTCAAAAACCTCTATAGATGTACCGTGGAGAGCATTCTGACAAGCTGCATCACTGTCTGGTATGGGAGGGGCTACTGCACAGGACTGAAAGAAGCTAAATTTAGTCAGCTCCATCTTAGGCATTAGCCTACAAACTACCCAGGACATTTTCAAGGAACTGTGTCTCAGAAAACCAGCGTCCATTATCAGAGACCTCCAGCACCCAGTGCATGCCCTTTTCTCACTGTTACCATCGAGTAGGAGGTACAGAAGCCTGAAGGCACACACTCAGCGATTCAGGAACAGCTTCTTCCCTTCTGTCATATGATTCCTAAATGGACATTGAACCAGTGAACACTACCTCACTTTTTAAATACATATTATTTCTGTATTTTACTATTTTTAATCTCCAATATATGTATACTGTAATTGATTTATTTATTTATTCTTCTAGATTATGTATTGCATTGAACTACTGCTGCTAAGTTAACAAATTTCACAACACATGTTGGAGATAAACCTATTCTGATAATTGATCTCAATGCTCAAGGTGATGCCTCACCAGTGCATAATAAAGCCTCAGCATCATGTCAATGCTCTTGTATTCTAGACCTCTTGAAATGAATGCTAACATTGCATTTGCCTTCCTCACCACTGACTCTACCTGCAAGTTGATCTTTAGGGTATTCTGCACAAAGACTCTCAAGTCCATTTCCATCTCAGATTCCTGGATTTTCTCCCCGTTTAGAAAATAGTCCACATATTTATTTGGATGTGGAAACTGTAGAAAGGGTGCAGAGGAGAGCTACAAGGATGTTGCCTGGATTGAGGAGCATGAGGAGAATAGGTTGAGTGAACTTGAACTTTTCTCCTTGGAGCAGTGGAGGATGAGAGGTGACACGATAAAGGTGTATAAGAAGGTGAGAGGCATCGATGGTGTATTGCCCTTTATTCAACTACAATACTGATATATGTGAATTAAGCTTCTCCTTCTCAAACTGTAGTATGAATTCAATCATATTATAATCAATACCTCCTAAGGGTTCCTTTACATTAACCTCCCCAATAAGATCTGGGCTATTACACAACACCCAATCTAAGATAGCCTTTCTCTGAGTAGGCTCTAGCACAAGCTGCTCTAAAAAGCCATCTTGTGGGCATTCAATAAATTCCGTCTTGCGATCCAACACCAATCTACTTGCATGTTGAAATCCCTCATTACAATTGTGACATTACCCTTATTACATGCCCTTATCAGCTCCCTCTGCAATCTCAACCCTACATCTTGGCTACTATTTGGAGACCCATTACGATTCCCATAACGGTTTTTTTACCCTTGCAGTTTCTTAACTCCACCCAAGTTCTCTGACCATCACCTCCTTCTATAGACGGAATTCCATCTCTTACCAACAGAAACACACCACCTCCTATGCCTTCCTGTCTATCCTTTTGATATGAAGTACATCATTTGATTTTAAACTCCCAATCATGACCTTCCTTCAACCATGACTTAGGGATGCTACAACATCATACTGACCAACCTCTTGCACCAGGAGTTCACCCACCTTCTTCTGAATACGTGTATCTAAATACAGCAACTTCAATCCTGCATTCTTCGCCCTTTTGAATTTTGCCTCTGAGGTACAATTTACTGTCTGAGTAAATAATGAGATACAATATTGTCTGTATTTGTACCCTATCATTGGCTTGTCCTTCCTTACATTCATGTTACACCCATCATCTACTTGTAAACCTGCTGGCTCCTCCTCAGTTCTATCATATTGGTTCCCATCCCCTCGTCATATTAGTTTAAACCACTCCCAACAGCTTTAGCATGAGTCTTAAGGCTCGTGTATCTTCCTGATGGCAGCAGCAAGAAGAAAGCATGACCTGGGAGGTGGAGATCCCTGATGATGCATGCGACTTTCTTGCGACAATGTTTCATGTTGATGCGCTCAATGATTGGGAGGGCTTTACCCTTAATGGACTATGCTGTATCCACTTCATTTGTAGAATTTTGTACAACTTTTTGTACAAGGGCATTGGTTTTTTCATACCAGGCCGTAATACAGCCAGTCAGTACACTCTCGACCACACATCTATAGCAGTTTGTGGAAGTTTTAGATGTTATACCAAATCTCCATAAACTCCTAAGGAAGTAGAGATATTGCTGTACATTTTTCACACATTCTAGCCCACAACAGGTCCTCTGAAATAATAACACAAAGAATTTTAAATTGCTGACTGTCTCCACCTCAGATCCTCCAATAAGGATCATGGACCTATAGTTTCCTTCTCCTGAAGGCAACAATCAGCTCTTTGGTCTTGTTGATATTGAGTAAGAGGTTATTTTTATGGCCCCACTCAGCCAGAATTTCAATCTCCTTCTTTATGCTGACTTATTATTCGGACTATGACAGTGTTGTCAGCAAAGTTGAAGATGGCATTGCAGCTGTGCTTACTCACACAGATGTAAGTGTAAAGGGAGTAGAGCAGGGAGCTAAGCACCTATCCCTGTGGAGGATATGTGCCGATAGAGAATGTGCAGGAGATGTTGTTGCCAATCCAAACTGACTGGGGCCTGCAAGTATGGAAATCGAGAATCTAATTGCACAAGGAGATAGGTATTGAGGCCAAGGTTTTGGAGCTTATTGATTAGTTTTGAGGAGATGATGGTATTGAATGGCAGTCGATAAAGAGCAGGGTTGAGTAACGAGCTAATGAGATGGCATCTGCTGTGGACCTGTCTTACTGGTAGGTAATTTAGAGCAGATACAAGTCACTTCTCAGCCAGTTGATACATTTCATCACCAACCTCTCAAAACACTTCATCACTGTGGATGTAAGTACAATGTGGAGAACAGTCATTTAGGCAGGTTACATTTTCCTTAGGCACTGACATAACTGAAGCCTGCTTGAAGCAGGTGGGTACCTCAGACAGCCAAAGCAAAAGTTTAAAGATCTCAGTGAATACTCCAGTCAGCACAGGTTTTTTTGTACTTGGCCAGATACCCCATTTAGGTCGGACGCTTTTCGTGGGTTCACACTCCTGAAGTGAGCTTGCATGCCAGCCTCAGAGGCTAACATCACAGGCTCATCAGTGGATGTGGCAGTTGAATTAAGGAGCTGGAATTAAGGAGATTGAGAGGGGATCTGATTGCAATATATAAGATTATTAAGGGATTTGACAAGATAGAGGCAGGAAATATGTTCCAGATGCTGGGAGAGTCCAGTACCAGAGGGCATGGTTTGAGAATAAGGGGTAGGTCATTTAGGACAGAGCTAAGGAAAAACTTCTTTTCCCAGAGAGCTGTGGAGGTGTGGAATGCACTGCCTTGGAAGGCAGTGGAGGCCAATTCTCTGGATGCTTTCAAGAAGGAGCTAGATGGGTATCTTATGGATAGGGGAATCAAGGGATATGGGGACAAGGCAGGAACCGGGTATTGATAGTTAGATGATCAGCCATGATCTCAGAATGGTGGTGCAGGCTCGAAGGGCCGAATGGTCTACTTCTGCACCTATTGTCTATTGATCGTCAAAGCAAGCTTTGAAGACGTTGACTCATCTGGAAACCAGGACTCACTTCCAGAAGAGTCGCCCATGTCACTTGATAAGAGGTGATAATATTCAAGCCCTGCCACAACTGTCGAGCATCCTTTGTTGATTCGAGTTTAGACCGGAATTACCACTTCACCCAAGATGGATTTCCAGAGACTGTACCTGGACTTCCTGTAACTTTCTTGGTTACCAGACTTGAATGCCTCTGATCTGGCCCTCAGTAGATTGTGCATCTCATGGTTGAACGAGGGCTTCAGGTTGGGGAAGACTGAATGATTATGACTATAGTGTACTCGGTCAGTTAGTCCAATATCCACATAACCCTTCAAGTTCCTACCCAGAACCAGTACATCCTCATACACAGCAAAATTCAGGTCATTACCATCACTGCATTAAAGCATACTTCCTCACATCCTACCTGCATGTTATACCAAAAGCCTTAAACCACTGACCTCTAATCCTTGTAGTCACTTAATGGGGACAGATTTTCTTTGAAAAATTTATATAAGAATGTCAAAATCATTGCACCTTCCTTCAATCTCCTTTGCTCCGAGGACAGAAACTCAAGCAGTTCTTCTTTTCTTAAGTGAGGTGATGACAAATACATACAACATTCCTTTTAAAATGTATTTATACTCAGTGGCCACTTTATTTAGGTACACCTTCTCATTAATGCAAATACCTAATCAGCAAATCACGTGGCAGCATATGGTCAACAGGTTCAGTTGTTGCTCAGATCAACATCAGACTGGGGAAGAAATGGGAAGGTACGAACTGTACAAAAAGTACAGGTCACACCTGAATCCATGGGGTCCAATATCCTTGCGGGCAAGTTTGCGAGAGTAGGTCCGGAGGGTTTATACTAATTTGGCAGGAGAATAGCAACCAGAGTGATAGTGCTGAGGTTGAGGTCATTGGTTTTCAAACAATGGCAATGTGTAGTGAGACTCCTAGAAAGGAGAGGCTGATGACAGGGCAAAATTGCAGTCAATAGGATGAGTTGCAATGTAAAAGATGGACAAAATCAAAAATGTTGGACACAGGTCTGAAGGTATTATATTTGAATGCGTGCAGTATACGGAATAAGGTGTATGAACTTGCAGCACAGTTACAGATTGGCATGTATGATGTTGTAGGCATCCCCGAATCATGGCTGACAGAGATTATAGGTAGAAGCTTAATGTCCAAGGATACACTTTGTATGAATAGGACAGAGGTGGCGTGGCTCTGTTGGTAAAAAATGAAATCAAATCATTAGAAAGAGCCAACAAAAAAAGTGTTGAATCGCTACGAGTAGAGCTAAGGAACTAAAAGGGTAGAAGGAGCACTGTTCATAGCCCTCCATATCCCTACTATCTATATACCTACCCAAACTTCTCTCAAACATTGAAATCGAGATCGCATGCACCACATATGCTGGCAGCTCATTCCACACTCTCACAAACCTCTGACTGAAGATGTTCCCCCTCATGTTCCCCTTAAACTTTTCACCCTTCACTCTTAACCCATAGCCTCTGGTTGTAGTTTCACCCATCCTCAGTGAAAGTAACACCTGCTTGCTTATTGCAATTTAGTTCAATTTTCCATGCAGAATTGGTCTAGTTGCCCTCATTTACCCTGACAAAGGACAGTGGCATGATAAAAAGCATAAAGAAATAGTTGAGCATGGAACATTTGGAACAACAGCATTCATGTGGATGGTTACTTCTCAGGAAATAGTCACTTCATCTATTGAAAAGTTATACACTTCTTTGAAACATTCAGATCTTATGTAATTTTGAATTGTTGGAAAACTTTTTTCACCTAAGTAAAACCAGTAACCGTTGAAAAAGTGTACTTGAGAATAGGATGGGTAGAGATTGGGAAATGATTGTCTCTTGCTTCTGATGAATAACTTTAAATATAAAACAAAGCATTTTTAACATTATCTGATGTATACAGATACAACAATTGATTATTTTGAAAAATACCTAATCAATTAGTTTCATTAATATTTGTACAATTTAAGAATGATCTCTTCTGCAGGTGCAAGCCTTAAATTATGTTCTTTCTTATTAATCCTTGCCGAAATATAGATATGCCTACTGTTTTTATTTTTGCTTACATAAATTACCATTTCATAATTTAGTGCATTTTACAAATCAACAAAATTATAATGTGAACAATGCAATCTTACTTTAAATGCTGAATCAAGAGCTAGTTATCTGGATTCATAAAGCTACATCAGATTTATTGGCTCTGATGTTCCTGGATATCAGAAGCTTTTTTTGTAGGGAAACTGGGAAAAACAAATTCTGAAAAGTTCAAACACAGAGTGTGCACAGAGATGAGCACAGCTCTAGCAAAAAAAAAGTACAGCACAACTTATTACTTTAACCTTTAAAATATATTGCTGTAGTTATTAAGCTTCTGAAACCTAAAGACTTTAGCAGACTTTTTTCTAAGCAGAGATCAGCAGATGAATAGAAATAACTTTTGCACAAATGGAATGAGATGGGGACTGACGAGCCAGGTACATACATAAATTCATGTAATCAAAGCTGATTGTGAATAAGGACATGTGAGAAATGTATTGCCTTATGACCCTGATCAGAGTTATATACAGACCCCCAAACAGTAGTATGGATGTGGCCTACAAATTACAATGGGAGATAGAAAATGCATGCCAAAAGAGCAATTTTACAATAGTATTGGTGGATTTCAATATATTGGGAAAATCAGGTTGGCACTGGATCCTAAGAGGGGAACTTCTTGAGTGCCTATGAGATAGCTTTTTAGAGCAGAAATTCTGGGTTGATTATTGTGCAAGGTAACGGGAATTGATTAAAGAGCTTAAGGCAAAAGAACACTTAGGGCTGGTGATTGTAAGATGATCAATTCACCCTGAAATTTGAGAAGGAGAAGCTAAAGTCAGATATATCAGCATTACAGTGGAGTAAAAGGAGTTCTGCATGCAACCCAGAAGGCACAGGATATATACATTTCAAAGAGGAAGAAATAGTCTAAGGGCAAAATGACATTACCTTGGCTAACAAGAGCAAATAAAAGCCAAAGAGAGGGCATATAATAGAGCAAAAATTAGTAAGAAGTTAGAGGATTGGAAAGTTTTGAAAAATCAACAGAAGGCAACTAAACAATCAATTAAGGAAATGATGGAATACATAAGTAAGCTAGCCAGTAATATTAAAGAAGATATCAAGAGTTTCTTTGGATACATAAAATGTAAAAGAGAGGCAAAAATAGATATTAAACCACTGGAAAATGATGCTGGAGAGGTAGTAATGGGGAACAAGGAACAAACTGAATAAGTATTTTGCGTCAGTCATCACTGTGGAAGGCAACAGCAATATGGTGAAAGTTCCAGAGTGTCAGGGGTCATACGTGTGTGAAGTTGCCCTTACTAGGGAGAAGGTTCTTGGGAAGCTTAAAGGTCTGAATGTGGATAATTCACCTGAACCACATGGTGTACACCCTAAGGTTCTTAAGGAGATGGCTGAAGAGATTGTGAAAGCATTAGTAATGATCTTTGAAGAATCCCTAGATTCTGGAATGGTTCTAGAAGACTGTAAAATTGGAAATGTCACTCCACTCTTCAAGAAAGGAGAGAGGCAGAAGAAAGGAAATTATAGGCCAGTTAGTCTGACCACAGTGTTTGGAGATGTTGCAGTCGATCATTAAAGATATAGTTTTTGGGGTATTTGAAGGCACATAATAAAATAAGCCATAGTTAGCATGGTTTCCTCAAATGAAAATCTTGCTTGACATATCTGTTGGAATTCTTTGAAGAAATAACAAACAGGATAGCTAGTTGATGTGGGTACTTGGATTTTCAGAAGGCCTTTGACAAGGTGCTGCACATGAGGCTGCTTGACAGTTAAGAGTGCACGGTATTACAGGGAAGATTCTAGCATGGATAAAGACGTGGCTGATAGGCAGGAGGCAAAGAGCGGGAATAAAGGGAGCCTTTTCTGGTTGGTTGCCAGTCACTAGTGGGTTTCCACGGGGCATGAGTTGGGATCACTGCTTTTACATTATATGTCAATGACCTGGATGTTGCAAAGTTTGTGGACAATATGAAGACAGGTAAAGGGGCAAGTAGTTTTGAGGTAGTAGAGAGACTACAGAAAGACACAGATAGATTAGGAGAATGAGCAAAGGAATAGCAGATGGAATACAGTGTTGAGAAAGTGTATGGTCATGCACTTTGGTAGAAGAAATGAAAGGGTAGAGTATTTTCTAAATGGAAAGAAAATTCAAAAATCTGAGGTGCAAAGGGACTTGGGGGTCCTTGTGCAGGATTCCCTAAAATTAAACTTGTAAGTTGAGTCAATGGTGAAGAGGGCAAATGCAATGCTGGCATTCATTTCAAGAGGGCAAGAACATAACAACCAGGATGTAATTCCACTTCCCATTCCCATTCCGATAGGTCCATCCATGGCCTCCTCCACTGTTGCAATGAGGCCACACTTAGGTTGGAGGAACAACACCTTATATTCCGTTTGAGTAGCCTCCAACCCGATGGCATGAACATTAATTTCTCTAACTTCTGGTAATGCCCCAACTCCCCACCTTTCTCCATTGCCCATCCCCTTTTCCCTCTCTCATCTTATCCTCTTGCCCTCCCGTCGCCTCCCTCTGCTGCTCCTCTCCCATTTTTCTTTCTTCCATGGTTTCTGTCTCGTTCACCAATCAACTTCCCAGCTCTTTACTGCTTCCCTCCCCCTCCAAGTTTCACCCATCACCTGGTGGTTCTCTCTCCCCTCCCCTCCACCTTTTAAATCTACTCCAGCCTTTTTTCTCCAGTCCTGCCAAAGAGTTTTGGCCTGAAACGTTGACTGTACTTTCTGCCATAGCTGTTGCCTGGCTTCCTGAGTCCCTCCAGCATTTTGTGTGTGCTAATGTAATGTTTTGGGTCCCTTATCTTAGAAAGGATGTACTGAAACTGTACAGGCTTCAAAGAAAGTTCATGAAAATGATTCCAGGATTGAATAGTTCATCATATGAAGAGCAGTTGATGGCTCTGAGCCTGTATTCACTAGAATTCAGAAGAAATAGGGGCAACTTAAATGAACCTAAAGAGCAAGGATGTCCTTTTGCATTTGTACAGGGCCCTGGTGAGACCACACCTGGAATATTGTGTACAGTTTTGGTCTCCAGGTTTAAGGAAGGACATTCTGGCAATTGAGGAAGTGCAGCGTAGATTCACTAGGTTGATTCCTGGGATGGCAGGGCTGTCTTACGCAGAGAGATTGGAGAGATTGGGCTTGTACACGCTGGAATTGAGGAGATTGAGAGGGGATCTGATTGAAACGTTTAAGATAATTAAAGGATTTGATAGGATTGAGGCAGGAAATATGTTCCAGATGTTGGGAGAGTCCAGTACCAGAGGGCATGGATTGAGAATAAGAGGTCAGTTATTTAAAACAGAGTTGAGGAAAAGCTTCTTCTCCCAGAGAGTTGTGGAGGTGTGGAATGCACTGCCTCGGAAGACGGTGGAGGCCAATTCTCTGGATGCTTTCACGAAGGAGCTAGATAGATATCTGATGGATAGGGGAATCAAGGGATATGGGGACAAGGCAGGGACTGGATATTGATAGTGAATGATCAGCCATGATCTCAGAATGGCGGTGCAGACTCGAGGGGCCGAATGGTCTACTTCTGCACCTATTGTCTATTGTCTATTGAAACCTATGAAATGGTGAAAGGCCTCAATAGAGTGGATGTTCAGAGGATGTTTCATATGGTGGGAGAGTCTAGGACCAGAAGACACGGCCTTAAAATAGAGGGGTGTCCTTTTAGAAAGAAGATTTGGAGGAATTTCTTTGGCCAGAATGGTGAATCTATGGGATTCAAGCCACAGGCAGCCTTGGAGTCCAGACCTTTACGTATATTTATGGCTGAGGCAGACAGATTCTAGATTGGTCAGGGCATGAAGGGATATGGGGAGAAGGCAGGAGATGGGGGCTAAGAGATCAGCCATAATGAAATTGAGGAGTAATTTAATGGGTCAAATGCCTAATTCTGCAACTACACCTTACAGTCTAAGTGACTTTGACCATTGGTGCCAGATGGGGTGGATTGAGCATCTCAGAAACTTCTGATCTTCTGGGATTTTCATGCACATCAGTCTCTAGAGTTTACAGAATGGTGTGAAAAAATCATCCAGTGATCACAGTTCTGTGGGTGAAAATGCCTTGTTAATGAGAGAGGTCAAAGGAGAATGGCCAGACTGGTTCAAGCTGACAGGAAGGCGACAGTAACTCAAATAACCATGAGTTACTACAGTGGTGTGCAGAAGAGCATCTTGAACATACAATCCATTGAACCTTGAAGGGGATGGGCTACAAGAGTACCGGACTATGAACTTGCACTCAGTGGCCAGGATGTACCTAATAATGAGGCCACTGAGTGTATGTATAAAATGTCTTTGCATTTTCATAATCCAACCCACCAAAGATATTTCATGGCCCATTTTGTTTCTGCTAAAGTTCTTTCCTGTTTCATTTACATGTCTGATTTCAGCTTAGGAAATGTCATATTCATTTCTCTTTCTTTTGACTAAATTTACAACATCCAAAGTTCATTATCTTTCCATCATAAAACTTGGAATCTTTAGTAAAAAATACTCATTGTCTGATTATAAAGGTACCACAAACAATGAAACTTGGGGAAAGGAACAAATGGAAAAGAACACAATTTAAAACTGGTAGATTTCTCTTACCAAGAGGATTTGAACTATATTCTGTTGCATGCAGCCTGGTCCATGCTGGCTGCAAGACACTTGCAAGTTGATGAGCAATTACTTTGTTCATATCTGTGAAGGAGATCTGTTTTATATTCATTAGCTGCGAACAAATCCTGTGAATTATGTCATTCTCTTGAATGAGTAGTGCATCAGATGACTGATACAAGTGAGACAATGTCAGCACTGTGTTGTAATTCTGGACAATTACCTGAAAAAGAAAATTCTTCTTAAGCAATAGTGAAATGTAATAACACAAAATGCCTACGAGATCCCTACTTGCTATAATTACCCTTCCGCATTATGTTACCCTAGTGGAACATCCCTTTGATTATCCCATTGTTGCACTTTAACAGAACCAACCAGGTCCTACACAGTGAACGGTAGGGCACTGAAGAGTGGTGCAGAACATGGGATCTGAGAATACAGGTCCATAATTCATTGAAAGTGACGTCACAGGTAGATAAGGTCGTAAAGAGAGCTTTTGGCACTTTGGCCTTCATAAATCAAGGTACTGAGTACAGGAGATGGGATGTTATGTTGAAGTTGTATAAGACATTGGTGATGCCTAATTTCGAGTAATTTGTGTAGTTTTTGTCACCTACCTACAGGAAAGATATTAATAAGATTGAAAGAGTACAGAGAAAATTTATGAGGATGTTGCTGGGACTGGAGGACCTGAATTATAAGGAAAGATTAAATAGTTAAGCTCTTTATTTCTTGGAATGTAGAAGATTAAGGGGACATTTGATAGTGGTATACAAAATTATTAGGGGTATAGATAAGGTAAATGCAAGCAGGCTTTTTCCACTGAGGTTGGGGGAAGACTACAACTAAAGGTCATGGGTTAAAGGTGAAAGCTGAAAAGTTTAAGGGGAACATGAGGGGAAACTTCTTCACTTAGAGGGTGGTGAGAGTGCGGAATGAGCTGACAGTGCAAGTGGTGCACGTGAACTTGATTTCAACGTTTACGAGAACCCTGGATAGGTACACTGATAGTAGGGGTACGGAGGGCTATAGTCCCAGTGCAGGTTGATGGGAGTAGGCAGTTTAAATGGTTCAGCATGAACTTTTCTATGACTCTGTTAGAATATTCTCATATAATGTTGGACCATCCCATTCCCTGGTGCATTATCAAGTACCCTTGAATCAAGTTTGCAAAATAACTGATGCCCTTTGTTGTATTATCTTCTAGCAGCTACAATAAACTTCCTTTGTTACCTCATGACGTGTCTTGCTGCCTTGCCCCACCTATAATTTAACTTATTTGGACATACAGCATGGAACAGGCCTTTGGACCCTATGACCCAATTTACCAATTTAACACTAACCTAATCACAGGACAATTTACAATGACCAATTAACCCACCAACCCATTTGTCTTTGGGATGTGGAAGGAAACCAGATCGCTGGATGAAACCCACATGGTCACAGAGGGAACATAAAAACTCCTTACAGATGGTGCCAGAATTGAAATTCAAGCTCCAATGCCCCGACCTGTAATAACATCACACTAGTTACTACACAACCCTAATTTTAGAGTTCCAGTTGTAAGACCCACTAACATTTCTATTGTTTTAATATTGCTTCAAGCCTATCAAGAATATGATATAACCTGCTAAGTTCACCTCTCATTTTACTAAATTGAAGAGAGTCTAAATCTAGTCTGCATAAATTCCTCTTATGACAAATCCGTCAGTCAGGGCAGTACCATAGTACACCAGATGTGTAGCTGACTCACAGCATTAACAGCACAGATTTGATCCTGACCTCTAGAACAGAGGTTCCCAAACTGGCATAAAAAAGTTTGGGAACCCCTGCTCTTAGAACAAGCTGTGTGGAGCTCTGTGATCATGTGAGTTTGCTCTGGGTTTTCCAGTCACTCTACATTCCAATGCAGTGCTAGCTTTTTGGATAATTGGCAATATGAATTGAATTGAATTTCGGTTTATTGTCATTTAGAAACCACAATTGCAATGCAGTTAAAAAATGAAACGACGTTTGAATCACCCCATAGTCAATGGTTGGTGGGAGATTCAAGGGGTGGTAATGGGAAAGTGCAACAGAATAGATTACTGTGAAGCAAGAGTATTGAGAGCATTGCCTTGAGGACCAGCATTGACTTCATGTGCTAAAGGCCTCATAATTGGAAGCTAGAATAGTACAGCATATATTACAAAGGAAAATAGCTTAACAGTTAAACAGTGATTAAACAACTCAAATATTTTTACACTTCTGTGATCACTTTCAAAATTTTTGTAATTCCATGCTTTTTTGTATTACAAAAACATCGCTGTAAGTAACAAATGTGCTCAGCTCAGTGAAAACTACCCATTACAGGAACACAAAGAAAATGAAAATATGACCTGGATTCCAAATAGAATAAGTTTTGAATAAGTAACAGATGGATACAACTTATATGACTAATGCAATGTGTTAGAATTGCAGATCTTCAACAGTTCTATTTAAACAGCTCTGAGGGATTGTGAATGAGTTACTTTCATTTGGGTTTTGTGGATTTTGAGATACTGATGAATTCAACATCAGATTAAAATATTACATTCAAGTCTGAACATGCAGTTGTGCACAAGTTGAAGAATGGGTAATATAAATAGAAAGTGCTGGTAGTATTGAGTTCAAGCAGCATCTATGAACAGGGAAACAATTTCAATGTTTCAGATTGATGACCTTTCATCAGAACTCGTGATGTTTTGCTTCTGATTTGTAGAATTCATAGTGTGGGGTGAAACATTAAAGATAGAAAGACATGTTTGAGCCAAAATTCAAAATGATTAATGGTGGATGCCAATAGGTACCAGGGAGAAACCTAATGTTTATAAAAGTGTAGAATGTTAGAAACATTCAACTGATCAGGAAGCATATGAGGAAAGGGAAACAGAGTTAATGTCTCAAGTAAGCCTTCCAGTTTCTGCAGAAATTGTCACTTCTTAAGGAATCTGAATGCCATCTTCTTTAATCCAAATCTCTTGACAGATGTTCTTTCACGTGTCCCTCCACTTACTCACAGCTAAAGGCAGTGTTTTCATCTGACACTAAAAATAGAACTTGCACAAAAACTTGTATCATACAGCACTTTAGTGTTTTATCAATGTTTCACAGGCAACAAAATACTTCTATTTGGTTGTCAGTCTTCTTTCAACAGTGTCCTTCCACTTCCTCTCCTTCCACAAATGACATTAGCTTAGCATTTCATTCAAAGGCCATAAGGTAATGTTGCAGCTCTATAAACCTTGGTTAGACCACACTTGGAGTACTGAGTTCAGTTTTGGTTGACTTATTATAGGAAGGATGAGTGTATGCAACTGACATATACGTAGTTTGATGATAAATTTACTTTTGAACTTTGGATGTTTTAGCATTGGTTCAGAAGAGATTTACCAGAATATTCTCTGGATTAGAGAGCATCTCTTATAAATTCAGCAAGCTAGGACTTTTCCCTTTGGACTGAAGAAGGATGAGAAGTGATTTGACAGAGGTGTAGAAGATGATAAGAGACATAGATTTAGTGGACAACCCATGACTTTTTCTCAGGATGAAAATAGCTATTACAAGAGGGGATAATTTTAAGGATATTGATGGAAAGTATAGTGGGCATGTCAGAGGTTTTTCCCCAACACAGAGTGTGGTGGTAGAAACAGACGTATTAGCAATATTTAGCAGACTTGGATAAGCACATGGATGAAAGAAAAATGGACTATGTGGGAGGGAAGGGTTAGTTTGATCTTAGACTAGGTTAAATAGTCAGCACATCATCATGGGACAAAGGGCTTATACTTTGCTCTACTATTCAATGTTCTAGAAGACAAAATCTCTCCAATGGGACAGTGCTCCAACAGGACCGTCTGTCAATGCTGAACTGAATCTCTTTTTCACTCTCCCCAGGACAACTGGGCCTAAATGTTCTATCACATATTTTGAGGCTCCTCGGCTAGAAAAAAAGTCATCCCCATTGATTTTTCTATGAAACTAGTACACTTGAATTAGGCTGCATCTCATTTTTCTTGATTCTAAATAGAGATCGGGGCTACTAGAGCTCCTCTGATGTGATGGACCTACAAACCAAAAACCAGTGTAGTGGATCTTCATTATATCCTCTCTATGGCAAGTATATTTTTTAATATTAAAAAAGGAGACCAAAGTTGTACACGTTATTCACATGTGATATCATAAAGACATCTTTACTTTTGTACCAAAATTCTCTACCATTAAAAATCAATATAACCATATAACAATTACAGCACAAAAACAGGCCATCTCGGCCCTTCGTCCGTGCCGACGCTTACACTCACCTATTCCCACTGGCCCACACTCAGCCCATAAACCTCCATTCCTTTCCTATCCATATAACTATCCAATTTTACTTTAAATGACAATACTGAACCTGCCTCTACCACTTCTACTGGAAGCTCATTCCACACAGCTACCACTCTCTGAGTAAAGAAATTCCCCCTCGTGTTACCCTTAAACTTCCCCTAACTCTCAAAATCATGTCCACTTGTTTGAATCTCTCCTACTCTCAATGGAAAAAGCCTATCTACGTCAACTCTATCTATCCCCCTCATAATTTTAAATACCTCTATCAAGACCCCCTCAACCGTCTACGCTCCAAAGAATAAAGACCTAACTTGTTCAACCTTCCCCTGTAACTTAGGTACTGAAATCCAGGTAACATTCTAGTAAATCTCTGTACTCTATTTTTTTTTGTAATTTATTTTTTTATTGAAGTTCATCAAACAAACATTTCCATAAGATGTATTTCAGACATTGTACATATATATCATATAATCATATATATCACAAAATCTCCACAAAGTATTTATCTGGGGTATACACTTATAGAAAAGAGTGGAAAGAAAAAACAAGCAAAAGGAAAGAACTATGTACAAGTAGGGAGTGATCTTTTTTTTACAACAGATTCATTGATTTGTGAGAATAAAATCAGGCCTATGAGGCACTATGTAGTTAAACCATTTTTCCCAGTATGAATCAAATTGTTCCAGCTTATGATTAACAGATGCTGTTATCTTCTCCATTTTGTAAATGTCCATTGTAATTTCCATCCATGTATTTAAAGTTGGGCTCTCCTGTGATAACCATTTCCTAGTAAGAGTCTTTTTACCAGACACTAACAGTATATTCATTAAATATTTATCTCTTCTACCATTCTTGAGGTATATATCCAAAATATATGGTCTTACTCTCCAAGGGTATTTCACATTTAAAGATGTCTTATAGGGCATTGTGTATCCTCCTCCAATAGTTTTCGATAACAGGGCAGTCCCAAAAAATATAATGATTTGCATTTTGATTTCCACAATTTCTCCAGCAAACAGGGAGGTTACTATCATAATGGGATTTCTGAGAGGGTGCAATAAAAAATCTTATCAAGTTTTTCCATCCAAACTCCTTCCATTTCTGTGAACTGGTACACTTCCATTGATATCTCCATATTGTTGTCCATTCTTCCTCAGATATAATTATCCCTCCTTCCTTCTCCCATTTTGTTTTAATGTATGAAGTCGAACGTGTTTTAAGATTTGACAAACCCTTATACATGCTTGAAATGATTCTACTACCATTATCTGAATTATATGCTTTTCTAAAGAGCTCTATCAAGCATGTATTTGCCTTGGTTACATTTTTAAGTGTCTTATTAACATATCGTCGCATCTGTAAATACCGATAAAAATCTTGTTTTTCTAATAAGTGTTTCTTTTTAAGCATTTCAAAACTGAACACTGTTCCTTCTTTCATTATGTTGCAAAGAACTGTTATTCCTTTAGCTGTCCAGTCCTTAAATCTAGCATCAATTTATTTGGTGTAATATCAGAGTCATATGCACACCATTTAAGAATTGCAATATCTCCCTCTAGATTCTTTTATAGTAGTCTTCCATATTTTAAGAGTCAATTTCACCCATGGGTTATCAATAGTATTTATGTACCTTTGCAGGTTGTTATCAGCTAAAATTGCTTGTATGGGGATGGGAAGTACCTGCTCCTCAATGTTTTTTCATTGAGCGTCATATGATGGGTTGCACCAACATATCACAGCTCTCAACTGTGCTGTAAAATAATAATCTCTAAGAGAAGGCAAGCCCCATCCCCCCTTTTCCTTTGCTAATTGCAAAGTTTTGAGACGAACTCTAGGCCTTTTACCCTTGATAGCATCTTGTTCCATTCATTGAATTGATTTTGATTAATCTCTATTGGTAGGGTCTGAAAGAGATATAACAGTCTGGGCAGTATATTCATTTTAATAGACTCAATCCTTGAACTGAGACTGAAAAAAGGAATCAGGCTCCATCTTGCCACATCTTCCTTAATTTTTTTTATATAAAGGCTGATAATTACATTCTGATAATTTTGCCAAATCTTTTCGCATGATGATGCCTAAATATTTGAAAGACTCAGTGTGTCATGCCCAGGGGTATTGACTTTCAATTTCTCTTGAATATGAAATTAATATGTAAGTAATTGGGTTTTATCTATGTTGATCTTGTATCCTGATAATTGACCATATTGTTCAAAGGATTGCATCAATTTAGGCAAAGAGTACCTTGGTTGCCCTAGATAGATCAAAATGTCATTCGCATAACAAGTCAATTTATGCTCTGTCCCTTTAATAGTAATTCCCCTGGTATCTTCATTTTGTCTGATGTATTGAGCTAATGGTTCCAGATATAATGCAAAGAGTAGTGGTGACCATTCACAACCCTGTCTCGTGTCCCTTTCTAGGGTAAGACTATTTGATAAATATCCACTGATTTTAATCCTAGCAGTAGGATTGTCATATAGTGTCTGTATAGTTTTAATAATTGTGTCTTGGAAACCAAATCTATGTAACACTCTGTATAGAAAATTCCAATTAACTGAATTAAATGCTTTTTCAGCGTCCACGCTTATCACTATTGCTTCAATTTTATTTTTTTTATATGATCCATAATGTGAAGTGTCCTTCGTATATTGTCTTGTATCTGGCATTATCGTATAAAACCTGTCTGATCGTTACATATCAGTATGGGTAGAAACTCCTCTAATCGTTTGGCCATGATGGAGGTAAATAATCTATAATCTACATTAAGAACGGATATTGGTCTAAATGACCCGCATTCCATTTTATCCTTGCCTTCTTTCAGTATAGCTGAGATTATTGCTTCCTTCCAACTGGGTAGCATTTATGCCTTTTTTAGAGCCCAGTTCAGTGTGGGGAATAAAACAGGAATTAACTCAATTTTAAATTCTTTGTGCCATTCTGCCATATACCCATCTGATCCTGGTGACTTGCTTAATTTAAGACTACTAACTGCAGCTTTTAATTCAACTTCAGTTATGACAGCAGTCATTCTTCTATTTTGCTCTTCGCTTGAAGTGAGTAACTCTAGAGAATTCAAGAAGGTGTCAATTTGGGTTATGCTTCCCCCTGGAACTTTGGAATATAGCGTTTTGTAAAACACTTCAAAAGCTTCTTGAATTGCACTTAGCTTATTTTTTATCATTTTTGTTCTTGGGTCCCTAATTCTATGAATTGTATTTTCTGCTATCTTTTTTTTTAGTTTCCATGCCAGTATTTTCATAGATTTCGATCCACTTTCATAATGTCTCTGTTTCAGAACCATTAAGTTTTTCCTGATTTCTTGCGTAGCCAAATTATTTATTTCATTCCTAATTTTTTTAATTTCCCATAATGTATCCTGTGCCAAATTCAATTTGTGTTTTTTCTCTAGTTCCTTCAGCCTATTTTGTAATTCCTCTAATGTTTTATTCATTTTTTTCTTATATGAAGATATCGCTATAATTTTCCCTCTTAAGACCGCCTTCAGTGTATCCCATAAAATAGGAGGTGAAACGTCTCTATTATCATTAAATTCTAAGTAGAGACCAATTTCTTTTTTAATTTGTTCCTTACAGTACAGATCATTGAGTAGACTTGAATTTAGTTTCCAAATGGTATTCTTTGGTTGTAGGTCAAAATCAACAGATAAATATACAGGTGCATGATCACTTACATCTATTGTCCCAATTCTACAGGTGTTTATTTTGTCTTTGTCTTTTCCAAATGTTATGAAATAGTCTATTCTTGTATATACAGAATGTGGAGCAGAATAATGAGTGTAATCCCTTCTGTCAGGGAAAAGTTCCAATTAAACCAACATCCTCAAAAAGTGTATTAACTTTCTTATGTAAAGATTTTGTTTCATAGGTTTTTCTATTGGAAGAGTCTAAGTTTGGTTGTAATTGTAAATTTAAGTCTCCCGCACATATCAGGAGATCTTCTGTTTCCGTTACCATAATATCAGTAATTTTCTGAAAGAAACCAATATCACTTCCCGGGGGTGTGTATATATTCAATAGAGTTACTGAATTGCCATCTGTATTCCCCCTTACCAGAATATATCTGCCTTCTTTATCTCCCATTTTGAATATTTTTTCAAAATTTAGCTTACTTGAGATAAGAATAGCAACTCCTCTCCTATGTCCTGATTTATATGAGGAGAAAAACAGATTAGTAAAGCCCATTCTCTTTAGTTTTTTATGCTCATTATCATTTAAATGAGTTTCCTGTAAATATACTCCATGGGCTTGTTCTTTTTTCATTTTGGATAAAATTCTCTTACGTTTGATTGGATTTAATAGCCCATTTACATTAAAAGAAATGAATTTTACCTTGTCCTTAGCCGTCTGTATTTATCTGTCAATGTATCATTGAAATTAGAATAAAACTTAATCGATCTACTCCCTGAACAAATAAGAACCAAGAAACTCAAATAATAACAAAAATGGCAACGAACGTGTGATTCCAAGGCTGAGGTCCCTGGTAAATGACCCTGTGTTGAGCTAGAGGAAATGTCTAGCTGTGGGGGATAACCCCTCCTACTTGTGAGTTGAGGTCCCCAATTGCAGTGTTTATAAAAGTCAGTGAACAAATCCACGCGCACACACACACACGCACACACACACACACACACATATATATATATAGTCATTTTGGTGGGGAAAAAGGAGTAAGTGAGCAAATAAAGAATAACAACTAAGTAATATAAAATCCACATTGTAATAAATATTTCTCGAGATAGGTATATCACCGTGTACTTTTGCTTCTGTTTAGCTTCTCAACATTTTTAAAGTTAGCCAAACCTTATGGCTCTTCTGAAGGGGGTGAGGACTGTCTTGGGAAACTCCCGGTCTCTTCCTGATATGTTTCTCTCAGCCTCCTCCGATCTCCTGCCTTCTCGTTTCTTGCACTATTTCCCAAGCCGAGCGGGATAATTCCTCAGCCAGGCTTTCCTTCGTTTTGGTCATGCTGACGGGAAACCCTCTGGCCTTCATGTTTGTAGTCGCCTCTTCCACTGTCTGGTACAACCGCGTCCCGTTGTCATTAAACACTCGAAGTTTAGCAGGGTACGGAGTTTGAAATCTAATCTTATTTTGCTCTAATATTCGCTTTACTTCGGAGTATTCTTTGCTCTTTGCATTTCTAGAGGACTGCGGGGGGGGGGGGTAATCTTGGTTGAAATATATTAATTTATCCTCTAAAAACACACTCTTCTTACCCCAGGCCCTTTGTAGAATCTCCTCCAAGGTGCTGTACCAAAGGAATTTAATTATTATTGAGCGTGGCTTTCTATCCTGGGTAGGTTTTGGGACTAACGTGCGGTGGGCTTTTTCAACTTCCAGCTTCATAGCCGGGGGAAGATCCAGCGTATCCCGTAGTAACTTTCTGACAAAATCCGTCATAGACGAGCCCTCCGCTCCTTCTGGAACGTTGTAGATTCTGATATTTTTCCACCGTGATCTTCCCTCCAGGTCAAGCAGTTTACCTTTTGGTGATGTATTATTTTTATTGTATCCGTTCCATGTTTTGAATGCAATCTTCCACCTTCTCAATGCGAGTCTCTGCCACCACTATTTTTTGATTAACACTGGCGAGCTCTGTCTTAATATCACGGAGCTGCTGCTTCATATCTTTCTGGACCACCATTATTTCTTTCAGGATTTCGAAGATATTTGCCGCTTCATCTGAACGAAGACCAGCAGTCGTCTCGCTAACACGCGGTCGGGTTGGAGAGCCGCTCGCTGCACTCCTCTCGAAAGCAGGCTCCACAGTGTCGCTTTTTTTATTTCCATTTCTTCTCCCCATTCTTGCCTTTCTTTTCACTTCAAATATTTTTCGAAAAATATTATATTTGATGGGTTAATGGGGCTTAATACGCGTTTTCCCGGAGGCGCTAGTGACTTAAGCTGCCATTCTTGACGATGACATCACCGGAAAAACTGTACTCTCTCTATTTTGTTGATATTTTTCCTATAATTCAGTGACCAGAACTGTACGCAATACTCCAAATTCGGCCTCACCAATGCCTTGTACAATTTTAACATTACATCCCAACTCCTATACTCAATGCTCTGATTTATAAAGGCCAGCATACCAAAAGCTTTCTTCACCACCCTATCCACATGAGATTCCACCTTCAGGGAACTATGCACCATTACTCCTAGATCACTCTGTTCTACTGCATCCTTCAATACCCTACCATTTACCATGTATGCCCTATTTGGATTATGCCTACCAAAATGTAGCACCTCACACTTAGCAGCATTAAACTCCATCTGCCATTGTTCAGCCCACTCTTCTAACTGGCCTAAATCTCTCTGCAAGCTTTGAAAACCTACTTCATTATCCACAATGCCTCCTATCTTAGTATCATCTGCATACTTACTAATCCAATTTACCACCCCATCATCCAGATCATTAATGTACATGACAAACAACATTGGACCAATACATTGGATCCTGTGACACACCACTAGTCACCGGCCTCCAACCTGACAAACAGTTATCCACCACTACTCCCTGGCATCTCCCATCCAGCCACTGTTGAATCCATTTTATTACTTCAATATTAATACCTAACGATTGAACCTTCCTAACTAACCTTCTGTGTGGAACCTTGTCAAAGGCCTTACTGAAGTCCATATAGACAACATCCACTGCTTTACCCTTGTCAACTTTCCTCATAATATATCAATATATTATTTGCCTTTCTACCTGTGGCTGCATCTGCATGTTAGCTTCTAAATGTACATGAACACCATGTTCCCTTGAATATCATCTTCCCATCTCCTGACAAATGCTGAACCCAAGAGGTTAACCTCATATTTTCCCACAATGTATATCATCCGTTATGCACCTAACCATTCAGCTGCTCTACATCCTCTAGAAGACACTTTATTTCTCATGACCTTCCCAATTTGTTTTAACAACCTTAGACGCAGCAGATCTGCTTCTTTTTGCAGTATGATTGATGCCACGGATATAAAAGAGCATACTGCAGCATTGTGGGTGCTGCTCCCTGGAATGCACCTATGTAGACAAAACCAAGTTTTCATTCTACTGATTGTAGTTGACTATTGGGCTAAGTAGAAAAAAAACACCACAGGCTCTATAAATAAATTTCTACAAAGATTCCAGGTTAGCAGTCAATTTCTATCCTACTGACAATGTTGTTTAAGTTTTATCATTCTGCACTGACATCAGCATAAGTGGGACACAACATCCGTACAAACTTTATGACAGGGTAGAGATGTAGCCTACCTCTCCAGTTCCATAAGGCCACGTAAGTTGATTTAGTATCAATGAGTGTGGGTATCTATCCCGCAGGCACTGAGTAACAAATGTACCCAACCCGGACCCAGTCCCTCCAGCCAGACTCATCATCGTCAAGAAACCACTGAGCCGCTCACATTTCTCAACCTCCCGTTGGACCAGGTCCATCACAGTTTCTTCGTGTCGGGGACCATGAACGCAAAACCTGAGCATCAAAACACAGAGAAAACAAAGTTTCACTACACTTGTAATGATCTTACACCTTATTATTTACTGGAAAGCTGTTACACTTTATTCTGCATTCTGTAATTGCTTTACCTTAATATATTGTGCAATGATTTGACCTGTACGAACAGTATACAAGACTAGTTTTTCACTGTATCACTGTATGTGACAGTAATACACTAATACTCACACAATTCATTTTAAAGTCAATGGGATTATGAGAGGCATAGATAGGGTGGAGAGCCAGTACCTGTTTCCCAGGGCACGAATAGCAAACACCAGAGGCCATATGTACAAAGTTAAGGGAGGGAAGTTTAGGGGAGACATCAGGGGTAAGTTTTTTTACACAGAGGGTTGTGGGTGCCTGGAATGACTTGCCAGGGATGGTGGTGGAGGCTAAAACATTAGGGGTATTTAAGAGCCTCTTGGACAGGCACATGGATGAAAGAAAAATAGAGGGTTACGGGGTAGTGTGGGTTTCGTACTTTTTTTTAAAGGAATACATGGGTCGGCACAACATCGAGGGCTAAAGGGCCTGTACTGTGCTGTAGTATTCTAGTGTCTACTGTCTAGGGGTATTTTACTTAAGTGTGGTCATAGTTTGACTGGATTAAATGAAACTTCCTTTCGAATACAACAAGATCCCAAAACAGGAATGCAATAGTGACTAGAATACGAGCCTATAATATCTTACTTATTGAATCGTGCTGAGATAGCGCCTGCGTACAATGCTCCCTTAAGTCGACATCTTCTGGATAGATCACTAAACTATCGTTTTAATGTATTTTATGCATTCTATGTTTTTTTCTTGTGTTGACTGTGATTCTGAAACTATTGGAGCCTGTGTTTTGCTGTTTGGAGATTGTTTGGGTTCTTCAGCACTCTGCGGTCTCTGGGTGGATTCCGGGAGGTAGAGGCAGCGTGAATGAACCTTGTAATGAGAAGACTGCAGGATGACATGCAAGCTAATGTTTGACCTTATTTCACTAATCAAAATTTCCATTGTTTGATGAAGGTAATTGAACCATCAAGGTGGAAGTTTGGAGATCATTTGGATGTTCTGATGCTCCAAGAAGATTCTGGCAGGTAGTATGCATGATCCTCAAAGGGGCAGGCTGCAGGATGGGGTACAAACCGCTATTTGGCTCCATTTGGATGAGGAAGTGGAGGGATGGGTTAGTAAGTTTGCTGATGACACAAAGGTTGGGGTTGTCATGGATAGTGTGGAGGGCTATCAGAGGTTAAAGCGGGTCATTGATAGGGTGCAAAACTGGGCTGAGAAGTGGCAGATGGAGTTTAACCCAGATAAGTGTGAGGTGGTTCACTTTGGTAGGTTAAATATGATGGCAGAATATCGTATTAATGGTAAGACTCTTGGCAGCATGGAGGATCAGAGGGATCTTGGGGTTCGAGTCCATAGGACACTCAAAGCAGCTGCGCAGGTTGACTCTGTGGTTAAGAAGGCATATGGTATATTGCCATTCATCAATCATGGAATTAAATTTAGGAGCCGAGAGGTAATGCTACTTCTATACAGGACCCTGGTCAGACCTCACTTGGAGTACTGTGCTCAGTTCTGGTCGACTCACTACAGGAACGACGTGGAAGCCATAGAAAGGGTGCACAGGAGATTTACAAGGACGTTGCCTGGATTGGGGAGCATACCTTATGAGAACACGTTGAGTAAACTTGGCCTTTTCAACTTGGAGCAGCGGAGGATAAGAGGTGACCTGATAGCAGTGTATAAGATGATGAGAGGCATTGATCGTATGGATAGTCAGAGGCTTTTTCCTAGGGATGAAATGGTCACCACAAGAGGACACAGGTTTAAGGTGCTGGGGAGTAGGTACAGAGGAGGTGTCAGGGGTAAGTTTTTTACTCAGCGAGTGGTGAGTGCGTGGAATGGGCTGCCGGCAACAGTGGTGGAGGTGGATACGATAGGGTCTTTTAAAAGACTTTTGGATAGGTACATGGAGCTTAGAAAAATAGAGGGCTATGGGTCTGCCTAGTAAATTCTAAGGTAGGGACATGTTTGGCACAACTTTGTGGGTCAAAGGGCCTGTATTGTGCTGTAGGTTTTCTATGTTTTTATTTCACCAAATAGCTTCCATTGTTCACTGACTAAAGTGACGAGGGAGACTCAAACATCGAAGTGAGAGCAGAGGGTGAGTGTTAACTGCCTGCCTTTTGATCAGTTGCTCTGTACCAGTGAGGGGAGAGCCTACCACTGTTCCCAGGCCCAGAGAATATTTTCCAGGTTTTTTCTGCATTTTGGATGTGGACTTTGGACTATAGACTCTATTTTTCAGTCTTATTGTTTTTATATTCTGTGTTTCTTCGCCCAATCTTCTCGTTGTTTTTTCTGCGCGGGGACGGGGGTTTGAGAGTTGATGTGTCTGATCCGTTTTGTTTGATTTTTGTGCAGGAGGAGGGATTTGGGATTTGATGTGTCTTCTTTTTTTTTCTTTTTTTTGCGGGGAAGTGGAACTTGGGAGTTGATGATCACGCTGCCTCTCTTTTCTTTTCATTCTTGGTTTCATGGCTAGCCAGAGAATTGAAGAATTTCCGAGTGAACACCCTGGAAAAGGTTTCACTGCTAACGTAATGGTCTTTCTGCAGAAGCAGTGTTTGGGTTATGGTAAGTGATAACGGGTGCTTTGGAATGTGTGCCGTCCAATAAAGGGAGTATGCTTTTGTGTTGTGTGCCTGACATCGGAAGTGATCTGGGATTTTGTTTGGCGGGAGAAGACGTCGGAGAGATGAGGTCATAGTACTCGACACAGAATGGGGTCATGATTTGACAAAGCATGGGGAGATTGAAGGAGAATCGGTGAAGAGGAAATCGTGAGCTCCAACTTGTGCATATTAGACCGCACATTAAAATGGGCCCTTTTTTTTTTACTAACTCTTTAGTCAAATTAAGAATTATAAAACTAAATCTATAATTATAAAGTTAATTGTATGCGGTGTATGTCTGTATTTTGCGGTACTTATTTCTAACCAGGTAACAAATCAAACACCATCCACGCAAACAGGGGCTTTCGGAGTGGGCTCACACCTCAAGCTCACACGTTTGGTGGGGCCAGAGATTGTCTTCCCCAGACTTACCCAGCTGACAGAACCAGAGTTTCAGAGTTGTATACTTTGAAAATAAATAAACCTGTGAACCATTGAGTGTGCTGTTAAAATTACAAGTATTTCAAATAGCTAAAATAATAATTTTGAGATGACGTACCTATTGGCTTAGTTTGATTTAATTCTCAGTTGATTTAAAGTAGGGGTTCCCAACCTTTGTTATGCCAATACCATTAAGCAAGGGGTTGGTGGACCCTAGGTTGGGAATCCCTTATAGAAGATTATAGATTTGAACAACAGAAAAACTCAATCAGAAGCAGAACCTTAACTAAAGATACAGTGGGGGCGGGGAAGGGGGGGATTGCTGCCGCTTAGACACGGGAGGGAGGGAAGCTGGGGTGGACCAGTGTTCTAACATGTAACTGTCATTCATTCTTTGGGGCACTCCTCTGTTTTCATGGATGGTTGCAAAGAAAAAGCATTTCAGGATGTATATTGTATACATTTCTCTGACATTAAATGTACCTTTGAAACCTTTGAGACTGGAATTAGCAAAGTGCTCTCAAATAATAAATGGCAGACAAATCAGTCAAAGCAAATCACTTTTCCAATTGCGTTAATTTTCACAACAGATCAGTAAATCTTAAAGCAACTGGCTTCTGCTTTCCATAAAAAAAGGAAATTAGAGTAACAGAAAATGTTCTTGCAATTCTTTGATTGAATCTTACCCACTTGCCCAATTATTTCCGGATCCTTGTTTCTGGCAGAAGGATGATTGAGCTCCATATCTCCAGCTCCCTGAGTTTGCAGCTTTAGACATAGTGTGGCTGATGACTTTTGGCTCCATGTCAATAAGAACAGCCCGAGCTACTGGTACTCCTGTGAATCACACAACTGCTAGTCTCTTAACAACTGACCACAAAGCTCAGCAGAAACTTCATTTGACGGCTTGCTTTGAAATTACTTTATTTCAGCAACCCAAATGAAGAATTGTTGGCTCAGAATGAGGAAGAAGGGAATGGAGAGGCTCTGCCTTATTTTCCTAGAATGAAGAAGGCTGAGGGGTGACCTGATAGAGGTAAATAAAGTTATGAAGGGGATAGAAATAGTAGGTAGTGAAAACTTTTCCAATTTGTTGGGGTGCCTACAACAAGAAAACACAGGTTTAAAGTGAGAGGAAGAAAGTTTAGAGGTAATTCAAGAGAGTTCGTTTCACACAATGAGTGGCTGAAGTGCTGCCTGAAGAGGTGGTAGAAGCAGAAACTCTCAAGACATTCAAGAATCATTTAAATCACCAGGACATTAAAGGTTAAGGACCTAATGTGGTTAAATGGAGTAGTTTAGATAGCAACAATAGGTCAAAGGACAAGTTTCTGTGCTGAAAGACTTTGACTCTACCTACAATGCTAGGTAATGGTATTAATGCAAAACTTAAAAAAATCATTTTAAACCAAGATTTAAATGATCACCTGAACGAGCTACTTCTTAGTTACTTTGATTTAATGGAAATATATTGGCTCTGTCTTTTAGCAAGTCCAAGGGAAAAAAAAGAGGCCTCACCGTCCGTGCTGCTGCTGAAGAATCGCTCCTGTGAAATGCTGGAGTAACACTTGCTCTCGTTGGGGCCACTCCGCCCATCTGTGCTTACTGCTTCAAACAGTTGCTTCCCAACCTGGTTCCCACACTGGCCAAGTTGAATGACAACCAGAGACATGACAGGTGAACCCCCTGTTCATACAATTAGCATAGAATAAGCCCAATAACCTGCTGTCTACCACAACAAAACACACAATTCTCACAGTGAAAAACCAAGATTGCTTCCCACAGCATCAGCAGCCCGATGGCAGCCAGAACATAGAACATAGAATAGTACAGCACATTACAGGCCCTTCAGCCCACAATGTTGTGCCAACCCTCAAACCCTGCCTCCCATATAACCCCCCACCTTAAATTCCTCCATATACCTGTCTAGTAGTCTCTTGAACTTCACTAGTGTATCTGCCTCCACCACTGACCCAGGCAGTGCATTCCATACACCAACCACTCTCTGAGTGAAAAACCTTCCTCTAATATCCCCCTTGAACTTCCCTCCCCTTAAAGCGTCCTCTTGTACTGAGCAGTGGTGCCCTAGGGAAGAGGCACTGGCTGTCCACTCTGTCTATTCCTCTTAATATCTTGTACACCTCTATCACGTCTCCTCTCATCCTCCTTCTCTCCAAAGAGTAAAGCCCTAGCTCCCTTAATCTCTGATCATAATCCATACTCTCTAAACCAGGCAGCATCCTGGTAAATCTCCTCTGTACCCTTTCTAATGCTTCCACAAACTTCCTATAGTGAGGCGACCAGAACTGGACACAGTACTCCAAGTGTGGCCTAACTAGAGTTTTATAGAGCTGCATCATTACATCGCGTCTCTTAAACTCTATCCCTTGATTTATGAAAGCGAACACCCCATAAGCTTTCTTAACTACCCTATCTACTCTTGAAGCAACTTTCAGGGATCTGTGGACATGTACCCCCAGATCCCTCTGCTGCTCTACACTACCAAGTATCCTGCCATTTACTTTGTACTCTGCCTTGGAGTTCGCCCTTCCAAAGTGTACCGCCTCACACTTCTCCGGGTTGAACTCCATCTGCCACTTCTCAGCTCACTTCTGCATCCTATCAATGTCCCTCTGCAATCTTCGACAATCTTCTACACTATCTACAACACCAACAACCTTTGTGTCGTCTGCGAACTTGCCAACCCATCCTTCTACCCCCACATCCAGGTTGTTAATAAAAATCACTAAAAGTAGAGGCTCCAGAACAGATCCTTGTGGGACACCACTAGTCACAACCCTCCAATATGAACGTACTCTCTCCACCACAACCCTCTGCCTTCTGCAGGCAAGCCAATTCTGAATCCACCTGGCCAAACTTCCCTGGATCCCATGCCTTCTGACTTTCTGAATAAGCCTACCATGTGGAACCTTGTCAAATGCCTTACTAAAATCCATGTAGATCACATCCACTGCACTACCCTCATCTATATGCCTGGTCTCCTCCTCAAAGAACTCTATCAGGCTTGATGGACATGAGCTGCCCTTCACAAAGCCATGCTGACTGTCCCTGATCAGACCATGATTCTCTAAATGCCCATAGATCCTATCTCTAAGAATCTTTCTTTCTTCTTCCATCTTTTTATTATCATTATTAATAACTACAAAATAAAATTGGTACATAGATAATGGGATTACAAACGTACATATTTCAACTAACTTTAAAAGAATATAAAAACAATGATTACAGTTTAAATGAGTATTCCCACATCATAGATGATACAATAAACAAATAAACAAGGCAAACCTGGATGTATCATAATATAGAATAAAAAAAGAAAAAGGAAACAAAAAAAATTATTATGCAAAAAACAACTAATCTAAAATCTAATAATAGAGGAAAAAAACAAAAAGAAAAAAAAGAAAAAAGAAAAAAGAGAAAATAAAAGGGCTGTTTATAATATCTCACAAAAATACAAAATCATCAGTGTCGTCAACTCCGATCCTCTCGACATATATGAAAACAAAATTGGAAAATCAAATAGGCTTGGAACAGGGTCATATTACATCATATGAAAATATTGAATAAATGGTCTCCATATCTTTTCAAATTTAGTATAAGTGTCAAATACACCATTTCTAATTTTTTCTAAATTCAAACATAACACAGTTTGAGAAAACCAATGAAATACAGTAGGAGGATTAATTTCCTTCCAATTCTACAAAATAGATCTTCTAGCCATTAGTGTAAGAAATGCAATCATTCGACAAGCGGAAGAAGATAAATGAAGTGAGTCCATCATTGGTAAACCAAAGATTGCAGTAATAGGATGGGGTTGTAAATCAATGTTCAATACCACAGAGATAATATCAAAAATATCTTTCCAATATTTTTTCAAAAGCGGACACGACCAGAACATATGAGTTAAAGACGCTATTTCAGATTGACATCTATCACAAATAGGATTTATATAGGAATAAAAATGAGCCAATTTATCCTTGGACATATGTGCCCTGTTCACAACCTTAAACTGTATTAGTGAATGTTTGGCACATATAGATGATGTGTTAACTAATTGAAGAATTTTATCCCAATTCTCAATAGGAATAATAAGGTTAAGCTCTCTTTCCCGATCATTTTTTGTCTAATAAAGGGGCTCTGAACGTATCTTCATAATTATATTATAAAGTTTTGATATAAGCCCTTTCTGAAAAGGATTTAGTTCAAACAAATTCTCCAAAATGCCTTAAGACACAAAATTTGGAAAAGTAGGAAGTACAGTATTTAAAAAATTCCTAATTGTAAATATCTAAGAAAATGAAATCTAGGCAAATTATATTTATTAGATAATTGCTCAAAAGACATAAAACAATTATCCAAAAATAAATCAGAAAATCGTAGCAATCCCTTAGTCTTCCAAGCCAAATAAGCTTGGTCTATAATTGAAGGGTGGAAAAAACAATTGGATACAATAGGAATATTTAAAACAAACTGAGTCAACCCAAAAAATTTCCGAAATTGAAACCATATACGTAAAGTATGCTTAACTGTCGGGTTGTCAATTCGTTTCGGCAATTTAGAAAGAGCAAAAGGAAGAGAAGTCCCTAAAATAGAACCCAGTGCAAATCCTGGTACCGATTTAATTTCCAGGTTCACCCAATGAGGGCTAAAAGATCCATCCCAATCTTTCAACCAACATATCAAATATCTGATATTAACTGCCCAATAATAAAATCTAAAATTAGGCAATGCTAATCCACCTTCCTTCTTTGCCTTATGTAAATATATTTTACCTAACCTGGGATTTTTATTCTGCCATATGTATGAGGAAATTTTTGAATCAACATTAGTAAAAAAAAGATTTCGGAATAAAAATTGGTACTGCTTGAAAAATATGTAAGAACTTTGGTAAAATAACCATCTTAATAGTGTTAATCCGACCTATCAGAGATAAAGATAATGGTGACCACTTAGTAAACAAGCATTTAATCTGATCAATTAAGGGTAAAAAATTAACTTTAAGTAAGTCTTTATAGTTTTTTGTGATTTTAATCCCTAAGTAAATAAAAGAGTCATTAACTAATTTAAAAGGTAAATTTCCATAACTTGGGACCTATCTATTTAAAGGAAACAATTCACTCTTATTAAGATTTAATTTATACCCAGAAAAATCACTAAATTGTGCCAACAATGAGAAAACTACAGGAATGGATTTCTCAGGATTAGAAATAAATAATAATAAATCATCTGCATATAAAGATAACTTATGAGTATCTGTCCCCAATTAATACCAAGAATATCCTGTGATTCTCTGATAGCAATTGCCAAGGGTTCTAAAGCAATATCAAATAATAGTGGACTAATAGGACAACCTTGTTTAGTGCCCCGAAATAAACAAAAAAGGGAGATCTTTGACTGTTCGTAAACACCGAGGCTACTGGGGTATGATATATCAGTTTAATCCAGGAAATGAATGTCGGACTAAAATTAAACTTCTCCAACACATTAAATAAGTATGGCCATTCAACTCTGTCAAATGCTTTCTCCGCATCTAATGAAATAACACATTCTGAAATGTTATGTGAAGGAGTATACACAATATTCAATAACCTCATGACATTGAAAAAAGAATAGCGATTTTTAATAAAACCGGTTTGTTCTTCCGAGATAATTTGGGGTAATACCTTCTCCAACCTGGATGCAAGTAACTTGGAAAAAATCTTGGAATCTACATTCAATAAGGATATTGGTCTATCGGATGCACAGTCAGTAGGGTCTTTATCTTTCTTCAATATTAAAGAAATGGAAGCTCTATAAAAAGATTGTGGCAGATTGCCCAATCTAATTGCTTCTTCAAAAACCCTGAATAACCAAGGAGAAAGAGTAGCAGAAAAATATTTTAAAAATTCTACTGTATACCCATCTGGACCTGGTGCTTTCCCAGAACTCATAGAGGAAATAACCCCTTTAATTTCTGCATCCGTAATAGGAGTTTCTAATATTGAAAGATCATCTGATGATAATTTTGGGAAATTCAATTTCCCAAGAAAATCACACATGGTACCACAATCCTGAGGAAATTCCGAATGATACAGGGAGGTATAAAAATCTTGAAATGATGTATTTATCTCATCATGGTTAACTGTCAGATCCCCATTTTGCTGATGGATCTTAGTAATTTGACGCTTAACCAAAGCATTCTTCAATTGACTAGCTAGCAGTTTACCCGATTTATCACTATGTATATAAAAATCAGATCTGGATTTCATTAGTTGATTTTCAATCGAAGATGTAAGTAATAAACTATGTTCTGTTTGAAGTTCAACCCTTTGCTTGTAAAGCTCCTTACTAGGAGTAATTGAATATTTCTTGTCAATCTCTTTAATTTTATCAACCAATAAAAGGGCTTCCTTCTTTACGCGTTTTCTCAGACCAACAGAGTAAGAGACAATCTGTCCACGTATATATGCTTTAAAATTATCCCAAAGTGTTCCATAAGAAATATCTTCCGTGGAATTGGTTGAAAAGAAGAAATCGATCTGTTCATTCATAAATTTAATAAAGTCTGGATCTTGCAATAAGGTAGAATCAAATCGCCATTGTCTAGCATTAGGAACTATATCCGTAAATTTAATAGAAAGTTTTAATGGAGCATGGTCAGAAATAGCTATAATATCATAATAGCAACCATTTACCGAAGGAATCAAACAAGAGTCAATAAAAAAATAATCAATTCTCGAATAAGAATGATAAGCATGTGAAAAAAAAACTCTTTGTCCTTAGGATACCGAAATCTCCAAATATCAAAAACTCCATTATCAGTCAAGAAAGAGTTAATACAAGTGGCCGACTTATTGGGTAAAGTCTGAGTAGATATAGATTTGTCCATCAGAGGATTTAAACAACAATTAAAATCACCACCCATTATTAACTTATATTCATTTAGATTAGGTAGAGAAGTAAATAAGGACTTAAAAAAATCAGGACAATCCACATTTGGAGCATAAACATTAACCATAGCAACTTTTTTATTAAAAAGTAAGCCTGTAATTAACAAAAATCTAACATTCGGATCCGAAAAGATATCATGTTGAACAAATGAAATAGAGGAGTCAATAAAAATTGAAACTCCCTTTACTTTAGCATTCAAATTCGAATGGTACTGTTGACCCCTCCAAAACCGAAAAAAGCGATAGTTTCTTGTACAAAAATAATATGAGCATTAAGTCTTTGGAATACTTTGAAAATCTTCTTTTGTTTAATTGGATGGCTTAACCCATTAGTATTCCAAGAAACAAAATTAATGGTCTGAGCCATAATTCTAAAATCAACCCTTTGGTATAAAAAGGGTTAACCAAATTATAAACTCATGCACCCGGAAGAGGAACAAAAATAAAGAGCGGACCCGGAAGTGACGACATCACATACATATTTGTAGTTCAAAATCAGCCCAAATGAAAAAACTAAAAAAAACTGGTAAAAGAAACATAGAATTAGAAAAAAGAACACCCACCTCCCACCCAAGAAGAGAGAGAAAAAAACCCACTGCCAAAAATAGGCTGGGAAAAGGGAAAGATGAAACTAACTCTACCCCCATATCAGCAGAAGACCACTCCGTATATAAAGGATATATTAAAAAAATCCACCCAAACTCTAAAAAAATTATAATCACTATACTAAAACCAAACTTCTTAATATAATTGGTAGTAAAAAAAGCCAAAGAGAATATAATCACTAGAAACTTATAAATTGGGTTAAAACCCAAACAAACCAAAAAATATTTAAACTGTGATAAGCGATGCATTATAGGAAGAAGACTAAAGAAAAAAAAATAGCACCATCTTAAAAAAAAACACCAAAAATGTTTAAAAAAACCTCCATCTTAGTAAAAAAAAATCACCTTCGAAGGGTTAAAAATACACCTTCGAAGGAATAATAATAGCCAGCGATATAGTATACTGGTTAAAGTAAGTAAAACAAAAAGATTGATATGTCGAAAGAAAACTTTAACTAGAGTACAAAACACAAACCTACACCAATAGCCAGAAACAAAATCTGGTTTTGGGAATCAAAAACCATCTTATACAATCAAAATCACTCATTTATTAGACATGAGTGTCCATAGCAATAGGGAAGCTCTCCTTCAGAAAGCTTCTCACATCAGAAGTAGAAGTGAAAACTCGTCGTGGAGCATTCGGCGGCGAGATTCTGAGCTTCGCAGGGTATAAGAGCGCAGGTTTTAGATTTTTCTCATAACATTCAGACATCAGCAGTTTAAAAAGCCTTGCCTTCATTACTTCAGGACTAAAATCTTCTACTAAACGGAAATTGTGATCCTGAAATTTGACCATACCTACATGCCAAGCCACCCGAATAAGTTGCTCTTTTACATGTATGTAATGAAATCAGACAATTACAACCGAGGGTTTAGCTGAAGCACTCAGTGACCGACGCATAATTCTATGAGCACGATTGAGAAACGGAGGACTATCTGGAAATACAGACGAGGACGCATCCTTCAAAAGTTGAGCAAAGTACTTCATGGGGTCGTCTTGTTCAATACCTTCCGGAAGACCAAGTATAAGTAAGTTCTGTCTTCTGGACCGATTCTCAAAGTCGACACTCTTGGCTTTAAGTGTTTCCACCTGTTTAATGGTCGAAAGTAAGCCCTGTTGCAATTTTTCAATTATCAAATCTCGTTTCCGAGCGTCTTCTTGCAGAGATGTTATAAGAACTTACTGCTGGTTAATTACTGAATCCGTCTTAGCCATATAATCTTGAAAAGCCTTCATATCTTGTTTAAAAATTTGTCGTTGTTCTTTAAATTTTTGATCTAAAACCTCCAATAACAATTCATAAGTTAATTCAGTGCGTTGCGGATGAGCTTGATTCTTTCCATTACTGTTCGGGTTCCGCCCAGGTTCTCATCCTTTAAATCTAAGAGCCATTTCTGAGTACATATCTTCAAAAATTCACAATAAGCTCTTAACGATAAGTCCAGGAAAATAGCAAGAATCTTTTGGTGTAGGTAAAAATAAGTTGAATAAGGGTGAACAAAGGTTAAAAAAAGTAAAGGTTATGGAGCGAATCTAAAATAGTACTCACTCCATGAGCGTCTCTTGCTGACTCCCCAAGAATCTTTTCCAACAGCTTTCCCACCACAGACGCAAGGCTCACTGGTCTATAATTACCTGGACTATCCCCACTACCTTTTTTGAACAAGGGGACAACATTCGTCTCCCTCCAATACCATTCCCGTGGACAACGAGGACATAAAGATCCTAGGCAGAAGCTCAGCAATCTCTTCCCTCGCCTCGTGGAGCAGCCTGGGGAATATTCCATCAGGCCCCGGGGACTTATCTGTCCTAATGTATTTTAACAACTCCAACACCTCCTCTCCCTTAATATCAACATGCTCCAGAACATCAACCTCACTCATATTGTCCACACCATCATCAAGTTCCCTCTCAATGGTGAATACCAAAGAGAAGTATTCATTGAGGACCTTGCTCACTTCCACAGCCTCCAAGCACATCTTCCCACTTTTATCTCTAATCGATCCTACCTTCACTCCTGTCATCCTTTTGTTCTTCACATAATTGAAGAATGCCTTGGGGTTTTTCTTTACCCTACTCGCCAAGGTCTTCTCATGCCCTCTTCTTGCTCTTTTCAGCCCCTTCTTAAGCTCCTTTCTTGCTACCCTATATTCCTCAATAGACCCATCTGATCCTTGCTTCCTAAACCTCATTAATGCTGCCTTCTTCCACCTGACTAGATTTTCCACTTCACTTGTCATCCATGGTTCCTTCACCCTACCATTCTTTATCTTCCTTACTGGGACAAATTTATCCCTAACATCCTGCAAGAGATCCTTAAACATCGACCACATGTCCGTAGTACATTTCCCTGCAAAAACATCATCCCAATTCACACCCGCAAGTTCTAGCCTGATAGCCTCCTAATTTGCCCTTCCCCAATTAAAAATTTTCCTGTCCTCTCTGATTCTATCCTTTTTCATGATAATGCTAAAGACCAGGGAGTGGTGATCACTGTCCCCCAGATTCTCACCCACTGACAGATCTGTGACCTGACCCAGTTTGTTACCTAATACTAGATCTAGTATGGCATTCCGCCTAGTCAGCCTGTCAACATACTGTGACAGGAATCCATCCTGGACACACTTAACAAACTCTGCCCCATCTAAACCCTTGGAACTAATCAAGTGCCAATCAATATTAGGGAAGTTAAAGTCACTCATGATAACAACCCTGTTATTTTTGCACCTTTCCATCGTACAATATTCCAGGTGTAGGTTAGCAACGTTTTATAAAACTCAGCCTTGATGCACTATGGCATGTCCAGAGAGGGCAAGAGTCCCGCTACCTTCTTCTCTGTCCCTCTGCAATTGGATCCTCGACTTCCTAACCGGAAGACCACAAACTGTGTGGATTGGTGATAATATCTCCTCCTCGCTGACAATCAACACTGGTGCACCTCAGGTGTGTGTGCATAGCTCACTGTTCTACTCTCTCTATACACATGCCTATGTGGCTAGGCATAGCTCAAATACCATCTATAAATTTACTGATCATACAACCATTGTTCATAAAATCTCAAGTTAGAGACAAGAGGGCGTACAAGAGCAAGATGTGCCAACTAGTGGAGCAGTGTCGCAGCAACAACCTTGCAGTCAATGTCAGTAAGACACAAGAGCTGATCTGGACTTCAGGAAGGGTAAGACAAAGGAACACATGCTAATCCTCATTGAGGGAATCAGAAGTGTAGAAAGTGAGCAGTTTCAAGTTCCTGGGTGTCAAGATCTCTGAGGATCTAACCTGGTCCCAATATATTGATGCAGTTATAAAGAAGGCAAGACAGCAACTATGCTTCATTAGATTTGGTATGTCAACAAATACACTCAAAAACTTCTATAGATGTATTGTGGAGAGCATTCTGACAGGCTTCATCACTGTCTGATATGGGGTGAGGGGAGCTTTTGCACAGGACCAAAATAAGCTGCAGAAGGTTGTAAATCTAGTCAGCTCCATCTTGGGTACTAGCCTACAAAGTACCCAGGACATCTTTAGGGAGTGGTGTCTCAGAAAGGCAGTGTCCATTATTCAGGATCTCCAGCACCCAGGGCATGCCCTTTCCTCACTGTTACCATCAGGTAGGAGGTTCAGAAGCCTAAAGACACACACTCAGCAATTCAGGAACAGCTTCTTCCCCTCTGCCATCCGATTTCTGAATGGACATTGAACCTGTGAATACTACCTCACCTTTTTAACATATCTTGTTTGGTTTTGCACGATTTTTTTATCTATTCAATACATATATATTTATAGAGTAATTTATTTACTTGTTTATTATTATTTTATTGTTTTCTTCTATATTATGTATTGCATTGAACCGCTGCTGCTGTTAATAAATTTCACGACACATGCTGGGGTGATAATAAACCTGATTCTGATTATCTACTCGTTCTGTCTCTTTCTGTCGCTGTGGACCTGTATACTAAGACCCTTTCGCTCACCAATATTCCCTCTCCTGCTATCCCTCTTGATTAAGGAATCCTACACAGTATTTTCTACAGGGTTACGATTCCTTCCTCGCCCTCTCCAATGAGCCAGTACCCAGAGCTTCAATTCGGCTCTAAAACCCCTCAAGCGTACCACTTTCAGAACAACACACCCATAGGGGCGGAATCTGTTGTTCCAACACTGAGTTTGGAGATGAGACTGACCATTCAACAGATGCAAAAACAATTTGTCCTAGATCGCTGACAAATGCAGCGGCTCCTCGCATCACCTCCCACCTCCCCATAATCCTGATCACCTTTGTCCCTCCGGCACTTATCTAGCTTTGTGTGCCGTTGACGCAATTCGATTAGTCTAAACAATCTCGCTGTAACGACAGACCTGAGGGAAGCAAACCGCCGGATCGCAATCGAGAAATTCAGCTTCGGCCTTTCACCCCCGGCCGCAGAGACGAAGGGGAGATCTCAACCAATGAGGGCGACGGATGGAATGAAGGCAGCTTGAGTGTTGGCCAATGGGGAGAGCGGATGGGCTGAGGCCTCAGAGTTCTGTCGTGAGGGAAATGGCGGCGGTTGGGCCTGCGGAGGCTCCGAGCGCCGTGTCACGGCCTGCGCGGACGCACAACATCGTTCCTCGGCTGCAGCATGGACGCTACACGGGCCATGGGCCCACCAGGGTATCGCAGGTAAGTTAGGGAAAAAGAGACCTAGGCTTATTGGCAAGGCCCTGATAACCGGGGACTGAATTTAGCGGTGGCTGAAGTGCTCTATGTGATTGAGTTGCGGGAGGGGTGGATGTAATTGCTACGGACCGGGGTTTGGTGAACGGAGGGGTGGTGGTTGAGCTTTGTTTCGGGGCTCCTGGTTCGCCTTGCTGCGACACAGAGTCAGGGCCTCCGCCACCAAGAAATGCGGTACCAAGTTTCGGTGGGGGATATGTGGGGTAGAAGGGAGCGAGGGCTTCAGTAATACTGGGGTTCGGTATAGTTGGTAAAGAAGGTTACGATACTCTGTGTTGGAGGAAGAGTTTGGATACAGGACGATTAATTTTAAGTGAGCAAAATGTTTGAGATAGAAGGGAAAAGAAAATGGGTTGTTTCTAAAAAGAAAATTCAATTTAGATGCTCACCAGGAACAAATGTAAGGATATAAATGAATATTTAACTCTTGTTACAGCGAGTTGGCTTGCAATCATTATGGCTTAGTGACTTACCCATAGCAAATGTTGCTTTTTAAAAAGTTTCTGGCTCTTAGAATTGTTGCATAGAGTCAGAGCACCGCGCACAAAAATAGGCCCCCTGGGCCATTTAGTCTTTGCTAAACTTTTATTCTACCTAGATCCATTGACCTGCAGCTGGACCATCGTCTTCAATATCTGTCCACTCCATGTCCTTTTTCTAACCTCTCTTAAAGGTTGCATTTGAAACCTCATCCTTCACTTATGCTGGTATTTCAGACATGTACTTGGAGTGAAGTTCCATTAAGATTTCTCTTAAATATTTCATCTTTCACCCTTGGCCCATAATCTCCATAGATTTATCCAGGATTTGAAAAAGCGTGCTTGATTTTACCTTCTCTATATCCTTCACAATTTTGTATGCCTCTGTCAAATTTCCCCTGATTCTCCAATGCACTGGAGAAAATGTCCAAACCTTTCCCTATAACTCAGGTCCTAAAGTTATAGAGTCATAGAAAATTACAGCACAGAATCAGGCCCTTCAGCCCATCTATTCGGTGCTGAACCATTTAAACTGCCTACTCATCAACCTGCATCAGGACCATAGTCCTACATACCCCTACCATGCATTTACCGATCAAAACTGCTCTTAAACATTGAAATTGAGCTTGCATGCAACATTTGTACTGGCAGCATATTCCACACTCACAACCCTCTGACTGAAGATGTTTCTCCTCATATTCTCCTTAAACTTGTCACCTTTCATCCTTTACCCATGACATCTGATTGTAGTTCCATCCAACTTCCATGAAATATAAACCCTATCTGTACCCTCATAATTTTGTACACCTCTATCAAATCTCCTCTTGGTCTTCTGTGCTCCAAGGAATAGTCCTAACCTATTCAATCTTTCCTTATAATTTGAGTCCTCTACACCTGGCAACATCCTTGTAAATTTTCTCTGTACTCTTTCATCCTCATTTACATCTTTCTGATAGGCAGGTGACCAAAACTGTGCACGATACTGCAAATTGGGCTTCACCAACACCTTGTACAACTTCAACATAACATCCAATCTCCTTTGATTTATAGCACAATACTTTGATTTATGAAAGTTAAAGTGTCAGAAGCTTTCTTCATGACCTTATCTATCTGTGATGCCACTTTAAATGAATTATGGACCTGTATTCCCAGATCCTTTTCTTCTACCACATCTCCTCAGTGCCCTACCATTCACTGTGTAAGACCTACCCTGGTTGGTGTTACTGAAGTGCAATAACTCACAATTGTGTGCATTAAATGTTCAGGGAATATTTGCATGGTGTTCTACATGGGTACATTCCAATGAGACAGGGAAAGGATGGTAAGGTACAGGAACCATGGTGTACAAAGGCTGTTGAAAATTTAGTCAAGAAGAAAAGAAAAGGGTATGAAAAGTTCAACAAAACTAGATAATGATAGAGATCCAGATCTGCATTGAAGTCGGTGACCAGTGGTGTACCCCAAGGATCTGACAGAGGCCTCTTCTCTTCGTAATTTTTATAAATGACCTGGATAAAGAGGTGGAGGGATGGGTTCGTAAATTTGCTGATGACACAAAGGTTGGGGGTGTTGTGGATAGTGTGGAGGGCTATCAGAGGTTGTAGTGGGACAGTGACAGGATGCAAAACTGGGCTGAGAAGTGGCAGATGGAGTTCAACCCAGATAAGTGTGAAGTGGTTCATTTTGGTAGGTCAGATATGATGACAGAATATAGTATTAATGGTAAGACTCTTGGCAGTGTGGAGGATCAGAGGGATCTTGGGGTCCGAGTCCATAGGACACTCAAAGCTGCTGTGCAGCTTATCTGTAGTTAAGAAGGCATGTGATGCATTGGCCTTCATCAAACGTGGGATTAAGTTTAAGAGCTGAGAGGTATTGTTACAGCTATATAGAACCCTGGTCAGACCCCACTTGGAGTACTGTACTCAGTTCTGATCGCCTCACTACAGGAAGGAATTGGAAACCATAGAAAGGGTTCAGAGAATATTTACAAGATGTTGCCTGGATTGGGGAGCATGCCTTATGAGAATAGGCTGAGTGAACTCGGTCTTTTCTCCTGTGAGTGGTGGAGGCTGAGAGGTGACCTGATAAAAGTGTATAAGATCATGAGAGGCATTGATCATGTGGATAGTCAGAGGCTTTTTCCCAGGGCTGAAATGGCTAGCATTAGAGGGCACAGTTTTAAGTTGCTTGGAAGTAGGTACAGAGGAGAGGTCGGGGTAAGTTTTTACATAGAACATACATAGAACTGTACAGCACAGTACAGGCCCTTTGGCCCACAATGTTGTGCTGATCCTTAAACCCTGCCTCCCATATAACACCCCCCCGCCTTAAATTCCTCCATATACCTGTCTAATAGTCTCTTAAACTTCACGAGTGTATCTGCCTCCACCACTGACTCAGGCAGTGCACCAACCACTCTCCGAGTAAAAAAAACTTCCCTCTAATATCCCCCTTGAACTTCCCACCCTTTACCTTAAAGCCATGTCCTTTTGTATTAAGCAGTGGTGCCCTGGGGAGGAGGCACTAGCTGTCCACTCAATGTATTCCTCTTAATATCTTGTTTACCACTATCATGTTTCCCCTCATCCTCCTCCTCTCCAGAGAGTAAAGCCCTGGCTCCCTTAATCTCTGATCATAATGCATACTCTGTAAACCAGGCAGCATCCTGGTAAATCTCCTCTGTACCCTATCCAATGCTTCCACATCCTTCCTATAGTGAGGTGACCAGAACTCGACACAGTACTCTAAGTGTGGCCTAACCAGAGTTTTATAGAGCTGCATCATTACCTCGCGACTCTTAAACTCTATACCTCGAATTATGAAAGCTAACACCCCATAAGCTTTCTTAACTACCCTATCTACCTGTGAGGCAACTTTCAGGGATCTGTGGACATGTGCCCCCAGATCCCTCTGCTCCTCCAAACTACCAAGTATCCTGCCATTTACTTTGTACTCTGCCTTGGAGTTTGTCCTTCCAAAGTGTACCACCTCACACTTCTCCGGGTTGAACTCCACCTGCCACTTCTCAGCCCACTTCTGCATCCTACCAATGTCTCTCTTCAATCTTCGACAATCCTCTACACTATCCATGACGCCATCAACCTTTGTGTCATCTGCAAACGTGCCAACCCACCCTTTTACCCCCACTTCCAGGTTGTTAATACAAAATCACGAAAAGTAGAGGTCCCAGAACCAATCCTTGTGGGACACCCCTAGTCACAACCCTCCAATCCGAACATACTCCCTCCACCACGACCTTCTGCTTTCTGCAGTTAAGCTAATTCTGAATCCACCTGGCCAAACCTCCCATGCCTTCTGACTTTCTGAATAAGACTACTGTGTGGAACCTTGTCAAATGCCTTATTAAAATCCATGTAGATCACATCCACTGCACTACCCTCATCTATATGCCTGCTCACCTCCTCAAAGAATTCTATCAGGCTTGTTAGACATGAGCTGCCCTTCACAAAGCTATCCTCTCCCTTAATATCAGCATGCTCCAGCACATCAATCTCACTCACATTGTCCTCACCATCAATTTCCCTCTCCTTGGTGAATACCAAAGAGAAGTATTCATTGAGGACCTCGCTCACTTCCACAACCTCCAGGCACATCTTCCCACCTTTATCTCTAATCGGTCCTACCTTCACTCCTGTCATCCTTTTGTTCTTCACATAATTGAAGAATGCCTTGGGGTTTTCCCTTACCCTACTCGCCAAGGCCTTCTTATGCCCCCTTCTTGCTCTTCTGAGTCCCTTCTTAATCTCCTTTCTTGCTACCCTATATTCTTCAATAGACCCATCTGATCCTTGCTTCCTAAACCTCATGTATGCTGCCTTCTTCCACTTGACTAGATTTTCCAATTCACTTGTCATCCATGGTTCCTTCACCCTACCATTCTTTATCTTCCTCACTGAGACAAATTTATCCCTAACATCCTGCAAGAGATCCCTAAGCATCGACCATATGTCTATGCAACACACACAAAATGCTGGTGGAACACAGCAGGCCAGGCAGCATCTATAGGGAGAAGCAATGTTGACGTTTCGGGCCGAGACCCTTCGTCAGGACGAACTGAAAGGAAAGATAGTAAGAGATTTGAAAGTAGGAGGGTGAGGGGAAAATGTCAAATGATAGGAGAAGACTGGAGGGGGTGGGGTGAAGCTGAGAGCTAGAAAGGTGATTGGCAAAAGGGATACAGAGCTAGAGAAGGGAAAGGGTTATGGGACGGGAGGCCTAGGGAGAAAGAAAGGGGGAGGTGAGCACCAGGGGGAGATGAAGAACAGGCAGAGTGATGGGCAGACAGAGAAAGAAAAAAAGGGGGGGAGAGAAAAAGAAATAAAAACTAAATATATCAGGGATGGGGTAAGAAGGGGAGGAGGGGCATTAACAGAAGTTAGAGAAGTCAATGTTCATGCCATCAGGTTGGAGGCTACCCACCGGTATACAAGGTGTTGTTCCTCCAACCTGAGTGTGGCTTCATTTTGACAGTAGAGGAGGCCATGGATAGACATATCAGAATGTGAATGGGACGTGGAATTAAAATGTGTGGCCACTGGGAGATCCTGCTTTCTCTGGCGGACAGAGCATAGGTGTTCAGCGAAATGGTCTCCCAGTCTGCGTCGGGTCTCACCAATATATAAAAGGCCACACCGGGAGCACCGGATGCAATATACCTCACCAGCCGACTCACAGGTGAAGTGTCGCCTCACCTGGAAGGACTGTCTGGGGCCCTGAAGAGTGGTGAGGGAGGAAGTGTAAGGGCAGGTGTAGCACTTGTTCCACTTGCAAGGATAAGTGCCAGGAGGGAGATCGTAGGGAAGGGATGGGGGGGGGGGGGAATGAATGGACAAGGGAGTCGCATAGGGAGAGATCCCTGCGGAAAGCAGAAAGTGGGGGGCAGATGTGCTTGGAAGCGGGATCCCATTGGAGGTGGCGGAAGTTACGGAGAATTATACATTGGATCCGGAGGCTGGTGGGGTGGTAGGTGAGGACAAGGGGGACCCTATCCCAAATGGGGTGAGGGCAGATGTGCGGGAAATGAGAGAAATGGGAGTTTTCCTCCCCTCCACTTTTTTTTTCTTTCTCTCTGCCCATCACTCTGCCTGTTCTCCATCTCCCTCTGGTGCTCCCCTCCCCCTTTCTTTCTCCCTGGGCCTCCCGTCCCATGATCCTTTCCCTTCTCTAGATCTGTATCCCTTTTGCCAATCACCTTTCATCACTTCGCATTTTCTCTTCCCCTCCTACTTTCAAATCTCTTACTATCTTTCCTTTCAGTTCATCCTGACGAAGGGTCTTGGCCCGAAACGTCGACAGTGCTTCTCCCTATAGATGCTGCCTGGCCTACTGTGTTCCACCAGCATTTTGTGTGTGTTGCTAGAAAATCCAGCATCTGCAGATTTCCTCTTGTTGACCACATGTCCACAGTACATTTCCCTGCAAAAACATCATCTCAATTCACACACGCAAGCTCTAGCCTTATAGCCTCATAATTTGCCCTTCCCCAATTAAAAATTTTCCTGTCCTCGCTGATTCTGGCCTTTTCCATGATAATGCTGAAGGCCAGGAAGCAGTGGTCACTGTCCCCCAGATGCTCACCCACAGAGAGATTTGTGACCTGTCCCAGTTCATTACCTAATACAGTCGGGCCTCCTTATCCGTGGGGGATTGGTTCCAAGACCCCCCCCCCCCCCCCGTGGACACCAAAAATCGCGGATGCTCAAGTCCCTTATTTAACTTGAATCAGTGCAGTGGTCTTTAGGACCCAGCAGAATCCTGGACTTTATTTAACATGTTCAGAGCGGTGGACATTAGGACCCAGCGTAGCTCTGAATCCGTGGTGTTTCTGTTCGCGAAAATAATCCCCATCGGGATTGAAAATTGGTGGAAATAATAAAGTGATCGGAAAGAGGTGAAAAGCCATTGGCCCTGCCCCGATGAAAGCTACGATTATTATTAAGCAACGCAGTGGTTTAATTATTGAAATACATATGTTTCTTAAGTGTTTTATATGCATAGAAAGGTAAAATATGTACTATATACTAAGAAAAACATTTGACTGACACTAAATAATACCGGATGTAGCTGTTCCGACTTAAAATCCGACTTAAAAATGGACTCAGGAATGGAACTCATTCATAATCCGGGGACTGCCTGTACTTTTAAGTCATTTCTAGATTACTTATAATACCTAATATAATGTAAATGCCAAGAAAATAGTTATACTGTATTGTTTAGAGAATAATGACAAGAAAAAATAGTCTGTACATGCTCAAACAACGAGTACTGGAGAGAGAACTTCCGGGTTTCCCAATCCGCAGTTGGTGGAATCGGCAGATAAGGAGGGCTGACTGTACTAGATCTAGTATGTTATTCCCCCTAGTCAGCCTGTCAACATACTGTGACAGGAATCTGTCATGGACAAACTCTGCCCCGTCTAAACAATTGGAACTAATCAGGTGCTGATCAATATTAGGGAAGTTAAAGTCACCCATGATTACAACCCTGTTATTTTTGCACCTTTCCAAAATCTGCCTCCCAATATGCTCCTCGATATCTCTGCTGCTACCAGGAGGCCTATAGAATACTCTCAGTAGAGTAACTGCTCCCTTCCTGTTCCTGACTTTCACCCATACTGACTCAAAAGAGGATCCTGCTACATTACCCACCCTTTCTGTAGCTGTAATAGTATCTCTGACCGGTAATGCCACCCCTCCTCCCCTCCCCCCCCCCTGCTATCCCTTTTAAAGCACTGAAATCCAGGAATATTAAGAATCCATTCCTGCTCTGGTGCCAGCCAAGCCTCTGTAAAGGCCACTACATCATAATTCCATGTATGTATCAGTTCATCACCTTCGTTCCTGATGCTTCTTGCATTGAAGTACATGCAGTTTAGCCCTTCTGCCTTACTACCTTCCACCATTTATTTTGCTTCTCTTTTGTCAAAGCCTCTCGATATGTTAGATCTGGCTTTACTCCATTTACTTCTTCCACTGCTCTATTACTTCGGGTCCCATCCCCCTTACAAATTAGTTTAAACCCTCCAGAACCATGCTAGCAAACCTGCCTGCAAGGATATTGCTCCCCCCTCAAGTTCAGGTGCAACCCATCCAATCTGTACAGGTCCCACCTTCCCCAGAAGAGATCCCAATGATCCAAAAATCTAAAACCCTGCCCCCTGCACCAACTCCTCAGCCACACATTCAACTGCCATCTCCTCCAATTCTTACCATCAGTATGACATAGAACTGGCAGCAATCCTGAGAACACCACCCTTTTTTACGCGGATAATGGTGAACTAGTGACCTTCAGATCACTAGACCAAGCATTAACCACTTGGCCATGCGCCAACACATAGGAGCTTAGAAAAATAGAGGGCTCTGGGTAACCCAAGGTAATTTCTAAAGTAAGTACATGTTCGGCACAGCATTGTGGGCTGAAGGGCCTGTATTGTGCTGTAGGGTTTCCATTTCTATGATGCTAAATTTCCTCTGGTCCAGAACCTGCTGCAAGCCATGATAGCCTTCCTCACAATCCACTATCTTTCCAGTCTTGGTGTCACCCTCAAATCTGATCCAGTGAACCACATTATCATCCAGACTATTGATGTAGATGAGAAGCAGCAATAAACCCAACACTGATCCCTGTGGTGCTCCACAGGCCTCCAGTCTGAGAGGAAACCATTTACTACCGTTCTCTGGCTTCTCCTGCAAATCCAGTGTCTAATCCAGTTTACCACCTCATGTTGAATGCTGAGCAGCTGAACCTTCTTGACCAGCCTCCCATGAAGAACCTTGTCAAATTCCTTTAAGTCCATGTAGACAACATCCACTGCCTTGCCTTCATCAGCTTTCCTGGTAACTTCTTCAAGAAGCTCTGTAAGGTTGGTTAGACATGACCTACCATGCATGGAGTCATGCTGACGATCCTTAATCAGTCCATGTCCATCCAAATACCGTAAATTCCGGACTATAAGCCGCTACTTTTTTCCCACGCTTTGAACACTGCGGCCTATACTACGGTGCGGCTAATGCATGTTTTTTTTTCATGCCGCCAAAAACATTTTGCCTCGTAACAGTAGACCAATAAAATTGATGAGTAGTTCACAGAGGTCCAATGAAATTGTACGATAAATCAAGCGCACTTTCACAATTAAGTTATTGTAAATCAGTCATTTGTACTCACCCTCATCAACATGGAAAACACTCGAAGAAAAGCATATGATGCAGCTTTTAAGTTAAAGGCGATCAATCTGGCGGTTGAAGAAGGAAATCGAGCTGCTGCACATAATCTTGGCATAAATAAATCGATGTTGAGACAGTGGAGACGCCAGCGTGAAGAACTGAGTCAATGCAAAAAGACGACAAAAGCTTTCAGAGGTAATCATAGCAGATGGCCCGAACTTGAAAACTTTCTTGAAGACTGGGTTAACTCACAGAGAGCAGGCGGCCACGGTGCCGTGCAGATCAGACTGAAGGCTAAAGCAATTGCCACCAAAATGAAAATCGAAGATTTTCGTTGTGTTTTAGATTTATGAGATGAAAAGGCCTGTCTGTCAGGGTACGCACGACTCTGTGTCAGCAGCTCCCTCCCGACACCACGAGGAAAAACTTGCTAACTTCCGCACATTCACTCAAACAAAGATAGCGGAGAATTCCATCGGGCCAGATGATATCATAAATATGGATGAAGTACCTTTGATGTTTGACCTGCCTCTCACTCGGACTGTTAATAAAAAAGGTGACTCGTCCATCACACTGAAAACAAGTGGCCATGAGAGAACGCATTTTACTTGTGTTCTGAGCTGCACAGCATCCGAACTAAAGCTTCCACTGATGGTGATTTTTTAAGCGGCTGACAAAGTTCAGTGAAAGCTGCCATCAAGAGTACAAACTCAATTCCAGCTGTGATTCCTGGAGGCACCACGAAGTATTTGCAGCCACTGGACATCAGCGTGAACCGGGCATTTAAAGTGGCGCTGCGCGTTGAGTGGGAGGCTTGGATGACGAGCGGCGAGAAATCCTTTACCAAAACAGGACGCATGCGAAGAGCATCTTTAACTCAAGTCTGCCAGTGGATCCTAAATGCGTGGAGCGGTGTCACAACTTCCACCATCACCAGCGGGTTTCGAAAGGCTGGACTGCTGCGTGATGAAGAGGACCGCGTGCGCTCAAGTGAGAGCGACAACGAAGAGACTGAAGTGAGTGACGAGATCCTTAGGTTTTATTCAATTCGGACACTGAAGGACTTTGATGGTCTTAGTGCGCAGGAGGAAGATGAAGAAGGCGATCAATAACTTTTCCTGGTAGGCTGCAGTATATATATTTTTTTTACCAGTCGTTAGGAGATATTGGAATGTTGTTCGTGCACTGTTCAGTAAAAAAGTATACGCAACGTAATTTGTATGTTACCGATATGTATGTATATTTAAAAGTAGCTGTGTTACAGGCACTGTTCGAAAAAAAGCATTTGCAATATATATTTGTTTATGTTACCATACGGATTTAATTAAAAGTTAAAAAATCCTCACATGTAATATCTTTCTGTGTAAATATCTCATATTACAACGTGGGACACCTGCAGCTTAAAATCCGGTGCGGCTTGTACAAATACAGAATTGATTTTCTTTCTAAAATTAGAGTTTGCGGCTTTTAATCAGGTGTGCTCTGTAGTCCGGAATCAGGAGGAATGTACTCATATATCTAGTCCCTTAGAATACCTTCCAGTAATTTTCCCACTACTGATATCAGGCCAATAATTTTTAGAGCCTTGAACAGCAGAACATCATTGGCTATCCTCCAATCCTCTGATACTTCACCTGTTATTACGGGTGATTTAACTATCTCCACCAGGCTGCTAGCAATTCCTGCATTTGCCTCCTACAGGGTCTGAGGGAACACCTTGTCAGGCCCTGGGGATTTATCTACCCTAATTTTCCCCTCTTTTGTAATCTGTATAGGGTGCATGAAGTTGGTGCCACTTTGCCTCACTTCTATATGTTATGCGTCCATCTCCTGAGTAAATACAGATGCAAAATATTTATTTAAGATCTCCCTTATCTCTTTTGGCTCCATACATGGATTACCATTCTACATTTTGATCCAGAGGACCAATTTTGTCTCATAATCCTTTTGCTTTTAACATAACTGTAGAATTCCTTGGGATTCTCCTTCATCTTGTCTGCTACGGCAACCTCATGCTTTCTTTTAGCCCTCCTGATTTCTTTTTTCACCGAATTATAGGAAAGATGTCAACAAAATAGAGAGAGTACAGAGAAGATTTACTAGGTTTACTGGATTTCAGCACCTAAGTTACAGAGTTGAACAAGTTAGGTCTTTATTCTTTGGAACGTAGAAGGTTGAGGGTGGACTTGATAGAGGTATTTAAAATTATGAGGGGGATAGATAGAGTTGACGTGGATAGACTTTTTCCATTGAGAGTAGGGGAGATTCAAACAAGAGGACATTAGTTGAGAGTTAGGGGGCAAAAGTTTAGAGGTAACACGAGGGGGAACTACTTTACTCAGAGAGTGGTAGCTGTGTGGAATGAGCTTCCAGTAGAAGTGGTAGAAGCAGGTTCGATATTGTCATTTAAAGTAAAATTTGGAGAGGTACATGAACAGGAAAGGAATGGAGTGTTATGGGCTGAGTGCAGGTCGGTGGGACTAGGTGAGAGTAAGCGTTCGGCACAGACTAGAAGGGCTGAGATGGCGTGTTTCCATGCTGTAATTGTTATATGGTTTTTTAATTGTTCTCTTGCATTTCTTATGCTCCATAAGCACACCTATACCTGCTATGCACTTCCTTTTTTTTTAACCAGGACTTCAATATCTCCTGTTGTCTTTATCTTTTATTCTGAGAGGCACATACAAGTTCTGTGCTCTCAAAATTTCACTTTTGAAATCCTCCCACTTACCAAGTACACTTTTGCCAGAAAACAACCTGTCCCAATTCACACTTGCCAGATTCTTTCTGATACCATCAAAATTGGCCTTTCTCCAATTTAGCATATCAACCCACGGACCAGACTTACTTTTTGCATAGTTACTTTGGAACTAATGGTATTGTGATCACTAGATGCAAAGCATTCCCTTACATAAACTTCTGTCACCTGCCCTATCTCATTCCCTAATGGCAGTCCTGGCAACTTTTTTTTTGAAGAATACATCTCACGATGCTTTGAACACATTATCAGTGGTGTAACTGCACATTTCTGAGCTGATATTCCAATGCAAGAAGTATCATAGAAAAGGCAGATATAGTGCTGAGGATGAAGTAGCTAGTTTGTAGTGAGGGGCAGGCTGTTGAAGGGGCAAAGTTGCAGTCAGCAGGATGAGTTGCAGCTTGGAAAGTGGACCGTTAGAAGGGGTGAATACAGGACTGAAGGTGTATCTGGATATGCGCAGTATACGGAATAAGGAAGGTGAACTTGCAGCACAGTTACAGATTGGCAGGCATGGTGTTGTAGGCATCACTGAATCGTGGCTGAAAGAAAATTATAGCTGGGAGCTTAATGTCTAAGGATATTCTTTCTTAAGGGCAGGAAGGAAAGTGTTGCTCTGGTAAAAATCAAATCAAATCATTAGGGAAAGGTAACAGGGTCAGACGGCCCTTTAATCATTGTGGTTAAAGCTACGGAACTGCAAGGGTAAAAAGATCTTGGTGGGAGTTGTATACAGACCCCCAAACAATAGTAAGGATGTGACCTACAAATTGCAGTGGAAGGTTAAAAAATGCATGCCAAAAGGGCAATGTTACAATAGTCCTGGGAGACTTCCATATGCAGGTAGATTGGGAAAGCTAGGTTGCTGTTAGATTCCAGGAGGAGGAATTTCTAGCATGCCTATGAGATGGCTTTTTAGAGCAGCTTGTGGTTGAGCCCACGAGAAGGTCAGCTATTTTGGACTGGTTGGTGTGCAATGAACCAGAATTGATTAGAAACCTTAAGATTGTTATTAACAAACTTATGGGCAGGTGATCATAATGTGATCAAATTCACACTGAAATTTGAGAAGTTAAGGTCAGGTGTATGTATCAGTGTTACAGTGGAGTAAAAATTACAGAGGCACGAGAAGGGAGTTGGCCAGAGTTGATTGGAAAAGAACACTACAGGGATGACAGCAGAGCAGCAATGGCAGGGATTTCTGGAAGCAATTCAGAAGGCACAGGACATATATAACCCGAAGAAAAAGTATTCCAAAGGAAAGGTGACACAACTGGAGAACAAGGGAAGTCAAAGCCAACATAAAAGCCAAAGAGAGGGCATATAATAGAAACATCGAAAACCTACAGCACAATACAAGCCCTTTGGCCCACAGTGTTGTACCGAACATGTTCCTACCTTAGAAATTACTAGGCTTACCTCTTGCCCTCTATTTTTCTAAACTCCATGTACCTATCCAAAAATCTCAAAAACAGACCCTATCGTATCTGCCTCCACCACCATTGCCAGCAGCCCATTCTACTCACTCACCACTCTGCATTAAAAAAAACTTATCCCTGACATCTTTGTACCTGCTTCCAAGCATCTTAAAACTGTGCCCTCTCTTGTTTGCCATTTCAGCCCTGGGAAAAAGCCTCTGACTATCCACACGATACTTCTCATCAGCATTTACACCTCTATCAGGTCACCTCTCATCCTCTACCGCTCAAAAGAGAAAAGGCCGAGTTCACTCAACCTATTTTCCTTAGGCATGCTCCCCAATCCAGGCAACCTCCTTGTAAATCTCCTCTGCACCTTTTCTATGGCTTCCACATCCTTCCTGTAGTGAGTCAACCAGAACTGAGCACAGTACTCCAAGTGGGGTCTGACCAGGGTCCTATATAGAGCAAAACTTAGTGGGAAGCTTTTACAAACCAACAAAGGCAACGAAAAAAAATTGTTAAGGTGAAGATGGAATACAAAAGTAAGCTAGCCAGTAATATTAAAGAGGATACCAAAAGTTTCTTCAGATACATAAGGTATAAAAGAGAGGTGAGTGTATATAAAAGACCGCTGGAAAACAATGCTGGAGAGGTAGTAATGGGGGACAAGGAAATAAAAGAGGAACTGGATGTATTTTGCTTCAGTCTTCACTGTGGAAGACTAGCAGTATGGTGGAAGTTCCAGGTGTTAAGGGTCATGAAGTGTGTAATGTTACCATAACTAGAGAGATGGTTCTTGGGAAACTGAAAGGTTTGAAGGTAGATAAGTTACCTGGATCAGATGGTGTTCACCCAGTGTTCTGAAAGAGGTTGCTGAAGAGATTGTGGGGCATTAGTAATGATCTTTCAAGAATCACTAGATTGTGGAAGGGTTCCAAAAGACTGAATAATTGCAAATGACACCCTACTCCAAGAAGGAAGAGAGGCAAAAGAAAGGAAACTATAGGCCAGTTAGTCTGACCTTTGTTGGTTGGGACTCTCCAATGACAACAGATACTTTCTGAGATATGGGATGCAAAACTGTTGACTATGCTCCAAGTGCAGTATGACTAGTGTCTTGTAAAGCCTCAGTATTATCTCCTTGCTGTTATATTCTATTCCCCTTGAAATAAATGTGAACATTGCATTTGAGACTCAACCTGTAAATAATCTTCCTGGGAGTCTTTCACAAGAGATTCGTAAGTCCCTTTGCTCCTCTGATGTTTGAACTTTTTCCCCATTTAGATAATAGTCTGCACCATTGTTCCTTTTACCAAAATGCATTATCATACATTTCCAACACTGTATTCCATCTGCCACTTTTTTGCCTATTCTTCTAAGTCCTGCTGCAATTGCATAGCCTCCTCAGCGCTACCTACCCCATCACCTATCTTGGTATCATATGTAAATTTTGCCACAAAGCCTCAATTCCATTATCCAAATCATTGACAAACAATATGAAAAGTAGTGGTCCCTGTACTGATTCCTGAGGAACACCACCAGCCAGAAAAGGCCCCCTTTATTCCCACTTGCTTCTCCTGGCTGTCAGCCATTCCTCTATCCATGCTAGTATCTTTCCTGTGTGCCATAGGATTTTTGCTTTCTGAAAATTCAAGTAAATGACATCCACTGTCTCTCCTTTGTGCACTCTGCTTGTTAATTCCTTGAAGAACTCTTAACAGATTTTTCAGGCAAAAAGACTTTGACTCATTTTATTATTAGTCTCCTAGTAGCCCAAAACCACATCCTTAATAGTAGATTCCAACACTTTCACAATCACTGAGGTTAGGCCAACTGGCCTATTTCTTACCCCATCCTCCTGTCACCCTACCCAAGATGGGGTTCCTCTTGTTCTCACCTACCACTCCAGCAGCCTGCATGTCCAGCATATTATTCTCCAAAACTTCTACCATCTCATTAGGATAACATCACCAAGCACATCTTTCCCTACCCCCCCCCCCCCCATTTTCTGCTTTCCACAAGGCTTGATCCCTACGTAGCTCCCTTGTCCATTTGTCCCTCCCCACTGATACCCCTCCTGGCACTTATCCTTGCAAGCAGAGCAAGTGCTACACCTGCCCCTGCACCTCCTCCTTCAAGGTCCTAAACATACCTTCCAAGTGAGGCGACACTTCACCAGTGAGTCATTTACTGTTTTTGGTGCTCCCGGTGTGGCCTCCTGTATATCGGTGAGACCTGGCGTAGATTGAGAGACTGCTTCGCTGAGCATCTGTGCTCAGACCACCAGAACAAGCAGGATCTCCCAATGGCCACCCATTTTAATTCCACTTTGCATTCCTGTTCCGATATGTCCATCTAAGGCCTCCTTCACTGTCGTGATGAGGCCACACTGGGTTGGAGGAACACCACCTTGTATTCCATTTGGGTAGCCTCCAGCCTGATGGCATGAAGTTCAATTTCTCAAATTTCTGGTAATACTGTCTCCATCCCTACCCCCTGCCATTTCTGCCCATTGGCTCCCCGTGGTGCCCCTCCTACCTTTTTATTTCTACCATGGCCTTTTGTCTTTTTCACCAGCTAACTTCCCAGCTCTTTACTTCATTCGTCCCTGTCCAGGTTTCACCTCCTTCCCCTCTCCTCACCTTTTAAATCTACTCCTCAGCCTTTTTTTCCTCCAGTCCTGCTGAAGTGTTTTGGCCCGAAACATCAACTGTACTTTTTCCCATAGATGCTGCCTGGCCTGCTGAGTTCCTCCAGCATCTTGTGTGTGTTCAGATTTGCAGCATCTGCAGATTTGGTGTATAATTTCCCTTATTTTGCCTTCTTCCCTTAAAGAGTGGAGTGACATTCGCAATCTTCCAGCCTTTTGAGGCCATATCAGAATCAAGTGATTTTTGAAAGATCATGACCAATGCATCCATTATCTCTTTAGCAACCTTTCTCAGGACTCTGAGATGTGTAGTCCATCTGGTCTGGGTGACTTATCCACCTTAAGACCTTTCAGTTTGCTGAGCACATTTTCCTTTGTAATAGCAATGGTACTCACTCCTGCTCCCTGTCACTCATGGACCTTTGGCACAGGGGTAGTGTCTTCCACAGTGAAGACTGATGCAAAGTACCTATTGATGCACCATCAAAAACTCTCGGAGATGTGAGACGAGATAGGCTTTTATTAGCTGGAAGAGAGCAGTCAGCAGCAAGAGACCATCACACAACATCCTGGAGACTTAAGGGAGGAGCAGTGCCTCCAATTGCCTTTATACAGGGGTCTGTGGGAGGAGCCACAGGAGCAGTCAGCGGGGGGGTGGGGGGCGTGTCTAGACAGGTATATGTAGTTCACCACACCTATTAAGTTCATCTGCCATTCTTTGTCCCCCATTACTACCTCACCAACGTCATTTTCCAGTGGTCAATTCTCAGCTCCCTTGTACTCTTTATATAACTGGAAAAAATAATATTCTACTTTGTTATTAGCTAATTTATCCTTAAATTTATTTTTTCCCTTATAACTTTTAGTTGCCTTTTTTTTATTTCAAAAGCTTCCCAATCATCCAACTTCCCAACTTTTGCTAACTTGTATGCCCTTTCCTTTGCTTTTATGCAGTCCTTAACTTCCCTTGTCAGCCATGGTTGCCTACTTCTGCCACTTAAGAACAACTTCTTCTGTTCTTAACATATCTATCCTACGCCTTGTGAACTATTCCCAGAAATAATAATTGATACATGTGGCTTGTGGTTCTCCCTCTCAAATTGCATTATGAATTCAATCATGTTATGATCGCAATCTCCTAAGCGCTTCTTTACATTAAGCTCCCTAATAAGATCTGGGTTAATACAGAACACCTAGTCTAAAATAGCCTTTCCCCAAGTAGACTCAAGCACAAGCTGCTCTAAAAAGCCATCTTGTAGGCATTCAACAAATTCCCTCTATTGCGATCCTACACCAAACTGAATTTACCCCACATCTTAGCTACTAATGGGAGGACTATATATGATTTCCATAATGGTTTTATACTTTTGCAGTTTCTTAATTCCACCCACAAAGATTCAACATTCTCTGACCCTGTCACCACTTTCTAAAGATGTAGTTTAATCTCTTATCAAGAGCCACACTGCAGCCTCTACACCTTCCTACCTGTCCTTTCAATACTAAAAGTATATTCTGTAATATATCAGTCTTCACCGAAGAAGACACTAGCAGTTGCCTTGTGTTGAAGGTATGATGGAGATCAAGTGAGTGCAGTTACTATGACAAGGGAGAAGGTGCTCAAATAGCTGAAGGACCTAAGGTTACATAAGTCACCCAGACCAGATGAACTGTACCCCAGGGTTCTGAAAGAGAAAGCTGTAGAGATTGTGGAGGCATTAGCAGTGATCTTTCAAAAATCATTAGACTCTAGTATGGTGCCACAGGACTGGAAAATTGCAAATGTCACTCCACACTTTAAGAAAGGAGGAAGGCAGCAGAAAGGAAGTTATAAGCCAGTTAGCTTGACCTCAGTGTTTGGGAAGATGTTGGAGTCAATTGTCAGGGATGAAGTTATGGAGTACTGGGTGACATAGGGCAAGATAAGACAAAATCAGCACGGTTTCCTGAAGGGAAAATCTTGCCTGACTAATCTGTTGGAATTCTTGGAGATTATAAGTAGAATAGACCATAAGACAAAAGAGCAGAAGTCAGCCATTCGGCCCATCGAGTCTGCTGCGCCATTTCATCATGAGCTGATCCAATCTCCCCTTTAGTCCCATTCCCTCGCCTTCTCACCATAACCTTTGATGCCCTGACTACTCAGATGCCTATCAATATCTGCCTTAAATACAACCAATGACTTGGCCTCCACTGCTGCCCATGGCAACAAATTCACCACCCTCTGGCTAAAAAAATTTTTCACATCTCTGTTCTGAATGAGTGCCCTGCAATCCTCAAGTCATGTCCTCTCGTACTAGACTCCTCCACCATGGGAAACAACTTTGCCACGTCCACTCTGTCCATGCCTTTCAACATTTGAAATTTTTCTATGAGGTCCTCCCTCATTCTTCTAAACTCCAAGGAGTATAGTCCAAGAGCAGTCAAACGTTTCTCATATGTTAACCCTCTTATTCCCGGAATCATTCTAGTGAAAGTTCTCTGAACCCTCTCCAATGTCAGCACATCCTTGCTTAAATAAGGAGCCCAAAACTGCACACAGTACTCCCAAGTGAGGTCTTACCAGTGCCTTATAAAGCCTCAACATCACAACCGTGCTCCGATACTCTATTCCTTTAGAAATTAATGCGTTCGCCGCCTTTACCACTGACTCAACCTTGAGGTTAACCTTAACGGTATCCTGCATGAGGACTCCCAAGTCCCGTTGCATCTCAGAACTTTGAATTCTCTCCCCATTTAAATAATAGTCTGCCTGTTTATTTCTTCCACCAAAGTGCATGACCGTACATTTTCCAACATTGTATCCACGCTTACAAGGATGAGTGCCAGGAGGGAGATCGGTGGGAAGGGATTGGGGGAGGGGAAATGAGTGGACAAGGAAATTGCGTAGGAAGCGATCCCTGCGGAAAGCAGAAAGAGAGGGGGAGGAAAAGATGAGCTTGGTAATGGGATCCCATTGGAGGTGGCGGAAGTAACGGAGAATTATACGTTGGACCTGGAGGCTAGAGGGGTGGTAAGTGAGGTCCACTCGTTGCCCCCATCCCTTCCCACCGATCTCCCTCCTGGCACTTATCCTTGTAAGCAGAACAAGTGCTACACCTGCCCTTACACTTCCTCCCTCACCACCATTCAGGGCCCCAGACAGTCCTTCCAGGTGAGGCGACACTTCACCTGTGAGTCGGCTGGTGTGGTATACTGCGTCTGGTGCTCCCGGTGTGGCCTTTTATATATTGGTGAGACCCGACGCAGACTGGGAGACCGTTTCGCTGAACACCTATGCTCTGTCCGCCAGAGAAAGCAGGATCTTCCAGTGGCCACACATTTTAATTCCACGTCCCATTCCCATTCTGATATGTCTATCCATGGCCTCCTCTACTGTCAAGATGAATCCACACTCAGGTTGGTGGAACAACACCTTATATACCAGCTGGGTAACCTCCAACCTGATGACATGAATATTGACTTCTCTAACTTCCGTTAATGCCCCTCCTCTCCTCCTGTTCTCCATCTCCCTCTGGTACTCTCCCCCCCACTTTCTTTTTCCCGAGGCCTCCCGTCCCATGATCCTTTCCCTTCTCCAGCTTTGTATCACTTTCGCCAATCACCTTTTCAGCTCTTAGCTTCATCCCACCCCTTCTGGTCTTCTATCATTTCGCATTTCCCCCTCCCCCTACTACTTTCAAATCTCTTAGTATCTCTCCTTTCAGTTAGTACTGACGAAGGGTCTCGGCCCGAAATGTCGACAGTGCTTCTCCTGTAGATGCTGCCTGGCCTGCTGTGTTCCACCAGCATTTTGTGTGTGTTGTTTGAATTTCCAGCATCTGCAGATTTCTTCATGTTTATTCCATAATCCAAATCGTTGATATACAATGTAAAAAGAAGCGGCCCCAACATGGACCCCTGTGGAACACCACTGGTAACTGGCAGCCAACCAGAATGGGATCCTTTTATTCCCACTCTCTGTTTCCGGCCCATCAACCAACGCTCTGTCCACGTATGTAACTTTCTTGTAATTCCTTGGGCTCTTATTTAGCAGCCTAATGTGTGGCACCTTGTCAAAGGCCTTCTGAAAATCCAAATACACAACATCCACTGCATCTCCATTGTCTAGCCTACTTGTAATTTCCTCAAAAGATTGCAAAAGGTTTGTCAGGCAGGATTTTCCTTTAAGGAAACCATGTTGAGTTCTGCCTATCCTGTCATATACCGCCAGGTACTCCGTAACCTCATCCTTGACATTCGACAACTTCCCAACCACTGATGTCAAGCTAACAGGTCTATAATTTCCTTTTTGCTTCCTTGCCCCCTTCTTAAATAGCGGAGTGACATTTGCAATTTTCCAGTCCTCCAGAAACTGACCAGAATCTTATCGACTTTTGAAAGATCATTGCTAATACCTCCACAATCTCCACTGCTACTTCCTTCAGAACGTGAGGGTGCATTCCATCTGGTCCAGGAGATTTATCTACCCTTAGACTATTCAGCTTCCTGAGTACTTCCTCTGTCGTAATTGTGATTCTGCATATTTCTCATCCCTGACAGCCTTGAATGTCCGGTATATTGCTGATGTCTTCCTCAGTGAAGACTGATGCAAAACACTCATTCAGTTCCTCTGCCATCTCCTTATCTCCCATTACAATTTCTCCAGCATAATTTTCTATCAGTGCTATATCTACTCCCACCTATCTTTTGCTCTCTATATACTTGAAAAAGCTTTTAGTATCCTCTTTGATATTATTTGCTAGCTTCCTTTCATAGTTCATCTTTTCCCTCTTAATGACCTTCTTAGTTTCCTTTTGTAAGCTTTTAAAAACTTCCCAATCCTCTGCCTTCCCACTAATTTTTGCTTCCTTGTATGCCCTCTGCTTTGCTTTTACTTTGGCTTTGATTTCTCCTGTCAGCCACGGTTGCATCCTTTTTCCATTTAAAAATTTCTTCTTCTTTGGAATATATCTGTCTTGCAGCTTCCTCACTTCTCGCATAAACTCAAGCCACTGCTGCTCTGCTGTCCTTCCTGCTGGTCCCTTTCCAGTCAACCTTGGCCAGTTCCTTTCTGATGCCACTGTAATTTCCTTTACTTCACTGAAATATCGACACATCGGATTTTGGCTTCTCTTTCTCAAATTTCACAGTGAACTCAATCATGTTATGATCACTGCCTCCTAAGGGTTCCTTCACTTCCATCTCTCTAATCACCTCTGGTTCATTACACAATACCCAATCCAGTACAGCTGATCCCCTAGTGGGCTCAACAACAAGCTGTTCTGAAAAGCCATCTCGTAGACATTCTACAAATTCTCTCTCTTGAGATCCAGTGCCGATGTGATTTTCCCAATCCACTCGCATGTTAAAATCCCCTACAATTATCATAACACTGCCCTTCTGGCAAGCCTTTTCAATTTCCTGTTGTAATTTGTAGTCCACATCACTGCAACTGTTTGGAGGCCTGTAGTTAACTGCCATCAGGGTCTTTTTGTTGTAAACTTCTTTCAATCTACCTGATGCAAAGACACCACTTACTATGGTGAAAGTAACTTTAACTCTTTATTAGCAAGCTACTCAAGAGAACCCTTCTTAAGCACACTCTTGGAGGCTGCTTCGAGGGTCTCTTTCTCCTGAAGCAAGTACAGTTCTTTTTATATCATGCAGTCATGTATACAGATACATGTGGGTTCACCCCCCCCCCCCTTAGTTTCTCTACGGATGAGTATTGTTAACTTTATCAGTCATAAATTGTATAACAGTTTTAATTGCTGCTATGTCTGGATGCAGACAGGGACAGGCTTACCATCCAAAGCCTGCTGCCCTTGGAAATAGTCAATCCTTCTTTATGCTTATCTTGCAGGTGCCATAAGGAACACAAGGCACAATATGTTTCTCACACCAAGGATGCTGTCACCCACTCAGCTTATCTTATGGGAAAGCATTTGTGCATTTATACTCTTTTTCTCATAGCTGCTATGACCTTTTAAAAAAAACTAGCCAGGGTCACAAGCGGCTTACGAGATGCTAACTTCTTAATATTACACTTTTACCCCTGCAATTTCTTAGCTCAACCCATAAAGATTCTGTACCTTCCAATCCTATGTCAACTCTTTCTAATGATTTAATATCATTTCTTACCATTAAACCCACACCACCCCCTCTACCTACCTGCCTATCCTTCCGATACACCGTGTATCCTTGGACGTTCAGCTCCCAGAGACATGCATCCTTTAGCCATGTCTCAGTGATGGCCACAATATCATACCTGCCAATCTGTAACTGTACAACAAGATGATCCACCTTATTCCTTATGCTGTGTGCATTTAAGTATAACACCTTAAGTCCAGTATTTGGTACCTTTTGCATTGATTGCACTGCTACTTTATTGCACTGCAACTCATCCCAATGGCTGCAAATTTGCTCTATCACCTGCCTGTCCTTCCTGACATCCTTACTGCTCACTACCTTAGATCTATTTCTGTTTTCCCTCTTCTCTGCTCCATCATTCCGGTTCCCATCCCCCTGCCAAATTAATTTAAACCCTCCCTAACAGCTCTATTAAACCTTCCCGCCAGGATATTGGTCCCCCTAGAATTAAAGTGTAACCCGTCCTTTTTGTGCAGGTCACACCTGCCCCAAAAGAGGTCCCAATGATCCAGAATCTTGAATCCCTGCTCCCTGCTCCAATCCCTTAGCACGCATCTATCCTCCACCTCATTCCATTCCTACTCTCACTGTCGCATGGCACAGACAGTAATTCCGAGGTTACTACCTTTGCGGTCCTTCTTCTCAACTGCCTTCATAACTCCCTATGTTCTCCTTTCAGGACCTTTTCCCTTTTCCTGCCTATGTCATTGGTACCTATATGTACCACAACCTCTGGCTCCCCCCAGCCCTACCTTTCTTTCTCTTTTATTTCCCATAATTCTCCACCTTCCCCCTAGCCCATTTCCCTCCAGCCTATCACTTCCCAGCTCTCTACTTCATCCCTCCCCCCACTTCTTATCCCCCCTCGACCATCCCATGTTACTTCACTCCTGATGAAGGGTTTCGGCCCGAAACGTCGTCGCTACCTCTTCCCATAGATGCTGTCTGGCCTGCTGAGTTCTGCCAGCATTTTGTGTTTTTATGTATTATTGGGATTTTTTTATAAAGCAAAGGAGTTTCATGAAAATAATTACAGGATTGAGTGGCTTGTCGTATGAAGAGTATTCATACGTATTTGCTGGAATTCAGAAGAATGAGAGGTGACCTAATTCAAACCTATTGAATGGTGAAAGGCCTTGATAATTTGGATGTGGAGGTGGGCGAGTCCAAGACCAGAGGACACAGCCTCAAATTAGAGGGACAGCTTTTCAGAATGGAGTTGAAAGGAATTTCTTTAGCCAGAGAGTGGTGAATCTGTGGATTTCTTTGCAACAGGTAACAGTGGAGGCCAATTCATTGGGTATATTTAAGTCAGAGGTTGATAGACTTTTGATTGGTTGGGGCATGGAGGGGTACAGGGAGAAGGCAGGAGATTGGTGCTGAGAGGCAATTGGATCAGCCATGATGAAATGGCTTAGCAGTCTCAATGGGGCAATTGGCCTAATTCTTCTGCTATATCATATGGTCTTATGGTAATCTGACATTATCGGGTGTTTTGGATCTTTCAACATCAGACACCCTTGCCTAGTCGATCCAGCCATGGTTGATGAAGCCACTACTTGTGTTGTGGTGGTATGTATTGCAGACCCCATGGATTTGCTGTCTTCATCCAGCGCTATCTTGAGGCTTTCTCTGCTGCCTCAGTAATGATGGCGATGGCTCTCTGCCTCCTTATACCAGCAATGCCCAATGCGCTGAGGGCTTTGAAAAAACTGACTAGTGTAGCCCCTGCAGCCACTTCAATCAGCATGCACTTTGCCTTCCATCCTTGCTTCGTAGTTGCTGACCTGTTCTTTATATCTAGTAAGCTTCCTCTCATGGGCTTCGTCCAGATGCTTCTCCCAGAGCACTGTCAGCTCCAGCAGGATGATATGTTTTACTGCCTCTGAGGCCAGGAGGATGTCTGGTCTCAACGTGGTCTTGCCGATGTGCCATGGGAACTTTAGTTGTTTCTCATGAGGTGCCAGTCATGAGCGTATGCCAGAATCCCTGTGAGTGGTTTTTCTCTTGCTTCTGGTTGGTCTCCTGTTCTCACAAAGTTGATTGGTTTGATTGCAGGGTTATGCTCATTTGGTGTCATTGATTCTTAACATTGGTTCTGCAAGGGTATTCTCCAGCAGTATTGGCCCTCTCCAAGTGCTTTTGGGCAGCAGATTAAGAGGTGCTCCAAGGTTCCACTCCTAGAACACAATAGAATCTGGCCTATCAACTGCTCCAACTCTTTCCCCCCCCCCCCCCACTACACAAGTTGGATGGTCTTGGCAAGATGTCATACACTGCCTGAACAAGGAACTTGATTTGGTGTGGCTCTGCTTGCCAGAGATCAGTCCATGTCATTTTCATTTCCATGGCCTGCTTTCAATTGGTCCAAGTTCCCTGCTGCTTAGTGCCCATAGCTTTGGTGGATCTCTCTTCATCTATGGCTGCTCTCACTCCCTCCTGGGTGAGCTTGCGCTTCTCCCTCCCCTAAGCTATGTCAAACCTGGGGACTGGGAAGCCTCCCAGGCCAGCTCTTCCTCAGTCACTGCTCCCACCAGGACCTTGTGGCACAGCCAAGGTTGCAGTTTCTCCTGGTCTTCACAATGACCCGTGCGTGGGCCATCTTTGGGTCTCTGGACTCCCTTTACTGCATCAACTCTCTCGCTCTTGTCACCTTGAACTCTTCCTCCAAGGATTTCAAGGGCAGCCACAGGTGGTGGTGTTTCCATAGAGGGCAATGCTGCTAAGAGTCCTGGACAATGCCAACTATCTCTGGAGAAAGCTGTTGACCTTTCTCTCTTGGTTCTTGACAGTGAAAATTGGAACTTCATATACCAGCAATGGCCAAAGAATCAGTGGGATGCCATGCTGATATATCCACTCCTTAAACTTGCCAGGTATTCCTGACCAATCAATTTCTTTCAGTCAGCCCTTCTGCTCTTGACAGGTTGCCTGGATTGATAGTGTGTCTTTCAAGGTGCTGTCAAGCACCTTGCCATGACTCTCACTGACTTTTCAGAGATGGTTTGAATGAGTATTCCTGTGACACTAAAGTGGAATCTGTCGGTGACTCTGCCCTTCTTGATTTTTGTGGACTTGAAACTCATTCTTGCCCAGTTGATGAGCTTCTTCAGTCCTTACAGAATCCGCCTGGTTCCAGCCACGGACGGTGGTTAGAGACTAAGAGCAAGAGCAGCGTAACTCTGGTTCAACAGGCTTTCCAATTATATTCATTGCAAGGGTAAAGAGGGTCACAGATATGGTACAGTGTGCGATGATCCCATTCTCCAGTAACTTGATCTGACAGGGCTCTCATTTAGAAGTGATTGTAATAATCCAGGATGAAGTCTGCCACTTTGCCTGGAACATCATGGTTGTCTGCACCAGTTTATGGGGGATTGATCCATTGGTATTTGCCAGGTTGAGCTGGAGCACTGCCAGGTCTCCTCTGTTCTCTGTTCTGCTGTTCTGAGCCTCTCAAATGAGTTGGGTTACCACTCCTGTGTGCTCCAAATATCTGGGCATTCCTGGAATGCTTCCCTTCTGCACAAATGTATCAGTGTAGCTGGAGGAAAGCTGCCAGCTGTCTTGTGACAGTGCTGAGAAAGATCTTTCCTTCAACACTGATCCTAAACTGATTGAGGTTTCTGGAGTCTTCTTCCTTTGGGATCAGGACTCTAGCAAATCTCTGCTGCCGCTTTTTCTTTCCTCCAAATGACCTTCAGTGTTCTCCACAGCCACTTAACCAGCCAGGGCAGTGCTTAGAGACTTTGTACATGACTCCATTCAGTCAAGGTGCAGAACTAGACCTTGTCTTCCTTACCACATCTTGCACTTCTTTCAGGAGTGGTTCCCTACTGTTGAATTCATTGCTGGGTGGAGGTGGATTTATCAAGGTGCTACAGTAACCCAGATATCTTCCTCTGCTGGGGTCAATGTAAGTGGTCTGGATACGCAGGTCAATATTCTCCCTGGAACACACCAAGATCCCATGTAGCTTCTGCCTCAGTTGTTTTGGTGGCCCCAGACAGGTTGACTATGAAGGCTTTTCGCCTCCTGGCTCTCTCCTTGCAGTGTCTTCTATACCACTCAGCTCTGCACAAGGTCATAAGCCTCTTCCTGAGGGTGCCTCATAGCTCTGCCAGAGGTAATTGCTATTCCTCACTGGCCGCCTTATATACACGTTCCAGGAACTTCAATTCCCAGCGGACTTTGTGGATCTTGCCCACTCTCTAGTTCATAGTGTATTGTGTTTTGGCTGGCTTCTGTTACACTGTGCCAACCCTTTCCTCAGCAAACTTGACTATGATTGTTGTCATTGCCCACAGTTGTCTCTGTACTTATTGACATATTTCCTACAGGTTGGTGACAAGAACAGTTTGTTAACTGTTTGCATTTTTTTCTGCATCAATTACACATAAAATGTGGCCTGATATTCATCTAAGTGTCAATAATCGACAAATGCAATCTGCCTAAACTAATAACATACAAACAATTGTTGTACTTCTCATCAGTACTGAGTATACCATTTAAACAATTACAGTCTAGATTCAAGAAAGTATGTGAACTTCTGAGGTAATGCCTTCTACAAAAGCTGTTTGGAGTCAGGTTTTTCAATCAATGAAATGAGATTGGAGGTGTGGGGTGTAGAGGTGCCCTGACCTATGTTTTAAAAAAATATACAGATTACTGACAGAGCCAGTTTATCTCAAGGAAGACCTGTTTCTGTGCACCATGTCTCAATCGAAACAACTTTCAGAGCACCTTAGAAGAAGAATTGTAGAGATGCGTGAAGCTGGAAAAAGGCATTTCTAAAGACCTGAGAATTCATCAGTAAGAGAAATTGTCTACAAATGGAGGAAATTCTCTCTCAAAGAGTGGGCCTTCTGCAAAGATCACACACAATGTACAATGCAGAAGGAAGTGAAAAAGAACCCGTGAAAGAAAATTTGTGTTGAAGAATGGCCAAGTCAGGATACAGACCTTAACCCAATTGAAATGCTGTGGCATTAACTGAAACAGTTTTGTATGGAGGAATGGTCTAAAATTCCTCCTCACTGTTGTGCAACTCTGATCAGCAGCTACAGGAAACCTTTGTTGGAGGTGACTGCTACTAGTGGAGGTTCTACCAGTTATTTAATACAGGGGTTCGCATATATTTTCCAGACTGGACTGTGAATGATTAAACAATGTGTACAATAAAGACATGAGAAGTATAGTTTGAGTGTTAATAATTTAGGCAAATTATGTTTGTTTATTATTGTGACTTGGATGAAGATCAGACCACATTTTTATGAGTGATTAATGCAGAAAACCAGGTAATTACAAACGGTTCACTAACTTTTTCCTGCAATTGGAACTGGAATGGAGCTGACTAATTTTACAACTCTGCTGCTTGCTTCAATCCTGTGCAGAAACGACCACTCCCCCCTCCCCATACCAGACAGTGATACAGCCAGTTAGACTGCTCCCCATGATATATCAGTAGACTTTTTAGAATGTTTTAGGTGATGTTCCAAATCTTCTCAAGGCTTAATGAAATATAGCTACCGTCTTGCCTTCTTATGGTGCATCAATATGGTGGGACCATGTTAGGTCCCTGGAGATACTAACACATGCTCTTTCCACTTCTGCTCCCTCTAAAAGGATTGCTGTAAAACTTTCATTGTCTTCTTTGCTTTTCATTACACCTAACACTTGAATGAGTAAACTACTCTATTCAGGGGCAATTCAGAATGAACAGTATATTTTGCACAAAATGCCAAAATCCCCAAAATTTAAGATTTAAAATTTTAAGTTCTGAGTTTTCCCAGATCAGTCTGTTTTGAAATTTTCTTAAGGTGTATTTGTCTCTGTTAATTATATAATTTGCTACTCAGAAGAATAGGCTTGCCTTGTCTCCCTTCCCAATAACATGGCAGTCTTGATATTTTTATTTGCTTTACTTGTTAATTATTAATGAAATTTGGCCTTGAATTTTGTGTTAGTGGACCAGGGAAGGTGGGGTGGAATCATGTTGCAAAGAAATGCAGCAGAGTTAAGTCAAAATTGATACTGTGAAAACTTCAAGAACAAAGTTTAGCCAAGACATTGTTTGGGGGTTTTTTTGCATCTATATTTACTCAGACAGTCTTAGAGGTGATAGAATTGAGCCAAAAGTGTAATGAGATCATAATCATAATCCAGATTATGGGAGATGAGGTGCTGTCTTTTTTGTCATGAATTAGGCTATATAAGTCATCAGAGCACTATAGTATATTCCCTTGCAGGAGTATAGTGCCAAACTTTTGTTGTCCTGGTAGAGATACATAGCTCCTAGCCACAGTTGAAGTACCGTAGAACTGGAGGATAGCTATGTTATGCTCAAGAAAGGCTCTTAGAATGACAGGCAAAATTATAGGCCATTGAGCCTGACATCAGTCATATATATATAATTGTAAGGTATTCTAAGGGAAAGGATATAGAAGTGTTTCTATAGGGAGAGCCTGATTAGGGATAGTCAACATGGCTTTGTGCATAGTAGGTAATATCTAACAAATTTTAATGAGTTTTTCTAGGAGGTTACTAAGAAGGTTGAGAAAGGAAAGGCAGTATTCGTAGTCTGTGCATGGACTTTAGCAATGCTTTTTACAAGCTTCACATTAGAGGTTGGTAGAGCAGGTTCAGTTGTTTGGCATTCAGGATTTGGTTGTAATTTGGATTCAACGTTGGCTTAGTGAGAGAAGCCAGAGAGTGGTAGTAGATGATTGTCTCTGACCGGAAGCCTGTCTGTGGTATGCCACAAGGATCAGTGCTGGGTTCTATGTTATTTATCATTAATAGTAATGATTTAGCATTAAGAGCAAAAGAGAGGGCTTATAATAGAATAAAAATTAGTAGGAAGTTAGAAGATTGGGAAGCTTTTAAAAACTAGCAAGGCAACTAAAAAAGCTATAAGGCTCAAAGGAGGCCATGGATAGACATATCAGAATGGGAATGGGACGTGGAATTAAAATGTGTGGCCACTGGGAGATCCTGCTTTCTCTGGCGGACCGAGCGTAGGTGTTCAGCGAAACGGTCTCCCAGTCTTGCGCCGGGTCTCACCAATATATAAAAGGCCATACCGGGAGCATCGGACGCAGTATACCACACCAGCCGACTCACAAGTGAAGTGTCGCCTCACCTGGAAGGACTGTCTGGGGCCCTGTTCAGCGAAATGGTGTCTACTGTCATTCCACGTCCCATTCCCATTCTGATATGTCTATCCATGGCCGCCTCTACTGTTAAGATGAATCCACATTCAGGTTGGGGGAACAACACCTTATATACCGGCTGGGTAGCCTCCAACCTGATGGCATGAACATTGACTTCTCTAACTTCCATTAATCCCCCTCCCCTTCTTACCCCATCCCTGACATATTGTTTGTTTTTTTTTCTCTCTCTCTGCCCGTGACTCTGCCTGTTCTTCATCTCCCTCTGGTGCTCCCCTCCCCCTTTCTTTCTTCCGAGGCCTCCTGTCCCATGATCCTTTCCCTTCTCCAGCTCTGTATCACTTTCGCCAATCACCTTTCCAGCCCTTAGCTTCATCCCACTCCCTCCGGTCTTCTCCTATCATTTCGCATTTCCCCCTCCCCCCACTACTTACAAATCTCTTAGTATCTCTCCTTTCAGTTAGTCCTGACGAAGGGTCTCGGCCCAAAACGTTGACAGTGCTTCTCCTTACAGATGCTGCCTAATACTGAACAAATATCAGAAAAAATTTATAAAACATGCATTGGCAGTAGCCAAAAAAGCTATTGCAGTTACTTGGAAATCAGATTAATACTTAACTATGGACCGTTGGAATAATGAAATATTTAGCTGCATTCCACTTGAAAAAATTACTTATAATTTAAGAAATGAATATGATATTTTTGAAAATTTGGCACCCTTATTTACAAAAGATAGGATTAAATATATAGGTCCTTCGAAGATAAAATTATTAGCTATTTGGGGGAAAATAAATAAATATATATACTGAAGCTATTTTGAACTCCATGGAGCATGTGGGGATCTTCTGACATCCAGGCAATCTATCTTTCTTTTTCTCTTTTTTTTCTTTTTTCTTTTTTTTAGATAGGGATGTTAAGGGGGGAAGGGTTAAAGGGAGGGGGGGCTGATGTTATTTTTCATTACTCTTAATATTCTATTCATTCTATGTAATTATCTTAAAAACTTAATAAAAAATATATTTTAAAAAAAGATGCTACCTGGCCTGCTGTGTTCCACTAGCATTTTGTGTGTGTGGTTTGAATTTCTACCATCTGTAGATTTCCTTGTGTTAGCTACTATATTCGACTCTTCCCTCCCCCCAACTCTCTTGAATTTCTGATCTAATACAGTCGACCCTCCTTAACCTCGGGGGATTGATTCCAGGACCCCCTGCGGATACCAGGAAGCACGGATGCTCTAGTCCCTTATGTAAAATGGTGTAATATTTACATATAACCTACGCATATTCTCCCATATACAAACCCCATTTCCAGAAAAGTTGGGATATTTTCCAAAATGCAATAAAAACAAAAATCTGTGATATGTTAATTCACGTGAACCTTTATTTAACTGACAAAGGTACAAAAAAAAGATTTTCAATAGTTTTACTGACCAACTTAATTGTATTTTGTAAATATACACAAATTTAGAATTCGATGGCTGCAACACACTCAACAAAAGTTCGGACAGAGTTAAAGTAAGATTGAAAAGTGCGCAGAATATTCAAGTAACACCAGTTTGGAAGACTCCACATTAAGCAGGCTAATTGGTAGCAGGTGAGGTATCATGACTGGGTATAAAAGTAGAGTCCATCAAAGGCTCAGTCTTTGCAAGCAAGGATGGGTCGTGGCTCGCTCCTTTGTGCTAAAATTCGTGAGAGAATTGTTAGTCAGTTCAAAAGGAACATTTCCCAACGCAAGATTTCAGAGAATTTAGCTCTTTCAACATCTACAGTACATAATATTGTGAAAAGATTCAGAGAATTCAGAGACATCTCAGTGCGTAAAGGGTAAGGTAGGATACCTTTGTTGAATGCGCGTGATCTTCGAGCCCTCAGGCGGCACTGCCTAAGAAACTGTCATGCTACTGTGACAATTATAGCCACCTGGGCTCGGGAGTACTTCGGAAAACCATTATCACTTAACACAGTCTGTCGCTACATCCAGAAATGCAACTTGAAACTGTATTACGCAAGGAGGAAGCCATACATCAACTCTATGCAGAAATGCCGGCGAGTTCTCTGGGCCCAAGCTCATCTCAGATGGACCGAAAGACTGTGGAACCACGTGCTGTGGTCAGATGAGTCCATATTTCAGCTAGTTTTCGGAAAAAAGGGGCGTGGAGTTCTCTGTGCCAAAGATGAAAACGACCATCCTGATTGTTATCAGTGAAAGGTTCAAAAGCCAGCATCTGTGATGGTAGGGAGGTGCATCAGTGCCCACGGCATGGGTGAGTTGCATGTATGTGAAGATACCATTGATTCTGAGGCGTATATTAGGATTTTAGAGAGAAATATGTTGCCATCAGGGCGACGTCTCTTCCCGGGACGTCCATGCTTATTTCAGCAGGACAATGCCTGACCACATTCTGCACGGGCTACAACAGCGTGGCTTTGTAGACAGAGAGTGCGTGTGCTTGACTGGCCTGCTGCCAGTCCAGATCTATCTCCTATTGAAAATGTATGGCGCATCATGAAGAGGATAATCAGACAATGGAGACCACGGACTGTTGAGCAGTTGAAGTCTTATATCAAGCAAGAATAGACAAAATTTCCAATTGCAAATCTACTACAATTAGTATCCTCAGTTCCAAAACGATTAAAAAGTGTTATTAAAGGGAAAGGTGATGTAACCCAATGATAAACATGCCTCTGTCCCAACTTTTGTTGAGTGTGTTGCAGCCATCAAATTCTAAATTTGTGTATATTTAAAAAATACAATTAAGTTGGTCAGTAAAACTATTGAAAATCTTTCCGTTGTACTTTTGTCAGTTAAATAAAGGTTCACGTGAATTAATATTTTTGTTTTTATTGCATTTTGGAAAATATCCCAACTTTTCAGGAAATGGGGTTTGTACTTTAAATCATCTCAAGATTCCTTACAATACCTAATACAATGTAAATGCTATGTAAATAGTTGTTATACTGTATCGTTTAGGAAATAATGTCATGAAAAAAGGTCTCTACATGTTCAGTGCAGATGCAACCATCGTAGCTCTTCTGGCATCAGCCGATCTCTATTCTCCCGTGATCTTTAAGGCTGTAGCGCTTTACAGAGCCAGCCAGCCATTGCTTACTAGCCTTAAACTCCTTCCTCTCGCTCACAGCACAAGTAGCGAACAAATGAGACGTGAGGCGAACAATGCTCAAACAACAGGTAATACTTTTAATCATCTCTAGATTACAGCATTTATAATACCAAATGCAATGGAAATGCTACATAAATAGTTGTTACACTGTATTGTTTAGGGAATGAGGACGCTTTGGAGGAGGCTCAATAATACTAAAGTCAGGATCTGTGGATGTTGAGGGCTGAGGACCTTCAAGCGTTGAAGGTCGAGACTTCACAGTTGCAAATGCTTTGGTTAGAAACATTGTTATAGGAAATTTTTATTGTCTTAGCCTTTGAGGAATTGCTTTGACCGCTTAATTGCTTTTTAGGAGCCATTTTTTCACAGAAACAAAGTAGCGACTAAACGACGCAAGGCGAACAATGCTCAAACAACGAGTGCTGGAGAGAGAACTTCTGGGTTTTTCTAATCCGCAGTTGGTTGAATTCGTGCATGGGAACCTGAGGATAAGGAGGGCTGACTATATACTGCTGTTTATTATTTAATGCTGTTTCTGTTTATAGATTCCAGATTCTTTGCTGAGAGAGAGGGACAAAATTGCAAAATGGAATGGCATTCCACATCTAGTGCAGAAATTGTATGAAAACAGCCAACCTAACAATGATGGCCTCTTGCTGTGCCAAGGGATCTTAAAGGTAAGATGTAAAACTAGTGTAAAGAGAACAACTGCAAAAACTCTGAAATAAAATCCGGCATATGCTCAATACTTCCACCTGTTAGCATCTGTGGAGAGAGAAATGGTTGACTTTTCACCAGAACATGGCTCCTATTGAAGTATCTGTATAAATACCTTTTAAATTAGTAATTGTATGGGATCTCCTTTAAAACTCATACCTCTCACTTAAAACTTCAACCTCTTGTTTCTGATACCCTCTAAACTGGGAAAAACATTTTGACTATGTACCCATTTTTTTTTTGCCTCTGATAGTTCTGTTAGGTCATCCCTCAACATCCTTTGTTTCAGGGAAAATATACCAAGTTTATACACTATCTTTCCTTCAATCCAGGTAAGACCCTGGTAAGTCCTTTTTGTACTCTCTCCAATGCAATCACAATAGTATAGTGGGCAGAACAGTGTTTTGTAAAATTACAACATAATGTCCCAACTCTTTATCCCTAGCCCTGATATCCAATGGCAAACAAGTTGTATGCTACTTATCAATCTATCGACCTGTGTTGACATTAACTAATGAACCATGGACTTGGACTCCTAGGTCTTTGTATATCAATATTCCTATTGCCTGATCAGATGACCAAGAGAAGTGATGCAAACAAATACAAATCATGCTGCAGAGGCATCTAGACAGATACGGGATAGAGGGATGAGGACCACGTGCAGTAAGATGGGATTAATTTAAATTGGCATTATGCTGGGCACAGATACTTTAGGCCGAAGGCTCCGTTCCTATACTGTGCTGTTATATGCCTTAACCTTCTTGACCAGCTTACTATACAGGATCTTGTGAAATGCCTTAATAAAGTTCACATAGATAAATATCAGTCTCCTTGGTTATCTCTTTTAAAAAGAAAACTCAGTCAAGTTAGTGATACAGGAATTCATCACTCCTTCTCTCCCCCACCCCCCCAACCCATTCCCTGAAGCTATATTGGCTGTCCCTGGTCATGTCTTTCCAAATTAATTATTGTCACTTAAGATTATTTTCAATAATTTGTCCACGAATAACACAGGCTGACTGGCGTTATCTGACTCATCCCTGCTGCCCTTCTTTACTAAAGGAAGAACGGTTAGCTGACTTCCAACCTTTTGATATCTTGCCATTGGCTAATAAAGGTACAAAAATTTTTGTCAGGCCCCCAACAGTCTCCTCATTTCCCATGGTATCCTGGAAAGGATTTTATCCCAACCTGACTACCTATTAACCCTTGTACACTACAAAACACCTGTATATTCACTGCCTTAATGCCATAATAGTGGTTCAGATAATCAATGTACCCCTCCTTAAATTTGATTTCCTGAGCGAAAAACGTAAGAAAGATACGTTTTAGATCTCGCCTGTGTTCTATTGCCTGGCTCCACACACAGAATCAAAGTTCAAAATAAGTTTATTATCAAAGTATGTACAGTGGCATGCAAAAGTTTGGGGACCCTGGTCAAAATTTCTGTTACTGTGAATAGTTAAGCAAGTAAAAGATTACCTGATTTCCTAAAGGCATAAAAATGATACATTTCTTTAACACTTTAAGCAAGATTACTTTTCTATTTCCATCTTTTGTAGTTTCAAAATAACAAAAAAGGAAAAGGGCCCGAAGCAGAAGTTTGGGCACCCTGCATGGTCAGTACTTAGTAACGCCCCCTTTGGCAAGTATCACAGCTTGTAAATGCTTTCTGTAGCCAGCTAAGAGTCTTTCAATTCTTGTTTGGGGGATTTTCACCCATTCTTCCTTGCCAAAGGCTTCTAGTTCAGTGAGATTCTTGGGCCGTATTGCGTGCACTGCTCTTTTAAGGTCTATCCACAGATTTTCTGTGATGTTTAGGTCGGGGGACTGTGAGGGCATGGCAAAACCTCTTGAGGTAGTCCATTGTGGATTTTGAGGTGTGTTGAGGATCATTATCCTGTTGTAGAAGCTATCCTCTCTTCATCTTCAGTTTTTTTTTACAGACGGTGTGATGTATGCTTCCAGAATTTGCTGGTGTTTAATTGAATTCATTCTTCCCTCTACCAGTGAAATGTTCCCTGTGCCACTGGCTGCAACACAAGCCCAAAGTATGATCGATCTACCCCCGTGCTTAAGAGTTGGAGAAGTGTTCTTCTCATGAAATTCTGCACCCTTTTTTCTCAAAACATACCTTTGCTCATTGCGGCCAAAAAGTTCTATTCTAACTTCATCATTCCACAGGACTTGTTTCCAAAATGCATCAGGCTTGTTTAGATGTTTCTCTGCAAACTTCTGACACTGAGTTTTGTGGTGAGGATACAGGAAAGGTTTTCTTCTGATGACTCTTCCATGAAGGTCATATTTGTGCTGGTGTCGCTGCACAGTATAATAGTGCACCACCACTCCAGAGTTTGCTGAATCTTCCTGAAGGTCTTTTGCAGTCAAACGGGGGCTTTGATTTGCCTTTCTAGCAATCCCATGAGCAGTTCTCTTGGTCTTCCAGACTTCAACTTGACCTCCACCGTTCCTGTTAACTGCCTTTTCTTGATTACATTACGAACTGAGGAAACGGCTACCTGAAAATGCTTTGCAATCTTCTTATAGCCTTCTCCTGCTTTGCATGCATCATTTATTTTAATTTTCAGAGTGCTTAGAAGCTGCTTAGAAGAGCCCATGGCTGCTGATTGTTGGGACAAGGTTTGAGGAGTCAAGGTATTTATAAAGCTTTGGAATTTGCATCACAATGATGATTGTTATCTTAAGATGATTGTTAAAAGTTATCTGGGACCTCAATTCTCCTGGGGGTGTCAAAACTTTTGCATGGTGCTCCTTTCCTTTTTTTCTAAAATTGTACAAAACAAATACACTAATCTTGCTTAAAATGTTGAAAAGAATGTTTCATCTTGTTTAAGATGTTCCATTGTTTTTTATTAGTTTTTTTTATACATTTTCTACGTAACTACAGAAAAAAAAACCCAGATCAAAATGAAGGACATTGATACGGTGCAAAAGTAAGCATACAATAACAATCTGATACAAATAAAGATAATTGAAAAAGCACCCAAATTGAAGACAAGTAAAATTGATGTCCTCCCCAAGCCCCACAACACAAAACAAAAAAAAGGAAACTCCAGACCACCCACAACACAATATAGAGAATATAAATCAGGACAATCAAACCCCCAAACTGAATACACTTAGCAACAGAAGATAGTAATGCCTACTACCAAAAGAAAAAGGAGCTGAAAGCAAGGGACCGAAAAAAAACCTTAGTTAGGAGGAAGGTTATGAAAGTACTCAATAAAAGGTCCCCAGACCTTATGGAACTTTAAGTTCGAATTAAGAATTGAATAATGAATTTTTTCAAGGTCCAAGCAGGCCATAATATCATTAAGCCATTGAGCATGCGTGGGCGGGGCAACATCTCTCCATCTAAGAAGGATTAAACGTCTAGCCAGGAGAGAGGCAAATGATAATATTCGACACTTAGCCGAACTCAGACGTAAACCTGTCTCACCCCAGAAACCGAACAGAGCAATTAAAGGGTTTGGTTCTAGGTGGTGATTCAGAATATACGATAACGTTATAAAGACATCTTTCCAAAATTTCTCCAAGCTGGGACAAAACCAGTACATATGAATGAGAGAGGCCTCGCCCCTATTGCATTTATCACAAAGCAGACTGATGTTAGGGTAAAATTGAGATAATTTAGATTTAGACATATGGGCTCTATGAACAATCTTAAACTGTAAGAGGCAATGGCGGGCACAAAGAGAGGTTGTATTAACCGATTTGAGAATCGAGTCCCAAGTCTCATCAGATAAGGAGGTATTTAAATCCTGCTCCCATGCCATTTTAATTTTATCCACAGGGGCACGTCGTAAGTTTTGCACGTCGTTGTTTGTAATATACATAAATGATCTGGATGATGGGGTGGTAAATTGGATTAGTAAGTATGCCGATGATACTAAGGTAGGAGGTGTTGTTTTCAAAGCTTGCAGGGAGATTTATGCCAGTTAGAAGAATGGGCTGAACGTTGGCAGATGGAGTTTAATGCTGAGAAGTGTGAGGTTCTACATTTTGGCAGGAATAATCCAAATAGAACATACAGGGTAAATGGTAGGACATTGAGGAATGCAGTGGAACAGAGAGATCTAGGAATAACAGTTCCCTGAAGGTGGAGTCTCATGTAGATAGGGTGGTGAAGAGGGCTTTTGGAACGCTGGCCTTTATAAATCAAAGCATTGAGTACAGAAGTTGGGATGTAATGCTAAAGTTGTACAAGGCATTGGTAAGGCCAAATTTGGAATATTGTGTGCAGTTCTGGTCACCGAATTATAGGAAAGATATCAATAAATTAGAGAGAGTGCAGAGACGATTTACTAGGATGTTACCTGGGTTTCAGCAATTAAGTTACAGAGAAAGGTTGAACAAGTTAGGTCTCTATTCATTGGAGCGTAGAAGGTTGAGGGGGGGATTTGATCGAGGTATTTAAAATTTTGAGAGGGATAGATAGAGTTGACGTGAACAGGCTGTTTCCATTGAGAGTAGGGGAGATTCAAACTAGAGGACATGATTTGAGAGTTAGGGGGCAGAAGTTTAAGGGAAACATGAGGGGGTATTTCTTTACTCAGAGAGTGATAGCTGTGTGGAATGAGCTTCCTGTAGAAGTAGTAGAGGCCAGTTCAGTTGTGTCATTTAAGGTAAAATTGGATAGGTATATGGACAGGAAAGGAGTGGAGGGTTATGGGCTGAGTGCGGGTAGGTGGGACTAGGTGAGATTAAGAGTTCGGCACGGACTAGGAGGGCCAAGGTGGCCTGTTTCTGTGCTGTGATTGTTATATGGTTATATGGTAAGGCTGCTAATTTATCTTGAATACTTGATATTAACCCTTTACCTAGTGGATTAATGGAAAGAAAAAAGTCCATAACATTTTTCTCAGGCATTTCAGGGAAGTTAGGAATTAAAGGAACAATAAAGTGTCTAATTTAGAGATACCTAAAAAAAAAATGAGCGTTGGGCAGATTGAACTTAGCAGAGAGCTGTTGGAAAGAAGCGAAGCGATTATCAATAAAAAGATCTTCAAAATGTCTAATGCCCTTCCTATACCAATCATGGAATGCTGAGTCATACGTAGTGGGTAGAAAAAGGTGATTATGTACGACAGGGCTGGAAACGGAAAATCCATGGAAACCATAAAATTTCCTAAGCTGAGCCCAAATACGCAAAGTGTGTCTAACAAGAGGATTAACTATTAATCTGGACAAACTACTAGGGAGTACATAGCCAAGAAGTGCAGAGATAGATAGTTCTTTAGTGGAGCTCAACTCCATCTCCACCCAATTAGGGCACTCGGGTTGGCCATGGAAAAATGACCAAAAGGTAGCACAACGTATATTGGCTGCCCAGTGATATAAACGAAAGTTAGGTAAAGCCATGCCACCCGATGTTCCATTGTTTTAAAAGGGTTCTAAGCATAAACCTAACAATTATCGGCCTGTAAGTTTGACGTCAGTGGTGGGTAAATTAGTGGAAAGTATTCTTAGAGATGATATATATAATTATCTGGATGGACAGGGTCTGATTAGGAGTAGTCAACATGGATTTGTGCGTAGAAGGTCATGTTTGACAAATCTTATTGAATTTTTTGAAGAGGTTACTAGGAAAGTTGAGGGTAAAGCAGTGGATGTTGTCTATATGGACTTCAGTAAGGCCTTTGACAACGTTCCACATGGAAGGTTAGTTAGGAAGGTTCAATCGTTGGGTATTAATATTGAGGTAGTAAAATGGATTCAACAGTGGCTGGACGGGAGATGCCAGGGAGTAGTGGTGGATAACTGTTTGTCAGGTTGGAGGCCGGTGACTAGTGGTGTGCCTCAGGGTCCAATGTATTGGGTCCACTGTTGTTTGTCATGTACATTAATGATCTGGATGATGAGGTGGTAAATTGGATTAGTAAGTATGCAGATGATACTAAGATAGGTGGCATTGTGGATAATGAAGTAAGTTTTCAAAGCTTGCAGAGAGATTTAGGCCAGTTAGAAGAGTGGGCTGAATGATGGCAGATGGAGTTTAATGCTGATAAGTGTGAGGTGCTACATTTTGGTAGGAATAATCCAAATAGGACATGCATGGTAAATGGTAGGGCATTGAAGAATGCAGTAGAACAGAGTGATCTAGGAATAATGGTGCATAGTTCCCTGAAGGTGGAATCTCATATGGATAGGGTGGTGAAGAAAGCTTTTGGTATGCTGGCCCTTATAAATCAGAGCATTGAGTATAGGAGTTGGGATGTAATGTTAAAATTGTACAAGGCATTGGTGAGGCCAAATTTGGAGTATTGTGTACAGTTCTGGTCACTGAATTATAGGAAAGATGTCAACAAAATAGAGAGAGTACAGAGGAGATTTACTAGAATGTTACCTGGGTTTCAGCACTTAAGTCACAGGGAAAGGTTGAACAAGTTAGGTCTTTATTCTTTGGAGCGTAGAAGGTTGAGGGGGGACTTGATAGAGGTATTTAAAATTATGAGGGGGATAGATAGAGTTGACGTGGATAGACTTTTTCCATTGAGAGTAGGGGAGATTCAAACAAGAGGACATGAGTTGAGAGTTAAGGGGCAAAAGTTTAGGGGTAACACGAGGGAGAACTTCTTTACTCAGAGTGGTAGCTGTGTGGAACGAGCTTCCAGTAGAAGTGGTAGAGGCAGGTTCGATATCGTCATTTAAAAAAAAATTGGATAGGTATATGGACAGGAAAGGAATGGAGGGTTATGGGCTGAGTGCAGGTCAGTGAGATTAGGTGAGAGTAAGCATTCGGCACAGACTAGAAGGGCCGAGATGGCCTGTTTCCATGCTGTAATTGTTATATGGTTATATTTAACTTTGACTTTTGGAGATCTGTTCATCTTCTAAACTATTCTCAATAACAGAAATTTTGGCCGGGGTGGCCAAACTTTTGCATGCCACTGTATAGGTCACCAGATGCTATCTTGATCATTTTGTGCTAGTATTCACAGTAGAACAAAGAAATAAAAATATAATTAGTAAAAGAGTAGATACAAAGGCTGACAAAGAACCAATGTGCAAAACTGTGACAAAAGTTTTAAACGACATGTTAAATCTACACAAACTTCTAAGAAAGTAGAAGTGCTGCAGTGCCTTCTTTGTAATGGCACTTGTGTGTGGTCCCAGGACAGGTCCTCTGGAATGTTAACGACCAGGAATTTAAAGTTACTGACTTAGGAACCTTTCTCCTGTTGTAAGTCATCTCTTTGATTTTGCTGACATTGAGTGAGAGGTGGTTGTTACGGCACCATTCAGCCAAATTTTCAATCTCCCTCCTCTATGTCAATTCATCACCACCTTTAATTCAGCCAACAACAGTGGTGTCTTCAGCAAACTTAAACATGGTATTGGAGCTGTACTTAGCCTCACAGTCATAGGTATAAATCAAGTAGAGCATGGACTGAGCACCCAGCCTCATGATGCACCTATGCCCTTGGGGATTGTGTGCAAGATGTTGTTCATAATCCATACTAACAGGCCTGCAGGTGAGTAAATTGAGGCCTAGGTCTGAACTAGTTTCAAGGGGTTGATATTGTTGATGCAGGGCTTTAGACAATGAAGAGCATCATGATGTATGCATCTTCACAGTACAGGTATTCCAAAGCTGAGTGAAGAGCCAAAGAAATTACTCTTATTCCCTGACAGAATTCATACTTTACCAAAGCACTTTCTTTTTTAGAAACAACTTGCTGCTCTCCTTAAACCACCTGCCAATGATATTTCTTGGGCTTATGTTATCATTTTCCAAAACAAAATTTTCTCCATTATGGTCACTGTTCCCAAAGGTTCCTTATTTGTCCATCTTCGTTCTTTAATACAAGGTCGGTACAGCCCCTTCAGTAGTAGTACTCTACATAGTTTTGAAAAACCCCTCAATTGCAATTAATGAATTCCATCCCACTCAGTCTTTTACAGTAAGGGAATTTCAGTCAATACTGGGAAAGTCAAAATCCCCATCTGTTCTAATTCCTTCTGACTACTGGGAGGCCTTCAGCATAATCAATGATTACCTCTTTCTTATTTTTAAGTGTATAGCCTCATAGGCCGATTCCTCTCTATGCACTACCGTGATGCTCTCTCTAATCAGCAGTGCAACTCCTCCTTATTTCCTGCAACCCCTACCACTCCTGAAACTTTTATGCCCTGGAACCTGTACTGCCCTTCATTCAACTATGTTGCTGTAATTGTAATAGTATTGTAATTCTAATTTAGACCATATTTTTGCTATTTTATAAGACCATAGGATATAGGAGCAGAATTTGGCCATTTGGCTCATTGTTGTACAACTTATTTATGGCAGATCAGTTTTCCTGCTTTAAGGTAATGTACTGAAATTGTTCCTGGTTTAAGATAATGTACCAGGTTTACCCCTCCTATCTATCTTTTCTCTCCATTCCAAATGCGGAATAGGGCATTGTAAGGAGACGTTGGCATGCATCGTGGCTGATGATAACAAACAAGACGGAATGTAAGTCAACAGGAACCCAAGTGTTTGTACGCCATGGTAGGAATAGGTGCAAAGACCAGAAGACTATAAAATATAGGAACAGAATTTAGGTTATTTGGCCCATCGAATCTGCTCTGCCATTTCATCATGAATGATCCAGTTTTTCTCTCAACCCAAAATTTCCTGCCTTCTCCCTATATCCCTTCATACCCTGACCTATCAAGAATCTATCAACCAGTGCCTTAGATACACATAAAGACTTGGCCTCTACAGCTGCCTGTGGCAACAAATACCACAGATTCACCACCTTATGGTTAAAGAAATTCTTCTTTGCTAGATTGACAGTGTTGTTGAGAGGGTGTATGGTGTATTTGCCTTCATCAAATGTGGAATTGAGTTCAAGAGCTGTGAGGTGATGATACAGCTAGATTAAGACCTTGGTCAGACCCCACTTGGAGTATTGTGTTCAGTTTTGGTCACCTGGCTAAAGGAAGGATGTGGATACTATACAGAGAGTGCGGAGGAAACAGGATGTTGCCTGGATTACTGGGTGTACCTTATGAGAATAGGTTAGGTGTACTTGGCCTTCTCTCCTTGGATCAACAGAAGATGAGCGGTGACCTGATAGAGGTGTATAAGATGATGAGGGGTATTGATCATGTGGATAGCCTTAGGCTTTTTTCCCCCGTGCTGAAATGGCTAACACGAGGGGGTGTAGTCTTAAGGTGTTTGGAAATGGGTACCAAAGGGATGTCAGGGATAAGTTTTTCACATAGAGAGTGGTTGGTGTGTGGAATGCACTGCCAACGGCGTTGGTGGAAGCGGATACATTAGGGTCTTTTAAGAGCCTCTTAGATAGGTACATGAAAAATAGCTTAGAAAAATAGAGGACTATGCGCTAGGGAAATTCTAGGCCAGGGGTCAGCAACCTTTACCACTGAAAGAGCCACTTGGACCCGTTTCCCACAGAAAAGAAAACACTGGGAGCCGCAAAACCCGTTTGACATTTAAAATGAAATAACACTGCATACAACGTTTTTTTTGCCTTTATGCTACGTATAAACAAACTATAATGTGTTGCATTTATGAAATTGATGAACTCCTGCAGAGAAAACGAAATTACATTTCTGCATGCAACAAAAACATTTTGAACTCCGAAAAAAAGACGTTGGGTTGAAAGTTACTTTTAAGTAAAATATTCAATGTCTATTTGAGTCCTTCTTGTATTTATGAAAAACGCCGAACTTAAATTTTCCGCCAGCAGCAAACCAAAAATAACGTCAGCCAGCTGTCATCCTGAAAAATGAAAGGACTATTTCACTGAACAATGAAAAAATATGAATATAAATAAAATAATAGGCAATTAAAATATTTATCATACTTGGTTAATGGGATTTCTGCTCCTGGACCTCAGCGCACAGCGTCTGCACATCAGGGCTGTATGATGTCACCTTCATCTTTACACAGGATCGCAAGCTGTCATCTGTGAGGTTTTCAATATCACTCCATTTGTGTTTCTGAGCAAGAACGGCCTTCTGACGGGCAACATCTTCAAGGTCTGCTGTCAAGCGTCTAAACTTGGACACCCATATGTCTTTGTCGGCTATGTCGGCCAGTTCCATCTCAAGATCAGGTTGACTCACACCTGCCAATGCAGTCGTATTCAGTAGGGAAGGATCGATGCTTAAGGGAGTGACCGGGAAGGATAATGTGTTTTTTTCCTCTCTGAACTCACAGAAGCGTTTCCCAAACGATGTTTGCATTGCGATGATTGCAGAATGTAAATACTCCGAAATTATCATGTCGTGACCTTGTTTGAACTCTCTCAAATTGGGGAAGTGAGACAAAGTGCCTTTCTGTAAATCTCTGGCAAGCACTGTCAACTTGCGCTCGAATGCCAAAACATCCTCCAACATGTGCAGGGCTGTACGTCCTTTCCCCTGAAGAGCTGTGTTCAGCGTGTTCAGGTGCGCTGTCATGTCTACCATGAAGTGTAGCTTTTCCAGCCACTCTGGCTGTTCCAGCTCAGGAAAGGTGAGCCCTTTGCTGCCCAGGAAAGTTTTCACTTCTTCCAGACACGCGACAAAGCGTTTCAGCACCTTCCGTCTGGACAGCCAGCGATAAAAACACGTTGTAGCGGTGTCAGTAAACTGCAGTCAAAGATAGCTTTATTCGAACTAAACAGCCTTGCTTTTAAGCCTCCCTCAACCCAGCCCCCATGGACGCAGATGCTGCAAAAGACGCGTACTCACAACCCCCCGTAGGCTATCTCCCTTAGCCGGAATGCTGGCTAATTGTGAGCCGTTTCGGATGTGGCAGGAAATGTGTCGCTACACTTAGGTTGTACAAGATCACCATAATTACATTTCAAAAGCTAACAAACTAACATAAAATACATTTTAATTAAATACTGACCAATTATTTCCCAAAGCCACAGGGAGCCGCAGCACAGAGGTGAAAGAGCCACAAATGGCTCGGGAGCCGCAGGTTGCCGACCCCCGTTCTAGGCAGTTTCTAGAGTAGGTTAAAAGGTCAGCACAACATTTTGGGTGGAAGAGCCTGTAATGTGCTGTAAATTTCTGTGTTCTAAATGGCTGCCTCCTCTGGTCTTAGATTCTTCCATCATAGGAAGCATCCTCTCCACATCACTCTATCAAGGCCTTTCACCATTCGATAGTTTTCAATGAGGTCACCCCTCATTCTTCTGAATTCTAGTGAATGCAGGCCCAGAGCCATCAAACACTCTTCAAGTGACAAGCCACTAAATCCTGGAATCATTTTCGTGAACCTCCTTTGAAACCCTTCCAGTTTCAGCCCATCCTTTCTTAGATGAGTTTCCAAACCTGCTCACAATACTCCCAAGAGAGGCCTCACTAGTGCTATATAAAGTTTCAACATTACATCCTTGCTTTTATATTCTATCCTCTTGAAATGAATGCTAACATTGCATTTGCCTTCCTCACCACTGACTCAACATGCAAATTAACCTTCAGGGCATCCTGCACAAGGAATCCCAATTCCCCATGCATGTCACTTTTTTTTTGTATTTTCTCTTAATTTAGAAAATAGTCAATCCTTTCATTTTTTCTACCAAAGTGCGTGATCATACACTTCCTGACGCTATTCCATCTGCCACTTCTTTGCTCATTCTCCTAATAGGAGTCCTTCTGTAGCCTCCCTATTTTCTCAAAACTACCTGCCCCACCACCTATCTTTGTATCATCTGCAAATTTTGCAACAAAGCCATCAATTCCATCATGCAAATCATTGACATAAACATAAGAAGCATTCCCAACACAGACCCTTGTGAAGCACCATGTATCACCGGCAGCCAAGCAAAAAAGGCTCCCTTTATTCCAACTCTTTGCCTCCTGCCAATCAGCCACTGCTTTATCTATGCTAGAATCTTTCTTGTAATACCATGGGCTCATAGTTTGTTGAACGGCCTCATTTGTGGCACCTTGTCAAAAGCCTTCTGAAAATCCAAGTACACAACATCAACCAATTGTCTATTCTGCTTGTTATTTCTTCAAAGAATTCCTACAGATTTAAGTTTCCTTCCAAAAGCAGTCAACCCTTTCATTTCCTCTACAGAAGTGCATGACTGTGCACTTCTCAACACTGTACTCCATCTGCCATTTCTTTGAATGTTCCCCTAATTTATCTATGTCCTTCTGTAGCCTCTCTGCTTCCTCAAAAGTACTTGTCCTTCGAACTATCTTCATATTGTCTGTAAACTTTGCAACTAAACGATCAATTCCACTGTCCAAATCATTTTGAAATGTAACATAAAAAGAATTAGGTCTAACACAGACCCGTGTTGTACACCACTTGTCACCAGCAGCTACCCAGAAGAGGATCCCTTTATACCCACTCTTTGCCTCCGGACAATTAGCCATGCTAGAATCTTTCCTGTAATACTTTGGGATTGTAGCTTATTAAGTAGCTCATTTGTGGTACCTTGTCAAAGGCCTTCTGAAAATCTAAGTACACAACATCAAGCGATTCTCCTTGTTTTTTCTTCAAAAAATTCCAACAGATTTGTCAGGCATGATTTTCCCTTGAGGAAATCATGCTGACCAGTGCCTATTCTCATCAAGTACCTCCAAGTACCCTGAGACCTCATCCTCAATAATCGACTCCAATATCTTTCTAACCATTGAGGTCAGACTACCTGGCCTATAGTTTTATTTATTCTGCCTCTCTTCCCTCTTGAAGAGTGAAGTGACATTTGCAATTTTCCAGTCTCCCAGAACCATTCCAGAATTTAGTGATTCTTGAAAGATCATTACTAATGCCTCCACTATCTCTTCAGCCATCTCTTTCAAAACTCTAGGGTGTACATCATCTAGTCCAAGTGACTTATCTACCTTCAGACCTTTAGTTTCCCAAGAACGATCTGTTCAGTTAAGGTAACTTCACACACTTCATGCTGTCTGACACCTGGAATTTCCAACATCCTACTGATGTAGAAACATAGAAAGCCTACCAGCTCAATACATGAAGTCATAGAGGGGTTGTCTACAGGGTCTCTGTGGGTGGAAGTTAGGAATGGGAAGGGTCAATAACTTTTTTTATAGATCACCCAATAGTAACAGCAGCATCAAGGAGCAGATAGGGAGACAGATTAGAACCATAGAATGCAACGCACAGAGACCATTTGGCCCTTCTAGTCTCTGCCGAAACTTTATTCCACTAGTCCTATTGATCTGCACGAGGTCCATAATCCTCCAAACCTTTCCCATCCATGTATCTATCCAATTTATTCTTAAAACTTAAGAGTGAGCCCGCATATACCACGTTTCTTTCTTTCTTTTTCAATCTTTTTATTATTATTAATATCAACAAAATAAAATTGATACATAGATAATGGGATTACAAACATACACATTTCAACTGAACATGAAAGAATACATAAGCAATGGTTACAGTATAAATGAGTATTCCCAAATCATGGACGATACAATTTACAAATAAACAAGGCAAACTTAGGTATATCATAATATATTTAAAAAAAAGAAAAAAAAAATTATGTAAAAAAAAAACTAATCTAATAAGGAAAAAAAACAAAAAAAAGAGGAAAAGAAAAAAATGGGGAAAAAAAGGGCTGTTTATAATATCTCACAAAAATGCAATATCATCAGTGTCGTCAACTCCGATCCTCTCAGCATATACAAAAACAAAACTGGAAAAACAAATAGGCTTGGAACAGGGTCATATTACATCGTATGAAAATATTGAATAAATGGTCTCCATATCTTTTCAAATTTAATAGAAGTATCGAATACAACACTAATTTTTTCTAAATTTAGACATAACATAGTTTGAGAAAACCAATGAAATACAGTAGGAGGATCAGTTTCTTTCCAATTCAACAAAATAGATCTTCTAGCCATTAATGTAAGAAATGCAATCATTCGACAAGCGGAAGAGGATAAATGAAGTGAGTCTAACACATATGAGCCCTATGCACAACCTTAAACTGTATTAATGAATGTTTAGCACATATAGATGATGTATTAACTAATTGAAGAATTTTATCCCAATTCTCAATAGGGATAGTAAGGTTAAGTTCTCTTTCCCAATCATTTTTAATCTTATAGAAGGGCTCTGAATGTATCTTCATAATTATGTTGTAAAGTTTTGATATTAGCCCTTTCTGAGAAGGATTTAGTTCAAGGAAATTCTCCAAAATACCTGAAGACACAAAATTTGGAAAAGTAGGAAGTACAATATTTAAGAAATTCCTAATCTGTAAATATCTTAAAAAAAAATGGAATCTAGGCAATTATATTTATTAGATAATTGTTAAAAAGATATAAACCAATTATCCAAAAATAAATCGGAAAATCGTAGTAATCCTTTAGTCTTCCAAGCTGAATAAGCTTGGTCTATAATAGAAGGATAAAAAAAGCAATTGGATACAATAGGAATATTTAAAACAAACTGAGTCAACCCAAAAAATTTCCAAAATTGAAACCATATACGTAAAGTATGCTTAACTGTCGGGTTGTCAATTCGTTTCGGCAATTTAAAAAGAGCAAAGGGAAGAGAAGTCCCTAAAATAGAACCCAATGCAAATCCTTGTACAGATTTAATTTCCAGGTTCACCCAATGAGGGCTAAAAGATATATCCCAATCCTTTAACCAACATATCAAATATCGGATATTAACTGCCCAATAATAAAATCTAAAATTAGGCAATGCCAATCCACCTTCCTTGCCTTCTGCAAATATTTTTTACCTAATCTAGGATTTTTATTCTGCCATATATATGATGAAATTTTTGATCAACATTAGCAAAAAAAGATTTCGGAATAAAGATTGGTACTGCTTGAAATATATACAAAAACTTGGGTAAAATAATCATCTTAATAGCATTAATCCAACCTATCAGAGATAAAGATACTGGTGACCACTTAGTAAACAAACATTTAATCTGATCGATTAAGGGTAAAAAAATTAACCTTAAGTAAATAAAAGAGTCATTAACTAATTTAAAAGGTAAATTTCCATAAATTGGAACTTGTCTATTTAAAGGAGACAGTTCACTCTTATTAAGATTTAATTTATACCCGGAAAAAACACTAAATTGAGCCAACAATGATATAACTGCAGGAATGGATTTCTCAGGATCAGAAATAAATAATAATAAATCATCTGCATATAATGATATCTTATGTATATCTGTCCCACGATTAATGCCAAAAATGTTCTGTGATTCTCTGATAGCAATTGCCAAGGGTTCCAAAGCAATATCAAATAATAGTGGACTAAGAGGACAACCTTGTCTAGTGCCCTGAAATAAACGAAAAAAAGGGAGATCTTTGATTGTTAGTAAACACCGAGGCTACTGGGGTATGATATATCAGTTTAATCCTGGAAATGAATGTCGGACTAAAATTAAACTTCTCCAACACATTAAATAAGTATGGCCATTCAACTCTGTCAAATGCTTTCTCCGCATCTAATGAAATAACACATTCTGAAATGTTATGTGAAGGAGTATACACAATATTCAATAACCTCATGACATTGAAAAAAGAATAGCGATTTTTAATAAAACCGGTTTGTTCTTCCGAGATAATTTGGGGTAATACCTTCTCCAACCTGGATGCAAGTAACTTGGAAAAAATCTTGGAATCTACATTCAATAAGGATATTGGTCTATCGGATGCACAGTCAGTAGGGTCTTTATCTTTCTTCAATATTAAAGAAATGGAAGCTCTATAAAAAGATTGTGGCAGATTGCCCAATCTAATTGCTTCTTCAAAAACCCTGCATAACCAAGGAGAAAGAGTAGCAGAAAAATATTTTAAAAATTCTACTGTATACCCATCTGGACCTGGTGCTTTCCCAGAACTCATAGAGGAAATAACCCCTTTAATTTCTGCATCCGTAATAGGAGTTTCTAATATTGAAAGATCATCTGATGATAATTTTGGAAAATTCAGTTTCCCAAGAAAATCACACATGGTATTATGATCATGAGGGAATTCGGAATGATACAGGGAGGTATAAATATCTTGAAATGATTTGTTTATCTCATCATGGTTAACTGTCAGATCCCCATTCTGCTGACGGATCTTAGTAATTTGACGTTTAACCAAAGCATTCTTCAATTGACTAGCTAACATTTTACCCGATTTATCACTATGTATATAAAAATTAGATCTGGTTTTCATTAATTGATTTTCAATCGAAGATGTAAGTAATAAACTATGTTCCGTTTGAAGTTCAACCCTTTGTTTGTAAAGCTTCTTACTAGGAGTAATCGAATATTTCTTGTCAATCTCTTTAATTTTATCAACCAATAAGAGTTTCCTTCTTAATGCGTTTTCTCAGACCAACAGAGTAGGAGATAATCTGTCCATGTATATATGCTTTAAAAGTGTCCCAAGGTGTTCCGCAAGAAATATCATCCGTGGAAGATCTGTTCCTTCTTAAATTTAATAAAATCCGGTTCTTGCAATAAGGTAGAATCAAATCGCCATTGTCTAGCACAGGGGTGGGCAAACTTTTTGACTTGTGGGCCACAAAGGGTTCTAAAATTTGACAGTGGGGCCGGACCAGGAGCAGATGGACGGAGTGTTTTGGTAATACACCTCAAAAGAGAAAATAAAATATCATGGGATATGTAGAAAACATGTGCTTTAATTTCATTTGAAAATGAACAAATGCATTACAACAAAATATCTGTCTTTGAAGTCCCATGGTATTTAGCTATTTATTGAAATGACTTTTAAAACACTGAAAATTAAATGAATAAAATACAGCTTTTTTTAATAGTAACAGTTATTATTTTAAAGCACTAAAAATTCTGTTATCCTTCAAGATATTATCATCATCACTCTCCTCCTGACTGTCTTTATTTCAAAAACGGTAGGAGGTGCAGGTCTACTTGTCCTGCTCCTTCTTATTCAATTGTCCCCTGTGCCAAAACTCAACAATGACCAGCACAAGGACAGAACATTGACAGCGCGCCAGTATGCGGATCTGGAGCGCATTTTTTATTTTGAGAACGTACGTGCACCTGCGCATTACTCATGTCCATCACTTAACAGAAATGACATGGAACATGTAAGGCTTATTGAAAAAAATATTTTCAAATGCATTTTTTATATAACACAACGAAGAAACTTATTTTTAATTTCAGTGGGAACAGTGTTGTTGGTCTCCCTTTTTAGCCAGCGCATCAAAGTCTGGATTTGGTTTTGTTGTGGCGATTCTCAGGATGGATCTGAGGTGTTGGTCAGTTAACTTGGATCTGTGGCTGGCTTTGTTGATGTTCATGACGCTGAACACCTGTTCACACAAATAGGTCGAGCCGAACAAAGAGTAAAGCGCAAATGTGGAGTAATACGGTGCACCTCAACAAAGGTCAATGTATATAGAGTGTGTCATCTATTGGGAAAACGCCAGAATTGCGGGGAAAAAATGTTAAGGTTTATTAATATAATTTCATCAAGTTCTGCGGGCCGGATTAAAAAGCTTACCGGGCCACATATGGCCCCCGGTCCGTAGTTTGCCCATGCCTGGTCTAGCACTAAAAGCTGTATCCTTAAATTTAATAGAAAGTTTTAATGGAGCATGGTCAGAGATGGCTATAATATCATAATTACAACCAATTACCGATGGAATAAAACAAGAGTCAACAAAAAAATAATCAATTCTCGAGTAGGAATGATTAACATGTGCGAAAAATGAAAACTCTTTGTCCTTAGAATGCCGAAATCTCCAAATATAAAAACTTCCATTATCAGTCAAAAAAGAGTTAATACAAGTGGCCGACTTATTAGGTAAAGTCTGAGTAGATATAGATTTGTCCAACAAAGGATTTAAACAACAATTAAAGTTACCACCCATTATTAACTTATATTCATTTAGATTAGGTAGAGAAGTAAATAAGGACTTAAAAAAAAATCGGGACCATCCACATTTGGAGCATAAACATTAACCATAGCAACCTTTTTGTTAAAAAGTAAGCCAGTAATTAACAAAAATCTACCATTCGGATCCGAAAAGATATCGTATTGAACAAATGCAATAGAGGAGTCAATAAAAATTAAAATTCCCTTTACTTTAGCATTCGAATTCGAATGGTACTGTTGATCCCTCCAAAATCTAAAAAAGCGATAATTGTCCTCTTTCCTCAGATGAGTTTCTTGTACAAAAATAATATGAGCATTAAATCTTTGGAATACTTTGAAAATCTTTTTCCGTTTAATCGGATTGTTTAAGCCATTAGTATTCCAAGAGACCCAATTAATGGTCTGAGCCATATTTCTGAAATCAACCCTTTGGTGTATAAAGGGTTAACCAAATTATGAACTCATGCATCCGGAAGAGGAACAAAAAAGAAGGGGTGGACCCGGAAGTGACGACATCGCAGACATTTTATTAGTTTAAAATCAGCCCAAATGAAGAAACTAAAACAAACTGAAGTAAAGAACATAAGATTTAGAAAAAAAAACCCATCCCCCCCCCCACCCAAAAAGAAAAAGAAAAAAGATCATCCCAGCCAGGAAACTGCTGGGAAAAAGGACAGATGAAACTAAATCTACCCCGATATCAGCAGAAGACAACTCCGTATATAAAGGATAAAAAAAAAGATCCACCCAAACTCTAAGAAAATAATAATCACTATACTAAGACCAAACTTCTTAATATAATTGATAGTAAAAAAAAACAAAGAATATGATCACTTGTAACTTATAAATCAGGTTAAAACCCAAACAAACCAAAAAAATTTAGACTGTGATAAGAAATGCATTATAGGAAAAAGACGAGAGAAAAAAATGGTGAAATCGAAAAAAAAGCCAAAAATATAGAAGAAACCGCCATCTTAGTAAAAAAAAATTCACCTTCGAAGGATTAATAATAATGACCAAAGATGAAGTACAGTAGTTGAAGTAAGTAAAATAAAAAGATTAGTATGTCGAAAAAAACTAATTAGAGTATAAAATATACAGTAAACCTACACCAATAGCCAGAAACAAAAACCATCTTACACGATCAAAATCACTCACTTATTAGAGATGAGAATCCGTAGCAGTAGGGAAGTTCTCATTCAGAAAGTTTCTCGCTTCAGATGTAGAAAGAAAAACACGCCGTGGTGCGTTCGGAGGCGATATTCTGAGCTTTGTAGGGTATAAGAGCACAGGTTTTAGAATTTTCTCAGAACATTCGGACATCAGAGGCTTAAAAAGAAGCCTTGCCTTCATTACTTCTGGACTAAAATCTTCCACTAATCGAAAGTTGTGATCTTGAAATTTGACCATCCCAACACGCCGAGCCACACGAATAAGTTGCTCTTTAACATGCACATAGTGAAATCGGACAATTACAACCCGTGGTTTAGCTGAAGCACTTGGTAATCGACGCATAATTCTGTGAGCGCAATCAAGTAATGGAGGACTGTCTGGGAATACAGAAGGGAACGCACCCTTTAAAAGTTGAACAAAGTACTTCGAGGGATCCCCTTGTTCAGTACCTTCCGGGAGACCACGTATGCGTAAGTTCTGTCTTCTGGACCGATTCTCAAAGTCGACACTCTTGGCTTTAAGTGTTTCCACCTGTTTAATCGTCAAAAGTAATTTCTGCTCCAGTTTTTCAATTATCAAATCTCGCTTCCGAGCGTCCTCTTGCAAAGTTGCAATTAGAACTTGCTGCTGGTTAATTACTGAATCCGTCTTATCCATATAATCTTGAAAAGCCTTTATATCTTGTTTAAAAATTTATCGTTGTTCTTCAAATTTTTCATTTAAAACCTCCAATAATATTTCATAAGTCAATTCAGTGTGCTTAGGATCAGTCTTTTTCTTCTTCCAGTTCCCGTTAGGATCCTTCCCAGGTTCTCGCCCTTTAGATCTAAGAGCCATTTCTATACTCATTTCTTCAAAAATTCACAATAAACTCTTAAAGATAAGTCCAAAAAAGTAGCAAGAATCTTTTGGTGTAGGTGAAAGTAAGTTAAATAAGGGTGATCATTGGTTAAGAAAAGTAAAGGTTATGGAGCGAATCTGAAACAGTGCTCACTCCATGACCGTCTCCTGCTGACCTCTATACCACGTTTGATGGCAGCTCATTCCACACTCCCACCACTCTCTGAGTGAAGAAGTTCCCCTTAATGTTCCCCCTAAACCTTTTCCCTTTCACCCTAAAGCCATGTCCTCTCATACTTATCTCTCCTAATCTAAGTGGAAAGAGCCTACAAGCACTTACCTTGTCTATACCCCTCATAATTTTGTAAACCTTTATCAAGTCCCCCCTTATTCTTCTACACTCCGAGGAATAAAGTCCTAACCTGTGCAATCTTTCCCTGTAACTCAACTCCTGAAGACCCAGCAACATACTAGTAAATCTTCCCTGCACTCTTTCAATCTTACTGATATCCTTCCTATAGTGAGATGACTAGAACTACACACAATACTCCAAATTTGGCCTCACCAGTGTCTTATACAACCTCACCATAACATCCCAACTTCTATACTCAGTAAACAACGCACACAAAATGCTGGTGGAACACAGCAGGCCAGGCAGCATCTATAGGGAGAAGCACTGTCGACGTTTCGGGCTGAGACCCTTCTTCAGGACTAACTGGAAGGAAAGATACTATGAGGTTTTAAAGTAGTGGAGAGAGGGGGAAATGTGAAATGATAGGAGAAGACTGGAGGGAGTGGGATGAAGCTAAGAGCTGGAAAGGTGATTCGCAAAAGTGATATAGAGCTGAAGAAGGGAAGGATCATGGGACAGGAGGCCTAGGGAGAAAGAAAGGAGGGGGGGAGCACCAGAGGGAGATGGAGAACAGGCAGAGTGATGGGCAGAGAGAGAGAGAAAAAAAAACAACTACTAAATATGTCAGGGATGGGGGTAAGAAGGGGAGGAGGGATTTTAACGGAAGTTAGAGAAGTCAATTAGAGCAGGATCTCCCAGTGGCCACACATTTTAATTCAATGTCCCATTCCCATTCTGATATATCTATCCATGGCCTCCTCTACTGTCAAGATGAAGCCACACTCAGGTTGGAGGAACAACACCTTATATACCAGCTGGGTAGCCTCCAACCTGATGGCATGAGCATTGAAGGTAGAGCTGTAGATGTAGTGTATATCAAGTTAAGTCACTTTTTATTGTCATTTCGACCATAACTGCTGGTACAGTGCTTAGTACAGTGCATCGAGACATCGTTTTTCAGGACCATGGCGTTACATGACACAGTACAAAAACTAGACTGAACTACGTAAGAAACAACATAGAGAGAAAAAAAACTACACTGGACTACAGACCTACCTAGGACTGCATAAAGTGCACAAAACAGTGCAGGCATTACAATCAATAATAAACAGGACAATAGGGCAGTAAGGTGTCAGTTCAGGCTCTGAGTATTGAGGAGTCTGATAGCTTGGGGGAAGAAACTGTTACATAGTCTGGTCATGAGTGGAATAAATGATGGGAGAGATGTTTGTAATCCAAGGTAAAGGTAGATGGCGATTATGTCAAATTCCACAGGTAAACAAAAACTGTCGAAGATCTTGTCCGTTGAATCTATCCAAAGTCCACTTAGATATATCATCAAAGTGACCTGTTACAGGAATGTAGTCTTCAAGTGATTACCACATAACATACCCAGGCAAGGGTTAACCTTGAGTGGTCCCACAGGACATTCCTAAATCTGTTCCTTTGGATTATATGAAGTGACAGACACACATTCTGGAGCAAACCTTGACCTAGCAATTCTTAAATCCAAGTCTTCCTCAGACTAAGAGAGTCGCTGTTCTTTTTTTAATTGATTTTTTAATGCATTTTCCACAACACTACATATAAGAAAAAAACCTCAAACCAAAATAAAAATAATACAGTGCAAAAATAAACATACAATAATAATATACTACAAAAAAGATAATTGAGAAAGCACCCAAATTGAAGTCATGTAAAGTTAGTATCCTTCCCAAGCCCCACAACAACAAAAAACTCCAGACCAACCACAACACAATATAGAGAATATAAATCAGGACATTCAAACCCCCAAAACCGTAAATACACTTGAAAACAGAAGATAATAATGCCTACTACCAAAAAAAAAGAGCTGAAAGCAAGGGACTGGAAAAGAATACCTTAATTAAGAGGAAGGTTATGAAAGTACTCAATAAAAGGTCCCCAGACCTTATGAAACTTTATATCCGAATTAAGAATTGAATAATGAATTTTTTTAAGGTCTAGACAGGACATATCATTAAGCCATTGAGCATGCATGGGCGGGGCAACATCTCTCCATCTAAGGAGGATTAAACGTCTAGCCAGGAGAGAAGAAAAAGATAATATTCGACACTTAGTCGAACTCAAACGTATATCTGTCTCACCCAAAAAACCAAACAGAGCAATTAAAGGGTTAGGTTCTAAGTGGTGATTCAGAATACAGGATAAAGTTATAAAAACATCTTTCCAAAATTTCTCTAAGCTAGGACAGGACCAGTACATATGAATAAGAGAAGCCTCGCCCCTTTTGCATTTATCACAAAGAGGACTAATATTAGGGTAAAATCGAGATAATTTAGATTTAGACATATGGGCTCTATGAACAATCTTAAACTGTAAAAGGCGATGGCAAGCACAAGGAGAGGTTGAATTAACTGATTTGAGAATCGAGTCCCAAATTTCATCAGATAAAGAGATATTTAAATCATGCTTCCAAGCCATTCTAATTTTATCCACAGGGGCACGCTGTAAGAATGCTAATTTATCATGAATAAATGATATTAAACCTTTACCCAGTGGATTAATAGCAAGAAATAAATCCATAACATTTTTCTCCGGCATTTCAGGGAAGTTAGGAATTAAAGGATTAATAAAGTGTCTAATTTGGAGATATCTAAAAAAAAAAATGGGCATTAGGCAGATTGAACTTAGCAGAGAGCTGTTGAAAAGATGCGAAGCGATTAAAAAAGCGAATAAAAAAGAGTCGCTGTTCTTTTTCGTTCCAGCTGACTGTTTCTCGCTCTCTGTCTGTAAAAATCAGAAGTGAGCTGAGAAGGCTGACGACATTGTTAGTCCTGCCTCACTCTGTCACTCTTAAAGTGATAGTCCACAGCAAACAAAACCTATGGTTTGTAACACGATCAGTGAAGGCCAATGCACCGTATGCCTTCTTAACCATAAGTCAAATTGTGCAGCAGCTTTGAGTGACCTATGGGCTTGGACCCCAAGATCCCTCTGATCTTCTACACTGCCAAGAGTCTTACCATTAATACTATATTCCGCCATCATATTGGCCTACCAAAATGAACCACCTCACACTTCTCCGAGTTTAACACCATCTGCCACTTCTCAGCCCAGTTTTATATCATGTCGATGTCCCGCTGTAACCTCTGACAGTCCTCCACCCTATCCACAACACTCCCAACCTTTGTGTCATCAGCAGATGTGCTAACCCATCCCTCCACTTCCTCATCCAGGTCATTTATAAAAGTCATGAAGAGAAGGGGTCCTAGAACAGATCCTTTAGGCACACCACTGGTCACAACCTCCATGTAGAATATGACCTGTCTACAACCACACTTTGCCTTCCGTGGGCAAGCCAATTCTGGATCCACAAAGGTCACCTTGGATCTCATGCCTCCTTACTTTCTCAATAAGCCTTGCATCGGGTACCTTATCAACTGCCTTGCTGAAATCCATATACACTACATCAATTGCTCTTCCTTCATCAATGTGTTTAGTCACATCCTCAAAAAATTCAGTCAGTCCCGTAAGGCACACCCTGCCTTTGACCTTGAGGGATGTATGGATTTAAACCCCAAGGTCCCTCTTCTTCCACACTCAAGTAACCGACCATTAACCCTGTACTAAGCCTTCTGGTTTGTCCTTCCAAACTACATCACCTCACACTTATCCGGATTGAACTCCATCGGCCACTTTTCTGCCCAACTCTGCCTCCTGTCTATATCCTCTTGTAACCTTTGACAACCTGCAGCTCCATCCACAACTCCTCCAATCTTTGTGTCATCTGCAAACTTACTCACCCCATCCTCTGTCTCTTCATCCAGGTCATTTATAAAAATCACCAAGAGCAAGGGGTCTCAGGACAGATCCTTGCGGCACTCCACTAGTCACCGACCTCCAGACAGAATACTTTCCTTCCACTACTACCCTCTGCTTTCTTTCTGTAAGCCAATTTTTTTGGGGATTTAAACAACCAAGGTTCCACTTATCCCATGCTTCATGACTTTCTGGATGAATCTCTCGTGGGGGACCTTGTCAAATGCCTTGCTAAAATCCATGTAGACCACATCTACTGCCCTAACCTCATCAATTTATTTTGTTACCTCTTCAAAAAACTCAGTCAGGCTTGTGAGGCACGATCTTCCCTTCACAAAGCCATGTTGACTATCCTTGTGTAGACTGTACTTCTCCAAATGCTTGTAGATCCTTTTCTTAAGAATCCTTTCCAATAGTTTGCAAACCACTGACGCAAGACTCACCGGTCTATAGTTCCCAGGATTCTCTCCATTACCTTTTTTAAACAAGGGAACTACATATGCCATTCTCCAATCCTCCAGCACCTCCCCTGCAGCTAAAGATCGTAGCTACTGCTCCAGCGATCTCTTTTCTCACTTCCCACAGCAACCTGGGGTATATCACATCCAGCCCTGGGGACTTTTCAATCTTGATGTTTTTAAGAAGATCCAACACATCATCTTCCTTAATCTCCACATTGTCCAGCACACAGGCCTGTTCTATTTCCACCTCACCCTGATCAAGGTCCTCTTCACTGAAGCAGAGTATTCATTTAGGACCTCCCCAACCTCCTCCACCTCCAGGCACGTTACCTTCTTTATCCTTTAGCGGCCCCACCTTCATTCTTGTTATCCTTCTGTTCTTCACATACGCTTAGAACGCCTTGGGATTCTCCTTAATCCGAAATGCCAAGGCCTTCTCATGCCCTCTTCGAGCTCTCCTAAGTCCTTTCTTAAGCTCCTTCCTGGCTACCTTACATTTCTATTGAGCCCCTCCTGCTTAAATCTAACATATGCTTCCTTCTTCCTCTTGAAGAGTTGCCTCACGTGTTTTATCAACCACAGTTCCCTTTTCCTACCATTTTTCCTTGTCTCAGTGGGACAAACCTAACCTGAACCCAGCACAAGTGGTCCCTAAACTTACTCCACATTATTTCTGTGCTTTCACCCTTGAACATCTGTTTCCAATTTACTCTTGCTCATTCCTGCCTCATCTCTTCATAGTTATTCATAAATAAAGGAGACTACGGAGCCATGAGGGATGAGCTGGCCAAAGTTAAATGGGCGGATGCCCTGGCAGGAAAGACAGTGGATCAGCAGTGGCAGATATTCTTGGGCATAATACAAAAGATGCAAATGCAGTTCATTCCAATGAGAAGGAAGGATTCAAAGAGGGGGAACGGGCCACAGTGGTTGACAAAGGAAGTCAGAGATTGTATAGCATTAAAGAAAAAGAAGTATGACAGGGCTAAGATGAGTGGGAATACAGATGATTGGGAAAGTTTTAAGGAACAGCAGATCTTAACTAAAAAAGCAATACGGAGAGAAAAAATCAGGTTTGAGCTCAGTCTAGCCAGGAATATAAAAGGGGTTAGCAAAAGCTTTTTTAGCTATGTGAAGAGAAAGAAGATAGTTAAGAACAATGTTGGCCCCTTGAAGAATGAATTGGGAGAAATTGTTATGGGAAACAGGGAAATGGCAACAGAATTTAATGCATACTTTAGATCTGTCTTCACCAGGGAGGACACAAGCAATCTCCCAGATGTATGGATGGGCCAGGGTCATAAGATATCAGAGGAATTGAGACAGATTGACATTAGGAAAGAAACTGTGATGAGTGGACTGGTAGGACTGAAGGCTAATAAATCCCCGGGTCCAGATGGTCTGCATCCGAGGGTTCTAAAAGAGGTGGCTCAGGAAATTGCGGATGCATTGGTAATCATTTTCCAATGTTCCTTAGATTCAGGATCAGTTCCTGAAGATTGGAGAGTGGCTAATGTTGTCCCACTTTTCAAGAAGGGAGGGAAGGAGAAAACGGAGAACTATCACCCTGTTAGCCTAACGTCAGTCGTGGGGAAGATGCTTGAGTCCATTATTAAGGACGAAATAGTGGCACATCTAGATGGCAGAAATAGGATTAGGCCGAGCCAGCATGGATTTACCAAGGGCAAATCATGCTTGACTAATCTGTTGGAGTTTTTTGAGGGTGTAACAAGGATGTTAGACGAGGGTAAACCAGTAGATGTTGTGTACCTAGATTTTCAGAAGGCATTCGATAAGGTGCCACATAGGAGATTGGTGAGTAAAATCAGAGCTCATGGCATTGGGGGCAGGGTTTCAACATGGATAGAAAACTGGTTGGCAGATAGAAAGCAAAGAGTAGCAGTGAATGGGTGTTTCTCAGACTGGCTGGAGGTGACTAGTGGGGTACCACAGGGCTCTGTATTGGGACCACAGCTCTTTACGATTTATGTCAATGATTTAGATGAGGGCATTGAAAACTATATCAGCAAGTTTGCTGACGATACTAAACTGGGTGGCAGTGTGACATGCGAAGAGGACGTTAGGAGAATACAGGGAGACTTGGATAGGCTGAGTGAGTGGGCAGATACTTGCAGATGTCATTCAATGTGAATAAATGTGAAGTTATCCACTTTGGAAGCTGGAACAAGAGGGCAGAGTGTTGTCTGAACGGTGTCGAGTTAGGTAAGGGAGAAATGCAAAGAGACCTAGGAGTCCTAGTTCACCAGTCAATGAAGGTGAATGAGCAAGTGCAACAGGCAGTGAAGAGGGCAAATGGAATGTTGGCCTTTGTTACAAGGGGAATTGAATACAAGAGCAAGGATGTCCTTTTGCATTTGTACAGGGCCCTGGTGAGACCACACCTGGAATATTGTGTACAGTTTTGGTCTCCAGGTTTAAGGAAGGACATTCTGGCAATTGAGGAAGTGCAGCGTAGATTCACTAGGTTGATTCCTGGGATGGCAGGGCTGTCTTACGCAGAGAGATTGGAGAGATTGGGCTTGTACACGCTGGAATTGAGGAGATTGAGAGGGGATCTGATTGAAACGTTTAAGATAATTAAAGGATTTGATAGGATTGAGGCAGGAAATATGTTCCAGATGTTGGGAGAGTCCAGTACCAGAGGGCATGGATTGAGAATAAGAGGTCAGTTATTTAAAACAGAGTTGAGGAAGAGCTTCTTCTCCCAGAGAGTTGTGGAGGTGTGGAATGCACTGACTCGGAAGACGGTGGAGGCCAATTCTCTGGATGCTTTCAAGAAGGAGCTGGATAGATATCTGATGGATAGGGGAATCAAGGGATATGGGGACAAGGCAGGGACTGGGTATTGATAGTGAATGATCAGCCATGATCTCAGAATGGTGGTGCAGACTCGAAGGGCCGAATGGTCTACTTCTGCATCTATTGTCTATTGTCTTTTAGCCCTTCCCTAGTTAAGCATTTCCCCATTTTGTCTGTCTTTATCCTTTTTCATAGCTATGCTGAAGCTAAGGGAGTTGTGGTCACTCTCATCAAAATGCTCCCCCACCAAGAGGTCTGTCACCTGACCAGGTTCATTACCCAGAACTAGATCCAGTGTGGCCTCTCCTCTTGTCAGCTGGTCCACATACTGTGTCAGGAATCCTTCTTGAACACACCTGACAAATTTAGCCCCATCTATCACCCATAACTACAACCCTGTATTTCCTGCACCATTCTAAAATCTGCCTGCTTATCTGCTCCTCAGTGTCCTGAGGGCTATTTGGGGGCCTATAGACTACTCCCAGCACATTGATAGGTCCCTTCCTATTTCTGACTTCACCCACACCGACTCAGTGCATACTCCCTCTGCAGCGTCCTCCCTTTTTATAGCTGTGATACTACCCCTGACCAGTAATGCTACTCCCCCCTTTTCTACCTCCCATCCTATTCATTTTAAAACACTTAAACTGCCCTTCCTCCAGCCAAGTTTCAGTAACAGCCACAACATTCTAGTTCCACATACTGATCCATGCTCTTAAGTTCATCCCCTTTATTCCTAATACTCCTAATGTTGAAATAGACACATTTCAACCTCTCTAACTGGCTACATTGATGTTTTGTCCCCTGCCTGTCCTTCCTCACCAACTCAGAACACGTAGCATCATGCCTTTGTCCTTCTACCCTAATCTCTGCTCTCACATTCTGATTCCCACCCTCCTGCCAAACTAGTTTAAACCCTCCCCAACAGCTGTAGCAAACCTGCCTGCCAGGATATTGGGCTCTTTCCAGTTCAGGTGCAGCCCGTCCTTTTTGTACAGGTCAGACCTTCCCCAGAAGAGATCCCAATGATCCAGAAATCTGAACCCCTGCCCCCTGTACCAACTCTTCAGCCACACATTCATCTGCCAAAACTTCCTGTTCCTACCCTCTGTCTCGTGGCACAGGCAGCAATCCCGAGATTACCACCCTTGAGGTCCTGCCTTTTAACTTTTTTCCATCTCCCTGTATTCCTTCTTCAGGACCTCATCCCTACTCCTATCTATGTCATTGGTCCCCACGTGGACCACGACATCTGGCTGCTCACCCTCTCTCCTGAGAATACTGAGAATGCGATCGGAGATATCGCAGCCTCTGGCACCATGGAGGCAACAGACCATCCAGGATTCTCGATCTCTCCCACAGAACCTCTTATCTGTCCCCCTAACTATCAAATCCCCTATCACTACTGCTCTCCTCTTTTCCCTCCTTCCTTTCTGAGCTGAGGGTCCAGTCTCAGTGCCAGAGACAACCACTACAACATGTCCCTGGTAGGTCATCCCCACCAGTAGTATCCAAAACTGTATACTTATTGTTGATGGAAACAGCCACAGGGGTGTTCTGCTCTTTCTGTCTATTTTCCTTCCCTCTCCTGACCTGTCTCCTGTCTTCTAGGGGTGACTGTCTCCCTGAAACTGATTTATACTGCCTCTGCCTCCCGAATGATCCAAAGTTCATCCAGCTCCAGATCCCACATCCTACAATCGGAGTACTCAACTGCCTTATCTACTGCCTCCATTACCAACTCCTAAGTTAATTAAATAAACTTACCTGGCCTTACCTCTCTGGGAGCAAGCTAATCCTCCACCTCTTCTCACCAAAACCGCTCAAGCAAAAGCCTCAAAGCTCCATTCCTTCACTGGCCACTCTGCTTGAGCTACCTCTCTTTTTATTTGTTTGAGCTTTCCAATTTTCGATTACCCTATCAAACTGCTTGGTCACCTGACCTCGATTGCCCAATCAGCTGCTTCCTGCTGAGTCTGAGCTATTCAAATCTTGATTGTACAATCTAACTGCCAAAACCTCTAGAGCCAAAGCCTCAAAGCTCCACTCCTTCACTGGCCATTATTGGCTTATCCTTCCTTACTTTCATATTCTATCCATCATCTACTTGTAAACCTGCTGGCTCACCCTCAGCTGCTTTGTATTTGTTCCTGCTCCTTCACTATATTAGTTTAAATGACTCCAAAAAGCTTAAGTAAACCTGCCCGCAAAAATAGTTGTCCCCCTCTGAGCAGACTCGATGGGCCGAATGGCTGCCTTCTACTCATATATCTTATGGTCTTATGGGTCTGCAGTTGAGAGGGTGAGTAGTTTCAAGTTCTTCAGTATACACATCACTGATGATCTCACCTGGACTGTACACACTGGCTTTGTTGCTAAAAAAAAAGCACAACAGTGTCTCTTCCATGTCAAGTGACAGAAGAAGTTCAGCATGAGCCCTCAAATCCGCAAGTCTTTCTATAGGGGCACCATTGAGAGCATACTGACTGGCTGTATCACCACCTTGATCACTGGGCTCTGCAGAGAGTGGTATGAACAGCCTAGAGCATCTGAGGATGTGAGCTTCCCTCCACTGAGAACATTTATAGCAGGAGGTGCAGATAGAAGGCCTGGAAGATCATTGGGGATACCTGTCAACCAAATCATAAACTGTTTCAGCTGCTTCTGTCTGGCAAAAGATACCGCAGCATTAAAGCCAGAACCAACAGGCTAAGGGACAGCTTCTTTCTACAAGCCATTAGACTTTTACTGCTGCCATCTTCTTCAGTACCCTAACCTTCTGAGCCACAGGGCCAGACTCTGTGCCAGAGGCATTGCCAATGTTGCTTTCTCCCAGGTAGGTCGTCTCTTCCTTCCTCTTCTCCCCCCCCCCCCCCCCCACCACAACAGTACTCAACATGGAGTACTTGTTCTTGAGAGGGACAGCCACGGGGTGCTCCCCACTATCTGATATTTCCCCCTTCCATCTCAATGTCCTCTTGTACATTAGGTGCCTGGCCATAGTAGTTCAGGTTGTATGCTCTCTCTCTGGCTTTTATGTTGGCTTTGACTTCTTCTGTTCTGATATATACTGGTAAGTTCACTTGATTTTCCTGTGTGATTTCTTGCATTTGTATAGTTGAGTAGCTAGCTGCCCCATGTTCCCTTAGCTGCTTCTGTCTGCTCTGTATCTAGGATTTGCTTGATTTGTGCTCTACATTCACCTTTCCTTATACCCTGATCTTATTAAGATATCTTGTTCTGGACCCTCTCACTTCAATAACTCCACTAAGAAGATCTTGTATGTTTGATTAAAGACGACTTAGTCATCTCATCTTTCTGAAGTATGTACCCAAACCCTCTTATTTCCAAGATGAATTTCTTGTAGGCCGTTTTCCAATGCTACTGTATCTCTAAGAAGAGACCAGAGTTTGTGTGCAGGAGTGTCCTGCACTTGTGTAACTATAACAAAACCTTTCTACTTGTAAACTTTAATCCCTTTGCAAACAGAATGTTGGCCTTTATTGCATTCTTATTTAATAGTTGCACCAGTCTACTGACTTTTTGTGATTCTTGCTGAATTGTTGACATATGAGTGATTAATCTTGATATCAGGGAAAATGTGAAGGGGTATTCCATAAAGGAGCCCAGGTATATCTAAAGTTATTGAGGTAAACAGGGGTTGCATTCCACCATTATAAAATATAATTTGTACACCAGTAGACGTTTGTGGTCATTGGAGAATACTCCCTATCATACTCCTGATCTGGGCCTTGTTTATGCTGGGAAGAAACAAGCCGGTTGCGAGGTGAATCACTCACTGCTCTTCTGGTATTTGTTTTTGTGACTTATTAATAGTGATGCCCAAAGTGTTGGTGGATGGAAGGATAATAGTTTGTTGAAGATGGTTAATGCCTAGCATTTTTGTGAACAGCATTATAGTTGCTGAATCCTCCACAGTCAACACGCTGGGGCTTCATTATAATCCAGAAGCTTTGCTGAACCAGTCACATTAATGCCATGAGTACAAGAGCAGGTCAGGGGCTGAGTATCTTGCAGCAAGTGACCTGCCGCCAGACACCTAAGGGCCTTTCCAGTATCTCAGGACCTGCCATAGAATCATGGAAAAGTACGGCTCAGAAACAGGCCCTTCGGCCCATCTAGTCCATGCCAAAATATTTGAACTGCCTATTCCCATCAATCTTCAACAATTGCCCTCCGTACCCCCCCCCCCCCCTTACCATCATGTACCTATCCAGGACTAGAGAGCACAGCCTCAAAATTGAGGGACAACCTTTCAGAACAGAGAAAAGGAGGAATTTTTTTAGCCAGAGAGTAGCAAATCTGTGGAATGCTCTGACACATATTGCGGTGGAGGCCAAGTCCATGGGGATATTTAAGGTGGAAGTTGATAGTTTCCTCATCGGTTGGAGCATCAAAGGAACTGGCAAGAAGGCAGGTGTATAGTGTTGAGTGGGATCTGGGATCAGCCATTATGGAATGGTGGAGCAGACTCAATGGGCTGAATAGCCTAATTCTGCACCTTGTATGTATAATCTATATTTTCATTTATATTTATCATCTGTTATGAGCAGAGAGACAACATCTGCCGGAAATAAATTCCTTGTATGTGCACAGGTACTTGGCGATTAAAGTCTGATTTTGATTCTGATTCTATGTCTTAAGGTCTTATGGTAATTTATATCCAAACTTCTCTGAAACTTTGTAATTGAGCTTGCATGCACCATCTGTGCTAGCAGCTTGTTCCACACTCTCCCAACCCACAGAGTGAAGAAGTTTCCCCTTGTATTCCCTTTTAAATTTTTCACCTTTCACCATAACCCATGACCTCTTGTTGTAGTCCCACCCAACCTTAGTGGAAAAAGTCTGCTCACATTTACCCTATCTATACCCCTCACAATACCTCTACCAAATCATCTCTCAATCTTCTATGTTCCAAGGAATAAAGTTCTGACCTTTACTTGTAACTTGGGTCCTTATAAGTTTTCTCTGTACTCTGTCAACCTTATTTACATCTTTCCTGTAGCTAGGTGGCCAAGACTGCACCCGGTTCTCCAAATTAGGCCTCACCAATGTCTTATACAACTTCAACAAAACATCCCATCTCCTGTACACAATACTTTAATTTATGAAGGCCGATGTGGCAAAAGCTTTCTTAATGACCGTATCTACTTGGAACGTGTCTAAATGCATGTAATGCCAATGACTATCTGCAGAAACCTATTTTTATTTTCTCAGCCAGTCATTAGAAATTGAGGTGACTCTTTTAATGTGTTTGCAGGTAACTCATAAGGATATCATTGGAACTGCAGTTCCTATTGTCACTTTCTTGGGGTCTTGTGCTTTCAATGCCTGGCCTCAGGCCTTTCAGTGCCATCCAGAAGAGATTTAAGAGATTTTTATAGAGATAGCTTTTTTCCATTTTTAAAATCTTTTTATTGGTACACAATCTTCTACAGCTATAAAATAATACAAAACTTCCAACAGATTAATATGTATACAATTAATAAAGCTGAAGAAAAAAAGCTGATTATAATATATAATAATGGGAAAAAAATTGTATATAGGAAAAGGAAAAAAAAGAACCCTGTCTAACTAGAAAAAAACCCACTGACTACAAAAAAAGGGGGGGGGGATCCCCATTAGGAATCAACCCCCTAGAGCAATACTTTTAACCATCATCTAAGTATATAAAGAAAAGGAGTCATCAACTGCCAATTCATGTTTATAAAAAAAAAAATTGGAAGGAAGCCATATAGAATAATTCAAATTAAATGGTAATATTTGGCAAAAGAGCACCATCTTCTCTCAAAATCGAATCAGGGATCAAAAGTTCTACTTCTAATTTTTTCCAAACTGAGACATAACATTACTTGAGAAAACCATTCAATTAATGTAAGGGAAGAGATAGCTTTCCATTTTAATAAAGTAGCCCTTCTTGCCAATAATGTAACAAATGTTGATCTGAAGATGAAATACACTGAATATGATGCGGAATTTTTCCAAATAGAACAGTCAATTTATTAGGTTGTAAATTAATTTTCAGAGCTTTAGAAATTGTAGAAAATTAAGATTTCCAAAACAATTTTAATGAAGAACATGACCAGAAAATATGTGACAAAGTAGCTACTTCAGTTTTACATCTATCACAGTAGTTGTCTATACTAGGAAATATTTTAGATAGTCTCCCCTTTGTTAAATAATAACGGTGAACAATTTTAATTTGAATTAAACAGTGGTTGGCACATATAGAAGAAGAATTTACGTTTTTTAAAACTCAAAGCCAATCTTCATTAACAAAGGTCATATTAAATTCTCTCTCCCAGTCTTGTTTAATCTTTGGTGGTAGGTTCTCCTTTTGTAACAAAAATAAATTATAAATTCTGCTAATGGAATCTCTCACTAAAGGATTCAACTTCAAAATGGTATCCAACAAATCAGATTCTTTTAAAATATGGAAGCTTATGTAAATATCGTTGTAAAAAATGTCTAACCTGAAAATATTGCAAAAAATGTGTATGAGCGAGAGAATATTTGTTAACTCTTCAAAAGTCATCAATTGACCATCACAAAATAAATCTGTAAAAGAACGGATCCCTTTATTTCTCCATAGGAGAAAAATGGGGTCGATTATTGAAGGCTTAAATGAAAAGTTTAGATATAAAAAACTAGACAACTTAAATTGTTTAAAATTTTAAAAATTGCTGAACTGAACCCAAATCCGTAGGGACTGTTTAATAACCGGATAAAGATTTAAATTTGGAATTTTAGAGAGCTGTAAAGGTAATGGAGCTCCAATATTGAAGTTAAATGAAATTGTTTAACAGCTTTTAATTCCAAATCAACCCATAGTGGTTTTTGGCTCTTATCGAGCCAGTATAACCAAAAACATAATTGTCTAACATTCACAGCCCAATAATAGTCTTAAATTAGGAAGTGCAAGTCCACCATCTTTTTTGGATTTTTGTAAATGATACTTGTTAATTCTTGGTCTCTTACTGTTCCAAATAAAGGAAGAAATAAGAGAGTCAATTTGATCGAACATTTTTTAGTTTAAAAAGATAGGTATATTTTGGAAAATATATAAAAATCTAGGTAAAATCATCATTTTCACAGCATGGATACGACCCATTAAAGAAAGCGTAAGTGGATTCCATCTAGAAAATAGTTGTTTCATGGAATCCATTTAAGGAAGTATATTAACTTTATAAAGATCTTTATATTTTTTAGTAATTATAATACCTAAATATCTAAATGTATTAACAATTCTAAAAGGAATATCATTATATACTAGCAGGGGCATTTAATGGAAACAGTTCACTTTTATTCAAGTTTATATCCTGAAAATTTACCAAAATCTTTTAAGTGTTTGCAAAAGATTAGAAATTGATTCCTTAAGATTTGAAATAAAAATCAAAAGATCATCTGCATAAAGAGAAATCTTATGTATGGTTCCATTCATAGAGATACCATGAATATTTTTGGTTTCACGTAATGTCATACTTAAAGGCTCCAATACAAGATTAAATAATAAAGGGCTTAATGGACATCCCTGTCTAGTACCACGAGGAAGTGAAAAAAAAGATCTGTAATTATTAGTAATGACAGTGGCAATGGGGTTCTTATAAATCATTTGAATCTACCTATTAAAATTATTACCAGAACCAAATTTTTCTAATACTTTAAACAAATATAGCCACTCAACTCTGTGGCCTTTTCTGCATCGAGAGAGATAACACATTGTTGCTCAGATAATGGTGAATATATAATGTTCATCAATCTCCGAACATTAGAGAAAGAGTAACGGCCTTTAATAAATCCCGTTTGATCCATAGAAATTATTTTAGTTAAAATATTTTCTAAGCGATTAGCCATTATTTTAGAGAGAATTTTTGCATCCACATTTAATGGTGAAATAGGTCTATATGATGAACATTCAACAGGATCTTTATCTTTTTTAAGAAATAAGGAAATAGATGCTTCATAAAAAGGTGGTAAATTACCCTTCTCAAAAGATTCATGAAATATTTCTAAGAGATATGGAGAAAGTAATCTTTCAAATTTTTTGTAAAATCCCACCGAATAACCGTCAAGTCCAGGAGCTTTACCTGATTGCATTGATAAAATAGCTTTCTGAATTTCATGCTCGATAATTGGAGCATCAAGCATCTGTTGATCTCCAACAGAAATTTGTGGAAATTTAATCTTATGTAAAAAAGCCTTCATTTTGGAGGAATCTGCAGGAAATTGAGATCTATAAAGATAAGAGTAAAAATCTTGAAAAGATTGTTAATATCCTCATGGTTACCAGCTATATCTCTATTATTTTTGCGAATCTTTAAAATTTGTCTTTTAGCTCTAGCTGCTCTTAATTGGGAAGCTCAGAGCTTATTATTTTTATCACCAAAAATATAAAATTGACTTTTCAATTTAAGCAAATATCCAATAGGATATGTTAGTAATAAATTATACTGTGATTGTAACTCTACTCTTCTTTTAAATGAAACAACATTTGGAGAGATGATAACTAATTCTTTAATTTGTTTAGAGATTTTATCTAATTCCATTCTTGTTTGTTTCTTCAATTTAGCTATATACGAAATAATTTGACCACATAAATAAGCTTTTAATGTATCCTAAATTACTAACTTTGAAACGTTTCCTGTATTATTAAAGAGAAAAAAACTTTATCTGAGTTTCAATAAACTCAACAAATTCTGAACTTTGTAATAAATGTTCTGGAAAACGCCAAAATGGTCTGGTAGAAGCAACATCTTTCAGTTCAAATATTAAGTTTAAAGGAGCATGATCAGAGATAGCAATCACATCATACTCACATTTCTGAACGTTAAATAAAAGTTGAGGGTCGACTATAAAATAGTCAATTCTCGAATATTTATTATGAACGTGAGAAAAAAGACTATTCTCTATCACTAGGGTGCATATGCCTCCAGATCTCAATTAAACCATAATCAATTAAAAAGGAATTAATAAGTGATGCAGAACGATTAGGGAGTTGATGTTTGGATGATGACTTATCCATTAAAAGATTTAAACAAGTATTAAAATCACCACCCATTAATAACATATATTCATTTAAATCAGGTAATAGAGCAAAAGCAGCTTTAGAAAATGAGGGGTCATCAACATTTGGTCCATAAATATTAACCAAAACCATTTTCCTATTGCAAATTATTCCTTTAACAATCAAAAATCTACCATTAATATCGGCTATAATATCCTCCTGATTAAAAGGGATATTGGAATCAATAAAAATAGAGATACCTCTAGTTTTACTCTGGGAGTTTGCATGAAACTGAGGATCCTTCCAAAATTTAAAAAATCGATTTTTATCGCATAACCTGATATGCGTCTCTTGAGCAAAGATTATATCAGGCTGAAATCCGTTAATAACTTTAAATGTTTTCTTACGCTTAATAGGATGATTGCAACCAAGAACATTCCAAGTTAAAACATTTAACTGTTTAGATATCATCATGAAACCTTGTATCTAAAAAAAGTAGTTAGACGCATGTCAGGATAAGGTAGTCAAAAATGGCGGCGATGAACAACAATAAAAATAATAAGCGTATGCTCCAGGATTCCATAATGGGGATAAAAAAAAGGGAAAAAAAACACCCAAACTACAAAGCCCAGAAATCAATTGATGCAAGCCCCAAGAAAAGTATAAATGCAGATACAAACTCCGCCTACCTAAGTAATTAAAAAAATGAAAAAAGTCATCTCTGTTTCCCTCTACCAAACATAAAATTCATTACAATCGACATAAATCTCAATATAATTAACTTGGAAGGAAAGTGTTTTTCTTGTAAAACAAAACGACCTTCAATTCGAAAGTAACCTTTATTATATTAGTCAAGGGAACAAAAAACACATCCAAACCAATTCTTGAAATATTTGCACAAAAGAAAAACAATCGCCATCTTTAAATTGTCCGATCTATCTTTAAAACATAAGGAAATCCAAATAATTACTTTAAAAATCTTTACTAAAACATGCTGAACAAAAAAAAAAATTCATTTAAATGCTGCAGAAAATTATTTTTTAGATGGTTCAAACTTAACTGCAGTCTATCAACGGTTCTCCCGCTATGTCTTCTGAGGTTAAAACCATCCAAACCAGTCTTTTTCAGAGATAAAATTGCATTTTAAGGTAAAGGCTTTCGGTAACCATTAAATCTTCCAATCTCATCACTCTTTACACTGCAAGACAATCAAGCCATTATAAATCATTCGAACTTCAGGCTTCAGACGTCGTCAGATTCATCAGGTAAAGAGCTAATAAAATGCAATGCTTCGGCTGGGTCATCAAAAATATGAGCTAAAGACTTTTTGACCAAAAGCCTTGGTTTAGCTGGATACTAGAGCAGTGGAAAAGCTTTTTTTGATATGCTAATTTCATAACCGATGCAAATCCAGCATGCTTCTTAACAATTTCGCGTGGGAAATCTTCAAAAAAGCGAATCTCTGAATTTTGATATTGAAACAGGTCTTTTTTTTCCTCGTAAGCTTAATAATACGGTCATTGTCTCTGAAACAGAGAGAACGCACAACAATATGTCTGTTTTTACCTTGATCCAAAAGTTTTAAAGTGCCAATTCTGTGAGCCATTTCGATATCCGGAGGTAGCGAACAAACCTCCAGAAATAAAGATCGAAACATTTTTGCAAAATAATCCAGTGTGTCAGCCGATTCTGATTTCTCTTTTAATCCAACAATTCGAATATTATTCCTAAGTAATCGAGCTTCGAGATCAACGATCCGTTCTGTTGTTGAGCTTTTTCCAAATGAGAAGAAAGGTTAGCAGGATTTTGACTAACTTCTTTAAGATCAAGGCTCAGCGAGTCAATTTTTCCTTCAAATTTCTCTTTTAATTGAGTTATTTAAATGCCTATATTGCTGATTTGAGATTCTAGTCTCTTCGCCCAGGAGGGTTCCTCTGAGAATTCGTCAGTTTTTTTGGCTTCCCATTGCCCGGGGTCTGGATTTCTTTTGGCGCTTCTGAGAGTAGCCATATTTATAACTGTTACTCTATAGATCCGACTGAGTAAAGTTGAAATTTCAAAGTTTAAATCAGAAAAGGGAGAGATTAAAGGTGGACTTAAAGAAACTGTGTCTTACATGTCCGTATGTGGAGGGCGGAGTCCCGAGATAGCTTTTTTTGATATATGTACATATCAAAGCATGCAGTGAAATGTGCCGAACATCATCTGAGGATATGCTGGGGTAGCCCACAAATATAAAGTAATGCACTTACTGCTATGTTACTGTGCAGCACAGAGTGTTTGAATGAATATGGGATGGTGATTTTCAGGTCACTATATGGATGTTGAACTTCTGCTAAGTCCTAAGGAAGTCTAGGCGCTGCCGTGCTTTCTTCTTAATTTCACTTATGTGCTGGGCCCAGGACAGGTTCTGTGAAATAATAACATTGAGGAATTTAAAGATGCTGCCCTTCTCCACCTCTGATCCTACAATGCGGACTGGCACCACTCAGCCAAATTTTCAATCTCCGTTCTATACGCTGATTCATCACCACATTTGATTTGGCCTATGACAGTAGTGTCATCAGAAAACTGAATATGACATTGGAGCTGTGCTTAGCCACGCAGTCATATGTGTAAAGCAAATAGAGCAGGTGGCTATGTTCACAGCCTTGTGGTGCACCTTTGTTGATGGGGACCATGAAGGAGATGTTGCCAATCTGAACTGACTAGGGTCTGCAAGTGAGGAAATCGAGGATCCAATTACACAAGCAGGTATTGAGCCTTATTGATTAGTTTTGAGGGGATGATTGTATTAAATGCTGAGCTGTAGTCAATAAAGAGTATCCTGATGTTTTCATCTTTGCTGTCCAGATGTTCCAGGGTGTGTGAAGAGCCAGTGATATGGTGTCTTCTGTAGACTTGTTGCTCTGGTAGGCAAATTGGAGTGCATCTAAGTTGCTTCTCAGGTAGGAGTTGATATATTTCAACACCAGTCTGTGAAAACACTTCTTCACTGTGAATGTAAGTGCAACATGGGCGAAAGTCTTTGAGCAGGTTACCACATTATTTTTAGGCATTGGTATAATTGAAGCCTTCTTGAAGCAGTTGGGTACCTCAGACTGCTGAAGCGAAAGGTTAAAGATCTCAGTGAACATTCTAGCCCAGGGGTCGGCAACCTTTACCACTGAAAGAGCCATATGGACCCATTTCCCACAGAAAAGAAAACACTGGGAGCCACAAAACCCGTTTGACATTTAAAATGAAATAACACTGCATACAACGTGGTTTTTTTTGCCTTTATGCTATGTATAAACAAACTATAATGTGTTGCATTTATGAAATTGATGAACTCCTGCAGAGAAAACGAAATTACATTTCTGCATGCAACAAAAACATTTTGAACTCCGAAAAAAAGACGTTGGGTTGAAGGTTACACCATAGTTAGCCTACCTTGGATCGAAAAACTAAAAGAAATTGCGCACTGGCGGGTGTCAGGCATTGGCAGTGGTGACGTATATTAGTAGCGATAAAAAACACGTTGTAGCGGTGTGCTACACGCAGCGCTAAAATAATGACACTGCAGTCAAAGATAACTTTATTCGAACTAAACAGCCTTGCTTTAAAGCCTCCCTCAACCCGCCCCCCGTGGGCGCGGATGCTCCAAAAGACACATACTCACAAACCCCCGTAGGCTATCTCCCTTAGCCGGAACGGTGGCTAATTGTGAGCCGGTTCGGATGTGCCAGGAAATGGGTCGCCACAATGTTTTATTTAGATTGTACAAGATCACCATAATCTTCAAATTTCGAATTACATTTCAAAAACTAACAAACCACGGGGAGCCACAGCACAGAGATGAAAGAGCTGCATGCGGCTCTGGAGCCGCGGGTTGCCGACCCCTGCTCTAGCCATTTAATCAGCACATGTTTTTAGTACTTGGACAAGTACCCATTCTGAGCTGGATGCTTTTCGTGGGTTCATCCTTCTGAGTGCTGCTTGCATGTCAGCCTCAGAATGAAATTACAGAATCATCGGGGCTGTGGAAGTTTGTGATAATTCCTCCATGATTTGATGGTCAAAGCGAGCATAGAAGGCATTGAGATCATTTAGAAGCAAAGCCCAATTGTTGCCTATGTTAGTTGATTTAAGTTTAGTCTGGAATTGCCACCGCCTGTGAAATGGCTTTCCAGAGATCTTACCTGGACCTCTTGTGACTTTCTCAGTCACCAAACTTGAAACCCTCTGATCTGGCCCTCAGCAGTTGGCAGATCTTGCAGTTCATCTAGACCTTCTGATTGAGGAAGATTCTGAATGATTATGTGGGGACATGCTCATCTACAACTGTTTTGATAAAATCTGGGACAATTATGGTGTATTCATTCAGATCCACAGATGAACACAGCCCTGTCCACTGACTTGAAGCAATCCTGTAGCTGCTTCTCTGCCTTGTGTGACCACCTCTGTGTTGCCCTAATCTCTGGAGCTTTGGTCTCTGCTTTTTAGTCTCTGCCTGTATGCAGGTAGATGGACAACCAAGTGACCAGAGTGTCTGGGCATGGAACTCTAGACATTCTTTACCTTAGTATAACAGTGGTCTTATGTGCTGTGACCTCTGGTGCAACAGTTTATATGCCAATGGTAATTTGGCACAGTTTGCTTGGTTAAAGACCCTGACTATGATTTGAAATGCATTGGATGAACTTTATCCCTCTGCTTTTCAGCCTGATTTGCAGACGCACCCCCCCCCCCCCCCCCATTTCCTGCCAAGACATTGAACTTTGGTCTACTTAAAGGTACCGTACTTGCTTGGTCTGCCAAGTCCTTCAGATGATCATGAACTCTGTAGACCATAAAGTCAATTTAAAAATACATTGCTTGGTAGGAAATGTCATGCTGCAGATTGCAGTGAGAGTAATTCAGGAGGTATTTTTAGAAGTATTGTATGTAGTCCGTAGAACATCGCTGTGGTTCACTGATGCCATCTTGTGATTATTCTATTGGTATGACTCAATTATAAAATTGATGTGTTTAACTCTCCAGGATGACATGCTTTCTTATATCATTGCTTGTCAATTTGGCTTCCTATTTTCTGATGATGGGGTTTACAATTTTGTCAGAACTAAGTGGAAGGAAATGTTAAAATCTGAGATACACATTTTGATTATTAATCTAGAAGTCTATGTTATGTGTAGCTCTCTGCACCTTCCCCAAAAGGGAATAACTCGTGGGGAAGAGATTTTGCTACATAAGGTTTATATAGCTGCGATTTAATTCTTCATTCTTATGTACAGGATATTGCTCCACTTCTCTCAATGGAAGCAATGGCATTTGTCACGGAGGATGGAAAAGGTGCCCAAGAATCCAAATTTCCCAACACCCACATTTTTGATCTCTTTGGTGGAGTAGATGTAAGTACTGCAGTTCAATATTTTAAAGGTACTTCAGGGGAAGAATAAAATATCAAGTAATTTGTGTTACAGTAGAGGAGACAAGATGAGGGGATGTAGGCTAAGACTTTGTTTTTAATAGGGAGCCTGATGCTGCATTAAATGCTAAAGTAACTATTGCTCCATGCCCTCAAGAAATGAGGCACATTTGAACAAAGAAAAGAATCTTTCATGGAATAATAAGGAAAGAAGGCTATTGTTTGACGTTGGTTACTTTTCTCCGCATAATATTAAAGCATAGGACAATGTAGCACAGGAATAAGCATTTCAGCCCACAATGTCTGCTGACCATGACTCCAAAATTTAGTTTAATTTGATCTGCCTGGATGTTCATTATGTTCATTTATTTGCAAAATATGTATCCATATACAGCTCCCAAGATTTGTCTTCTACAGATAGCCACAAAACAAAGAACGAACATGAAAGATGTTCAGAGAAAAACATCAAACTCACCCACCCCTGCACAAAAAAGAATGGTATCCTGATCAACAACCCCCAAACCCCCTCCCTTCGCACAAAACGCAACAAGAGCATCCTCCCCATCCTTGCACAAAATGGAACAAGAACATCAACTTCAAATTCCCCCTCTTCCTGCACAACAAAACAGAAAAGGAACAGGCGAGAAACATTGCATATAAAAACCATAAGTCTGAAGAAGTCCATGGTGCATAATCGCAGAACCACATAACACCCTCCATCATTGTGAGAGAGAGAGAGAGAGATCAAATGAGCACAGGGGCCTACCCACCTGCCACAGCAAGCCACACAGTGATCGGCTGCTCACCTTCCACATTGGCTTCGATGTCGGTCTCAATCGTCTTCGATGCTTTAATGGATGAATAATGGACGCTTTAATTGATTAAATGGAATCAAACAATGTCTCTAAGTTTCTTTGCATCAAGTACACATTCGCTTCACATAATCTTGGAGACAGCGAAGTGCTGCATCTCTTGATTGATCTCTAGACTGTAAATCGTAGGCTCTAACAGTTCCAGAAACACATTTAAGATGAAAAACATCTCTAAAAGAAGTAAAAGACATTTTTGTGGGCTTCCTGGAAGAAGTCGATTGAGAGAGTGTTGTACACTGGTGCCACCTTGACTGAATTTTTTTCACGTGGTCCATATCCATCCATTCCTTGTCTGTTCACGTGCCTGTCTAAATGCCTCTTAAATGTCACCCTGGTAGCACATTCCACACACCACCGACCTGAGCAAAGCAAAAAAATAAACACCTTGAAAGTAAATTTTACTCCTCTCATCTTTATTTATTTGCTTTATAATTGACATTTCTAAAACTCTGACCATCTACCCTACCTATGCCACAGCCTCCAAGAGTCCAGGGAAAATGTGTTTGCCCAATTCTGCTTGAAAATAATACACTGTAATCCAGTCAGCGTCTTGGTGAGCTTCTGTATTATCTCCAAAATCTCTGTATTCTGTTCATTTTTTTGATGAATATTTCTAGTGTCCAATTAATAGTTGTTGAGGACTACAATATAGAAACAGGCTATTTTAGTCTGTACTAATCTAGTCTTCTGCCTAGTCTTATCCATCTGCACTTGCAACATAGCCTTCCATACCACTTCCATCCATGTGCCTATCCAAATTTATCAAACTCACATCCACCACCACCACCACTGGTAATTTCATCTACACTTGCACCATCCTGATTGAAGAAGATCCCCCTCAGGTTCTCCTTAAATTTTACCTTTCACCCTCAACCTATGACCTCTAGCTGTGGTGTCACCCAATCTGCATACATTTGTTTTATCTTTCCCTTTGCAATTCTGTTCAAGATGTGACGTTGAGGCTCTATAAGGCTCTCATGATGTGTGCAGTTTTGGGCTCTTTATTTTAGAAAGGTAACTGAACATTGGAGAGGATTCAGAGAAGGTTCACGAGAATGATTCCAGGAATGAAAGGGTTATCGTATGAGGAACGTCTGGCAGCTCTTGGGCTGTATTCCCTGGAGTGCAGGAGAATGAGGGGGGATCTCATAGAAATATTCTGAATGTTAAAAGGCCTGAACAGATTAGATACGGCAAAGTTATTTCCCATTGTAGGGGAGTCTAGGACAAGAGGGCATGACCTCAGAATTGAAGGATGTCCATTTAGAACAAAGATGTGGAGAAATTACTTTAGACAGATGGTGATAAATCTGTGGAATTTGTTGCCATGAGCAGCTGTGGAGGCCAAGTCATTGACTGTATTTAAGGCAGAGATAGATAGGTTCTTGATTAGCCAGGGCATCAGAGGATATGGGGAGAAGGCAGGGGAGTGGGGATGACTGGAAGAATTGGGTCAGCCCATGATTGAATGGCAGAGCAAAGTTGATGAGCTGAATGGCCTACCTCTGCTCCTATATCTTATGGTCTTATAAGATATCACCTCAGTCTCCTATACTTAAGGGAATGAGGTCCAGCCTATTCAACCTTTCCCTATAACTGGGGCCCTCAAGTCCCAGCAACATCCTTGTAAGTTTTCTTTACAACCTTTCAGGCTTATTATGTCTTTCCGTTTAAGAAGTGTCTACAGCTGCATAAAGTACTTCTAATTTGGCCTCACCAACATCTTGTTGAACTTCCACATTGCATCCCAAGTGATGTACTCATTGCCCTGATTTATGAAAGCCAGTGTGCAAAAGGCTTTCTCAATGACCTTATCTGTCTGTGAAGTTGCTTTCATGGAATTATGGATATGTATTCCCAGGTCCATTTGTTCTTCAGCACACCTCATAGTACTATAATGTACCTGTACTTTGACAGGCAAACCACAGTAAGATACAACTCCTCATGCTTGTCTGCATTCAATTCCATCTTCCATTTTTTTGCCCACTTTTCCAGCTGGTTCAGATCATGCTACAAGCCTTGATAGTTTTCCTCATTATTCACCATGCTTTCAATCTTGGTGTCATCTGCAAGTTTGCTGACCCAGTTTACCATTTTATTATCTACATCATTAGTATAGCTGATAAACAACAATAGACCCAGCACCAATAGGCACACCACTGCTTATGGGTCTCCAGTCAGAGAGACAACTGACTACAACACTTTTTGGCTTCTCCTGTGAAGCCTATGATAGATCCAGTTGGCTACTTCATCCTGAATGCCTAGTGACTTAACCTTTGTACCAGTCTGCTATGTAGAACGTTATTAAAACCCTTGCTAAGCTACAGTAGACAACATCTACTGTCTTTCCTTCAGCATCTTTCTTGATAAATTCCTTTGAAACACTCTTAAGATTTATATTTACCACGTGCAAAGCCACGTTGATTTTCTCTAAACCTAGACCCCATCTATTTATGTACCTATATCCCATTGCTTTAGAATACCTTCCAGTAATTTAACCATGACTGATGTCAGGCTCATTCTTAGAGCCTTTCTTCCTTCTCATCAATGGACATTTTAATTATCTCTGCCAAGGCTCCTGAAAGTGACTTATCCACCTAATTTGCGTCAAGACAGCCAGCATCTACTCTTCCATAATCTGCATATGGTGCCTGACCAGAGTATTCTTTTGTCTCTGTTCTGTAGTGTCGGTGGCTGTCTCCTCACTAAAAGTAATGAAATTCCTTCTCATATCTGTTCTAGTTTTTTGTAGACTTTTTCTGGTTTTACTGTCTGTTGCAACTGACTTTGATTTTATGTTGCCTCTTAAACCTAGTAGGATTCCTGCAAACAATAAATATAACCTAGAGGCTAAATATTGCCGATGCTGGAAATACTCAGTTGCTCAGACAGCCTCTATGTAGATGCATTGATCTTTGATCATTTTTAATCCTTTACATAATTATCTTGACCCCTTTTGCCCATAGACAGTAACAAAAAAAGGGAATATTCCTCTTTCTAGTGAGCAGCTTTTAAAACCATGTTATAGTAATGTTTCATGCTTTCTTTACAGCTTTTAGTTGAAATCCTCATGCGGCCAACACTTGCACCACAGAAAAAGAAACAGAAAAGTAAGTGCTGTAGTATTAAGTGCTGCTTGTGCTGAATAGATTTCAAGCGCAGGTGTCAATCACTAATGAATTGATGGGCAGTTTGGTTTTATTAATTGATGGTATATGGGGTTTGCTTGTGAAGAGGCAGTAAATTTAAAGGAGATATGGGGGATAATTCCCCCCCCCCCACCACCACCCAAAGAAGGAGATGGGTGCTGCCAAAGATGGCAGTGAAAGCAAATACAGTGGAATACCTATCGGCTCTTGGGCACCTCAATGTGCAGAGAACTGGAGGGTATGTATATTGTGAAACAGAGGGATTTCTTTAGTTAGGCCTTCAGTTAGTTCAGCACAACATTTTGGGCTGAAGGGTCTGTTCCTGTGCTGTGATGGTGGAGTGTGTATTACATGAACATATTAACATAAAACCAAAACATTGCAGAAGTTGGAAATTTGAATAAAAACAATGCTGGAAATCTTCAGGTTGGGCAGTTGCAGGGGAGTGAAATGGTTAATGTTTCAGATTGCTGACCTTTCACTATGCTTGAATTAGGATTCTAGCTTTCTTTATGTCTCCAGGTGGTGTCTGACCTGAGTACTTCCAACATTTTCTGTTCTTATTTCTGTTATTAAATAGTATTTATAAAGCCATTTTGAAAATTGTTATATCACACTGGGGGTAAGAAAGATGGTCTTCATTGATACCTGAGAGCAGGTAGGGTATAGTGCATGGTGACCAGATAGAAGGCTGAATTTATGATGTTAAATTGAGTGCAAGGTGTACAAAGGTCTTCCTTTTCATTTGGAATACTTGTGAGGTAACTACTTTCACTGGTGGTGGTGTGTCTATAGTTTTGGACTCTTAATAGGAATGAGACTGTTTGGGATAATTTTAGGAAATATGGAAATATTCACTGTAGCCAATAAAGAAAGCTGTCAAGAATGAAAGTTGTGACAGATGAATAAATTATTGGATTACCTGTAAGTTCTACTCCAAGTTAAACATCATCCTGATTTGGGATTATTCGGGATCCTGGAAAACTCTGCTCAGTGGTATTGTGGGAGTATCTACCCCGGAAGTATTGCAGCAGTTCAAGGAGGTTCCCCATTACCACCTTTACGGGCAATTGGGAATATGCAATAAATCTAGTTTTCCAGTGATTTCCATATCCTGAAGAATGAATCAGTAGGAAAGATTTATCACAGGTGGGTGAACTGAGTTGACGTCTAGGTCTGCCAAGATTGAACTGAATGGCTGGACACATATAATGAGCTGAATATTTATCACTGTTCTTTGCACTTTAGGTTCTAAACATTTACCCTTTTTGCTTCTTTGTTATTAAGGACCTACTTGTTTTGCTGCATTAATTGCATTAGACTTTAAATTATATTGCCTGATCCACCCTGAAAAAGAAGGGTTACTTGGGAAAAATATGGAGTACTGTGCAAAAGTCTTAGGCATGCTAGATATTTTATATCAATGATTCCTAACCTTGTTTATGCAATGGAGCCTTACCATTAGTTGACAGCTCTGTAGACCCCAAGTTTGGAACCCCTGTTTTACGTGGTTTCAGATGGAATGCCCTCCACAGAGCCCTGATTTCAACAACATCAAGGCTGTCTGTGTTTACCTGATGAGACAGAAACAAGTGAGACAGCCAAAGACTGCAGAAGTTCTCCAAGATGCTTGGAACAGCCCACCTGCCAATTTTCTTATAAAACTGCACAACAGTGTACCTAAAAGAATGCAGTTTTAAAGGAATAAGGTGGTCACATCAAATATTAATTTGATTTAGTATTTTACTGATAACTGCTCTTTATAGTAACTTTTCTAAGGATCACTTTGGATACTGTTGGGGGGAAAATATCACTTTTGGATACTGTTGGGATGAATAACCTAGCAAAGGAAAGTCACCACGGTCCAGTCTGTGGCACTAAGTCGGGCTCTGTGGTTCAAAGGGATGGGGGAGATGAGGCAACTGTGGTGATGGAGGACTTGTTAGTCTGGGGAATAGAAAGGAGATTCTGTGGACAAGACAAGATACAAGGGTGCTATGTTGCCTCCCAGGTACCAGGCTGCAGGACATCTCAGCATTGTTAAGTGGGAGGATGGAGTAACAAGGTTCTACAAAGCGAGTTCAAGGAGTTTGCTGCTAAGTTAAAGGGCAGGACCTGCAGGATTGATTGTAATCTCAGGGTTACCTGTGCCACGTGCTAGTGAGGCCAGAAATAGGAAGATGATACAGTTTTAACACGTGGCTAAGGTGTTGGTGTTGGAGGGAGGGCATAACATTTTTGGATCATTGAGCTCTCTTCTAGGGAAGTTGGAACCTATACTGAAGAGATGGTTTTCACCTGAAATGGAGGGGGACTAATATCTTAGCGGGAAGGTTTGCTTGTGCTGCATGGGGGGGGGGGGGGAGGGGGGGGAGGAAGGGGTTTAAACTACAGATGCAGGGGTTGGGAACCAGAGTGCCAGAACAGATCGTGAAGAGGTTGTGGAGGCAGATGTTGGTAAGACCTCAGACAAAGTTAGGAATTAAAAGGTTGAGCATGGTGCAACTAGTGTCCTGTACTGCACATATCTCAATGCAAGAAGCATTGCAGGAAAGGCAGATGAGCTCAGGGCATGGATCAACACAGGAAATTATGATATTGTTGTCATTAGTGAGACTTGGTTGCAGGAGGGGCAGGACTGGTGGCTCGATATTCCGGTGTTCTATTATTTTAGATGTGATAATGGGAGGAGTGAAAGCAGGAGAGGTGGCGTTACTAGTCAGTGCTCAGTCAAGACAGACTGGAGAGCTCTACTGAGGCATTACGGGTGGAACAGAGGAAGAAGAAAGGTATGACCACGTTAATGGGGTTACATTACAGACCAGCTAATAGTCTATGGGATATAGAGGAACAAATTTGTAGAGAGGTCATAGACTGCTGCAAGAAACATATGGTCGTTATAGTGATTTTAACTTTAAACATATTGGCTGGGACTCCCATAATGTAAAAGAACTAGATGGGATAGAGTTTGTCAAGTGTGTTCAGGAAAGTTTCCTGAATCAGTGCGTAGAAGTCCCAGTGAGAGTGTGTGATACTAGATTAGGGAATAAGAAAAGGCGGGTGACAGAAACTTGTGTAAGATACCCTTTGCATCTGGGGATTATAATGCTGTTTGTTTCAAATATGGAAAAAGATGCAAGTGGTCCTTGGGGTTGAGATTCTAAATTAGAAAAAGGCCAATTTTGATGCTATCAGAAAAGAGCTGGGAAATGTGGATTGGGACAGACTGTTCACTGGCAAAGGTGTACTGGTATGTGGGTGGCCTTCAAAAGTGAAATTTTGAGAGTACGAAGCTTGTATACACCTGCCAGAATAAAAGGTAAAGATACCAGGTTTAGGGAACACGAGGAAATCTGCAGATACTGGAAATTCAAACAACAACACACACAAAATGCTGGTGGAACACAGCAGGCCAGGCAGCATCTATAGGGAGAAGCGCTGTCGACGTTTCGGGCCGACACTTTATGAAGTTACCAGGAAAGTTTAGGAAGGCAAGACGGTGGCTGTTGTCTACATGGATTTTAGCAAAGTACTTGACAAGATCCATCATGGGAGGCCAATCAAGACAGTTGAGCCACTCAGCATTCAAGTGAGGGAGTAAATTGGATTTGACATTGGCTTTGTGGGAGAAGCCAGTGAACGGTAGTAGGTGATTGTCTTTCATGACTGGAGGCCTGGAGGCCTGTGTCTAGTGGAGTGCCACAGGCATCAGTGTTGGGTCTTTTGATGCTTGTCATCCATATCAATGATCTGGATGATGATAAGACCATAAGATATAGCATCAGAATTAGGCAGTTTGGCCCATCGAGTATGCTCTGTCATTTCATGTAGCTGATCTATTTTTCCTCTCAGCCCCTGTATCCATTCATGACCTGACCAATCAAGAATCTATCAACCTCTGCCTTAAATATACTGGACGTACAGACTTGGCCTCCACAGTGGCCTGTGGCAAAGAATTCCACATTTTTACCACTCTCTAGCGAAAGAGGCTTTTCCTCATCTCAATTCTAAAAGGACACCCCTGTATTCTGAGGCTGTGCCCTCATGTCTGAGACTCTTCCATCACAGGAAACATCCTCTCTGCATCCACTCTTATCAAGGCCTTTTACCATTCAATAGGTTTCAATCATGTAACCCCTCATTCTTCTGAATTCTAGTGAATACAGTCCCAGAGCCATCAAATGGTCTTCATTTGAAAGGCTGTTCAGTCCTGGAATAATTACCGTGAATCTCCTCTAAACCCTCTCCAGTTTCAGCCCACCCTTTCATAGATAAGGGGCCCAAAACTGCTCTCAATACTGAGTGAGGCCTCACCAATACTTAATAAAGCCTTAACATTACATCCTTACTTTTATATTCTAGTCCTCTTGAAATGAATGCTAACATTGCATTTGCCTTCCTCAGCACAAACTCAAAACTGCAAATTAATCTTTAAGAAATAGAAACATATCATAATCTTTAAGAAATAGAAACATATATAGAAACATAACATGTCCTTACCTGAGAAATTACCTAGGGTTACCCATAGCCCTCTATTTTTCTAAGCTCCAGATACCTGTCCAGGAGTCTCTTAAAAGACCCTATCATATCCGCCTCCACCACCGTTGCCAGCAGCCCATTCCACACTCTCACCACTCTCTGCATTTTTTTTTAAAAAAACAACTTACCCCTGATAACTCCTCTGTACCTACTTCCAAGCACCTTAAAACAGTGCCCTCTCATGCTAGCCATTTCAGCCCTGACTATCCACACGATCAATGCCTCTCTTCATTTTGTACAGCTCTATCAGGTCACCTCTCATTCTCTGTCGCTCTAAGGAAAAAAGGCCACGTTCACTCAACCTGTTCTCATAAGGCATGCTCCCCAATCCTTGTATTGATGTTCATGCAACATCCTTGTAAATCTCCTCTGCACCCTTCCTATGGTTTCCACATCCTTCCTAGAGTGTGGCGACCAGAACTGAGCACAGTACTCCAAGTGGGGTCTGAGCAGGGTCCTATATAGCCTCAGCCTATTTCCTTGCTTTTATTTCAAGGGGAATAGAATATAAATGCCAGCATTGCAGTTGCTTTCTTTACCACAGACTCAATCTGTAAATTAAACTTCTGGGAGTCTTGCATGAGGATTGCTAAGTCTCAGTGCACCTGTGATGTTTGAACCTTCTCACCATTTAGATAATAGTCCCCATTTTGTTCCTTTTACCAAAATGTATTAGCATACACATCTTAGCACAGTCCATCTGCCACTTTTTTGCCCATTCTTGCCCATTGCCCATTGTCTACTCATGGATAGTCAACATGGCTTTGTGAAGGGAAGATTGTGCTCATGAGTCTGATTGAGTTTTTTTTGAAGAGTAGGGCAATGGATGTGGTCTACATGGACTTTAGCAAAGCATTTGACAAGGTCCCTCACGACAGACTCATCCAGAAAGTCATGAGGCATGGGATAAGTGGAACCTTGGCTGTTTGGATAAAAAATTGGCTTAAAGGAAGAAAGCAGAGGGTAGTTGTGGAAGGAAAGTATTCTGCCTGGAGATCAGTGACTAGTGGAGTGCCGCAGGGATCTGTCCTGGGGACCCCTGCTATTTGTGATTTTTATAAGTGACCTGGATGTAGAGGTGGAAGGATGGGTGAGTAAGTTTGCGGATGACACGAAGAATGGAAGAGTTGTGGATGGAGCTGTAGATTGTCGAAGGTTACAAGAGGATATAGACAGGCTGCAGAGTTGGGCAGAAAAATGGCAGATGGAGTTCAATCCGGACAAGTGTGAGGTGATGCATTTTGGAAGGACAAACCAGAAGACTGAGTACAGGATAAATGGTCAGTTACTTAAGAGTGTGGATGAACAAAGGGACCTTGGGGTTCAAATCCATACATCCCTCAAGGTCACTGCACAGGTTGATAGGCCTATGGGATGCTAGGCTTCTCATTAACAGGGGGATTGAGTTCAAGAGTAGAGGGTTCATGTTGCAACTCTACAAATCTCTAGTGAGACCGCACTTAGAATATTGTGTTCAATTCTGGTCACCTCATTATAGGAAGGATGTGGAAGCTATGGAGAGGGTGCAGAGAAGATTTACCATGATGTTGCCTGGTTTGGAGAACAGGTCATATGAAGCAAGGTTAGCAGAACTGGGACTTTTCTCTTTGGAGTGTAGAAGAATGAGAGGGGGCTTGTAGAGGTCTACAAGATTATGAGAGGCATAGATAGGGTGAATAGTCAGTACCTGTTTCTCAGGGCACCAATAGCAAATACAAGACAGCATATGTACAAAATTAAGGGAGGGAAGTTTAGGGGAGACATCAGGGGTAATTTTTTAAACAGAGGGTTGTGAGTGCCTGGAATGACTTGCCAGGGATGGTGGTGGAGGCTAAAACATAAGGTGTATTTAAGAACCTCTTGGTCAAGCACATGGATGAAAGAAAAATGGAGGGTTATGGGGTAGTGTGGGTTTAGTACTTTTTAAGGATTATATGGGTCGACACAACATGGAGGGCTGAAGGGCCTGTTCTGTGCTGTAGTGTTCTATGGTTCTAAAATCCAGTTTGTCTAAGTCCCATTGCAATCGCGATGATTCCTTAACACTACCTACCCCTCCACTTCCCTTCATATCATCTGCAAACTTTGCCTCAAAGCCATTAGTTCCATTATCCAAATCATGAAAAAACAATGTGAAAAGTAGCGGTCCCGATGCAGGCAGCCAACCAGAAAAGGCTCCTTTTATTCCCACTCACTGTCTCCTGCCTGTCAGCCTTTCTGCTATCCATGCCAGTATCTTTCCAGTAACACCATAGGATTTTATCTTATTAAGCAGTTTCATGTGTGGCACCTTATCAAATGTCTTATGAAAATCCAAGTAAATGACATCCACTGCCTCTCCTTTGTCCACCCTCCTTGTTATTTCCTCTAAGAACTCTTAACAGATTTGTCAGCCAAGATTTCCCTTGACATATGCTGACATTGACATATTTTATCCTTAGTCTCCAAGTACCCTGAAAACTCATCCTTAGTAATAGACCCAACACTTTCCCAACCACAGAGTTAGGCTAACTGGTCCATAATTTCCTTTATTTTGCCTTCCTCCTTTCTTAAAGAGTTGAATGATAGTTGCAATCTTCCAGTCATCCAGGAACTTGCCATATTCAAATGATTTCTGAAAGATCATGACCAATGCATCCATTATCTCTTCAGCAACCTCTGTCAGGAATCAGTCCATCTGGCCCAGGTAACCTATCGACTTTAAGAGCTTTCAGTTTGCCTAGCACTTTTTTCCTGCATAATAACAAAGGCAGTCATTCTTGCAGTCTGACACTCACGGACCTCTGGCACACTGCTAGTGCCTTCCATGGTAAAGACTGATGCAAAGTACGCATTCTGCTTTATGTTATTGGCTAGTTTGCCCTCATATTTCATCTTCCTGATCATCCAACTTCCCACTCACTTTTGCTACCTCATATGCCTTTTCCTCGGCTTTTATGTGGTCCTCAACTTTGCTCACAGCCACGATTACCTAATCCTGTTATTTGAGAACAACTTATTTTGTGAGACATATCTATCCTGCACCTTCTGAACTATTCCCAGAAACTTCAACCATCTCTGCTCTACCATCACCCTCAGCAGTATCCTCCTCCAATACACCTGGGCAAGCTCCTCTCTCATGTCTCTGTAATTCCCTTTATTCCATTGCGATACTGATACATGTGACTTTTGCTTCTCCCTTTGAAATTGCAGTATGAAGTCAATCACGTTATGATCTGTGCCTCCTAAAGGTTCCTTTACATTAAGCTCCCTAATAAGATCAGAGTTATTACACAACGCCCCATCTAACCCACTTTCCCCAAGTGGCTCAAGTACAAGCTGCCCAAAAAAGCCATCTCATAGGCATTCAACAAATTCCCTCTTTTGCAATCAAACGCCAACCTGCTTTTCCCAATCCCCTTGCATTTTGATGTTCCCCCATTACAAGGGTGTCATTACCTTTATTACATGGCTTTTCCAGCTCCCTTTGCAATCTGTTGGCCACTATTTGGAGACCTATATATGATTCCCATAATGGCTTTTTTATCCTTGTGGTTTCTTAATTTCACCCACAAAGGTCCAACATTCTCTGATCTATGTTTCTGCTTTCTAAAAAGGTAATTCCATCTCTGACCAGGAGAGCCACACCACCTTCTATTCTTTCCTGCCTGCCCTTTAGCATATGCTCTGATGTTAAGCGCCCAGCAATGGCCTTCTTTCAGCCACGTCCCAGTGATGCCCACAATGACATACCAATCAAACTGTAATTATACCATGAGTTTGTCCACCTTATTCTGAATGCCACGCCCATTTAAATACAGTACCTTCAGTCTTGTATTCTTTGCTTTTTTGAATTTTGCCTCCATGGTACAGTTTAACTGCTCTGTTTTCATTTGTACCCAATCATTGGCTTTTCCTTCCTTACATTCATGTTGCATCCAGCATGTACTTGTAAACCTGCTGGCTCATCCTCAGCTCTATCATACTGGTTTCCACCCCACCCCCACCATATTAGTTTAAACCACTCCCAGCAGCCACCTCTTTCAGAAGTGTGGGGTGTACACCATCTGGTCTTGGTGGCTTATATACCTTCAGATCTTTCAGTTTCCCAAGAACCATTTCCCTAGTAAATGGTAATTTCTCACATTTCATGACTCCTGACCTCTGGAACTTCCACTGTACTGCTGATACAAAATACTTATTCAGTTCATCCACCATTCCCTTGTTCCCCATTAATACCTCTACAGCGCTATGGGACCCAGAGCGATTGAGCAGTGAAAGAAGTGCATGGAGTAAAGTCAGATCTAACATATAGAGAGGCTTTAAGGAAAGAGAAGCAGAATAAAGGGTATAAAGGTAGTAAGGTAGAAGGGCTAAAGTGTGTGTACTTCAATGCCAGAAGCATCAGGAACAAAGGTGATGAACTGAGAGCTTGGATACATACATGGAATTATGATGCAGTGGCCATTACAGAGACTTGGCTGGCACCAGGGCAGGAATGGATTCTCAATATTCCTGGATTGCAGTGCTTTAAAAGGGATGGGGGGGGGGAGGGAGGATGGGTGGCATTACTGGTCAGGGATACTATTACAGCTGCAGAAAGGATGGGTAATGTAGCAGGATCCTCTTTTGAGTCAGTATGGGTGGAAATCAGAAGCAGGAAGGGAGCAGTTACTCTACTGGGGGTATTCTATAGGCCCCCTGGTAGCAGCAGAGATACCGAGGAGCAGATTGGGAGGCAGATTTTGGAAAGGTGCAAAAATAACAGGGTTGTTATCATGGGTGACTTTAACTTCCCTAATATTGATTGGCACTTGATTAGTTCCAAGGGTTTAGATGGGGCAGAGTTCGTTAAGTGTGTCCAGGATGGATTCCTGTTACAGTATGTTGACAGGCCGACTAGGGGGAATGCCATACTAGGTCTAGTATTAGGTAACGAGCCGGATCAGGTCACAGATCTCTCAGTGGGTGAGCATCTGGTGGACAGTGCTCACCACTCCCTGGTCTTTAGCATTATCATGGAAAAGGATAGAATCAGAGAGGACAGGAAAATTTTTAATTGGGGAAGGGCAAATTATGAGGCTATAAGGCTAGAACTTGCAGGTGTGAACTGGGATGATGTTTTTACAGGGAAATGTGCAATGGACATGTGGACGATGTTTAAGGAGCTCTTGCAGGATGTTAGGGATAAATTTGTCCTGGTGAGGAAGATAAAGAATGGTAGGGTTAAGGAACCATGGGTGACAAGTGAAGTGGAAAATCTAGTCAGGTGGAAGAAGGCAGCTTACATGAGGTTTAGGAAGCAAGGATCAGATGGGTCTATTGAGGAATATATGGTAGCAAGAAAGGAGCTTAAGAAGGGGCTGAGAAGAGGAAGAAGGGGGCATGAGAAGGCCTTGGTGAGTAGGGTAAAGGAAAACCCCAAGGCATTCTTCAATTATGTGAAGAACAAAAGGATGACAGGGGTGAATGTAGGACGGATTAGAGATAAAAGTGGGAAGATATGCCTGGAGGCTGTGGAAGTGAGCGAGGTCCTCAATGAATACTTCTCTTTGGTATTCACCAATGAGAGGGAACTTGATGACGGTGAGGACAATATGAGTGAGATTGATGTTCTGGAGCATGTTGATATCAAGGGAGAGGAGGTGTTGGAGTTGTTAAAATACATTAGGATGGATAAGTCCCCGGGACCTGATGGAATATTCCCCAGGCTGCTCCACGAGGTGAGTGAAGAGATTCCTGAGCCTCTGGCTAGGATCTTTATGTCATAGTTGTCCACGGGAATGGTACCGAAGGATTGGAGGGAGGCGAATGTTGTCCCCTTGTTCAAAAAAGGTAGTAGGGATAGTCCAGGTAATTATATACCAGTGAGCCTTGCGTCTGTGGTGGGAAAGCTGTTGGAAAAGATTCTTAGAGATAGGATCTATGGGCATTTAGAGAATCATGGTCTGATCAGGGACAGTAAGCATGGCTTTGTGAAGGGCAGATCGTGTCTAACAAGCCTGATAGAGTTCCTTGAGGAGGTGACCAGGCATATAGATGAAGGTAGTGCAGTGGATGTGACCTGCGTGGATTTTAGTAAGGCATTTGACAAGGTTCCACATGGTAGACTTATTCAGAAAGTCAGAAGGCATGGGTTCCAGGGAAGTTTGGCCAGTTGGATTCAGAATTGGCTTGCCTGCAGAAGGCAGAGGGTTGTGGTGGAGGGAGTACATTCAGATTGGAAGGTTGTCCAAGTGGTGTCCCACAAGGATCTATTCTTGGACCTCTACTTTTCGTGATTTTTATTAACGACCTGGATGTGGGGGTAGAAGGGTGGGTTGGCAAGTTTGCAGACGACACAAAGGTTAGTGGTGGTGTAGATAGTGTAGAGGATTGTCAAAGATTGCAGAGACACATTGATAGGATGCAGAAGTGGGCTGAGAATTGGCAGATGGATTTCAACCCGGAGAAGTGTGAGCTGGTACACTTTGGTAGGTCAAACTCCAAGGCAGAGTACAAAGTAAATGGCAGGATACTTGGTAGTGTGGAGGAGCAGAGGGATCTTGGGGTACATGTCCACAGATCCCTGAAAGTTGCCTCACAGGTAGATAGGGTAGTTAAGAAAGCTTATTGGGTGTTAGCTTTCATAAGTCGAGGGAAAGTGTTTAAGAGACGCGATGTAATGATGCAGCTCTATAAAACTCTAGTTAGGCCACACTTTTGGAGTACTGTGTTCAGTTCTGGTCTCCTCAGTATAGGAAGGATGTGGAAGCATTGGAAATGGTACAGAGGAGATTTACCAGGATGCTGCCTGGTTTAGACAGTATGGATTATGATCAGAGATTAAGGGAGCTGGGGCTTTACTCTTTGCAGAGGAGGATGATGAGAGGAGATGTGATAGAGGTGTACAAGATATTAAGAGGAATAGACAGAGTGGACAGCCAGCACCTCTTCCCCAGGGCACCACTGCTCAGTACATGAGGACATGGCTTTAAGGTAAGGGGAGGGAAGTTCAAGGGGGATATTAGAGGAAGGTTTTTCACTCAAAGAGTGGTTGGTGTGCACTGCCTGAGTCAGTGGTGGAGGCAGATACACTAGTGAAATTTAAGAGACTACTGGACAGGTATATGGAGGAATTTAAGGTGGGGGGGTTACATGGGAGGCAGGGTTTGAGGGTCAGCACAACATTGTGGGCTGAAGGGCCTGTAATGTGCTGTACTATTCTATGATAGTAACTTACTAATTATGTTTCTATCTATGACAGTCATTTTCCAGAGGTCCACTATACATGTTCGCCTCCCTTTTACACTTCAGGTATCTGAAGGAACTTCTGGCATCCTCTTTAGTATTATTGGCAAGCTTACTTTCATATTCTATCTTAAATGACTTTTTTCATTGCCTTCTGTTGCTTTTTGAAAGCTTCCCAATCCTCTAACTTCCCACTAATTTTTGCTTTATTGTATGCCCTCTCTTTTGCTTTTAAGTTGGCTTTGACTTCTCTTGTGTTGTCTTGCCTTTAGAATACTTTGGGATGTATATATCCTGTTCCTTCAGAATTTCTTCCAGAAATTCCTGGCAACACTGCTTTGCCATCATCCCTGCCAGTGTTCTTTTCCAATCAGATTTGGGCAGCTCCTCTTCTGTGCCACTATCATTCTCTTTACTCACTGTAATATTGATATATTTGACTTCATTGTCTCCTTCTCAAATTTTAGGGTGAATTCAATCATTTTATGATTACTTGCTTTAAATGTTCTTTTACCTTATGTTCTCTAATTAATTCCAGTTCATTGCATATCACCAAATCCAGAATAGCTGATCCCTAGTGTACTCAACCACAAGCTGCTCTAAAAAACCATCTCATAGGTATTCTAGAAATTCCCCTTCTTGGGATCCAGCACCAAGTTGGTTTTCCGAATCTACCTGCATATTGAAATCCTCCATAACTATTGTAACATTTTCCTTTTCATGCATTTTCTTTCTCCTATTGTAATTTGTAGATCACAGGACCTGATCAAAAGGTAGCTCTTTTTATTGCACCTGTGATGTTGATTGTCGAATAGTTAATGTGCTTAACTGGATCAGCAAATCTGCAGATGACACAAAGATTTGGTTATAATGGACACAAAGTCATGGCTTGCAGCAGAATTTGGACCAGCTGGAAAAACGAGCTGAAAAAATGCCAGATGGAATTTAATGCAGACAAGTCTGTGGTGTTGCACTTTGGTGGAGCCAACCAGCTATAGGTCTTGCACAGTAAACAGTAGGGCATTGAAAGAGGTCTCACAGGTAGATAAGGATGTAAAGCAAGCTTTTGGCACATTGGCTGTCGTAAATCAAAGTACTGAGTCCAGGAGATGGGATGGTATGTTAACCTTTTATAAGACATTAGTGAGGCCTATTGTGGAGTATTGTATGCAGTTTTGGTCACCTAGAACGAAAGATGTAAATAAGGTTGAAAGAGTACAGAGAAGATTTATAAGGATGTTGCTGAGTCTGGAGGACCTGAGTTGTAAGGAAAGATCAGACAGATTTGGACTTTAACCCTTAGAACATCAAAGATTGAGAGGAGATTTGATAGTGGTATACAAAGTTATGAGGGGTATAGATAGGGTAAATGCAAGAAGACTTTTTCCCTCAGTGAGGTTGAGTGGTTCTGCAACTAGACATCATAGGTTAAGGGTAAAAGTTGAAAAGTTTAAGGGGTTCATGAGGGGAAACTTCACTCAGTGTCATAAGTGTGTGGAATGAGCTGCCAGTGCAAGTAGTGCATGTGTGTTCAATTTCAGCGTTGAAGGGAAGTTTGGATAAGTACATGGATGGAAAGGGTATGGAAGACTATGGTGCCGATGCAGAACGATGGGAGTAGCTACTTAAATTGTTCGGTATCAACTAGATGGGTCCTGTTTTCTTTATTGTACCTTTTGATTCTATGAATCTTTCCAAAATTTTTTTCCCATGTGCCTAAGACATTTGCATGGTACTGTACTTTTTAGCACTTTGTACAAATCAATGGATTTTTTTTCCAAGATGTTAAGCACTTTGAAATGCTCAGATGAAATGGAGGTTTTGCCAAATCTTTCTCTTTGTGTGTGTTACAGTGAGTGAAGACTTGATAAAGGATTGCCTAAGTATATTATACAACACCTGTATCTGTGTAAGTGAGATTTAATGTTCCTTATGTGGCTGTGCTTAATAAGTTTCCTCACTTCACAAATTAATTTGGGGTCTTGTATGTGGAAGATTATAATACATAAATATATTTACAATTGCAAGTTTTTGGGAAAGATTGCCATTTTGAGTTTTGTGGCATAAATTAACAGATATTGCAGTTTGACGTGAATAGGCAACAGAAGTGTTTATGGTATATGTAGGTATTTCTCATCTAAGATATAGACAATATACAGAGAACTCCCCTGAGGAAGAATAAAGGTGTTGACTATTTTCTACATTAGGCAAAAAAATTAGAAATCAAAGGTGCAAAGGGACATGCGAGTCCTAATTCAATATTCCCTCAAGGTTAACCTACAGGCTGAATTAGTAGTAAAGAAGGCAAATCCAATTTAGTGTTCATTTCAAAGACTAAAATATATGAAGCAAAATTATACTGATGAAGCTTTGTAAATAAGCCCTGATTCTAATATGCTGGTCCTGGACAGATTTGGGAGGTGGTTTTCAAGAATAATCCCAAGAAAGAAAGGCTAAACATATGAAGAGCATTTGATGTTTCTGGGCCTGTACTCAAATGGATTTCTGAAAGATGAGATGGTGTCATTGAAGCCTTCCTGATACTGAAAGGTCTGGATAGAGTAGATGCGAAGAGAATGTTTACATTAGTAGGAGAGTCTAGGACAGGGGTTCCCAACCTCTGTTCCGTGGATCCCTCAGTTAATGGTAGGTGTCCATGGCATTAAGAAGGTTGGGAACCCCTGGTCTAGGATCTGAGGGCATAGAGCCAGAATAAAGAGATATCCCTTTAAAACTGTGATGAAGAGCAATTTCTTCAGCCAGAGGATGGTGGAGACCAAGTCATTTGATGTACTTAAGGCGGATCTGGATTGGTTAAGGTGTACAGAGAGAAGGCAGGACAATGTGATTGTGGGGAAAACAGCCATGTTTGAAGGGTGAAACAGACTTGATGGGTTGAATGGCCTTATTCTACTCCAATATCTTAAGGAAGGTAGAAATAATGGCGTAATTGGAATTTTTGGAAGGAAAGCAATAGAAACCTTTGGGGCCTTGTGGAGAGTAATAGTATCATCCAAATTCCCTTACAATTTCCAAGTTGTCAAATTATTTTCTCTACTGTAGTATCAATTTTTTCTACTGAATTCATTTCTATGACCTAGAACTCAGGTCAGGCAGCAACCATGTTCTTTTCCATGGATGCTGCTTGACCTGCTGAGCTCCCCCAGCATTTTGTGTGTGTTGCTTTGAATTTCCAGCATCTGCAGACTTTCTCACGTAGGCAAGCCTGTAAGACAGAGAGAAGAATTAGGCCATTCAGCTCATCGAGTCTGCTCTGACTTCCCATCATGGCTGATTTATTATCGCTGTTAACCCCATTGTCCTCCTCCCCATGACCTTTGATGCAAAGACAAATCAGAAGCCTGTCAACCTCTGCTTTAAATATACATGATGTGGTCCTTGCAGCCCTCTGTGGCAATGAATCCCATAGATTCACTACCCTCTGGCTGAAGAAATTCATCCTCATTTCTGTACTAAATGGACGTCCCTCTATTCTTAGACTGTGCCCTCTGGTCCTGAACTCCCCCACTATTGGAAACATCTTCTCTACAACCATTCTATCTAGAACTCCCAGTGTTCGGTAGGTTTCAGAGAGATCTACTCTCATTCTTCTGAACCCCAGCAAGTACAGGTCCAAACCATCTATTCATATGTTATCATTTTCATTCCCCAAATCATTCTAATGAGCCTAGTCACTTCCTAATGCCAGTGCATTTTTTAGATAAGGGACTCATACCTGCTTACACTACTCCAAGTGCAGTCTCTTATAAAGCCACAGCATCACATCCTTGCTTTTATATGGACTAGATGGGCCACAGGGTCTGTTTCTGTGTTGTACTCTGGTTCTTTGATGAAATGAATGCTAATATTGCATTAGCCTTCCTTACCACTGATTCAACCAGCAAGTTGACCTTTAGGGAATCATACACAAGGAATCCCAAGGACCTTTGCACCATTGGTTTTTGAATTTTCTCCCCACTGAGAAAATAGCTTATGCCCTTTATTCCAATTACTGAAGTGCATGACCATATACTTCAGCACACTATATTCCTTTTGCCACTTCTTTGATCATTCTCATAATCTAAAGTCCTTTTGCATCCTCCCTGCTTTACCTGCTGTCTACCTATCTTCCTACTGTCTGCAACTTTGCAACAAAGCCATCAATTCCATCATCCAATTCATTGACATATAATATAAAAAGAATCGGTCCCTATGCTGCGGAAAACCACTAGTCACCAGCAGCAAGCCAGAAGAGGCTCCCTTTATTCCCACTCTTTGTCTCCACTCTTTAATTAGATTCCTCATGTGTGGCACCTTATCAAAGGCCTTCTGAAAATCCAAGTACACAACATGAACAGATTTTCCTTTGTCTATCCTGCTTGTTATTTCTTCAAAGAATTCCATCTGCCACTTTTTTTGCCCATTCTTCCAATTTGTCTAAGTCCTGCTGCAATTGCATTGCTTCCTCAGCACCACCTACCCCTCCACCTACAGTGATATGCAAAAGTTTGGGCACCCCTGGTCAAAATTTCTATTAATGTGAATAGTAACTGAGTAGAAAATGAACTGATGTCCAGGAGTCATAAAGTTTTAGATGAAACATTCTTTTCAACATTTTAAGCAAGATTAGTGTATTATTCTTGTTTTGTACAGTTTTAGAGTGGGGAAAAAAGGAAAGGAGCACCATGCAAAGTTCTTGCATGGTGGAACCATGCTGGAAGGCATCCCAAGAGATTTGAGCTCTCAGATAACTTTTACCAAGGTCTCAGATCTTAATTAGCTTGTTAGGGCAATGGCTTGTTCACAGTCATCATTAGGAAAGGCCAAGTGATGCAAATTTCATCAAATGTTATAAATACCCTGACTCCTCAAACCTTGTCCTAACAATCAGCAGCCATGGGCTCCTTTAAGCAGCTGTCTAGCACTGTGAAAATTAAAATAAATGATGCCCAGAAAGCAGGAGAAGGCTATAAGGAGATAGCAAAACTTTTTCAGGTAGCTGTTTCCTCAGATCGTAATGTAATTAAGAAAAGGCAGTTAACAGGAACGGTGGAAGTCAAGTTAAGGTCTGGAAGACCAAGAAAACTTTCTGAGAGAACTGCTCGTAAGATTGCTAGAAAGGCAAACCAAACCCCCGTTTGACTGCAAAAGACCTTCAGGAAGATTAAGTGGACTCTGGAGTGGTGGTGTGCTGTACTACTGTGCAGCAACACCTGCACAAATATGACCTTCATGGAAGAGTCATCAGAAAGAAACCTTTCCTGCGTCCTCACCACAAAATTCAACATCAGAAGTTTGCAAAGGAACATCCAAACAAGCCTGATGCATTTTGGAAACAAGTCCAGTGGACTGATGAAGTTAAGATAGAACTTCTTGGCCGCAATGGGCAAAGATACGTTTGGAGAATAAAGGGTGCAGAATTTCATGAAAAGAACACCTCTCCAATTGTTATGCACAGGGGTGGATCGATCATGCTTTGGGCTTGTGTTGCAGCCAGTGGCACAGGGAATATTTCACTGGTAGAGGGAAGAATGACTTCAATTAAATACCAGCAAATTCTGAAAGCAAATAGCACACCATCTGTTTTAAAAAAAAAGCTGAAGATGAAAAGAGGATGGCTTTTATAATGATAATGATCATTATAGGATAATGATCCTAAACACACCTCAAAATCCAAAATGGACTACCTCAAGAGGAGCAAGCTAAAGGCAATTCTATATCTAGTGTTGTGTAATGAACTGGATTTGAATTCGAGGTATAGGAGCCATTTGGAGGTAGTGACCATAATGATCTAGATGATGGGGTGGTAAATTGGATTAGTAAGTATGCAGTGATACTAAGATAGGTGGTGTTGTGGATAATGAAGGAGGTTTTTAAAGCTTGCAGAGAGATTTAGGCCAGTTAGAAGAGTGGGCTGAACGATGGCAGATGGAGTTTAATGCTGATAAGTGTGAGGTGCTACATTTTGGTGGGAATAATCCAAATAGGACATACATGGTAAATGGTAGGGCATTGAAGAATGCAGTAGAACAGAGTGATCTAGGAATAATGGTGCATAGTTCCCTGAAGGTGGAATCTCATGTGGATAGGGTGGTGAAGAAAGCTTTTGGTATGCTGGCCTTTATAGATCAGAGCATTGAGTATAGGAGTTGGGACGTAATGTTAAAATTGTACAAGGCATTGGTGAGGCCAAATTTGGAGTATTGTGTACAGTTCTGGTCACTGAATTATAGGAAAGATGTCAACAAAATAGAGAGAGTACAGAGGAGATTTACTAAAATGTTACCTGGGTTTCAGCACTTAAGTCACAGGGAAAGGTTGAACAAGTTAGGTCTTTATTCTTTGGAGCGTAGAAGGTTGAGGGGGGACTTGGTAGAGGTATTTAAAATTATGAGGGGGATAGATAGAGTTGACGTGGATAGACTTTTTCCATTGAGAGTAGGGGAGATTCAAACAAGAGGACATGAGTTGAGAGTTAAGGGGCAAAAGTTTAGGGGTAACACGAGGGAGAACTTCTTTACTCAGAGTGGTAGCTGTGTGGAACGAGCTTCCAGTAGAAGTGGTAGAGGCAGGTTCGATATCGTCATTTAAAAAAAAATTGGATAGGTATATGGACAGGAAAGTAATGGAGGTTTATGGGCTGATTGCGGGTCAGTGGGACTAGGTGAGAGTAAGCGTTCAGCATGGACTAGAAGAGCTGAGATGGCCTGTTTACGTGCTGTAATTGTTATATTGTTATAATATGATAAGTTTTAATCTACAATTTGAGAGGGAGAAAGGAAAATCAGAAGTGTCAGTATTACAGTTGAACAAAGGGGACTATGGAGCCATGAGGGAGGAACTAGCCAAAGTTGACAGGAAGGACACCCTAGCAGGGATGACAGTGGAACAACAATAGTGGGTATTTCTGGGAATCAATCAGAAGGTGCAAGATCAGTTCATTCCAAAGAGGAAGAAAGATTCTAAGGGGAGTTGGGGGCAACCGTGGCTGACAAGGGAAGTCAAGGACAGTATAAAAATAAAAGAAAAGAAGTATAACATAGCAAAGATGAGCAGGAAGCCAGAGGACTGGGAAACTTTTAAAGAGCAACAAAAGATAACTCAAAAGGCAATACGGGGAGAAAAGATGAGGTATGAAGGTAAGCTAGCCAAGAATATAAAGGAGGATAGTAAAAGCTTCTTTAGTTAAGACCAAAGATGGGCCCTTGAAGGCAGAAACAGGTGAATTTATTATGGGGAACAAGGAAATGGCAGACGAATTGAACAGGTACTTTAGATCTGTCTTCACTAGGGAAGAGACAGACTATCTCCCAGGTGTAATAGTGGCCAGAGGACCTAGGGTAATGGAGGAACTGAAGGAAATTCACATTAGGCAGAAAATGGTGTTGGGTAGACTGATGGGTCTGAAGGCTGATAAATCCCCAGGGCCGGATGGTCTGCATCCCAGGGTACTTAAGGAGGTGGCTCTAGAAATTGTGGACACATTGGTAATCATTTTCTAATGTTCTATAGATTCAGGATAAGTTGCTGAGGATTAGAGGGTAGCTAATGTTATCCCACTTTTTAAGAAAGGAGGGAGAGAGACAACAGAGAGTCATAGACCAGTTTGCCTGACATCAGTGGTGGGGAAGATGCTGGAGTCAATTATAAAAGATGAAATAGCAGTACATTTGGATAGCAGTAACAGAATCGGTTCAGGTCAGCATGGATTTACGAAGAGGAAATCATGCTTGACTAATCTGGAATTTTTTGAGGATGTAACTATGAAAATGGACAAGGGAGAGCCAGTGGATATAGTGTAGCTGGACTTTCAGAAAACCTTTGATAAGACCCCACATAGGAGATTAGTGGGCAAAATTAGAGCACATGGTATTGGGAGTAGGGTACTGACATGGATAGAAAATTGGTTGGCAGACAGGAAACAGAGTAGGGATTAACGGGTCCTTTTCAGAATGGCAGGCTGTGACTAGTGGGGTACCGCAAGGCTTGTTGCTGGGAGCACAGCTATTTACAATAGCTAATGGTTAATGATTTAGATGAAGGGATTAAAAGTAACATTAGCAAATTTGCAGATGACACAAAGCTGGGTGGCAGTGTGAAATAGGAGGATGTTAGGAGAATGCAGGGTGACTTGGACAGGTTGGGTGAGTGGGCAGATGCATTTAATGTGGATAACTGAGGTTATCCACTTTAGTGGCAAGAACAGGAAGGCAGATTACTATCTGAATGGTGTCAAGATAGGAAAAGGGGAACTACAACGAGATCTAGGTGTCCTTATCCATCAGTCACTGAAAGTAAGCATGCAGGTACAGCAGGCACTGACGAAAGCTAATGGCATGTTGGTCTTCATAACAAAGGGGGTTGAGTATAGGAGCAAAGAGGTCCTTCTGCAGTTGTACAGGGCCCTGGTGAGACCACACCTGGAGTATTGTGTTCAGTTTTGGTCTCCAAATTTGAGGAAGGGCAGTCTTGCTATTGAGGGAGTGCAGCCTAGGTTCATGAGGTTAATTCCCAGGATGGCAGGACTGTCATATGTTGAAAGATTGGAGTGACTGGGCTTGTATACACTAGAATTTAAAAGGGTAAGAGGGGATCTGATTGAAACATTTAAGATTATTAAGGGATTGGACATGCTAGAGGCAGGAAACGTGTACCCGATGTTGGAGGAGTCCAGAACCAGAGGCCACAGTTTAAGAATAAGGGGTAGGCCATTTAGATTGGAGTTGAGGAAAATCTTTTTCACCCAGAGAGTTGTGGATCTATGGAATGCTCTGCCTCAGAAGGCAGTGGAGGCCAATTCTCTGGATGCTTTCAAGAAAGAGTTAGATAGAGCTCTTAAAGATAGCAGAGTCAAGGGATATGGGGAGAAGGCAGGAACAGGGTACTGATTGTGGATGATCAGCCATGATCACGTTGAATGGCAGTGCGGGCTCGAAGGACCGAATGACCTACTGCTGTACCTATTGTCTATTGTAGTGATCACCAACCTTTTTAAGCCCAAGATCCCCTACCTCGGCCTTAGTGAAAGGCAAGATCGACCCCAGATTGATTAGTTATACGCATGTACACCAGGGCAGAAAAGACCGGAAGTAAAACCCTGCCACCCGGAAGCAGAAATAATGTATAAACACCAGGGCTACCCACCCTTTTTTGTACCGCAGACCGGTTTAATATTGACAATATTTTTGCGGACTGGCCGCAAGGTGTGGGTGTTGAACACGACTGGAATACAGCGATACCTCAAACAAACACAAGGAAATCTGCAGATGCTAGAAATTCAAGCAACACACACAAAATGCTGGTGGAACGCAGCAGGCCAGGCACCATCTATAGGGAGAAGCACTGTTGACGTTTCGGGCTGTGACCCTTCGTCCTGCTGCATTCCACTAGCATTTTTTGTGTGATACTGGAAGCAGGTTCCTTATGTCCAGTCGATTCTGCAGTTTAGTTTTCACAGCTCTCGGCATTTAGCTTCTGTCCCGCTTGCTCATGTTTTTTCCGCTCACAAAATTCAATGGGTTTGTCTTTAAGTGCAGGGTGCTTGGAATCGGGGTACTGAAGCAGTTTTGAGGGCTTCATTGCCTTGTTAGACTGCCTCCGGGCCCGAACTCCAGCCTCCTGCCTGCCCGCCGCCAGACGCCTTGGCCAAGTGCGGCTGTTCCTGTGCCGGGGCCATGGCGGTCACAGTCCGGAGAAAGCGACTGACCGAGCAAGGTGTGCCCGCCCACCCCCCCCCCCCCCCCCCCCCCGTAGGATCTATCGGCCAACAAAAGTTTGCTTCAGTAGATTGCAGTGAAGTAGCTGCTCTGCTACTTATGAAGCCCTTAGCCTGAATTAGGTGGTCTGCAAATATTTTAGCTCCGGGTTCCCCACAAACATTCGGTGTGCTAAACAGATTCAGAGGCGGTGTTCATCTGTCCGCACTCCAGGCCTGTAGCAACGGCACTTCCCGCCAGCCGCTAGAGGCCAACCATTGATCCTTGGTGTGAGGGTATCACTGCGTTTAGACGACTGATGACCTCGCATGCATTCAAGTTCAACAGTGGCCATGACAGGGAATGAGGAAAAGTGCAGCTGACTCATTGTTTCCTCGACGCCCTGTGGTTGGAGACCATGGAAGCACACTGTGGAGTGTGGAGAGCTACACGCATGCGCACTGGGCAGAAAGAACAGAACTGAAACTCTGCAACCCGAAAACAATCTCTCAACAGTATTTGTGTATTTTTTTTTGCCATTGTTTTCGGGATCTACTGGGAAAGTCTCAAATGTGACCAGTCGATCACGATTGATGGGTTGGCGACCACTAGTCTATTATTTTGCCATGGTCCTCGTGGATAGACCTCAAAAGATCAGTTCATGCAAGATGGTCCAAGAATCTCACAGAACTAGAAGTCTTTTGCAAGGAAGAATGGGTGAAAATCCCCCTAACAAGAATTGAAAGACTCTTAGCTACAGAGAGTGTCTACAAGCTATGAGACTTGCCAAAGGGGGTGTTACTAAGTACTGACCATGCAGTGGGCCCAAACTTTGCTTCGGGCTCTTTTCCTTTTTTGTTATTTTGAAACTGTAAAAGATGGAAAATAAAAAGTAATCTTGCTTAAAGTATTAAAGAAATGTGTTGTCTTTAACTTTATGCCTTTTGGAAACCAGGTCATCTTTTACTCATTTAGCTATTCACATTAACAGAAATTTTGAACGGGGTGCCCAAACTTTTGCATGCCACTGTATATTATCGACAGACTTTGCAACAAAGCCATCAGTTCCATTATCCAAATCATAGACAATCAATGTGAAAAGAAGCAGTCCCAGTACTGACCCCTGAAGAACGCCACTAGTCACCAGCAGCCAACCAAAAAAGGCCTGTTTTATTCCCATTTGCTGCCTTCTGCCTGTCAGCTATTCCATTATCCATGCAAGTATCTTTCCTCATGTTTCGCACCTTATCAAATGCCCTCTGAAAATCTAAGTAAATGACATCCACTGCCTCTCCTTTGTCTACCCTACGTGTTACTTCTTTGAAGAAGTTGGAACAGATTTGTCAGGCAAGATTTCCCTTGACAGAAACAAGACTTATTTTATCATTATCATCAGTCTCAAAGTATCCTGAAACCTCATCCTTAATAATAGACTCCAACACTTTCCCAACCGTTGAGATTAGGCAAACTGGTCTACACCCTTTACTTTTGCCTTCTCCATTCTTAAGTGACATTTGCAATCTTCCAGTCCTCTGGGACCATGCCAGAATCAAGTGATTCTTGAAAGATCATGACCAATACATCTGCTATCTCTTCAGCAACTTCATTCAGGACTCAGGGATGTAGTCCATCTGGTCCACGTGATTTATCCACCTTAAGACCTTTCAGTTTGCTTCTCACTTATTCCTTTGTAATAGCAGTGACACTCACTCCCACTCCCTCACACTCACAGATGTTTGGCACACTGCTAGTGTCTTCCACAGTGAAAGCTGATGCAAAGTACCCATTTCTTTGTCTCTCTCCCCGCCCCCCCCCCCCCCATTACTACCTCACCAGCATCATTTTCCAGTGGTCCAATATCAGCTCTCACCTCCCTTTTACTATTTTCATAACTGAAAAACTTTTAGTATCCTGCTTTATATTTTGGCTAGTTTGCCCTCATATTTAACCTTTTCTCTTAGATTTTTTTACTTGCCTTTTGTTGGATTTTAAAAGCTTCCCAATCATGTAACTTCCCACTCACTTTTGCTACCTTATATGCTCTTTCCTTAGCTTTAATGCAGTTCTTGACCTCCCTCATCAGCCATGGTTGCCCAACCCTGCCATTTGAGAATAACTTCTATGGGACATGTCTATCCTGTGCCTTGTGAACTATTCCAAAAAAACTTCAGCCATCTCTGCTCTGCTGTAATCCCTGCTTTCTACCTTATTACCTATATTTTCTCTTTAAGACTTGCTCTCATTTGCTACTGACAGGACGGCAAAATTTTTAGGTAACAGAACACCCAAACCTCCTGTCACACCATACAAAAGCTAATCGTACATTGACCCCCAAACCCTCTGTCACACCACACAAAAGCTAACAAAGCATCGACCTCCAAGCCCTCCGTCAGACCGCACAAAATCTAACCATACATTGACCCCAATACCTCTATCACATAACACAAACACTAACTGTACATCAACTCCCAAACCTTCCGTCACACTGTACAGAAACTAACCATACATGAACCCTCCCCAAACCCTCCATCACACAGAACAAAAACTCACTGTACATCAACTCCCCAAACCCTCTATCACACCGTACAAAAACTAACCGTACATCGACCCCCAAATCCTCCGTTACACTGCACAAAAGCTAACAAAGCATCGACCTCAATAGACAATAGACAATAGGTGCAGAAGTAGACCGTTCGGCCCCTCGAGTCTGCACCGCCATTCTGAGATCATGGCTGATCATTCACTATCAATACCCAGTCCCTGCCTTGTCCCCATATCCCTTGATTCCCCTATCCATAAGATATCTATCCAGCTCCTTCTTGAAAGCATCCAGAGAATTGGCCTCCACCGTCTTCCGAGGCAGTGCATTCCACACCTCCACAACTCTCTGGGAGAAGAAGCTCTTCCTCAACTCTGTTTTAAATAACTGACCTCTTATTCTCAATCCATGCCCTCTGGTACTGGGCTCTCCCAACATCTGGAACATATTTCCTGCCTCAATCCTATCAAATCCTTTAATTATCTTAAACGTTTCAATCAGATCCTCTCTCAATCTCCTCAATTCCAGTGTGTACAAGCCCAATCTCTCCAATCTCTCTGCGTAAGACAGCCCTGCCATCCCAGGAATCAACCTAGTGAATCTACGCTGCACTTCCTCAATTGCCAGAATGTCCTTCCTTAAACCTGGAGACCAAAACTGTACACAATATTCCAGGTGTGGTCTCACCAGGGCCCTGTACAAATGCAAAAGAACATCCTTGCTCTTGTATTCAATTCCCCTTGTAACAAAGGCCAACATTCCATTTGCCCTCTTCACTGCCTGTTGCACTTGCTCATTCACCTTCATTGACTGGTGAACTAGGACTCCTAGGTCTCTTTGCATTTCTCCCTTACCTAACTCGACACCGTTCAGACAATACTCTGCCCTCTTGTTCCAGCTTCCAAAGTGGATAACTTCACATTTATTCACATTAAATGACATCTGCAAGTATCTGCCCACTCACTCAGCCTATCCAAGTCTCCCTGTATTCTCCTAACGTCCTCTTCGCATGTCACACTGCCACCCAGTTTAGTATCGTCAGCAAACTTGCTGATATAGTTTTCAATGCCCTCATCTAAATCATTGACAAGCCCTCCAAGCCCTCCGTCAGACCGCACAAAATCTAACCATACATCGACCCCCAATCCCTACATCACATAACACAAAAACTAACCGTACATTGACCCCGAAACCCTCCATCACAAAATCAGATCCAACCTCGCACCCAGGCCAGTTGTATGAGCACTGGAACTCCTCTACCTCGACTTAATCATAAGATGTAGGAGCAGAATTTGTACATTCAGCCTATCAAGTCCACCATGGCTGATCCCAGATCCCATTCAATCCATACACCTGCCCTCTCACCATATCTCTTGATGCTCCAACCAACCAGGAACCTTTGAACTTCTTTAAAAATACCCACGGATTGGCCTCTGTCACAGTCTGTGGTGGAGCATTCCACAGATTCACCACCCTTTGGCTAAAAATATTCTTCCTTCTGTTCCAAAAGGTCGCCCTCAATTTTGAGGCTGTACCCTCTCGCTCTAGGTACCCCCACCATAGGAAGTATCCTTTCCACATCCACCCTATCTAGTCCTTTCTTCGTTTGGTAGGTTTCAATGAGATCCCCACACATTCTTCTAAATTCCAATGAGTACAGGCCCAAAACTGCCAGATGCCCCTCATATGTTAACCCCCTTCATTTCTGAATCATCCTCGTGAACCTCCCCTGGACTCTATCCAATGACAACAGATCCGTTCTAAGATAAGGAGCCCAAAATTATTGACAATACCCCAAGTGTGGCTTCACTAGTGTTTTATTTTATATTCTGTTCCCCTTGAAATAAATGCCTACATTGCACTTGTCTTCTTTACCACGGACTCAACCTGTAAATTAAGCTTCTGGGAGTTTTGCACAAGGACTCCCAAGTCCCTTTGCGCCTCTCTTTGAATTTTTTTCCCCATTTAGATAATAGTCTGCACTGTTGTCCCTTTTACCAAAATGCATTATCATTCATTTCCCAACACTGTATTCCATCTGTCACTTTTTCTCCCATTCTTCCAATTTGTCTAAGTCCTGCTACAATCACATTGCTTCCTCAGCACTACCTACACCTCAACTTATCTTCATATCATCTGCAAACTTTGTCACAGAACCATCAATTCCACTATCTAAATCATTGACAAACAATATGAAAAGTAGCGGTCCCAATACTTGACCCCTGAGGAACACCACTGGTCACTGGCAGCCAGCCAGAAAATGTCCCCTTTATTCCCACTCGCTGTCTGATGATTATAGCCATTCCTCTATCTATGACAGTGTATTTCCTGTAACACCGTAGAATTTTCTCTTGTTAAGCAGCCTCATATGAGGCACCTTATCAAATGCCTTCTGAAAATCTAAGTAAATGACATCTGCTGCCTCTCCTTTGTTCTTGTTAATTTCTTGAAGATTTCTAACAGTTTTGACAGGCAAGATTTCCCTTTACAGAAGCCATGCTAACTTGACTTATTTTATCATTAGTCTCCCAAGTACCCAGAAGGCTCATCCTTAATAATAGACTCCAACACTTCCCCAACCACTGAGGTTAGGCTAACTGGCCTGTAATTTCCTTTACTTTGCCTTCCTCCCTTCTAAACAAGTGGAGTGACATTTGCAATCGTCCAGTCCTCCAGGACCATACCAGAATTAAGTGATTCTTTGAAAGATCATGATCAATGCATCCGTTGTCTGTTCAACAACCTTTCAGGACTATGGGATGTAATCCAATTGACTTATCCACCTTGAGACCTTTGAGTTTGCCTAGCATTTTTTCCTTTGTAATAGCAATGGCACTCACTCCTGCTCCCGGACCTCTTGCATCTAGCTGGTGTCTTCCACAGTAAAGACTTATTAAGTTCATATATTATTTCTTGGCCCCCATTACTACCTCACCAGCATCGTTTTCCAGTGGTCCAGTATCAGCTCTCACCTCCCTTTTATTCTTTATATAACTGAATAAAAATTTAGTATCCTGTTTTATATTATCAGCTAGTTTGCCTTCAAAGTTCATCTTTTCCTTTCTCATAGCTTTTTTAGTTGTCTTTTGTTGCATTTTAATAACTTCCCAATCATCCAATTTCCCATTCACTTTTGTTACTTTATATGCCCTTTCCTTGGCTTTTATGCAGTCCTTAACTTCACCTGTCAGCCACGATTGCCTACCCCTGCCATTTGAGAACAACTTCTGGGGGGACATATCTATCCCGCACCTTGTGAACTATTTGGAACGGAGTGAAAGACTTCTCTCCAAATGGCTCACTCCATCTGCGTCAATTCTGATATGTACCAGCATTGTTCATCCCTCGAGTTCACTTACCTTCATTGGCCTCTTCATTGCGGTGATAATTCACTCAATTTACTTCAGAAAAGGTGTTACTAGTAATGTTTTAGTCAAATTTTTTTGCCTTTTGAACTATCAGTGTTCTGTCGAATGTGTGAAATCTTGTCAGTTTGTGCAATAATCACGCTGTCTGCTGATAACTAATAATAATATCTGAAGAAACAAATGGGGCTTCAATGTAATCTTGCATCTGAAAAATGACATCTCTCGTCATTGTAGCACAGTACTGTCAGCCAGATGGGAATTTCTGCTTCGCACTCTAGAATTCAAACGCCACCCCACCATTCTGATTCGGAAGTAGAGCTGCCATCACCAAGCTCAAATTGGGAAGCATTTTTGTTGAAGCTATTATACTTTTTGGTGGGGAGTAGAGCAAAAGCAAGTCCTGATCTGGTTTTTAAGGAGCATTAACTTGAAGTGATAAGTATGTGCATTTGCATGGCACCTTAATGAAGTGCAGTGAAAACATTATTGAAGCGTAAATAAGTTAGGTATTTGTTCCACATATTCCACCATATCAAGATAGTGCCAAAGTTTCTTATCAAACATTTGAGATTAAAGTGGGTTACTAGGATACTGGAAACCTGATGTAATGTAAAACAGATTTGGGGAGAAGTGAAGAAATTAGAATTTGAAAAGAACCCAAGATGATTTGGGAACTCCAAATAACACAGACATGAGGGATTTAGCCATTGTCAATATTTATTCTGGAAAATGTGTGGTTGCAAGGTAGTGTTCAAGACCGATATAGCAGCATCCTCTCTTATTTTCAGACTGATGGGGTGACTAAGCGTCTCTCAGAACGGAATGAGTTTGTACTGTTTCTCTTCACACTCATGACAAATAAGAAGACCTTTTTGCAAACGGCTACGCTAATAGAAGATATCCTTGGAGTTAAAAAGGTCTGTGTATTTTACTTTAGAATGTTGTGAATGTGTATTAGGAGAACATTGTTTTCTTTATGCTCCTTTCCAACCACTTTCAGAGGTGAGTCTGGAAACATGATCTCACTTTGGCACCACAGTTTCAAAGTTTGCTGTGTCTGGAACTTTGTTCTCAACACTCAAATTCAATTTTTAATCCGAGGTTGTTTTCTTCAGTTCAAAAGGACAATGTTCTTCCAAGTGGTTGGCACTGTCATCTCACAGCTCTGACGACCTGATCACATCCTGACTTAAACCACAATAGATAAGAGCATAATTAGTTCGTTTGGCCCATCAAGTCTGTTCTGCCATTTCATCATAAACGGATCAGCGCCAATTACCTGCCCGCCTCCACCCCCGTATCCTTTCATGCCCTGACCAGTGAAGAATCTGTCAACCTCTGCCTTAAATATACATAAAGACTTGGCCTCCACAGCCACATGTATCAAAGAATTCCACAAATACATCACTCTGGCTAAAGAAATTCCTCATCTTTTTTCTAAAAGGTCGCCCCTCTATTCTCAGGCTGTGCCTCTAGTCCTAGACTCTCACATATGAAACATCCTCTCTACATCCATTCTATTAAGGCCTTTCAATATTTAATAGGTTTTAATTGGGTCACCTTCATTCTTCTTAATTCCAGTGAATACAGGCCCAGATCCATCAAAGGTTTTACATATGACAAGCCGTTCAAACCTGGAATCATTTTCGTGAACCTCCTTTGAACCCTCTCTACTGTCAGCACAGCCTTTCTAAGAGAAGGGGCCCAAACCTGCTCACGATATGCCAAGTGAGGCCTCACCAGTGCTTTATAAAGCCTTAATATTGCATCTTTGCTTTTATATTCTAGTCTTTTGGAAATGAATACTGACATCATATTTGCCTTCCTCACCACCCAGTCAACCTACAAATTACCCTTTGGGGAGTCCCGCACAAGGACTCCCAAGTTCCTTTGCGCCTCAGATTTTTGAATTTTCTCCAAGTTTTATATTTTCTACCAAAGTGCATGACCATACACTTTGACACTATATTTCATCTGCCATTTCTTTGCCCGTTCTACTAATCTGTCTAAGTCGTTCTGTAGCCTCTCTACTTCCTCAAAACTACCTGTCCCTCCACCTATCCTTGTACCATCTGCAAACTTTGCAACAAAGCCATAAATTCCACCACCCAAGACATTGACGTATAACATAAGAAGAAACAGTCCCATCACGTACCCCTGTGGAACACTACATCACCGGCAGCCAGCCAGAAGGGGCTCCCTTTATTTCCACTCTTTGCCTCCTGCAAATCAGCCACTGCTTTATCCATATTGGTATATTTCCTGTAATACCTTGGGCTTGTAGCTTGTTAAGCAGCCTCACATGTGGCACCTTGTAAAAGGTCTCCAAGTATACAACATCCACTGATTTCTCTTTTGTCTTTGAGGGCTGTCTGAGAGAGTTAGCCTGCCAGGACTTGTCTGAGATCAAGAGATCACGGAGTGAGTTGGAGACAGTTCCTTGTTGACTTTAAGCGCCATTTTTAAAGAGTGAGTGAAGCCTGGCGAGGTGTCAGCAGATCAGGAGATTGTTTGGGTTAATAGTAAGGTCCAATTAAAAGAAGTGAGTTTTAAGTGGAATGGCCATTGTGTGAGCAGTGAGATTTTGTTAAGAATAGGTAGAGCCTAGTACTTAAGCTTGAGAAGGGTGTTAGCTGAGGCAATAGAATGCTCCTTCCATGAGATGTGGGATTTCAGGATACCTAACTGTCTTCCTGATGACTACATCTCCAAGAAGTGCTCCTGACTGACCAGAAACTCAGGACCATCCGGAAGTTTGAAAACATAGGTGATGGAATGCCAGAGTAGCCTCGATGAAGCAAGTGACCTTATTCCTTTCCAATGTCTTATGGTCTTATGGTATGTGATCTTCTTTTCATGATTGTGTGTGCTTTCTATGCCCACAGCTGGCTTCCTCTCACATTCTAAATGCAGGCTGGTCGGAGTTGGTTGGGTGTCTAATGTAAATTTCTCCATGTACATCAGTGTCAGAAAAGGTGAGGATATGAAATGAGGATACAAGAAGTGGGAAAAATTGATATTCCTCTGGTTGGACCTTTGATGAGAACATTTGCACTCATGGGACTTGCACTTATGAGTACAATAGTTAGGATGTCATGTATATGTTGTTGGTGAAACCACATCCGGAATATTGTGATAAGACTGTTTACCTTACTGTAAGAAGGATGTAGAAAAGGTGCAGAAAAGTTTCAAGAGGATGTTGCCAGACTGAAGACTTGAGTTATAATGGGGGACTAGAAAGGCTAGGGCTGTTTTTCTTGGAGTGCAGGATGCAGGTCATTGGGTCCAGAGAACTTTTTTCCCCAATAATTTCATTAACAATTTTGTGCAATGCTGATTTCTTTTACCTCATTTATTCCTGACATACAGTGCTCCACTATTTCAAGAAGGCTTTTTGTCTTCTGTGGAAAATAAACAGAGTATACCTTAACTTCCTTTGGGTTCCTGCTCTACCCCTAGACTCATTAGCACCAAACTTCTTGGTGTTCACCTGGCGGAGAATCTCACCTGGTCCCTCAACACCAGCTCCATAGCAAATAAAGCCCAGCAGCGTCTCTACTTTCTGCGAAGGCTGAGGAAAGTCCATCTCCCACCCCCCATCCTCATCACATTCTACAGGGGTTGTATTGAGAGCATCCTGAGCAGCTGCATCACTGCCTGGTTTGGAAATTGCACCATCTGGGATCGCAAGACCCTGCAGCGGATAGTGAGGTCAGCTGAGAAGATCATCGGGGTCTCTCTTCCTGCCATCACAGACATTTACACTACACACTGCATTCACAAAGCAAACAGCATTATGAAGGACCCCAGGCACCCCTCATACAAACTCGTCTCCCTCCTGCCATCTGGGAAAAGACACCGAATCACTTGGGCTCTCACGACCAGACTATGTAACAGTTTCTTCCCCCAAGCTATCAGACTCCTCAATACTCAGAGCCTGGACTGACACCTTACTGCCCTATTGTCCTGTTTATTATTGATTGTAATGCCTGCACTGTTTTGTGCACTTTATGCAGTCCTAGGTAGGTCTGTAGTCCAGTGTAGTTTTTTTTTTCTCTATGTTTCTTATGTAGTTCAGTCTAGTTTTTGTACTGTGTCATGTAACAGCATGGTCCTGAAAAACGTCTCATTTTTACTATGTACTGTACATAGCAGTTATGGTCGAAATGACAATAAAAGTGACTTGACTTAAGTCTAACGTTTCATGTTGATGTGCAGACTGAAGGCTGACTGCATCAGTCTCATATAAGCCATTGTTTATATTGGTTGGTCCCATTTATTGGGATGAAAAGTGTAAATGCAGGTAATAACTTTTAGCTTGATATCTTAGGTTAATTTCTAGTGCCTTTTAGTATTTTTTTAAAATCTCAAACACCTAAGAAAATAGTTCTGAATAGTTCTCACTTTACATTGGCATTATTTATTTCAAGGAGATGATCCAGTTACAGGATATTCCAAACCTTACAAACCTGGTCGCTAGTTTTGACCAGCAACAACTTGCTAATTTCTGTCGGATTCTTTCGGTGACAATCTCTGAACTGGACACAGGAAACGATGACAAACACACACTGCTTGCCAAAAATGCACAACAGAAGAAAGCTGTAGGACCTTCACGAGCAGAGAACAACCAAGGTAGGGTGTGATCCATATTTGGAGCTTAATTTACACTGTCAGCTAGGTACTGACTACCATTTTTGTATTGTAATGCAATCTCAGTTATTTTTCCTTTTTTTTGTGAGTGAAATTGACTTTCTTCCTTTACCTCATGACTCATTTACCAATCCTGTTTTCCCATGAGAGAAATCAATATGTTCAATTTTAAACCAGAAGCCAGAATTTTATTATATTCATGCGAAATTTGTATTCAAATTTAACTTTCTTTAAAAAATGTTGATTGGAGGTGATCATGAGTTTTATCAGAGGAGGCACGGGAGACTGCAGATGCTGGAACATGAACAAAAAACAATATATTGGAGGAACTCGGCAGATCATGCAGCATCTATTGGAGAAAATAAATTGCTGATGTTTTGGCTCAAAACTCTTCAGGACATGATTTTTATCAGAACTATATTCTGGGCACAGTTTGTTGGCTTCTCTTCCATCATTGCTTTTGTTATTCTTGCACATGAAGTCTATTCTGTAACCGGAAGAATGTAGTTCAGGTATTCAAATATAACCTCTTTTAATCCCAATGTAGTAACCCTTTTAAATATTCCTGGATTCATTGAACGTTTGTGTAAACTGGCCACGCGTAAGGTCTCTGAGACAGCAGGCTCAAACTTGCAGGAGCTAGAAGAATGGTATACATGGCTCGACAACGCATTGGTTTTTGATGCCTTAATGCACATGGCCACTGAAGAAGCTGACCAAAGCAGTAGCACAGGTATGTCTGATGCACTCAGCTACTTTCTTTCTTTCTAAATCTTTTTTTTATTATTAGTAATATGGACAGAATACAAATGATATATTAATAAAGAAATTACAAATATACAAATTCCATTACAGATGAAAAAAACATAAACAATAGTTATAATATAAATGAGTTTACCAAGACATAAACCATACAATATATGTATGAACATGGTAAGTCTAAATATTTCATAATATATGATATAAAAAAACAGAAAAAAGAAAAAAAAATATAATGCAAAATTAGCTAATCTACTAATCTAATAACTAATAAAGAAGAAAAAAGAAGCAAAAAAAAGGGAAAAAAGGGGGCTGTTTATAATATCTCACAAGAATAAATATTCATCAATGCCGTCACTTCCGGTCCTCTCAACATACATAAGCTAAAAGCTGGGAAATCAAATGAACTTGGAACAGGGTCATATTACATCATATGAAAATGTTGAATAAATGGTCTCCATAACTTTTCAAATTTAATAGAAGTCTCAAAAACACCACTTCTAATTTTTTCTAAATTTAAACATAACATAGTTTGAGAGAACCAATTAAATACAGTGGGAGGATTAATTTCCTTCCAATTCAACAATATAGATCTTCTAGCCATCAGAGTTAGAAATGCAATCATTCAACGGGCAGAAGAAGATAAATGCAGTGAGTCTAACATTGGTAAACCAAAAATTGCGGTAATAGGATGAGGTGGTAAATCAATATTCAAAACCGCAGAGATAATATCAAAAATATCTTTCCAATATTTTTCCAAAAATGAACAAGACCAAAACATATGAGTTAAAGACGCAATTTCAGATTGACATATATCACAGATAGGACTAATATAAGAGTAAAAATTAGCTAATTTATCCTTGGACATATGGGCCCTTTGTACGACCTTAAATTGTATTAATGAATGTTTGGCACATATCGATGATGTATTAACTAATTGAAGAATTCTATCCCAATTCTCACTAGAAATAATAAGGTTAAACTCTCTTTCCCAATCCTTTTTGGTCTTATAAAGGGGCTCTGAACGTATCTTCATAATTATAAAGTTTTGAAATAAGCCCTTTTTGAAAAAGGTCTAATTCAAATAAACACTCCAAAATATCTGAAGGCACAAAATTTGGAAACGTAGGGAGTACAGAAAATGTCTAATCTGTAAATATCTAAAAAAATGAAATCTAGGCAAGTTATATTTGTTGGATAATTGCTCAAAAGACATAAAACAATTGTCCAAAAATAAATCAGAAAATCTTAGTAATCCCTTAGTTTTCCAAGCCAAATAAGCTTGATCTATAATGGAAGGGTGGAAAAAACAATTAGATACAATAGGACTATTTAAAACGAATTGAGTCAACCCAAAAAATCTCCGAAATTGAAACCATATACGTAAAGTATGTTTAACTATCGGGTTGTCAATTCGTTTCGGCAATTTAGAAAGAGCAAAAGGGAGAGAAGTCCCTAAAATAGAACCCAGAGCATAAGCTGATACAGATTTCATTTCTAAACTCACCCAACGAGGGCGGAAAGATCCACCCCAATCTTTCAACCAGCATAACAAGTATCTAATATTAACTGCCCAATAATAAAATCTGAAATTAGGTAATGCTAACCCGCCTTCCTTTTTTGTCTTCTGTAAATATATTTTACCTAACCTGGGATTTTTATTCTGCCATATATATGAGGAAATTTTTGAATCAACATTAGTAAAAAAAGATTTTGGAATAAAAATTGGTATCGCTTGAAAAATATATAAAAACTTAGGTAAAATAACCATCTTAATAGCATTAATCCTACCTATTAGGGATAAAGATAATGGTGACCACTTAGTAAACAAACCTTTAATCTGTCAATTAAGGGTAAAAAATTAAATCTAAATAAATCTTTATGGTTTTTTGTGATTTTGATCTCTAAATAAATAAAAGAATCATTAACTAATTTAAAAGGTAAATTTCCATAAATTGGGACCTGTCTATTCAAAGGAAACAATTCACTTTTATTTAGATTTAACTTATACCCAGAAAACTCACTAAATTGAGCCAATAATGATAAAACTGCTGGGATAGATTTCTCCGGGTTAGAAATGAATAGTAATAAATCATCTGCTTACAAAGATAACTTATGAATGTCTGTCCCACGATTAATACCCAAAATATCCTGTGATTGTCTGATGGCAATTGCTAAAGGTTCTAAGGCAATGTTAAAAAGTAATGGACTAAGAGGTCATCCTTGTCTAGTGCCCCGAAATAGGCGAAAAAAGGGAGATCTTTGATTATTGGTAAACACGGAGGCTACTGGAGTATGATAAATCAATTTAATCCACGATATGAATATCGGACTAAAATTAAACTTCTCCAACACATTAAATAAGTAAGGCCATTCAGCTCTTATCAAATGCTTTCTCCGCATCTAATGAAATCACGCATTCTGAAGTGTCATGTGAGGGAGTATAAATAATATTCAATAATCTCCTAATGTTAAAAAAAGAATTGCGATTTTTAATAAAACCGGTTTGATCTTCTGAAATAAGTTTGGGTAATACCTTCTCCAATCTAGATGCCAGTAACTTGGAAACAATCTTGGAGTCTACATTCAATAAAGATACTGGTCTGTAGGATGCACAGTTAGTAGGGTCTTTATCTTTCTTCAATATTAGAGAAATGGAAGCTCTATAAAAAGATTGTGGCAAATTCCCCAATCTAATGGCTTCCTCAAAAACCTTATATAACCAAGGGGAAAGAGTAGCAGAAAAAAATTTTAAAAATTCAACTGTATAACCATCTGGACCCGGTGCTTTCCCAGAATTCATTGAGGAAATAGCCCCTTTAATTTCTACATCCGTAATAGGAGTATCCAATATTGAAAGATCATCAGATGATAATCTTGGAAAATTTAATTTCCCAAGAAAATCACACATGGTATTACGATCCTGAGGAAATTCAGATTGATACAGGGAGGTATAGAAGTCTTGAAATGCCTTATTTATCTTATCATGGTTAACTGTCAAATTCCCATTCTGCTGACAAATCTTATTGATTTGACGTTTAACCAAAGCATTCTTCAATTGACTAGCTAACAGTTTACCAGCTTTATCACTATGTATATAAAAATCAGATCTAGTTTTCATTAATTGATTTTCAATCGAGGATGTAAGTAATAAACTATGTTCCATTTGAAGTTCAACCCTTTGTTTGTAAAGCTCCTTACTAGGAGCAATTGAATATTTCTTATCAATCTCTTTAATTTTATCAACCAATAAAAGAGTTTCCGTCTTAGTACGTTTTCTCAAACCAACAGAATAAGAAATAATCTGTCCACGTATATACGCTTTAAAAGTGTCCCAAAGTGTTCCGCAGGAGATATCATCTGTAGAATTAGTTGAAAAGAAGAAGTCGATCTGCTACTTCATAACTTTTATAAAGTCCGAGTCTTGCAATAAGGTAGAGTCAAATCGCCATTGTCTGGCATTAGAAACTGTATCCGTAAATTTCATAGAAAGTAATAATGGAGCATGATCAGAGATAGCTATAATATCATAGTTACAACCGATTACCAATGGAATAAAACAAGAGTCTACAAAAAAATAATCAATTCTGGAATAAGAGTGATAAACATGTGAAATAAAAGAAAACTCTTTGTCATTGGGATGCCGAAATCTCCCAAACATCAAATTGTCATTGTCAGTCAAAAAAGAGTTAATACAAGTGGCCGACTTATTAGGTAAAGTCTGAATAGATAAAGATTTATCCATCAAAGGATTTAAACAACAATTAAAGTCACCACCCATTATTAACTTATATTCATTTAGATTGGGTAAAGAAGTAAATAAGGACTTAAAAGAGTCAGGACAATCCACATTTGGAGCATAAACATTAACCGAAGCAACCTTTTTATTACAAAGTAAACCCATAATTAACAAAAATCTACCATTCGGATCCGAAAAAATATCATGTTGAACAAATGGAATAGAGGAGTCAATAAAAATTGAAATTCCTTTTACTTTGGCGTTCGAATTTGCGTGATGCTGTTGACCCCGCCAAAATCTAAAAAAACGAAATTTGTCCTCCTTCCTCACATGGGTTTCTTGTACAAAAATGATATGAGCATTAAGCCTTTGGAATACTTTGAAAATCTTCTTTCATTTAATTGGATGATTTAAACCATTAGCATTCCAAGACACAAAATTAATGGTCTGAGCCATAATTCTAAAATCAACCCTTTGGTATAGAAAGGGTTAACCAACTTGTAAACTCATGCACCCGGAAGAGGAACAAAAGTAAAGAGAGGACCCGGAAGTGACGACAACACAGACATATTTGAAGTTCAAAAACAGCCCAAATGAAAAAACTAACACAAACTGATGCAAAAAAAATAGAATTAGAAAACAGACCATCCCCCCACCCCCCAAGAAAAAGAGAAAAAGCCAAAATATGACTTAAAAAAGGAAAGAATGAGACTAATTCTACCCCTATGTCAGCAAAAGAACATATATAAAGGATATATATTAAAAAAAAATCACCCCAACTTTAAAAATTAAAATCGCTATAATAGAAACCATATTTCTAAGTATAGTTAGTTGTAAAAAAATAAGAATATAGTCACTAAAAAAAACTTATAAATCGGGCTCTAGCCCAGTCAAAACAAAAAATATTTAAGCTATGATAAGCGATGCATTGTAGGAAGAAGACGAAAGAAAGAAAAAAATAACGCCATCTTAAGCAAAACCAAAAATCTTTTTTAAAAAACCACCATCTTAAGCAAAAAAAATTCACCTTCAAAGAGTTAAAAATATACCTTCGAAGGAACAAAGTTAATAGACAAGAAAGTAGTATAATGGTTAAAGTGTATAAGGCAAAACAATTGATATAACGAAAACACACTTTAACTTAAGTATAAAGTATAGGATGAACCTACACCAAGAACCAGAGGTTAATTCTGGTTTAAGAAATCGAGAACCATCTTACACGATCAGAATCGTTCATTTTTTAGAGAGTGGTGTCTATAGCAGTAGGGAAGTTCTTCTCCAGATAATTTCTCGCTTCTGAAGTTGAAAGAAAAATCTGGCGTGGAGCATTCGACGGAGAGATTCGAAGCTTCGTAGGGTATAGGAGCGCAGGTTTCAGATTTTTCTCATAACATTCAGCCATCAACGGTTTAAAAACAAGCCTTTTTTTTTAAAGGTCAGGACTAAAGTCTTCAACCAGACGGAAGCAGTAATCTTGGAATTTAACCATTCCTGCCCGACAAGCTGCACGTATAAGTTGTTCTTTGTCGTGTACATAATGGAACCGGGCAATTACAACCGAAGGTTTGTCTGTAGCACTCGGTGATCTACGCCGAATTCTATGTGCCCGATCCAATAAAGGAGGGTTATTCAGGAAAATCGTCGGAAACGCTTCTTTTAAAAGTTGAGCAAAATATTTCGAAGGGTCATCTTTTTCTATGCAGTCTGGAAGACCAAGTATACGTAGGTTCTGTCTTCTGGACCGATTCTCAAAATCGTCACTCTTGGCTTTAACGGCTTCCATCAGCTTTATGGTCGAAATTAAATCCTGTTGCAGTTTTTCAATAGTCAAATCTCGCTTCCGAGCATCATCTTGCAGAGTCGCGATAAGAGCTTGTTGCTGATTAATTACTAAATCCGTCTTAACCATGTACTCTTGAAAAGCCTTTATATCTTCTTTAAAAAATTGTTGTAGTTGATCAAATTTTTTGTCCAAAACCTCCATAAACAATTCATAAGTTAATTGAGTTTGTTGTGGCGGAGCCTGCTTCTTTCCGTTACCGTTCGGATTGCGTCCGGGTTCTCATCCCTTAGACCTGAGAGACATTTCTGTTTGCATATCTTCAAAAGTTCACAACAAACTCTTGGCAGTAAGTTAAAAAAAAATTAACAAAGTGACTTTCGGTATAGGTAAAAATAAGCTGAATAAGGGTGATCAAAGGTTAAAAAAAAAGTAAAGGTTATGGAGCGAATCCAAAACAGTACTCACTCCATGAGCGTCTCCCGCTGACCTCTGCACTCAGCTACTAACAGTAACTCAGAATGTACAGCACTTTAACAGGCTATTGATCAATCTGATGTTGAATCTATAAAAGCTGCCTAAGACACCCCTTCATCACTTTACATCAGTATATCCTTTAGTTCTACTTCTCCAGTACCCACTTACATTTGCAAGCCACTTGCAGATGTAGCTCCTACAGTATTTTGGCCTTCTTTCTTGTTTTTTGTATTCTTGCTAGATTGTGTGTAGTTCTGTTCACCACAGTATTATACCATAAGACGTAGGATCAGAATTAGTCCATCTGGCCCATCGAGTATGCTCTGCCGTTCAATCATGGCTGATCCTTTTCCTCAACCTCAGTTCCCGGCCTTCTCCCCCGTGTCCTTTGATGCCATGTCCAATCAAGAACCTATCGATCTCTGCCTTAAGTACACCCAATGACTTGGCCTCCACAGCTGCACATGGCAGCAAATTCCACAAATTCACAACCATTTGGCTAAAGAAATTTCTTTGCAACTCTGTTTTGAAAGGGCACTCCTCTATCCTGAGGGAGTGCACTCTTGTCCTAGACTCTCCCACCATGGGAAACATCTTTTCCACATCTACTGTGTCTGGGCCTTTCAGTATTTGAAAGGTTTCAGTGAGATCCCCCTCATCCTTCTTACAAACCCCATTTCCAGAAAAGTTGGGATATTTTCCAAAATGCAATAAAAACAAAAATCTGTGATATGTTAATTCACGTGAACCTTTATTTAACTGACAAAAGTACAAAGAAAAGATTTTCAATTGTTTTACTGACCAACTTAATTGTATTTTGTAAATATAAATTAAGTTTATATTAATTACTGGTGGGCACACACCAGTAAGGTTAAAAGGAACAAAAGAATTAATCAAATTGTGTGGGAAGTGGTTAGGCCAGACTTGTCTTAAAGAAACATTCTTAGATTTGGAAAAAGAAAAGTAGATTCTTAACTTTGAGCATTGTATCAGAATTTGGAATAGGAAGTGTTGGAGGCATGTTTATTGGACATCCTTGTTCCCTTCATTGTAATTGCAAATTTGGTATACAGGGATCTTGAACCTTCAACAATGTATTTCAGAACTGCAAAAACAATTTGTTGATTGTACACTGTGAATCCTTATTTAAGCGTTATTCTTCACATTCAGAGTCCGCAGATGAGAGTGTGTTGGCTGCCAGCCAGCTCAGGAGCCGGCTTCCTCAGTCCATGAAGATCATGCATGAGATCATGTACAAAGTGGAAGTGTTGTATGTGTTATGTGTACTGCTGATGGGAAGGCAGCGAAACCAGGTGAGTGAGAAAAGCAGAATTAATAAACAGTTAACCAAGCCCACTCAACAAGAAGATAATGAAGTCAAATGATGAGTGTTTTCCTGATCTTCAGTAAAATTATTATGGTTTTCACAGTAATGGATCATTTCATGCATTTTAGCATCCATAACTGAATGCAAGTCAGGTGGAAGTTCTTGTTTGTTTATTTATTAGTTGATGATGCTTGGGCAATTTTTAATCCCTCTTCACCCTTGGGTTCACTTGGTAAAATTACAGCTGAAGTGGCTTGCTTTAGTATTTGGGTTACAAGTTACTTAATAAAAAGCAGAAACTGAAAGCTTTGGACAACATAGACATGCTTACTGATTTTGAAAATCAGCTGAAGAATAATTTCTCTGGTTCTTTCAGGTTCACAAAATGTTGGCAGAATTTCGACTTATTCCTGGACTTAATAATCTGTTTGATAAACTAATATGGAGGAAACATTCTACTAATCATGTCCTGCATGGGCAAAACCAAACCTGTGACTGCAGCCCAGTGAGTATGCTTGCAGGAATTGAGGAAATAACAAGCCAGGTAGACAAAGGAGAGAGTCAGTGGATGGTGTTTACTTGGATTTTCAGAAGGCCTTTGATAAAGTGCCGCACTTGACACTGATAAACAAGATAAGATCCCATGGTATTACAGGAAAGATGTTAGCACGGATAGAAGACTGACTGACAAGCAGGAGGCAAAGGGTGAGAATAAAGGTTGGCTGCCATTGACCAGTGTTGTTCTGCAAAGGTTGGTGTTGGGACCAGTTTTTTTTTCCACATTGTATGTTAGTAATTTGGATGGTGGAAATGATGGCTTTGTGGCTACGAAGATAGGTAGAGGGGCAGGTAGTGTTGACGAAGCAGGATGCCTGCAGAAGGATTTAGATAGATTAGAAAGAAGTGGCAGATGTAATGTAGCGTAGAAAAGTGTATGGTCATACATTTTGGTTGAAGAAATAAAGGTGTAGACTATTTTCTAAATGGAGAGAAAATTTTAAAATTAGAGGTGCAAATGGACTTCGGAGTTGTACAGGATTCACTAAAAGTTAACTTGCAGGGTAACTTAAGGAAAGCAAGTTCAACGTTAAAATTCATTATGAAAGGTTTAGAATATAAAAGCAAGGATATTTGCTTTTCAATCGAAGCAAGAGGCTGAGAGTGAAAGACTGAAGCATCGCAGAGGGAAGCTTGTTTTTCTTTTCTTTAACTGATCGGGGAAAAGAGGCTAGACTGCGCAGGCGCGTGACATAGCGCGCCGAAGTTTAAAAGAAAGTCCGCTGTATACAGCGGCCATCATCATAGCAGCCATCGTTGGAGTGGACGGAGTTGGAGTGGGACGACTTTGGCTCAGTCAGGCTTTGGCAAGAAACAGGCAGAGGCGAGGGGAGGTTCCGGTGAGTTTCTGTTTTTCTTTTTTTTTGTTCAGGCTAGCGAATATGCCAGGCAGGATGTTGGAATGCTCCTCTTCCAGGATGTGGGAAGTCAGGGAGACCTCCAGTGTCCCTGACAACGATACCTGCAAGAAGTGCATCCAGCTGCAGCTCCTAACTGTTAGGGAACTGGAGCAGGAGCTGGATGACCTCCGGATCATTCAGGAGACTGAGCAGTTTATAAGTAGTAGATTCCGGGAGGTAGTTATACCTAAGGAACAGGGCACAGGTAATTGGGTTACCGTCAGGCGAGGGAAGGGGAAAGGGCAGGTAGTGCAGGGTTCCCCTGTGGCCATTCCCCTCCAAAACAGGTATACCGATTTGGATACTGTTGGGGGGATGGCTTACCTGGGACAAGTTGTGGCAGCCAGTTCTCTGGCATTGAGTCTGGTTCTGCAGTGCAGAAGGGAGGGAGGAAGAGGAGGAGAGCGGTAGTGATAGGGGACTCCATAGTCAGGGGTACAGACAGGAGATTCTGTGGTTGTGACAGAGACTCCCAGATGGTTTGTTGCCTCCCAAGTGGCAGGGTCAGGGATGTCTCTGATCGTGTGCACAGCATTCTGAAGTGGGAGGGTGATCAGCCAGATGTCGTGGTACACATCGGTACCAATGACATAGGTAGAAAGAGTCAGGAGGTCCTGAAGAGTGAGTACAGAGAGCTTGGTAGGAAGTTGAAAAACGGAACCTCAAGGGTAGTAATCTCCGGATTGCTGCCTGTGCCACGTGCCAGTAAGGGTAAGAGTAAGATGCTCTGGCAGATGAACACGTGGCTGAGAAACTGGTGTAGGGGGCAGGGTTTCAGTTTTCTAGATCATTGGGACCTCTTCTGGGGCAGGTGGGACCTGTACAAGAGAAATGGGTTACACCTGAACTACGAGGGGACCAATATACTTGCAGGGAGGTTTGCTAGTGTTATTGGGGAGGGTTTAAACTAGAATTGCAGGGGGATGGGAACCAGAGTGCCAGACTGGATAGTGGAACGGGGGTAAAAATAAATGATGTTAGTAGTTCATGCAAAGTCACAAATAGTAAGGTTGTGTGTGGTGGTAACAATCTTCTGAGATGAGTATATTTCATTGCAAGGAGTATTGTGGGAAAGGCAGACGAGCTGAGGGCCTGAATTGACACATGGAATTATGACATCACAGCCATTACTGAAATTTGGCTACAGGAGGGGCAGGACTGGCAGCTCAATGTTCCAGGGTTCCAATGTTTCAGGCATGATAGAGGCAGAAGGATGAATGGTGGGGGTTGGCTTTGCTAGTCAGAGAGAATATTACAGTGGTGCTTTGGCAGGACCACTGAGGCCATATGGGTGGAGCTGAGAAACAGGAAAGGTATGACCATATTAATGGGGTTGTATTATAGACCACCCAATAATCAGTGAGAATTGGAGGAGCAAATCTGCAGAGAGATAGCAGACAACTGCAGGAGACAAAAAGTTGAGATTGTAGGGGATTTTAATTTTCCGCACATTGTTTGGGACTCCCATACTGTTAAAGGTCTAGATGGGTTAGAGTTTGTGAAATGTGTTCAGGAAAGTTTTCTAAATCAATATATAGATGTACCAACTAGGAAGGATGCAATATTAGATCTGCTATTAGGAAATGAGTTAGGGCAGGTGACAGAAGTGTGTGTAGGGTAACACTTTGGTTCCAGTGATCATAACGTCATTAGTTTCAACTTGATCATGGAATAAAGATAGATCTGGTCCTCGGGTTGAAATTCTAAAAAGGCCAAATTTGAAGAAATGAGAGAGGATCTAAAAAGCATAGCTTCGGACAGGTTGTTCTCTGGCAAGGATGTGATTGGTAAGTGGGAGGCCTTCGAAGGAGAAATTTTGAGAGTGCAGAGTTTGTATATTCCGGTCAGGGTTAAAGGCAAAATGAATAAGAATAAGGAACCTTGGTTCTTGAGGGATATTGGAACTCTGATAAAGAAGAAGAGAGAGATGTATAACATGTATTGGCAACAGGGAAGAAATAAAATGCTTGAGGAGTATAAAAAGAGTAAGAAAATACTTATGTAATGAACCAAAAGAAATGGGAGCAATATTAAATGGGTTTTTTGCATCTGTATTTACTAAGGAAACTGGAATGAAGTCTGTGGAAACAAGGCAAACAAGTAGGGAGGTCATGGAACTTATACAGATTAAAGAGGAGGAGGTGCTTGATGTCTTGAGGCAAATCAGAGTAGATAAGCCCAGGACCTGACAGGGTATTCCCTCGGACCTTGAAGGAGACTAGTGTCGAAATTGCAGGGGCCCTGGCAGATATATTTAAAATGTCGATATCCACGTGTCAGGTGCCGGGGGATTGGAAGATAGCTCATGTAGTTCCGTTGTTTAAAAAAGGCTCAAAAAGTAAGCCAGGAAATTATAAGCCGGTAAGTTTGACATTGGTAGTAGGTAAATTATTGGAAGGAATACTAAGAGATAGGATCTACAAGTATTTGGATAGACAGGGACTTTTTAGAAAAAGTCAGCATGGCTTTGTGCGTGGTAGGTCATGTTTAACCAATCTGTTAGAGTTTTTCGAGGAAGTTACCAGGAAAGTGGATGAAGGGAAGGCAGTGGATGTTGTATACATGGGCTTCAGTAAGGCCTTTGACAAGGTCCCGCATGGGAGGTTAGTTAGGAAGATTCAGTCGCTAGGTATACATGAAGAGGTAGTAAATTGGATTAGACTTTGGCTCAGTGGAAGAAACCAGAGAGTGGGTGGAGGCCTGTGACTAGTGGTGTGCCACAGGGATCAGTGCTGGGTCCATTGTTATTTGTCATCTATATTAATGATCTGGATGATAATGTGGCAAATTGGATCAGCAAATTTGCTGATGATACAAAGATTGGAGGTGTCGTGGACAGTGAGGAAGGTTTTCAAAGCTTGCAGAGGGATTTGGACCAGTTGGAGGAATGGGCTGAAAAATGGCAGATGGAGTTTAATGCGGACAAGTGTGAGGTATTGCACTTCAGAAAGCCAAACCACAGTAGAACATATAAGGTAAATGGTAGGACACTGAGGAGTGCAGTAGAACAGAGGGATCTGGGAGTACAGATACAAAATTCCCTAAAAGTGGCATCACAGGTAGATAGGGTCGTAAAGAGAGATTTTGGTACATTGGCCTTTATAAATCAAAGTATTGAGTATAAGAGTTGGAATGTAATGGTAAGGTTGTATAAGACATTGGTGAGACCGAATTTGGAGTATTGTGTGCCATTTCGGTCACCTAATTACAGGAAGGATATTAATAAGGTTGAAAGAGTGCAGAGAAGGTTTACAAGGATGTTGCCGGGACTTGAGAAACTGAGTTACAGATAAAGGTTGAATAGGTTAGGTTTTTATTCCCTGGAGCGTAGGAGAATGAGGGGTAATTTGATAGAGGTGTATAAAATTATGATGAGTATAGATAGAGTGAATGCAAGCAGGCTTTTTCCACTGAGGCTAGGGGAGAAAAAAACCAGATGTCATGGGTTAAGGGGGAAGGGGAAAATGTTTAAAGGGAACATTAGAGGGGGCTTCTTCATGCAGAGAGTGGTGGGAGTGTGGAATGAGCTGCCAGATGAAGTGGTGAATATGGGTTCACTATTGACATTTAATAAAAACTTGGACAGGTATATCGATGAGAGGGGTTTGGAAGGATATGGCCCAGGTGCAGGTCAGTGGGATTAGGCAGAAAAATAGTTTGGCACAGCCAAGAAGGGCCAAAAGGCCTGTTTCTGTGCTGTAATGTTCTATGGTTCTGTATAATGAAAAAGCTTTATAAGGATTGGCATTGTGAGCAGTTTTTGACCCCTTATCTAAGAAAAGATGTGCTAGCATTGGGGAGGTTGACGAGAATGATTCTGAGAATGAAAGGGTTATAATATGAGGAGCATTTGATGACTCTGGGCCTGCACTCACTGTAGTTTAGAAGATTGAGATGGCACAGGAGTACATTCAACCAGAGACTCATTCCACCAAGATGTAACACTGAGCATCATAGGAAGTCATTCCTACTTGTGGCCATCAAACTTTACAACTCCTCTCTTGGAGTGTCAGACACCCTGAGCCAATAGGCTGGTCCTGGACTTATTTCCACTTGGCATGATTAACTTATTATTTAATTATTCATGGTTTTATATTGCTATATTTCTTCGCTATTCTTGGTTGGTGCGGCTGTAACAAAACCCAATTTCCCTCGGGATCGATAAAGTATGTCTTTCTGTCTGTCTCATTGAAACTTATCGAATATTGAAAGGTCTAGAATGGTGGATATGTAGAGGATGAGAGGGCACAGCCTTAAAATAGAGGGTCTCCCATTTAGAACAGGTGAGGAATTTCTTCAGCCAGAGGGTGGTGAATCTGTGGAATTCATTGCCGTAGACAGCTGTGGCCAAACCATTGAGTATACTTAAAGTGGAGATTGATAAGTTATTGATCAGTTAGGGCATCAAAGGTTGTGGGAAGAAGGCAGGAGAATGGGATAATAACTCAGGCAAGATGGAATGGCAGAGCAGACTCAATGGGTTGAATGGCCTAATTCTGTTCCTATGTTTTATGGTCTTAAGCAATTGATATGTAATAACTTGGAAACAGCCATTTTCTTTTCTTCTGATATAATATGCAATTTTCTTGATGGTCTAGTCAAAAATTTTTTGCTAGTCCAGTGTAGAACTGGACCACTTGTTGAACTGTTCTGTTACAGCACTTGTGCACTACTTGAATCTCCTCCCATCTTTACTCATCTAAATTTATCTGTGTGATCCTCTGTTTCCTTCTCCACAGTTACTTGTGCAGTTTCTTAAATGTTTCTTCACAATTAATTTCAACCACCCTCAGCTTCACATTCTTGGCACTGTGCTGACTTCTTGTGGCTATATTATTACGATAATTTCTAGTTAAGCTCTCTTCCATTAGGAAAAAGGCACCCCACCTATATTCATTGATACACATATCATGTTTTCATATTTCTTTACAGCATAGACCATTTAGCCCATTGCTTAACCTGAGTCTCCAGAATAATCTCTTCATTCCCACTCCCCCACACCTTTATACCCTCTTCATTCACGTGCCTGTTAGCAGTCACTTACATTAATGCTGGTTGAGAGTTGACAATTAACCAACAACCTGCACTTGACTCCCTGCCCATTTCATCTTGATGGCAAAGTTACAATATTATGTTCTTGTCTTTACAGTAATAATCAGTAATCTGAACCATGATTCCTGTATTTAATCTTGTTTATCTTCAAAGGTTACAATGGATAAAATGCAGCAGTGATTTTGGAAAAACTGAATAATACAAAGAGATGGGCTATTTAGGAATGAGATGAGGCAAAATTCACCTAGTGGTGAACTTTGATCATTTTCTACCTTGGAAGCTCAGTCTTTGAGTTTTCATTGATATCTGGATAAGAAAATTGAGGAATGAGGTAATGGCACTAAGGTAGACAGTTGTTTGTAATCTTATGAAAGTTCAGCTGGCCTCATTGTGCTTCTGTTTTCTGTGTTCTTATATTTGCCTTCTTTCACAGGAAATTTCCTTGAAAATCCAATTCCTAAGGTTGCTGCAGAGTTTCAGTGATCATCATGAGTGAGTATTAGAAAATAATTACAGTTTGGTGGCCCTTGTGATTATTTGGAGAATTCTCTTAAGGCAGCAGACTGGGAATCCATGCAGAAAGAAATGCAGAGACTGAAGCAAAAGTTAGAAAAGAGAAGTAAATCGTGGAGTACAGAAAAGTCAAATGCAAAGGACACAAAGGTTACCAGATTCTAAATTAGTGTACGGGTGCTTTATCTGAATGCCCAAAATATTCGAAACAAATTCAGTGAACTTGTGGCACAAATCGGTATGAAAGGCTATGATTTACAGGGCATTACAGAAATGTTGTTTCTGGGTGGGGATGATTTGGGTTTAAACATTCAAGTGTATCCGGTAATACGGAAGGATAGGAAGGCAAAGAGTGGTTGTAGACGGGTCATATTCTGCATGGAGGTCAGTGACCAGTGATGTGCCTCAGATCTGTTCTGGGACCCTTACTCTTTGTGATTTTTATAAATGACCTGGATGAGGAAGTGGAGGGATGGGTTAGTAAGTGTGCTGATGACACAGAGGTTGGGGGTGTTGTGGATAGTGTGGAGGGCTGTCAGAGGTTGCAGCAGGAAATCAATAGGATGTAAAACTGGACTGAGAAGTGGCAGATGGAGTTCAACCCAGATAAATGTGAGGTGGTTCATTTTGGTAGGTCAAATATGATAGTAGAATATAGTATTAATGGTAAGACTCTTGGCAGTGTGGAGAATCAGAAGGATCTTGGGGTCCGAGTCCAAAGGATGCTCAAAGCTGCTGTGCAGATTGACTGTGTAGTTAAGAAGGTGTACGGTGTATTGGCCTTCATCAACTGTGGGATTGAGTTTAAGAGCTGAAAGGTAATGTTACAGCATATAGGCCCCTGTTCAGGCCCCACTTGGAGTACTGTGCTCAGTTTTGATCACCTCACTACAGGAAGGATGTGGAAACTATAGAAAGGGTGCAGAGGAGATTTACAAGGATGTTGCCTGGATTGGGGAGAATGCCTTATAAGAATAGGTTGAGTGAACTCAGTCTTTTTTCCTTGGAGCAGTGGAGGATGAGAGGTGTATAAAATGATGAGAGGCATTGATCATGTGGATAGTCAGAGGCTTTTTCCCAGGGATGAAATGGCTATCACGAGAGGGCACAGTTTTAAGGTGCTTGGAAGTAGGTACAGAGGAGATGTCAGGTAAGTTTTTTTTACTCAGAGTGTGGTGAGTGTGTGGAATGGGCTGCCACCAACAGTGGTGGAGGTGGATATGATAGGGTCTTTTGAGAGACCTTTAGATAGGTACATGGAGCTTAGAAAAATAGTGGGCTAGAGGGTAACCTTAGGTAATTTCTAATTGCATGTTCGGCACAGCATTGTGTGCCAAAGGGCCTGTATTGTGCTGTAGGTTTTCTATGTTTCTATAAAGGTGAGGGAGGTTGGGTAGCTAACACTCCTAAGTATGAGATCAGGGTGATACTGAGAGGAAATATTAAGAACTAAGCAGCAGAATGTTGAGTATCTAGAAGTAGCACGGGGGAAAATATCACTGGTAGAAGTTGCCAGTAGTGCACCAAATCATAAGATTATATTGGCACAGGCAATAAGCTTAAAAATATCTGATGCATGTAAGAATGGAATGATAGCTGTCGTGAGAAACTTCAGCTGACAACATGCAAGTTGACTGCAGCAGTCTTGAGGAGGACATTCCTTGAATGTTTTCTTGAACAGCATGTTAGTGAACCTACAAGAGAAAATGCTATCTTAGATCTGGTCCTGTGCAATGAGACAGGTAAAATTAACATCTTATAGTTAGGGATCCTCTCAGAAAGAGTTTTCATACCAATGGAGTATGCAATAGATTAAAGCCAGTGTATTATGCCTAGACAAAAGCGACTACAGTGGGATGAGGGAGGAGCTGGCGAGCGTAGACTGATAACACAGATCATGTGGTGCGATAGATAAGAAACAGTAGAAAGCTTTCAAAGTGATTTTTCATGGTGCTCAACAGAAGTGCATTCCAGTTAAAAGCAAGGACAGTAAGTGTGGAAAGAACAACCTTTGGATAATGAAGGAAATAAAAGAAGGTATCAAACTAGAACAGAGGCAGAGTAGTTATCATGAGGCTTTAGCTCTTCAAGGCTGCAGCAAGGAGAGGCTTCAGTCAGAGAAAAAAAAGCTGGTTACTGAAAACCTACAGCACAATACAGGCCCTTCAGCCCACAATGCTGTGCCGAACATGCACTTACTTTTGAAATTACCTGAAGTTACCCATAACCCTCTATCTTTCCAAGCTCCATGTACCTATCCAGGAGTCTCTTAAAAAACCCTATCATATCTGTTTCCACCACCGTCACTGGCAGCCCATTCCATGCACTCACTATTCTCTGCGTAAAATAAGCTTACCTCTGACATCCACCCTGTACCTACTTCCAAGCACCTTAAAACTGTGCCCTCTTGTATTAGCCATTTCAGCCCTGGGAAAATGCCTCTGACTATTCACATGATCAATGCCTCTCATCCTCTGTCGCTCCAAGGAGAAAAGGCCAAGTTCATTCAAGCTACTCACGTGAGGCATTCTCCCCAATCCGGGCAACATCCTTGTAAATCTCCTCTGCACCCTTTCTATGGTTTCCACATCCTTCCTGTAGTGAGGTGACTAGAACAGAGCACAATACTCCAAGTGGGGTCTGACCAGGGTCCTGACATCAGTAACATTACCTCTCAGCTCTTGAACTCAGTCCCTCAATTGATGAAAGCCATTGCACTGTATGCCTTCATAATGTTAAGAGCAAGAGGATAAGATGTGAGAGAATAGTACCAATCAGGTGTGACAGTGGAAAAGTGTATATGGGACCAGAGGAGATGATAGAGGTACTTAATGAGTACTTTGCTTCAGTATTCACTATGGAAAAGGATCTTGGTGATTGTAGTGATGACTTGCAGCAGACTGAAAAGCTTGAGCATGTAGATATTAAGAAAGAGGATGTGCTGGAGCTTTTGGAAAGCATCAGGTTAGATAATTCACTCGGGCCAGTTGAGATGTACCCCAGGCTACTGTGGGAGGCGAGGGTGGAAATTGCTGAGCCTCCGACGATGATCTTTGCATCATCAATGGGGATGAGGGAGGTTCCGAAGGATTGGAGGGATAGCCAAGGAAATTATAGATCAGTGAGTCTTACTTCACTGGCTGGTAAGTTGATGCGGAAGATCCTGAGAGGCAGGATTTACGAACATTTGGAGAGGCATAATATGATTAGGAATAGTCAGCATGGCCTTGTAAATGGCACATTGTGCCTTACGAGCCTGATTGAATTTTTTCAGGATATGACTATACACACTAAAGGTAGAGCAGTAGATGTAATGTGTATGGATTTCAGCAATATGGATTAGGTACCCCATGGAAGGCTTATTGATAAAATAGAAGGCAAGGGATCCAAGGGGACATTGCTTTGTGGGTCCAGAACTGGCTTGCCCACAGAAGGCAAAGAATGGTTGTAGACAGGTCATATTCTGCATGGAGGTTGGTGACCAGAGGTCTGCCTCAGGGATCTGTTCTGGTGTCCCTGCTTTTTGTGATTTTTATAAATGACCTGGATGGATGGATTAGTAAATTTGCTGATGACACAAAGGTTGAAGGTGTTGTGGATAGTGTGGAGGGCTGTCAGAGGTTATAGCAGGCCATCAATAAGATGCAAAACTGGACTAAGAAGTGGCAGATGGAGTTCAACACAGATAAGTGTGAGGTGGTTCATTTTGGTAGGTCAGATATGATGGCAGAATATAGGATTAATGGTAAGACTCTTGGCAGTGTGAAGGATCAGAGGGATCTTGGGGTCCGAGTCCGGAGGACACTCAAAGCTGCTGCGCAGGTTGACCATATGGTTAATAAGGCATACGGTGCTTTAGCCTTCATCAATCATGGGATTGAGCTTAGGAACTGAGAGGTAATGTTGCAGCTATATAGGACCCAGGTCAGACCCCACTTGGAGTACTGTGCTCAGTTCTGGTCACCTTACTATAGGAAGAATGTGGAAACCATAGAAAGAGTGCAGAGGAGATTTACAAGGATGTTGCCTGGATTGGGGAACATGCCTTATGAGAACAGGTTGAGTGAACTCAGCCTTTTCTCCTTGGAGCGGCGGAGGATGAGAGGTGGCCTGGTAGAGGTGTATAAGATGATGAGGGGCATTGATCATGTGGCTGGTCAGAGGCTTTTTCCCTGGGCTAAATGGCTAGCACGAGAGAGCACAGTTTTAAGGTGCTTGAAAGTAGGTACAGAGATGTCAGGGATAAGTTGTTTACACAGAGAGTGGTGAGTGTGTGGAATGGGCTTCCAGTTATAGTGGTGGAGGCGGATATGATAGGGTCTTTTAAGAGACTGCTGGACAGATACATGGAACTCAGAAAAATAGAGGGCTACGGGTAACCCTAGGTAATTTCTAAGGTAAGGACATGTTCGGCACAGTTTTGTGGACTAAAGGACCTGTATTGTGCTGTAGATTTTCTGTGTTTCTAACCACTAGATTCTGGAATGGTTCTGGAAAACAAGAAAATTGCAAATGTCACTGCACTCTTCAGGAAGGGAGAGTAGCAGAAGAAAGTAAACTCTAGGTCACACACACAAAATGCTGGTGGAACGCAACAGGCCAGGCAGCATTATAGGGAGAAGCAATGTCGACGTTTTGTGCCGAGATCCTTCGTCAGGACTAACCGAAAGGAAAGATAGTAAGAGATTTGAAAGTAGGAGGAGGAGGGGAAAAGCAAAATGATAGAAGACCAGAGGGGGTGGGGTGAAGCTGAGAGCCAGAAAGGTGATTGGCAAAAGGGATACAGAGCTAGAGAAGGGAAGATCATTGGATGGGAGGCCTAGGGAGAAAGAAAAGGGGAGGGGAGCACCAGAGGGAGATGGAGAACAGGCAGAGAGAGAAAGAAAAAAAAGGGAGGGGGGATAAAACTAAATCTATCAGGGATGGGGTAAGAAGGGGAGGAGGGGCATTAACAGAAGTTAGAGAAGTCAGTGTTCATGCCATCAGGTTGGAGGCTACCCAGCTGGTATATAAGGTGTTGTTCCTCCAACCTGAGTGTGTCTTCATCTTGACAGTAGAGGAGGCCATGGATAGACATATCAGAATAGGAATGGGACGTGGAATTAAAATGTGTGGCCACTGGGAGATCCTGCTTTCTCTGGCGGACAGAGCGTAGGTGTTCAGCAAAACGGTCTCCCAGTCTGTGTCGGGTCTCACCAATATATAAAAGGCCACACCAAGAGCACCGGATGCAGTATACCACACCAGCCGACTCACAGGTGAAGTGTCGCCTCACCTGGAAGGACTGTCTGGGGCCCTGAATGGTGGTGAGGGAGGAAGTGTAAGAGTAGGTGTAGCACTTGTTCCGCTTGCAAGAATAAGTGCCAGGAGGGAGATCGGTGGGAAGGGATGGAGGGGGATGAATGGACAAGGGAGTCACATAGGGAGCGATCCCTGCGGAAAGCAGAGAGGGGGAGGGAAAGATGTGCTTGGTAGTGGGATCCCGTTGGAGGTGGCGGAAGTTACGGAGAATTATACGTTGGATCCGGAGGCTGGTGGGGTGGTAAGTGAGGATAAGGGGGACCCTATCCCGAGTGGGGTGAGGGCAGATGTGTGGGAAATGGGAGAAATGCATTTGAGAGCAGAGTTGATGGTGGAAGAAGGGAAGCCCCTTCGTTTAAAAAAGGAAGACATCTCCTTCGTCCAGGAATGAAAAGCCTCATCCTGAGAGCAGATGCGGCGGAGACAGAGGAATTGTGAGAAGGGGATAGCATTTTTGCAAGAGACAGGGTGGGAAGAGGAATAGTCCAGGTAGCTGTGAGAGTCTGTAGGCTTATAGTAGATATCAGTAGATAGGCCGTCTCCAGAGGTGGAGACAGAAAGATCAAGAAAGGGGAGAGAGGTGTCAGAAATAGACCAGGTAAATTTGAGGGCAGGGTGAAAGTTAGAGGCAAAGTTAATGAAGTTAACGAGCTCAGCATGCGTGCAGGAGGCAGCGCCAATGCAGTCGTCGATGTAGTGAAGGAAAAGAGGGAGACGGATACCTGTATAGGCTTGGAGCATGGACTGTTCCACAAAGTCAACCTAAAGGCAGGCATAACTGGGACCTATGCAGGTGCCCATGGCTACACCTTTGGTTTGGAGGAACTGGGAGGAGCCAAAGGAAAAATTATTGAGAGTAAGAACTAATTCCGCTAGACAGAGGAGAGTGGTGGTAGAGGGGAATTGGTTAGGTCTGGAATCCAAAAAGAAGCGGAGAGCTTTGAGACCTTCCTGGTGGGGGACGGAGATATATAGGGACTGGACGTCCATGGTGAAAATAAGGCGGTGGGGGCCAGGGAACTTAAAATCATTGAAAAAATTCAAAGCGTGAAAAATGTCACGAACATAGGTGGGAAGGGATTGAATAAGGGGGCATAAAACAGTGTCAAGGTATGCAGAAATGAGTTCAGTGGGGCAGGAGCAAGCTGAGACAATGGGTCTACCGGGACAGGCAGGTTTGTGGATCTTAGGTAGGAGGTAGAAACGGGAAGTGCGGGGTGTGGGAACTATGAGGTTGGTGGCAGTGGATGGGAGATCCCCAGAGCTGATAAGGTTGGTGATGGTATAGGAGACAGTGGCCTGGTGCTCCTTAGTGGGGTCATGATCAAGGGGTAAATAAGAGGAAGTATCAGAGAGTTGTCTCTGTGCCTCGGCCAGGTAGAGGTCAGTATACCAGACAACAACAGCTCCCCCCTTATCAGCGGGTTTTATAGTAAGGTTGGGATTGGTGCGGAGGGAGCGGAGAGCAGATCGTTCGGAAGGAGAGAGGTTGGATTTGGAACACAGTGTGGTGATGTCGAGACGGTTGATGTCCCATCGGCAATTAGTAATAAAGAGATCCAGAGCAGGCAGAAGACCGGAGTGGGGTGTCCATGAAGAGGAGGAGGGTTGAAGACGGGAGAAGGGGTCATTGGTGGGGATAGGACAGTCCTTGTCAAAGAAGTGGCAAACTCTAGGCCTGTTAGTCTGACATCAGTGGTTGGGAAGATGTTAGAATCAATTATTAAGGATGAGGTCACAGGGTACTTGAAATAAAGGGACCCATTTCTGTCTGGCTGACAGCGACTAGTGGTGTTCAACAAGGGTTTGTATAGGGACTGATTCTTTTTACGTTGTGTGTCAATGATTTGGATGATGCTTTTGTTGCAAAGTTTTCAGACAAAATGAAGTTAGGTGGAATGGCAGATAGCTTTGAAGAAGTAGGAGAATACAGAAGCACTAAGACAGATGAGGGGAATGGACAAAGGAATGGCAAATGGAATACAGTGTCGGGAAGTGTTTGGTTATATATTTTGATAGAAGAAACGAAACGGTTGACTATTTAAAAATGGAGAGAAAATGAAAAAAAATTGAGGTGCAAGGGTACTTAGGAGGCCTTGTGCAGGATGCCTGGAATGTTAATTTGCAAGTTGAGTCTGTAGTGAGGAAGGCAACTGCAATGTTGGCATTCATTTCAAACGGACTAGAATAAAAACTATTGAGACTTTATAAATCACCGGTGAGGCCTCACTTGGAATATTGTGAGCAGTTTTAGGCCCTTAGAAAAGATGTGCTGAATCTGGAGAGGGTTCAAATTATGTTCATGAAAATTCCAGAACTGAACAGCTCATCATACGAAGAGCATTTGATAACTCTGTGCCTATATTCACTGAAATTCAAAAGAATGAGTGATAACTTCATTAAAATGTATTGGATGTTGAAAGGCCTTGATGGAGTGGATATGGAAAGGTTGTTTCCTGTGGTGGGAGAGTCTAAGACCAGAGGACACAGCCTCAGAATAGAAGAGCGTCCTTTTAGAACAGAGATCAGGAGAAGTTTCTTTAGCCAAAGAGTGGTGGAATCTGTAGAATTCATAGAAACATAGAAAACCTACAGCACAATACAGGCCCTTCAGCCCACAAAGTTGTGCTGAACATGTCCCTACCTTAGAAGTTACTAGACTTCCCCATAGCCCTCTATTTTTCTAAGCTCCATGTACCTGTCCAAAAGTCTTTTAAAAGACCCTATCATATCTGCCTCCACCACCGTTGCCAGCAGGCCATTCCATGCACTCACTACTCTCTGAGTAAAAAAACTTAACCCCTGACAATACCTCTGTACCTACTCCCCAGCACCTTAAACCTGTGTCCTCTTGTAGCAACCATTTCAGCCCTGGAAAAAAAGCCTTTGTCAATCCACATGATCAATGCCTCTCATCATCTTGTACACCTTTATCAGGTCACCCTTCATCCTCCTTCGCTCCAAGGAGAAAAGGCCGAGTTCAACCTGTTTTCAAAAGGCATGCACCCCAATCCAGGCAACATTCTTGTAAATCTCCTCTGCACCCTTTCTATGGCTTCCACATCCTTCCTGTAGTGAAGTGACCAGAACTGAACACAGTACTCCAAGTGGGGTCTGACCAGGGTCCTATATAGCTGCAACATTACCTATTGGCTCCTAAATTCAATTCCACGATTAATGAAGGCCAATACACCATATGTCTTTTTAACCACAGTGTCAACCTGCGCAGCTGCTTTAAGCTTCCTATGGACTCGGACCCCAAGATCCCTCTGATCCTCCACACTGCCAAGAGTCTTACCATTAATACTATATTCTGCCATCATATCATTCTACCAAAAAGAACCACTTCACACTTATCTGGGTTGAACTCCATCTGCCACTTCTCAGCCCAGTTTTGCATCCTATCAATGTCCTGCTGTAACCTTTGACAGCCCTCCACACTATCCACAACACCTTCAACCTTTGTGTCATCAGCAAACTTACTAACCCATCCCTCCACTTTCTTATCCAGATCATTTATGAAAATAGCAAAGAGTAAGTGTCCCAGAATAGATCCCTGAGGCACACCACTGGTCACCGACCTTTATATAGAATATGACCCATCTACAACCACTCTTTCCTTTTGTGGGCAAGCCAATTCTGGATCCACCAAGCAATGTACCCTTGGATCCCATACCTCCTTACTTTCTCAATAAGCTTTGCATGGGGTACTTTATCAAATGCCTTGCTGAAATCAATATACACTACATTTACTGCTCTTTCTTTGTCAAAGTGTTTAGTCACATCCTCAAAAAATTAATTCAGGCTCGTAAGGAATGACCTGCCCTTGACAAGGCCATGCTGACTATTCCTAATCAAAATATACCTCTCCAAATGTTTATAATTCCTGACTCTCAGGATCTTCTCCATCAACCTACCAACCACTGAAGTAAGACTCACTGGTCTATAATTTTCAATGCTATCTCTTCTTCCTTTCTTGAATGGAACAGCATCCGCAACCCTCCAATCCTCCGGAACCTCTACCGTCCCCATTGATGATTTGAAGATCATCGCCAGAGGCTCAGCAATCGCCTCCCTTACCTTCCACAGTAGCCTGATGTACATCTCATCTGGTCCCAGCAACTTATCGAACTTGGTGCTTTCCAAAAGCTCCAGCACATCTTCTTTCTTAATATCTACATGCTCAAGCTTTTCAGTCTGCTGCGTCTGCACTATAATCACCAAGATTCTTTTATAAGGTTTTCATTAAGTACCTCTGCTATACACACTTTCCCACTTATCCTACAGACAGTGAGGTATATTTAAGGCAGTGATTGATAAATTCTCGATTAGTCAGGGCATGAAGGGAGAAGGCAGAGGATTGGGGCTGAGAGAAAGATTGGATCAGCCATGATGAAATGGTACAACAATGGTGCAAAGAGCCAAATGACCTAATTCTGTTCCTATATCATATGATCTAGAAGTTCATGCATACGGAGTCGCCAAGGGTAAGTGGGAAACCTAGTAGCTAGTTATTTGAAGAAAAGATTTTCCCACTGTCACCACATAATAACCTATGAAAAGGGGAGCAGGTGTAGTTGACTTGGTCCCTTGAGTTTGCCATTCAATGTGATCATGGCTTTTCTGCTCCAGGACTCTCGTTCTCTTTATGCCAACTACTGGGCCATCAATTCAGAACTTTCTAAAGTTATTTACTACTTTTTTAAGTACCTCCTGCGATTTACCTTCCACAACACTCTGGGTTAAAGAATCCCAGAGCTGCTTCACCCTCTGGAAGAGGTTTTTCCTACATTCTTCAATTTTAAATGACCACCTCTTCATCTTTTAACTGTGTGCACTTGTTCAGGATTCTTTAAATAATGGATACAACTCGACAACTTGTGTTCATTTAAGGTCTCTTGTGTTGAATAAGATCAACCCCTCTCCCACCCCACCCAACTCCAAAGAATGTAGGTATTTTTTCCTAGCTGCTTGTGAGAGTACAGTATCATAAAGTATCCGAGTGAATCTCATTTTTGAACTGCCTCCAATGGTAGTGGACCAGAATCCTGAACAGTACTTCAGGATTTGGCCTCAGATATTACTCTATTTTATTAGCTCCCTCTATCCTTTTCAGTCTCGGGCAACCGTGTGGCATCCGTTAGTCTCGTGAGACCTTGGATCTGTGCCATCTCTAGGGCGCAGGCCTGGGCAGGGTTGTATGGAAGACCAGCAGTTGCCCATGCAGTGAGTCTCCCCTCTGCACGACACTGATGATGTCCAAGGGAAGGGCAAGGGCTGATAACAGCTTAGCACCAGTGTCATCGCAGGAGTTGCCAGAACGAGGTTGAAGGCAACGTCGGTTTGCCTTAGGGACTCCAGCTCCAATTTGTCCTCAGGGTTTACTCCCAAAGCCTTTCCCATGAGTGGGTATGGCTGCAAGGCAGCGGAGGTTTGAAATCAGAGTTTTCCCTCTCTTAGATGGACTGCCTTCCCAGGCTGACGATCTCCATCTACCCGAAGCACTGGTTTTAAGGTGCCAGGACCCACCTTCGCCCCTTCTCCTGTCAGTAGAAACACTTCCACCGGGCTTAGAGGCTAAGCCACACGAGAAGACCAGGAGTTGGTCGTCAGAGGCTATTTGAGGTGCATGCCGTAAGGAGCACTTTTAGGTAGTGGGAGCTTGTCCCCACTACCACTCCTCGGCTTGACTACCTTGGAACCATACTGGGGCAACCATACTGTTAATTTCAGCAATTTCTTATTCTATGCCATGTCTTCAAATTAAAGTGTGTTTTTGAGGTGAAAATAGTGTAGGGTAAAAATGCCCAGTTCTTGTCTCTCAGACTTTTCTGGGGTTTTGCATCAAATCATCTACCATTATTTGTCACATTCTGCAATAGAATAGGCAGTAAAAATATGCAAGGTTTGAATGGCTGAGGTTTCTCAATAATGATCAGTGTTCTTGGATTTTCAGGAATAAGTACCTTTTATTGAACAGTCAGGAACTGAATGAACTAAGTGTAATCTCACTCAAAGCCAATATACCAGAGGTGGAAGCAGTTGTTAACACTGACAGGTAAGCAGATATTAATTTGTTGTGTATGGGATTATGAACATTGATTATTAAAGTACTTAAAATAATCAAGTTACTTGTATAGATGTATCGTGGAGAATATGTTGACTGGCTGCATCACAGCCTGATAAGAAAATACCAATGCCATTGAATGAAAAATCCTACAAAATGAAGTCTATACAGCCCAGTCCATTGAGGGTAAAGCCCTCCCAACCATTGAGCACATCAACATGAAACATTGTCATAGCAAAGTAGTCATGCACCATCAGGGACCCCCACTGCCCTCTATTCTCGCTGCTGGCCTCAGGAAGAAGGTACAGGAGCCTCAGGATTCTCACCACCAGGTTCAGGAACAGTTACCACCCCTCAACCATCAGGCTCTTGAACCAAAGGGGATAACTCACACACCTTCATTTGCCTCATCATTGAAATGTTACCACAACCAATGGACTCATTTTTGAGTACTCTTCATCTCATTTTCTCAATATTTATTGCTTATTTATTTCTTATTATTTCTTCTTCCTTTGCACAGTTTGTTGTCTTTAGCACTCTGGTTGAATGCCCAAGCTGGGCGGTCTTTCATTGATTCTGTCATGGTTATTCTATAGATTTACTGCATTTGTCTGCAAGACAGTGGATCTCAGGGTTGTATATGATGACATATATGTACCTTGATAATAAATTTACTTTGAACTTTGGTAGATTGTTTCCCACCTTTCGATATGAAACCATGAGTCTGAATCTGGGAATAATGTGCTTTCACACTGAAAGCCAATTAATTTTAAAATTGATTAAAAATTCAATAATATTCCCATTATCAATGATAATGTGGCCAATCATGTCTATCAAAAACAAGACTGAAGCATTTACAATAATGTACATTTGATGTTCTAGAAATGTCAAATAGATGATCTTTTTCAGCATCCTGAAATTCCCACTACCACCTGGGACTTTGTTTCAAAGGAACATTTAATATCAGAGAAATGTATACGATATTCATCCTGAAATACTTTTTCTTTACAATCATCCATGAAAACAGAGGAGTGCCCCAAAGAATGAATGACAGTTAAATGTTAGAACTCTAAAGCCCCCCCCCCTCCTACGCATAATTAGCAGCAAAGCAATGATCCCCCTTCCCCCACCAGCAAAAAAAGCATTGGCACCCACCATGGAGCACTCAACCATGCAGCAAAGCATTAATTAAGATACAGACTTGCAGTACCCCAAAGACTACTCATTCATCTGGTAATTCAACATACCACAGGCTCTTTCTCCCTAATAAGGGAAAAAGAGGTGTCACCGTTTCACAGCAAGAGGGGAGACATAACAAACAGCTCACTGATTTACGATGTTAAAAGTCCGTTGCATCGCTTTTTCCAAGCTTCATGCCCAAAGAACTCCGGTCTTTGGGCACACAGCCAGAGATCTTCCGTCTCCCATGACACACCAGACTCCTGCAGGGGTACCAACCTCGAGTCCACCCATCTCCAAAGCCACAACATCCCAAAACTCTGAAGGCAATCTAATCTTCTAGGTTGTGTCCGTGACATATTGAACAATGGCCAGTTGTGAGATCCCGAGACCAGGTCCCATTCTTGCAAAGAACCCAAGTCAGTGTGTAACTCCAGGTCAGGGTCTTCAAAAGAACCCTGAAAGGAAACAGTAGAGAGATTAAAGATAGAAATAGAGCTATTTCCGAAGATGAAAGCAAAGGAGGTCTGTATCTCGCTATTCCCTGCCTCTCCAGATGTTTGTCTAATTGTTCCCAGAACATTGCTGTGTTCCTATCAGATCCCGTGACAGTGTGTTTCAGGCTTCTACCACTCTGCTTTAAAAAAAGTACTTCCTAAATCTTCTTTTTAAGCTTCCCCCTGTCACCTTAAACCTATGGCACATAGGATTTGACATTCCACAACTTCCCTCCTCCACACCCCCCAGGAAAATGATTAACTGTCTACTCTATTTGTGTCTCATAATTTTGTATTCTTTTATCAGTCCAGCCTCTCCTTGTAGTTCATACACACATTCCAGGCAATGTCCTGGGAGACCTCTTCTCTACCCTCTCCAAAGCCTCCACAGGCTTCCTATAATGCAGTGACCATGTACTGCACAAGTACTCCAAATCAGTCCCAACCAAAGCTTTGTACAGCTGCAATTTTATTTGGACTCTGCCCTGACTGATGAGGTAAGCATACCAAATAGTTTTTCTTTCAACCACATTGATGCCATGGCCAAGAAAGCTCAGCAAAGCCTCTGCTTTATTTGGAGGTTAAAGAAATTTGGCAGCTTGGTATGCCAATTGTTCTGTCCATGGTTGCAAGAAGCAGCAGAGAGTGGTGGACCGAAGCTTGATACATCAGTGTCCCTTCCCTAGATTTGTGTACATTTCTCACTAATCAAAGAACAAAACCTTGAAAGCTCATAACACTAGACACAATGGACAGCTTCTATCCTGCTGTTATAAGGCTATTCAACGGTTCCCTAGTACTATAAGGTGGTCTCATGACCTCACAACATAACTTACTATAACCTTGTTCCTCTGCACTACACTTTCTCTGTGGCCGTTACACTTTATTCTGCACTGCTATGTTTTTTTTTATCTTATATTATCTCAAATACACTATTGTGATGAATTGATGTGTATGAATGAGATGCAAGAGAAGTTTTTCATTTACCTCAATAAATCTAACAATAATAAATCAATTTACAGCCTTATCCATGTCTTGCTATTTTCTTGCAATGCACAGTCCCTCTGTCCACCGTTTTCCTAAGGGTTCTGTCATTTACTGTATGCTTTCCTCTAGAATTTGACTTCTCAAAATGCAACACCTCACACCTGCAGATTAAACTTTATTTCTCGGCCCAGATTTTTATCTGATTTATAGTCTGTTGTATCCTTGGCCAGCCTTTTTGCTATCTACAACTCTGCCTCAGACCACCTACGTTTTTGTTCCTGTGTGGAAGTATGCAATAATATAACCTCTGGTCCTTAATTTACTGTCAGTTAGATATAAGGGAAAACAATTCTTAAGCCTTTATGATTATTTTCTTTAAAATCTTAAGTTTTACTTGAGTAAACTATTTACAAAAATATAAATTAATGAACATTAGAAAATTAACCTTTCATTGTTTTTCTAGAAGTCTAATCTGTGATGGAAAGAAAGGACTTCTAACGAGGTTATTACAGGTTATGAAAAAAGAACCTGTTGAGTCCTCCTTCAGGTGAGTTTCCTCCACAATTCAGCAGAATTGGCCACAAAGTGCACTCTATCTCCTCTGTTAATAAACAAAACTCCAGTAGGAAAGACCAGCTGTACCAGCTACATTTTATTTCCCTCATTTTTTTTCTTTGGGAGCCCTGTTATGAATATTAATTCTGCTTTCCCTTCTATGAAATATAATGTGATCTATGCTGGGTTTGCTGTTTATTGTCTCTACTTTGTCTTTTTAGTGACAGAAAGGACCGTGCAAGTTAGCTTTCAGTTCAAGGGAACTGTTCCTGACTCCTTTGAGCTTTGGTGGGATGGGGAACATTGTTGAGGAGAACATCATGGAATTTTTGTTATCTCTATAATTCCATTTGGATATCCATCCCTTGGAGCTCAGTGAATTTTAAGCTTTTTAATCTTGTTATTATTTTAACTTGGAATTGAGCACCCTCATCAGGGACGTAAACAGTGGTCTCAGACTGAAGCAAAATGAGAAAGTAAAAAAAAAGTAAATCCTTGAATTTAATGTTGTTTGAAATATTAACACATGATGAAATAATTGCCAAATCTGCTAGATGTGTAATTAAGAACAGATTTGCGTAAATGGGAAGTAGCAGTGTTCTCTTTTTTTGTTGTAGAAAATGCATTTATATTGAAAGAACTTGCTTATTTCATCCATAATAGTGCAGAACATAGAACCATTGGCTTAATTGCCATCTTGTTAGTGTATTATAGCTGGCGGAACAGTGTTGTGTAGATGTACTGTACATGGATTACAAGCCAGCCTCTTGTTCTACAATTAAATATTAATGCACATTCTCTAAACAAAAATAGCTGATGGTGCCAGGTGCTATATGAATATATTTAATGAATAATTAGAAATTGGGATGACAGCCAACTATCATGCAAACCTCATGAATGATACTTTCTTACTCTCCTTCCCGGTAGGTTCTGGCAGGCAAGAGCAGTTGAGAGCTTTCTGCGAGGAGTGACTTCTTATGCAGATCAGATGTTCCTTTTGAAACGTGGTCTGCTGGAGGTAATTGCAAACCTATTTTGTAAATGATCAAACTAGCTATCCTTCTGGGCAGGGAGTTCCTATAAACTTCATTTTTATTAATAAATGTGACTTTTAAAAAATTCTACATGTAGCCCAGTGCAGTCCAGGAAGGAGCATTTAGCCCATGATCACAGTTCCCTCCAAGCTACACATGTGCACAACTGTGCCATAACTGAAATTTTCTCACACAGTCTTCAGGCCTGTAAATTTTCCTGTTTAGAAGCCCAGCTGTAAAAGAAAATAGAGGGAACATTGCACGATATCTGTGACAACCATGATGCCACTTAAAGCTAGTTCTATCTGCCTGCACATCATCCATATCTCTGTATCACCCACCTTCTCATGTGTCTAAGTACCTCATAAAAATTGCTATTATAGAACATTATAGCACAGTACAGGCCCTTCAGGCCACAATGTTGTTGCCCACCTTTTATCCTACTCCAAAATCAATCTAGCCTTTCCCTCCTACGTAGCTGTTCACTATTTTTCTCTTAAGAATTTCTTAAATGACCCTAATGTATCTGCCTCTATCACGCACCCACCACACTATTTTTTAAAAAAAAAACTTGTCTTTGACAGCCCCACTATACTTTTCCTCTAATCAATCTTAAAATTGTGCCTCTTTGTAAAAGCCTTGGAAAAAGTCTCTTGCTATCCACTTGAACTATGTCTTTTATATCTTGTACACCTCTATCAAGTCACCTCTTATCCTCTTTTACTCCAGAGAGGAAATCCCTAGTTCACTCAACCTATCCTGTTAAGACATGTCCTCTAATCCAGACAAGAGTTCTGGTGAATATTCTCTTTCACATCCATCCTATATTAACGACGAGAACATTCTGAGTGTGGTCTAACCAGGACTTGTATAGGTCTGCAACATTACTTCATGGCTTTTGAACTCAATACCCTAACTAGCAAAGGCCAACATACCATAACACAGCCTTAGCAACCCTATCAACTTGCGCAATAACTCTGAGGAATATATGGATGTATGCTATATATTGAGGCTGCAGTTAAAGCATTGCATCCAACTCTGGGCACAACACTAATGGGGATCAAAAGAAATGTATTGGTATGACTCAACAGGTGAGATAGCTGAGTTTTGGATGTACCTGCGGGAGGTTTAAAAAAAATTGAAACAGCATTTCCATGAGGGTAGTTGATGGGAGATAATCATCAAAAGAAGTTAAACACATGTATTTTTCTTTTTGTAGCATATTTTGTTCTGCATTATTGACAGCGAATGCAAATCAAGAGATGTGCTGCAGAGTTACTTTGATCTTTTGGGCGAGCTGATGAAATTCAACATTGATGCCTTCAGGAGGTTTAATAAATATGTAAACACAGAGGAAAAGGTGAGTGAATTGTGCAGCTGATTCTGTAGCTGCTTGATTCATATTTACGAGTTATTTTTAAAAAAGATATTGCAAGTTCCTTGTGTTTCAGCTATCAGTAAAAATGCCTATGTTGTTCTGATTTTCTATAAATAACAGTTTATTAATTTGCTTTGTAGGGAATGATACTTGGCCTTTGTGACTAAAATCCTATACCACTGTATTTCATTCATGGTTAGCAGGCCATAGTGTGAGAGTCCCTGTGCAGTTCTGTGTTCACTCTTAACAGGAGCATGTTGGCCTTGATCTCTCCCATCTCACTTTGAAGAGCCTCCCATTAGCCCTGTATTTCTTGGTTCTTTTTCCTTATGTACATGTGGGATTTTATATATTTACCTAAGTATACCTAAATATAAATTATACGTATATAGTACAAACATGGCCTCAGCATTGATCTGTATTGAACACCACTTGTTGCAAGCATCCAATCACACATCCATCTCTCTTCCGTCACTTCTCTCCTTTTGTCAAACAAACTTCGGTCCAGTTTGCCAACTTTCCCTTCATCTTTTGAATCACTCTCCCCTTTGGGACCTTACTGAAGACAAGATAAATTCTTCTCTACTGCCCTCATCAGTGCACTTTCTTGCCTCCAGTTCATGTGTTGTCTTCAGCTAATGTTTTTTATTCTAAGTTAATGTTACTAACTGTCAAGTAACACATTGTCTTCAGTTTCAGATCTTTTTGAAACAAATCAACAGTTCTTTAGTGGATTCTAATATGTTGGTTCGCTGCATAGTGTTGTCCTTGGACCGATTTGAGAGTCAAACAGATGCTGTTAAAGGTATGACAAAAATTAAACCCTTATTCAAGCAACTGAGAAGCTTCAGGTATTCTGCACTGTTATTTTTTTGTGTGTCTCCTCTTCAATGCCTTCAAACTGTGGGCAACACTTGACATAAATTTAACATTTTAGATGCAACTCAAAAATAAACTCCTTCCTTTCTTGAAAAGTGGGATAACATTAGCCATTGATATTATTGCATGGTGCAAGGTACACATGACCAAATGATTGACAACACTGGCGCACCACAGGGGTGTGTGCTTAGCCCACTCCTCTCTCTATACCCATGACTGTGTGGCTAGGCATAGCTCAAATACCATCTATAACTTTGCTGATGATACAACCATTGTTAGTAGAATCTCAGGTGGTGACGAGAGGGCGTATAAGAGTGAGATATGCCAACTAGTGGAGTGGTGCCGCAGCAACAACCTAGCACTCAACTTCAGTAAGATGAAAGAGCTGATTGTGAACTTCAGGACGAAGGAACACATACCCATCCTCGTAGAGGGATCAGAAGTGGAGAGAGTGAGCAGCTTCAAGCTCCTGGATGTCAAGGTTTCTGAGGATCTAACCTGGTCCCAATATATCGATGTAGTTATAAAGAAGGCAAGACTATACTTCATTAAGAGTTTGAAGAGATTTGGCATGACAACAAATACACTCAAAAACTTCTGTAGTTGTACAGTGGAGAGCATTCTGACAGGCTGCATCACTATCTGGTATGGAGGGGCTACTGCACAGGAATGTGATAAAGGGCTGGGCGCGTGCTGTTCTGTCACTGACCACATGTGCTTATTTTCAGTTGCAGAAGTGATTTCCCAGTGCTGCCTGTTGTCCTACATGTCCCACGTTGAAAACCGCCTCTCTTTTCTTTTCCGTCTAATTAACATTATTCAAGTCCAGACCCTCACGCAGGTAAACTGATTTTTTTTTGTAATGTCATATTGAAATTCTTGTCAACTATAAATATTTCGGCATGATCTCTGATACTCTGATGTTGGTTTATTTGCATTGTAAGTAAACATTTTAGAGCTGATGTCATTAAGCAGTAAATGGAGCAGGCACTTGATTGGAGATCAGGTAAAGTTGACCCTTTTAAGATCATGAAATCCATTAGGGAAAATGCTTGAGAGGCTATCTTGGATTGTTTTTGTTCAATTTGTATATAATAGGGGGTGAAAGGAATTTGCACCACCAAAGGAGGCTGTTTTCCAATTGTATCCATGCCGCCGTAAAGTAGACTTTAAATGAAATCTTACTTCTCAACTCCTGATCCATCAGAGTTACAGTCCAATATTCATCTAATGTGGCAGTGTCTCTACCTTCTCCACGTTTCCAGCCAATAATTTTCAGACCCCACTGGATAGGATCAATCACTCTCTAATCCTTCAGCTATCTCCTCCCTAGTTATTGTTCCTGCTGCAAATTGAAGTTAATTCATTATTGTTAACTATATCCAAGCTCTAAGTAAAAATAGTAAATCTCAATTTAAACTTTTGTTTCTCTGAGGGTAACACAGCCCATTCTCATTTCTTCCCTTAAAAATATTTCTGAAACTCTGACAACATTCTTATAGTTCTCCTCTACACTTTTGCATTCTCCTTGCAGTATGGTTACCAAAATTCTGTTGTAGCTGAGGTCAGACTTGTATTTTCTGTAATCAAATCTTAGCTTCCCCGCTTTCTGTGCCTGGGCCAATAAAAGCAAGTGTTCTGAATGCTACCATCTTATTCACCTATCAGCTTCAGGGATCTGTGATTATAAACTTCAGGATCTCTCTGTTCCTGGAGCAGAGAATGTTGAGCCTGTGAATTCTACTATCGAAGCAGTCGTAGCTAAGTCATTGAAGAAAGAACTGAATACAGTTCTTGGGGCCAAGGGATTAAGGAATATGGGGGAGGTAGCAGGAACAGGGTACTGAATTTGTGTGATCAAGTCTGTTACTAGATAATGCAGTAGGCTGTTAGAATTGAATGTGCTAATTTGATGTGTCTGGTACATTTCTGGGTATTAAGTGAATTAAGGGGTCCTGTGGTAGCATGATGTTATTGCATGGTACAAGGTACACATGACCAAATGATTGACTAATTTGAAAATAGTAAAGGTTAGGAGTACAATCCGGAAGACAATCTGCGGATTGGTGATAACATATCCTCCTCACTGATAACACTGGCGCACCACAGGGGTGTGTGCTTAGCCCACTGCTCTCTCTATACCCATGACTGTGTGGCTAGGCATAGCTCAAATACCATCTATAACTTTGCTGATGATACAACCATTGTTAGTAGAATCTCAGGTGGTGACGAGAGGGCGTATAAGAGTGAGATATGCCAACTAGTGGAGTGGTGCCGCAGCAACAACCTAGCACTCAACTTCAGTAAGATGAAAGAGCTGATTGTGAACTTCAGGACAAAGGAACACATACCCATCCTCATAGAGGGATCAGAAGTGGAGAGAGTGAGCAGCTTCAAGCTCCTGGATGTCAAGGTTTCTGAGGATCTAACCTGGTCCCAATATATCGATGTAGTTATAAAGAAGGCAAGACTATACTTCATTAAGAGTTTGAAGAGATTTGGCATGACAACAAATACATTCAAAAACTTCTGTAGTTGTACAGTGGAGAGCATTCTGACAGGCTGCATCACTATCTGGTATGGAGGGGCTACTGCACAGTACCAAAAGAAGCTGCAGAAGGTTGTAAATCTAGTTGGCTCCATCTTGGGTACTAGCCTACAAAGTACCCAGGAAACCTTTAGGGAGAGGTGTCTCAGAAAGGCAGTGTCCATTATTAGGGACCTACAGCACCTAGGGCATGCCCTTTTCTCACTGTTGCCATCAGGTAGGAGGTACAGAAGCTTGAAGGCACACAATCAGTGATTTAGGAACAGCTTCTTCCCCTCTGCCATCCAATTCCTAAATGGACATTGAATCTTTGGACACTACCTCTCTTTTTTTAAATATATAGTGTTTCTGTTTTTGCATGTTTTTTTAAATCTATTCAACATACATAATTGATTTACTTTATTACTAATACAGGTTTACCCCGCAATCCGAAGGTAGAGTGATCCTGTGAAACCGTTTGTAATCCAAAGTGTCATAAATCGAAGAAGCAATTACCATTAATTTATATGGGAAAAATTTTTGAGCATTCCCAGACCCAAAAAAATAACCCACCAAATCAAAGCAAATAACACACAAAACCTAAAATAACACTAACATATAGTAAAAGCAGGAATGATATGATAAATATACACTCTATATAAAGAAGAAATACTGTAGGTATGGTGTAGTTTCACTTATCAAACTCAGGAAGACAGTGAGCCAAAATTGATTTGGCGGAAAAAAAATTCGGCACATACACACATACATACGCACATGCATACGCATGTACACGTATACGCACATATATGCGTGTGCAAACAACTGCCCGCACAAGGCTTCACGGTTTAGTCTTTCTCAGGGTGAGCACACATATAAAGCGGGCATCTTTTTTCGTAAAAGCAAAAATCCTCTTTGGTTAGCGAAAACAGGTACTAATGTAGGTCTTTCGTAACAGCGAGTTGTTGTAAAGCGAACGTTCGAAAAGCGGGGGCCACCTGTATTCTTATTTATTATTTTTCTCTCCCTGCTAGATTATGTATTGCATTGAACTGCTGCTGCTGTTAACATATTTCATGTCACATGCCCGTGATAATAAACCTGATTCTGAGCAGAAATGAAACATCTGTCCCAGGTGATAGCTGGTCTTCCATGAACCATTCTGTGGCACTGTCTTTACTTCTGTGACTTCCCCCAATACAGAAATACTATCCCATTTGCCAGAAATCCAGGTGGTTCAGCTGGCTCTCAGATTTTCCACGCTCCCTCACCACCCCATTTCACCTGAACATGAACATGGAGAAATCCTTTATAGTACTGCTAGGTCAACAACCAAAACACAACATCTGATGGGATTGGCAGTGGAGCTGGGGTGACATGAAGAAAACATTATTTTCCAGCAAATAGATATTTGTAATTTCTTTCTTGGGAAGATGATAGAAGCAGTTTCAGTCAGGTTTCCACAAAAAAAGAATTAAACAGGGAAGTGAGAGAGAGTGTAGGACCACAAGGAAGAAGCCAGCTAATGGAATTAACCAGAATTACAAGAGAGTTTTTGTAGAAAGTCAGCACACATGAGATGCATTGAATGACTCATTCTCTCTGGTAGTCACACAGTCATATGGCATTGATAACGCTTATACAATCTCTTGCATCCATTCAGACATTTGGCCCACCTACTCAAATCACATTTGCCTACATTAAGACTATAGCCCTCTATAACTTGTTTATTTAAGTGTCAGTCTAAATGTCTCTTAAACATGATATCTAATTTCACCCTAGCAGCCCTTTGCAGATAGTAAGCACTTTCTATATTGTGGGAAAAAAAGCTTAGCCATCAGCTCCTCCTTTTAAAAGCCTGCCTCTCACAATATTATATTCTCTTGATTTTAATAGTGGGAAAAACATTCTGATTTAAGACCATAAGGCATCAGAGCACAATTAGGCCATTCAGCTCATTGAGTCTGCTCCACCATTCCATCATGACTGATGCTGGATGCTGCTCAACCCAATTTCGACATTGCCTTCTTGACATTTCTTTCAGCGCCCTGATTGATGTGGAAATATAGAAAGAGTGCAGAGGAGATATACAAGGATGTTGCCTGGATTGAGGAGCATGCCTTACGAGAATAGGTTGAGTGAATTTGGCTTTTTCTCCTTGGAGCGATGGAGGATGAGAGGTGACCTGATAGTGTATAAAATAATGAGAGGCATTGATCATGTGGATAGTCAGAGGCTTTTTCCCCAGGGCTGAAATGGCTAACATGAGAGGGTACAGTTTTAAGGTGCTTGGAAGTGGGTACAGAGGGGACATCAGGAATCAGTTTTTTTACGCAGAGAGTGGTGAGTGCGTGGAATGGGCTGCTGGTGACTGTGGTGTTGGCGGATACAGTAGGGCCTTTTAAAAGAGACTCCTGGATAGGTACACGGAGCTTAGAAAAATAGAGGGCTATGGGTAACCCTAGGTAATTTCTAAAGTAAGTACATGTTCAGCACAGCATTGTGGGCCAAAGGGCCTGTATTGTGCTGTAGGTTTTCTATATTTCTGGATTATTACACAGCACTCAATCTAAGATAGAAGTCCCCCATTACAATTGTGTCATTATCTTTATCATTAGTCTTATTACATCCCGAATGAGAAGTTACAGAACCTGGGCTTCTGTACCTCCCTCTGCAATTGGATCCTCAGGTTCCTAACCAGAAGACCAAAATCTGTGGATTGGTGGTAACATTGCCTCCTTGTTGACAATCAACACTAGTGCACATCAGGGGTGTGTGCATAGCCCACTGCTCCACTCTGTCTATACCCATGACTGTGTGGCTAGACATAGCTCAAATACAATCTAAAAATTTGCTGAAGATACAACTATTGTTGGTAGAATCTCAGATGGAGATGAGAGGGTGTACAGGAGCAAGATATACCAACTAGTGGAGTGGTGTTGCTGCAACAACATTGCACTCAACGTCAGTAAGACGAAAGAGCTGATTGTGGACTTCAGGAAGGGTAAGACGAAGGAACACATATCAATCCTCATAGAGGGATCAGAAGTGGAGAGTGTGAGCAGTTTATTTTTGGATGTCAAGATATCTGAGCGCCGAACCTGATCCCAACATATCAATGCAGCTGTAAAAAAGGCAAAACAGTGACTCTACATCATTAGGGGTCTGAAGAGATTTAGTATGTCAACAAATACACTCAAAAACTTCTGTAGATGTACCATGGAGAGCATTCTGACAGGCTGCATCACTGTCTGATACCAGGGTGGGGGGCTACTGCATAGGACACGAAAGAAGCTGCAGAGGGTTGTAAATTTGGCTCCATCTTGGATACTAGCCTACAAAGTACCCAGGACATCTTTAAGAAGAGGTGTCTCAGAAAGGCAGCGTCCATTATTAAGGATCTCCAGCACACAGTGCATGCCCTTTTCTCACTGTTACCATCAGGTAGGTACAGAATCCTTAAAGGCACACAGTCAGCGATTCAGGAACAGCTTCTTCCCCTCTGCCATCCGATTCCTAAATGTTCATTGAACCCATTAACACTACCTCACTTTTTTAATATATATTCTGGTTTTTGCACAATTTTTAATCTATTTTTAATCTAAGAATGCTGATAGAGCCATAGAACATTACAGCACAGAAACAGGCCTTTTGGCCCTTCTTAGTTGTGCCGAACCATTTTTCTGCCTCGTCCCACTGACCTGCACCTGGACCTTATCCCTCCTTACAGTGCTTTTTTGAACACGCATATAACTAATGCTATTTAAAAACCGTTCACTCTAAGCACAGTGTAGTAATCTGATGGCTACACAAGTGCACTTGACTGATCTGATGCTGGTTGGTAATAGTCTCCTGCATAGCGTTCCAAACAAACAAAGGGAATCCTGGTTATTTTCTCAATTTTTGTTCTTTAGAAGTTGGCCCAAGTAAGCTGCAGTCCCGATTAATGGATGGCCCAATTAACCAGAATTTGCTGTATTTCTTACCCCAAATTGACTTCCCAAAATGCAAAACCTCGCACCTGTGACTAAATTCCATTTGCCAACACTATGCGCAATTTTCCAATTTATCCTTGTCCAGCAGTAGTCATAAACAGCTTTCCTCGCTATCCACAGCACCAATTTTTATGTCATTCACACATCTACTGATCATACTTCCTATATCCAATTAATCATACCTTCATTCAGGTTTAGTAGTTTATTGTTCAACATTAATAAATGTTTTTTAAGCTTCACCATTATTTGCCTCTTGGTTACTCCTAAGACCTAGGGGAAGCATCTTACTGGTAATGTTTCTTTTACTCAGGAAAATGTCAGCTGTCTAAACACCAGCCTGGTGATCCTGATGCTAGCAAGGCGCAAGGGCAAACTGCCATTTTACCTGAACGCCCTGCGAGAAAAAGAGCTTTCTGAGAAATATCCAGGATTCCTTCTCAACAATTTCCATAGCCTGCTCCGCTTTTGGCAAGAACATTACCTCAACAAAGATAAGGACAGTACCTGTCTGGAAAATGTAAGTCTGGCCTCAGCTGAGGCACGCAACTCCTTATCAATCACCTTAAGTAAAATTATTGCTGAAGTATTTAGTCATACATTGTTTATTTTTTGGAATTTGAAGCTGTGATAGTCTTCATCTATGTGTTGGGGAAGGGACTGATTGGATTACATTACAAAGAGCTAACATGCTCTCTCTGTTGTTCAGTTGATTGAGGTGCTAGATGATCTCCTGAACCCTGGACAATACCCAGAAGTAGAAAGCTGCTCTTTGGACTAAGAGAATAAAATAGGGAGGGCTTTTAATGTTCAGTTTCTGTTCATGTGTCTTAATGATTTATTATTTTTGATAGAATTTTGATCTTTGTTTTCCCCACAGAGTTCCTGCATTAATTTCAGTTACTGGAAAGAGACAGTATCACTACTGCTTTGCCCAGATCAGACTGCCCCTTGTGCAATCATTAGCTACATCGATGAAGCATACATGAGCATCGATAAAGACTTCAGTGAAGACTAATTTTCACCCTTTAGACCAACTGGACTATTGCTTTGTACAACTGCAGATCCGGCTCAAAACCATGGAATTCAGGTCGTGGTGACTGGTGTCTGTCCACAGCCAGACTGGGAGTTGAGCAAGAGCTGATTGGTGATTAGTGCAAATGCTTTTATTTTAACCGTGGACAAATGCCTTTTGTCTTTGATTACTATCCTCCGGCTTCTGAACCCATATATTATTGGCCAGGGGTTTGTGGGAGGGTGAGAAATGGATACAAGTCAAAGTTGCCTGCAGACGGTACTGCCTGGGGTCAACATATAAAGGAGGAAGCATTTTTATCATCATAATTTTTAAATGTCACATGTTGATTTAGTATTTTTAAACCCCTATGAGTTTGTCACTTGGCATCTTCCTGGTTGTGTTATGATGCAGGTGGCCAACAGAACAATGTTCAGTGTGAGAGTTCATTCACAGTAATATTTTAACTAATTTGTTAAAAGTGAGTGGCTGTTAGTAGAATTTGAATGACTTGTTTCTCCTCAAGTGTTTGAATCTGCTTGAATCTTACATGTGCAGCTTATTGAATCCTCATAGTTTATAATATATATACAGTGTACTCATTCCACCTGCATTTTGGCATAGTCTATTGAATGCCCTTGTAAAGGAGCTAGTTTAATTTCCTAAAAGTCACATGCACAAAACCTTTATAATTTTAATATCATCTTTTTTGTTTTGTCTCTTAAAAAGGTGGTGATTCCTTACTGGCTTCAGTTCCAGGGGTGCTGGTCACCCTTCAGTACGTTGCCTGTACTTGAAATTTCAAAATGAATTTCAGCAGTTAATTGAATTTTTCAGAAGTGGACCTGAAAGTCCAACCAAATTCTGTTATTGAACTTAAAGCTAGAAGCACTGAGTACTGTTCAGGACTCTAGCCCCTTCTTCTCTTCCTACCCAGAGTGCTAAGGCAACTCTGGCTGTAATCAGCTGACTGGTATTAATGCAGCTGGGTATTCCCGGTGTGTGGTTCAGCAAATCACAGGTAAATTTCCTGAATAACAGGATGGTCGTCCATTGGGTTTTAATGGAATGCTGATTGTGCAAACATGCTATGTAAACCCACTAGATCATTGAGCTGTCTGTATGTTTAAAATAATGATTAATGGGCCTGAGTTACTGCAGTTTATAAACCGGAGAAATTACTGGGTTGAAAAGTTGACCTGTGATATTGAACAAAAAAATTCATTGTCACAATGATTTCGGTCAAGTGTATAAAGGTGCAAATTGTTTATTCTTTATTCATGCACTTTGGAAGAATAGATCTTTTTCCAAATGTCTTGGGTCCGAGGGATCTTTACAAAAAGTAAATTCTGGTGATTGCAGATCTGTCAATGGTGATAGAGCTGTTTGAGTTGATAAATAAAGAGGACGCACAATGCTTGTGTACTGGCTTGTCTGATTATCCCTTTTGCATTGATATCAATGCACCCAGTAAATCTGATTTAAAGGCTTTTAGTTGCTCTAGGTAGTCTCATCTTTTTCCTAGGCTAAGCTTTTCTGAAATGTTCTGCCAGTTAAGAAGCCGACATGTCCATTCTGGTGAGCCTCGTGCCTCGTTGTGTACACTCAGACCCCGCCTAACACCACCCCACATAGAGCTGATTCATTACAACAAGGTAATTCAATTCTTTATTGAAATATTTTTAAATGACAAAAATTCAATCTAAACAACACATCTGAAGAGCAGCCACCATTACAGTAAACATTCAATCAGCTTATGAGAGTGCCAGAGTGAATTGGAAGAAGAAATAATCGGGCAGATTATTATTTAGATGGGGAGAAAGTTCAAAAATCAGAAGTGCAAAGGGACTTGGGGATCCTCGTGTGGGATACCCTAAAGGTTAACCACCAGGTTGGATCGGCAGTAAGAAAAGCGAATGCTATGTTGGCATTCATTTCAAGAGGAATAGTTTATAAGAGTAAGGTGGTGTTCATGAGGCTCTATGGGGCACTGGTGAGACCCCATTTGGAATACTGTGTGCAGTTTTGGGCCCCCTACCTTAGAAAGGATGTGCTGATGTTGGAGAGAAGTACAGAGAAGATTCACAAGGATGATTCGTGGAATGCAGGGACTACCATATGAGGAGCGTTTATCGGCTCTTGGATTGTATTCATTAAAGTATAGAAGAATGAGGGGATCTCATAGAAACATTTCGAATGTTGAAAGGGTTGGATAGAGTAGATGTGGAAAGGCTGTTTCCCTTGGTGGGTGAGTCCAGGATAAGAGGTCACTGTCTTAGAATTAGAGGGTACCCATTTAAAACAGAGATGAGGAGAAATTTTTTTAGCCAGAGGGTCGTGGATTTATAGAATTCGTTGCCACATACAGCTGTGGAGGCCCAATCATTGAAGGTTTTTAAGGAGGAGATTGACAGGTGTATGTGTATCTGAGGAAACTTTTGTTATCCTCTTTAATGTTATTGGCTAGCTTACTTTAGTATTCCATCTTTACATTTTGCATGACTTCCTTAGTTGCCTTCTGTTGGTTTTTAAAAGCTTCCCAATCTTCTAACTTCCCACTAATCTTTGCTCTACTACATGCCCTCTCCTTGTCATGTATGTTGGATTTGACTTCTCTTTTAAGCCATGGTTGTGTCATCTTTCCTTTGGAATACTTCTTCCTGTTTGGGATGTATATATCCTGACCCTTTGGAATTGCTTCCAGAAAATCCAGTCATTTTTGCTCTGCTGTCATTCCTGCCAGTGTTCTTTACCAATCAATTCAGGCCAACTCCTCTCTTGTGCCTCTCTAATTTCCTTCACTCCACTTTAATACTAATACATCTGACCTTAGCTTCTCTTTCTCAAATTTCAGAGTGAAATCACTACTCCAAAGGGTTCTTTCACCTTAAGCTGTCTTAATCAATTCTGGTTCATTGCACAACACGCAATCCAGAATAGCTGATCCTCTAGTGGGCTCAACCATGAGCTGCTCTAAAAAGCCATTTCATAGGCACTCTAGAGATTCCACCTCCCGTAATCCAGCACCAACCTGATTTTCCCAATCCACCAGCTTATTGAAATCCCACATGACTATTGTAACATTGCCCTTGTGGCATGCATTTTCTAGTTTCCATTGTAATTTGTATGCCATATCATCACCACTGTTTCAGGGTCTGTATACAACTCCCATCAGCATCTTTTTAACCTTGCAGTTCCTTAGCTCTATCCACAAAGATTCAACATGTTCCGATCCTATTTCTAGGATAGAAATCTTTCTAATGATTTAATGTCAGTTTTTATCAATAGGGTAGTGCCATCTCCTCTGTATTCCTGCCTTCCTTTTGATACAATGTGTATTCTATGTGCTCCCAGCTATAATCTTTCAGAAACAATTCAGAGATGCCTACAACATCATACCTGTCAATCTGCAACTGTGCTGCAAGTTGATCTACCTCATTCTGTATACTGCGCACATCCAGATACAACACCTTTAGTCCTGTACTCACCCTTTTCAATTTTGTCGCACCATGCCCAACCTTTTCATCCCTGACTTTGCGGTCTTACAGACACCTCCCTCCACAACCTCTTCACTAACTGTTCTGGCATTCTGGTTCCCATCCCCCTGCACCTCCAGTTTAAACCCAATCATGCAGCATTAACAAACCTTCCAGCTAGGATATTAGTCTCTCTCCTACTCAGATGCAAACATTCCCTTCTGTACAGGTCCCATCTTTCCTGGAAGAGAAACTAATGATCTAAAAATCTTATGCCCTCCCTCCTACACTAACTCCTTAGCCATGTATTAAATTGTGTAATCTTCCTAGTTCTAGCCTTACTAGCACATGACATGGGTAGCAATCCTGACATCACAACCCTGGAGATCCTACCCTCATCATTGGTGTGGTAAACTATGTAGACCTGTCTGGACACGCCCCTCTGCTGACTGCTCCTTTGGCTCCTCCCACAGACCCCTGTATAAAGGCGATTGGGGCACTGCTTCTCCCTCAGTCTCCGAGATGTCACGCTCCCTTTTGCTGTTAATAAAATTGATGCACCATCAATTACTCTCGGAGACTGAAAGTGAATGATAGGCTTTTATTAACAGCAAAAGGTTCCTTAACCCCTTTCCCCTTCTTGCCTGTCACCCAGTTTCCAGTGTCCTGTACCTTGGATGTAACTACTTCTCGAAATGTCCCCTCATCACTCCTTCAGCCTCCCAAGTGATCTGGAGTTCATCCAGTTCCAGTTCCAACTCCTTAATGCAGTTTGTTAGAAGCTGCAACTGGCTTTCTGAGGCTTTGGGTATCTTGAGATCTTGATAGTTTGGAGGGACTCAGTTGAACCCGCTCCTCCACCTTTGAGAGTGTCATTTTGACTTGGGGTTCTTCATAATTATGTTGATTAAAGGCATCTGTGTTCAATTTTATACCATTGACAGTCACACAGTCCAGGTAAAAGGGCAGCTGGGATCTGTAAGATTTCCTGGGTGGTTTAAGGTTCCTCAGAGTACAGCAGGAAAGACTTCTGTACACAATCCAGGACCAGGTTGTTAGTTGCTTTTAACAGAATGTCTTGAACACAGTGGTGATAGGCTGGTACCAGGTTGGGAAAGATTGATGCATGTGCAGTTAATAGACAGGCTGCAGTACTGTCGGGTGTCGGCAGTGACCAACTCAGCTTCACTGAGATTACAATCCCTTAACTAGAAACTCCTTGTTTCACAATCAATTTATTATTAACTGCAAAACAAATAACATTACTGTATGGGAGTCAACTTATCTTTGAGCTGCTTTAAGCAGTTACGTAACACTAACAGATTATGAACAAAGTTATTATAGTATCTCTGGCTAGTTGAAGAGTGATGTGCAGAAGCTGCAGTCAACCTGATCAACAACAATTTTAGTCTAACCTTACTGAAATGCCTAAACTGAAAGGTATATTCCAATGAGTTTGTGTTCTTATTGAAATATTAACTCCCTCATTTGGGTACTTTTTCCTTTTTCAAAACTTTGAAATGGTTGTGGTACTTGTTATCAAAGCAAAATGATGAATGGTAAGTGTTGTCTTTTTGTTTCAATCTTAAAGGAGAAAGATGCGTGTATTTCCCCAGATACCTGTCTTGCCAGGCAAAACCTCAGCTATATGTAATGCAACATTTGACAAATATGTCTGCTGCCCTGTAAACACTTACCATTACTTTAGGTTCACAATATGAAAGTTCTGATTGAATTTATTTCTTCATCAATCATAAGGAGGTCAAAATATCTTCCCACTTGAATTCACTAATGAAGGATTATTCTCTGTCACATTGAGTCCCTATAATAAATGGTGTAGTGAGTAAACAAGAATTTTTGGTGAGGTAATGTCACATCAGTTTTCTATTTTGTTTCAAACTGATTGTGAAAAGGAACCAGGTCTTGGCTTTTCTGCACTTAGCATTGGAGAGAGTTTGATTACAGCCAATTAAATGTTACAAGCTGGTGAAATTCACTTGAACAATATTCTCTGCAGTGGCAGCGCTGAGGTGGTACTTGCTGGTGCTATAGCACCACCACAGCACCGCCAAGAAATTAACTGAAATTTGACATACAAGTTGCAGCTGCTTTCTCTGTATAGTTTTGAATATAGCTTGTTTCTCCAGTTGATCTGGTGAAACAGTGTCCCCAATTACCATAGCACCCACGCAGCAATAAAGTCATAAACTCTGTGCTAGTCTAAGGTCAGATCCACTCTACACTTCTGCTTATTCATTCGTTGTCGATGTCTCACTGTTGCTGTCCTCACTCAGATCAGTTAAGCTGATCTAAGATCACTTAAGGTGGTGATGTCACTCACGTGAGAGATTGATAGTATACATACATTGTGCAGGATCCAGGCACAGATCCATGGTCTTGTGAGACGAACAGATGCCACGCACACATACACACACACTTTGTGCTTTTACAGGCTAGCACGGGCCCGGCACGTGCATTATTTTGGCCGGTGTGAAAAATGGATCGAATTTTAGTGAGAAAACAAGCTCATCCAGAGGAATCAGTGATGTCTCAGCCTGAGCCTATCTTAACTGAAAGTGACATGCAGAAAGAAGTAAGTGGGGATGAGGACGACAGCAGTTCATCGAAGGAGTGCGAGGGCGAAGTAGAGGAACAAGAAATGGAGCGGGATTCAGAAGAGCATGTAGATGAAGCTGCTCTTAGTGCTAGTGGGAATACTGTTAGCGATGTTAACCAGCAGCCTGAGGACGGACCCCATCGGCCAGCGTTGGAAAAAGTACCCTTCGCAACAGTTTGGCAATCAGCAAAGTTTTATTCGTGGCTGGTTTGACCTGTACTCCTGGCTGGAATATCCAATCACGAAAGCCACTATGTTCTGCTTCGCATGCAGGCATATCCTGTGTGGAGGACACGGGTTCCATTCTGAGTCTACCTTCACTGTCACCGGTTACCACAACTGGCGGAAAGCTGTAACAGCTTTCAATACCCACCATGTAAGTACAGCTCATAAGTTTGCTATGGAGGCATGGGCCGAATTCAGATTGAGAAAACAAGATGTTTCAAGATTGGGAAATATGCTTGATAAAGGACATGCAAAGATTGTCCAAGAAAATCATTAGTATATGATTTTTTTTAAATTTGGGCCTAGACTAATGCTGTTTATATTCTTATTTTATGGTGGACACCCCATAGTCCTTATGTTTCCAAAAATATTACATTTACTGCTATTAAGCCTACTGGTTTTGCTTAGAGTTCCAAGCAGCGATTCAGTTGATTTTTGTTTTAAATTCTTCAATTATGTGAAGAACAAAAGGATGGCAGGAGTGAAGGTAGGACCGATTAGAGATAAAAGTGGGAAGATGTGCTTGGAGACTGTGGAAGTGAGCGAGGTCCTCAATGAATACTTCTCTTCGGTATTCACCAATGAGAGGGAACTTGATGACAGTGAGTGAGTGAGGTTGATGTTCTGGAGCATGTTGATATTAAGGGAGAGGAGGTGTTGGACTTGTGAAAATACATTAGGATGGATAAGTCCCCAGGGCTTGATGGAATATTCCCCAGGCTGCTCCATGAGGCGAGGGAAGAGATTGCTGAGCCTCTGGCTAGGATCTTTATGTCCTCGTTGTCCACGGGAATGGTACCGGAGGATTGGAGGGAGACGAATGTTGTCACCTTGTTCAAAAAAGGTAGTAGGGATAGTCCGGGGAATTATAGACCAGTGAGCCTTATGTCTGTGGTGGGAAAGCTGTTGGAAAAGATTCTTAGAGATAGGATCTATGGGCATTTAGAGAATCATGGTCTGATCAGGGACAGTCAGCATGGCTTTGTGAAGGGCAGATCGTGTCTAACAAGCCTGATAGGGTTCTTTGAGGAGGTGACCAGGCATATAGATGAAGGTAGTGCAGTGGATTTGATCTACATGGATTTTAGAAAGACATTTGACAAGGTTCCACATGGTAGGCTTATTCAGAAAGAACACATGGGATGCAGGGAAGTTTGGCCAGGTGGATTCAGAATTGGCTTGCCTGCTGAAGGCAGAGGGTCATGCTGGAGGGAGTACATTCAGATTGGAGGGTTGTGACTAGTGGTGTCCCACAAGGATCTGTTCTGGGACCTCTACTTTTTGTGATTTTTATTAATGACCTGGATGTGGGGGTAGAAGGATGGGTTGGCAAGTTTGCAGACGACACAAAGGTTGATGGTGTTGTAGATAGTGTAGAGGATTGTCGAAGATTGCAGAGAGACATTGATAGGATGCAGAAGTGGCAGATGGAGTTCAACCCGGAGAAGTGTGAGGTGGTACACTTTGGAAGGACAAACTCCAAGGCAGAGTACAAAGTAAATGGCAGGATACTTGGTAGTGTGGAGGAGTAGAGGGATCTGGGGGTACATGTCCACAGATCCCTGAAAGTTGCCTCACAGGTAGATAGGGTAGTTAAGAAAGCTTATAGAAACATAGAAAATAGGTGCAGGAGTAGGCCATTCGGCCCTTCGAGCCTGCACCACCATTCAGTATGATCATGGCTGATCATCCAACTCAGAACCCTGTACCTGCTTTCTCACCATAACCCCGATCCCTTTAGCCACAAGGGCCATATCTAACTCCCTCTTAAATATAGCCAATGAACTGGCCTCAACTGTTTCCTGTGACAGAGAATTCCACAGATTCACCACTCTGTGTGAAGAAGTTATTCCTCATCTCGGTCCTAAAAGGCTTCCCCTTTATCCTTAAACTGTGACCTCTCGTTCTGGACTCCCCCAACATCGGAAACAATCTTCCTGCATCTAGCCTGTTCAATCCCTTTAGAATTTTATACGTTTCAATAAGATCCCCCCTCAATCTTCTAAATTCCAGCGAGTATAAGCCTAGTTGATCCAGTCTTTCTTCATATGAAAGCCCTGCCATCCCAGGAATCAATCTGCTGAACCTTCTTTGTACTCCCTTGATGGCAAGAATGTCTTTCCTCCGATTAGGGGACCAAAACTACACACAATGCTCCAGCTATGGTCTCACCAAGGCCTTGTACAACTGCAGTAGAACCTCCCTATTCTTGTTCTCGAATCCTCTTGCTATGAATGCCAACATACCATTTGCCTTTTTCACCGCCTGCTGTACCTGCATGCCCACTTTCAATAACTGGTGCACAATGACTCCCAGGTCTTGTTGCACCTCCCCTTTTCCTAATTGGCCACCATTCAGATAATAATCTGTTTTCCTCTTCTTGCAACCAAAGTGGATAACCTCACATTTATCCACATTAAATTGCATCTGCCCTGAATTTGCCCACTCATCTAACCTGTCCAAGTCACCCTGCATCCTCTTAGCATCCTCCTCACAGCGAACATCGCCGCCCAGCTTCGTGTCATCTGCAAAGTTGGAGATGCTGCATTTAATTCCCTCGTCTAAATCATTAATATATATTGTAAACAACTGAGGTCCCAGCACTGAGCCTTGCGGTACCCCACTGGTCTCTACCTGCCAATCTGAAAAGGTCCCGTTTATTCCCACTCTTTGCTTCCTATCTGCCAACCAATTCTCTACTCACATCAATACCATACCCCCAATACCATGTGGTGTTTGCTTTCATAAGTTGAGGGATAGAGTTTAAGAGACGCGATGTAATGATGCAGCTCTATAAAACTCTGGTTAGGCCACACTTGAAGTACTGTATCCAGTTCTGGTCGCTTCACTATAGGAAAGATGTGGAAGCATTGGAAAGGGTACAGAGGAGATTTACCAGGATGCTGCCTGGTTTAGAGGGTATGGATTATGATCAGAGATTAAGGGAGCTAGGGCTTTACTCTTTGGAGAGAAGGAGACATGATAGAGGTGTACAAAATATTAAGAGGAATAGATAGTGGACAGCCAACACCTCTTCCCCAGGGCATCACTGCTCAGTACAAGAGGACATGGCTTTAAGGTAAGGGGAGGGAAATTCAAGGGGGATATTAGAGGAAGGTTTTTCACTCAGAGAGTGGTTGGTGTGTGGAATGCACTGCCTGAGTCAGTGGTGGAGGCAGATACACTAGTGAAGTTTAAGAGACTACTAGACAGGTATATGGAGGAATTTAAAGTGGGAGGCTTATATGGGAGGCAGGGTTTGAGGGTTGGCACAACATTGTGGGCCGAAGGGCTTGTAATGTGCTGTGCTATTCTATGTTCTAAATTTAGAAGCTGAATTAATTGAGGTATTGCGTGGTCAGCACGATTTGTCCAACTCCTGGTAAAGCCTTGCATCTGTTGTTTGCCTTATTTGACTTTAATAATAGTGTATCTTTTGGCATTGTCTGTCTATGTAATACAAATAGCAGTGGACATTGTGGGATAGTGTGTTTTTCAGTTGAAAAGCACGCATTTGACGCTGATTCCAGGATTGGTACGTGATCCATGTTGTGCGCTGTGGGTCGGATGCTCTTGGTTTGTTTCTTTATGCTCTGTGTAGCCCAGGTTGTCTCCGATGCTGTTGACATTGGCACAGTTCACTTCTATATTAGATCTATCAATTGTTGTTGCTTGTGAATCAACAGAGGCATTTATAGTAGGCACATAATGCTTGAAACTGACTTTTGAACGCCACGCGTCTGGCCTTGCGAATACATATTACCATACAGTACATCCCTCAGCACCATCACTGAATAATTCAGCCCCACTGTAGCACCAGCAAGGAAAAGTCTGGCGCTGCCAGTGATTCTCTGCCTTTCAGGGGCAGTCATTTAGATGGTGATGTGAATGAGTTGAGCAGAGCTGGTGAAGCTGTTGCTTCACAGTGCCAATGAGTGTTTAAATCCTGAACTCCAGTGCTGTCTGTGTGGATGGAGTTTGTATCTTCTCCCTGTGACCTCCCACAACCCAAAATGTGTGGGTTGGTAGGTTCATTGGAACTATAATTGCTCCTTGCTATCCAGGTGAATGGTGGAATGTGTAGGGAGTTGATGGAAATGCGGGTGGAATAATAATAGGATTAGTATAGAATTTGTGTGATCAGTGCTGTCCCAGTGGCTACAAGAGTGTTTCCAGAAGTGAATGAATGATTCTTAATTTTGTCTTGAATGTTGTAAGATTTTGCCTTTTTATTTAAAGTTTTTCCATCACTGGGTAAAATTTCTGCCCTTTCAGTTTCCTGCAAAACACATTCCAGTTGCCTTATGATCACCTATTAGAGGACCTGAACTAAACCAAGTGAAATACAAATATGTTTACAATGAGTCAAGTTGCATTCAGTAGATCCCCTTATTGCAGGATACTGTGGAAATCTTTGGGCTTGGTTTGAATATAATTTAGATCTCTAAAATATGGTTCAATAAAAATACAGTAAAAGATTGATACCTAAGGATGTACTATTCCCTGAATGTGAAGTTGGATGGTCAGAAGCCAATTATTTTCTGATTTATTGTTATGAAGCTAGTTTCACTTGTGCATTAATATATTGAATGACACACGCTTGCTTTGTTCTATTTCAATGGTTTAGTGAAGTGCATTTAGAAACATAAAACATAGAAAACCTACAGCACAATACAGGCCCTTTGGCCCACAAAGCTGTGCCAAACATATCCTTACCTGAGAAATTTCCTAGGGTTACAAATAGACCTCTATTTTTCTGAGCTCTATATTCCAGTCCAGGAGTCTCTTAAAAGTTCTGTTGTATCTGCCTTCACCACTATCAACGGCAGCCTGTTCCACTGTTACGAACCCCATAACTGCGTCACTTACCAGCAAAAAGGGAGAGATCCGTTGCAGTCTGTTGATACTATTTTTAACAGTATTTATTGGTGAAAATACACAAAAATAATATACAGATATACAGATCCGTCGTCAATACTCAATCTAAAAGTGCGGGTATAATAATAATCAATAAGAAATAAGCTCTATCGTTGTCTAGGGGATAATGTATTGTCCGATGGAAATATAAAAGTCACTCATTTCATGCAGGCTGCAGCCTTTGTTGGAGAGAGAGAGAGATTTTTAGAAACTTGCCGGCTTTCCTATTTTATGATTTCGATCTGTCAGAAGTCCCGTTGGTGTGGCCGTTCACTTGTGGCCTCTCCTTTAGCTAAGCCGTTCTTCCGTGATGAGCCCGCTACCCTGGCAAGGGAGGACGCATACGGGCCCTCACCGGCATTCGCTATAAAACGCTGTCACTGGCTTTCTAGTGTTTCTCCTGGTGCGTCTAAAGGGGTTGTTCCCCAGACCCTCTTTTATCCTTACTGACGGGGTCTCAGATGTCAATCAGGTTGGGATGATGCAATCCCTCAACCATTCCACTCTGATCGTCCCCTGCGGGCTTCAATGAATAGTACAGTACTCAATACACAATTCCGTCTCCAAGAGATAATAGCTGTTATCAGGGGTTTTTGTTTCGCTGAGGCCAGGACACATTCCAAACCTTGAGGATTCTGTGTGTCTCTCTCTCTCATTTCCTGGGTCCCAGACCTGAATTAATAGCGATCTTGCGATTCTCAAAAAGGAGGGGGCGACTTTGTACCCTTCGGCCCCTCAGAGTTATGGCACATTCGTAACACCCCCTTCCTTCAAAGATTTTTACTATTGGTAAAAATGAATTAATACAGAGTCTTACAGGATTTTTCAGAATCTAACACAATACAAAAGAGTTTTTTTTCACAGTTATACATTCAATTCAGCATCTAAACAGTTAGCGATTACATTGTCGCTTCCTTTAATATCTTAACATCTTGTACCTTAATAAAATTCTTGTAGCATCAGACTCCAATTTAATAACTACCTATTTTTATTCCTTTTCTTTAGCAAACAAAAACTAAAGAGTTGTGATCTTAGCTTACGTGTATACTACAAAAGTTCATGCAAATGCTAATCTTTATGTTACTTTCAAATTTAACAATCTTCCATGGGGGTTGTCTTTTTTATTCACATGCTTTGTTGAAATCCCTTAAAACTGGATCCTGTTAATTTAAAATGGCATCCCGTCAACCCTCGCCCCTTTTCCAGTTAACTCCCACGTGGTTAACTTGTATGCTAGTGTGGAATAAGCTTTTGCATGCTCCTTTCATAGGAGTTATTTTATCAACAATGTGTTCCAAACGTAGAACATTTTCCGAATTTCCACACAATTCTTTAATTTTAAGCAAGTTGCTAGTTTTCTCTTCAGGACCCTTCATGCTATTAGTTTTCAGTTTAAACTCTTGGTCCAAACAGCATTTCAAATTCTGCCTCTTCACAGCACCCTCTTGAATAACAATAGTGTGTGGGGCACCTTTACATTCTAAATCAACCTGTAATTGATTCGCAGGTACCGTGTTACCAAGCCAGTGTCTCTGCAGCCTGGTTGCTGCTTCTGACATCAATCCAGACTTTAAATTCTCTTCATTCAATTTAGGAATTACACTTTTCCCTTTTCCTTCAATAATAATATTCACCTCACCACCTTTTATCTCCTCACTAACTTTTAACACACCTTCGAACACAAACAAATGGCAATTCTCACTTCCCACTATTACCAAGGTTCACCCTTTCTTCACTGAACCAAGTCCATCTGACCCACAAGGACTGCATTCCTTTTCAACTGAATCAAATACCTCAGACTTCTCCTGAGTTTCATTACTAGGTTCAGTACCACGTGCATCCACATCTTGAACACACTCAAGACACATTCAACACACTCATGTCCAACCCTGGACCTTTTAACAGCCTTATCTGTTTCTCGTCTTTACTTAGTGCCTCCTGGCTAAGGGCAGGTCTACCTCCTCTCCCTTACTCTCTTTCACTTTCCTATACTCCATTTTTCCACCCTCTAACTCCTCTTGGTACAGAGTCAGTAAAAACGTCTCAGCCAAATCGATACTGGCCGGATTTAAACTGGTCTCGTTCTCAGCTGCCTTTCTCGACATGCTGCAAGTGATCGCGCATGCGGGATAGATCTTGGAATCTAGGGGCGGGACCTCAACACTTACAGGCTGGCTCATCAGCTCCATGGCCGACCAAACGTCACCCCCAGCTAAATCGTTACCCAGAAGGATGTCTACGTAAGTTCTCGGGAATTCTGATCACACCCCTATTTCAACTGGTCCAGATACCAGCTCACAATTTATAATGATCCTATGCAAAGGCACCGCTTCTGTCCCTTTTCCTATGCCTCTCAAAGCCACCTCTCCAGTCTTGCGACCAAAATCCAGTACCTTACTGCTAATCAATGACAGCTCCGCTCCTGTGTCTCTCCAGATCCGCGCTGGAACTGGTGTGTCTCCCTCTCTCACAGACACAGTTCCTTCTGAAGTACATTTCTCAGACCCCTGTCGTACTCCGTCTACCTGGGGATCTCTCATTGATTTACTGATCACCACAGCACATCCTATAGGGACTGCTGCTTTCCATTTTCCTGTCTCCTTCCTCAGAGCAAGGCACTTAGATGCAATATGACCCACCTTTCCACAATTAAAACAGGTCAAGCCAGGACCTCTCCTGCCGTCTTGCCTTTCCTCCTCCTTAATTTTACCGCTAGCTCCCGGCTGAATCTCTGCCTCAGCCGGCAGGCTTTCTCTACCGCTCCCACGGTCTCTCTGGTAACTTTTATTCAAGGAAAAATTTGTCTTGTGGGTTAGGGCACATTCATCTGCGAACCTAGCAAATTCAGAGATGGACTTATTCGGCTTCTCATTCAAATACATCTGGATATCATCCGAAACACAACCTTTAAATTCCTCAGTCAGAATTAACTCCCTGAGACGCCAAAAATCTTCTTCCACTATTTCTGCTGCACACTAATGATCCAAGAGCACACCCTTCTCATAGGCAAACTCGGTATACATCTGATTCCACCCTTTCTTTAAATTTCGGATCTTTTGTCTATAGGCCTCAGGTACCAATTCGTAGTTCCGAAGAATGGCCTCCTTTACTTTCTCATAATTCTCCGACTCTTCCTCCTCCATGGACAACGCCACATATGCCTGTTGTGCCTTCCCTTTTAACACAGTTTGTAACAATGCCACCCATTGCTCTTTGAGCCACTTCTGATTCATTGCCACCTTTTCAAAATGTAAAAATAATTATCAACATCCATCTCCTCGAATGGAGGTACTAACCTAAACTCCCGACTAACATTAAACCACTCCTCTCGGTCTGACCCTTGAGCTCTTCGCTCTTGCCTTAACTTCTCCATGTCCAAGTCATGTTGCCTCTGTTTCTCTTTCTCCTCATACTCTCTCTCCTTCTCAGCTCTCTCCCTCTCCTTCTCGGCTCTTTCTTTTTCCCTTTCGGCCCTTTCCTTCTCTTTTTCAGCTGCTTCCCGCTGTTTTAACTGAATTTCATGCTCCCTTTGTTTCTCAGCTCTTTCCTGCTCTTTTTCCTTTTCGGCTGCTTCCAGCTGTTTTAACTTAATTTCATGTTCCAACCTTAATTTCTTCAACTCTAACTGAGCCGTCCCACTAGCTGGTACCCTTTCAGGGATATTTTCCAATACCACAGCTGAAAACACATTCTTCACAATATAATACTGAGTTATGGCCCTCCGCACCTCCCGCTTTATCATTGACAACCTCACCTCTGCGAGGTTTAGTCCTTTCGCAATATTTTTTAAGTCCGACTTTGTGGCAGCCTCTAGCGCCTCCAGAGTCAGGTTTTCTATAAATTCATCCACGTCCATCTTTGCTGGTTTGCCGTCTGGTTACCCGCGCAACCAGACACACGTTTGGCCCTCCAATTTGGTAGCAAATTCCGGATGAGCCCCCACTTTGTTACGAACCCCATAACTGGGTCACTTACCAGCAAAAATGGAGAGGTCCATTGCAGTCTGATGATACTACTTTTAACAGTATTGGTGAAAATACACAAAAATAATATCAATGCAAATATACAGATAATAGACATCGTCAATACCAAATCTAAAAGTGCGGGTATAATAATACTCAATAAGAAATAAGCTCTATCGTTGTCTGGGGATAATGTATTGTCCGATGGAAATATAAAAGTCACTCAGTTCATGCAGGCTGCAGCCTTTGTTGGAGAGAGAGAGATTTTTAGAAACTTGCCGGCTTTCCTTTTTATGATTTCGATCCGTCGGAGTCTCGTTGGTGTGGCCGTTCACTTGTGGCCTCTCCTTTAGCTAAGCCATTCTTCCGTGATGAGCCTGCTACCCTGGCAAGGGAGGACGCACACGGGCCCTCACCGGCGTTTGCTATAAAACGCTGTCATTGGCTTTCCAGTGTTTCTCCTGGTGCGTCTAAAGGGGTTGTTCCCCAGACCCTCTTTTATCCTTACTGACGGGGTCTCGGATGTCAATCAGGTTGGGATGATGCAATCCCTCAACCAGCCCACTCTGGTCGTCCCCTGAGGGCTTCAATGAATAGTAGAGTACTCAGTACACAATTCCGTCTCCAAGAGACAATAGCCGTAATCAGGGGTTTTTGTTTCGCTGAGGCCAGGACACATTCCAAACGTTGAGGATTCTGCGTGTCTTTCTCTCATTTCCTGGGTCCCAGACCCGAATTAATAGTGATCTTGCGGTTCTCAAAAAGGAGGGGGCGACTTTGTACCCTTTGGCCCCTCAGAGTTGTGGCACATTCGTAACACCACACACTCAACACTGCATAAAAAAACTTAACCCTAATATCTCTGTGAAGCTTATTTTCAGAACAAGATCAGTTTACAGTCTTGCAAAGTTTGTTAGATGAAACCAGCCACTTGAAGTTCCTCATGAAAATTACACTCTTACAATCTATCATGCTCTCTTCAGAGAACCCTTGACCTGATTCTTCACCCAGAATATTTTTACTGTTCTGTGCTATTTTCTCCCATAAAGTACTTCTCCCCAGTTTACAAATCTTGTTTTTAATATTGTTCATTTGATTTACTCAGAAATGGCAATAAATATGCTACTGATTACCCCATACTGGTGTTGTATTTGGATATACAGTGGATTCTGGTTAATTGGGACACATCCAGATCAGTACATTTTGGCCCAATTAAGCAGCTGCCCCAATTAGCCGAAGTTTCATGAAAGTAGTTAAAAAGGTATATATAAAAGACAAACTACCATTTAACTGAGTAAGAACTTGTGTATTTAAATGAAATTAACTGTACCAATACTACAGGTGGCTGTCTGTCATATCTGACAATGACAGAAAACCTGTGTGGGAAAGATTTTAAAGTGATAAACCAGTTGCACTTTTGACTTTGGAAGTCTGGGTCCAGTGCTACAAATAGTCGTCACAACTGGGACTTTCCTTGGTTGCAGTGGATGACCATGACTTCAATGCCTGGTCATGCTCTTCGCTCTCCATGGAGCCTTGCAGAGCTGCCTTTCTGGCCACTGGGCCTCAACGTAGATCTGACGTGTCTAGTCTTTGCATGCTAGGACAGGCACGTCCCTACCTCAACAAGGTATGAGACCTGCTGGGTGCCTTCACCTGCTCAAACAGTGTACCAGGGTGTGGCTGCAGACAACTACTTGGAGCTACAAGTGAGAGCTGAGTGCCTGGTGGGGACCAAAGGTGACATTTAAGATGATTGTTGATACCTTCAAATTCTTCGTAGTTCCTAACTTGATGAAGTAGTGAATTTGTTTCATTTTCACACATGGCAGTTTCTGGCATCTTCAAATCTGAATGCTTGAAACCAAACTGAGCAAAACAGTTCTAAGTAGTCCTGATGCTAATTTCTCACCAACTAACAATGACAAAAAACACTTTTTTGAACACAAATACAGGCAACTAACACTATTTAAGTACTGTTTACTCTAAGCTTTTTCTCCTTGGAGCAATGGAGGATGAGAGGTGACTTGATAGAGGTGTACAAGATGATGAGAGGCATTGATCATGTGGATAGTCAGAGGCTTTTTCCCAGGGCTGAAATGGTTGCCAAAAGAGGATACAGGTTTCAGGTGTTGGGGAGTAGGTACAGGGGAGATGTCAGAGGTAAGTTTTTTACTCAGAGAGTGGTGAGTGCGTGGAATGGGTTGCCGGCAATGGTGGTGGAGGCAGATACAATAGGGTTTTTTAAGAGACTTTTGGATAGGTAAATGGAGCTTAGAAAAATAGAGGGCAATGGGGAAGTCTAGTAATTTCTAAGGTAGGGACATGTTCAGCACAACTTTGTGGGCCGAAGGGCCTGTATTGTGCTGTAGGTTTTCTATGTTGCTAACCGTGGTGTACAAAGAATGTTGTAAATCGAGTCGAGAAGAAAAGAAGAGCTTACAAAAGATTCAGAACACTAGATAATGATAGAGATCTAGAAGATCATAAGGTTAGCACGAAGGAGCTTAAGAATGAAATTAGGAGAGCCAGAAGGGGCCATGAGAAGGCCTTGGTGGGCAGGATTAAGGAAAGTCCCAAGGCATTCTACAAGTATGTGAAGAGCAAGAGGATAAGACATAAGAGAATAGGACTGATCAAGTGTGACAGTGAAAAAGTGTGTATGGAACCGGAGGAGATAGCAGAACTACTTAATGAATACTTTGCTTCAGTATTCACTACAGAAAAGGATCTTGGTGATTGTAGGGATGACTTACAGTGAACTGAAAAGCTTGAGCATGTAGATATTAAGGAAGAGGATGTAATGGAGCTTTTGGAAAGCATCAAGTTGGATAAGTCTCCGGGACCAGATGAGATGTATCCCAGGCTAGTGTGGGAGTCAAGGGTGGAGATTGTTGAGCCTTTGGAAATTATCTTTGCATCATCAATGGGGACAGGAGCAGTTCCAGAGGATTGGAGGGTTGCAGATGTTGTCCCCTTATTCAAGAAAGGGAGAAGAGATAGCCCAGGAAATTAAAGATCAGTGAGTCTGACTTCAGTGGCTGGTATGTTGATGGAGAAGATCCTGAGAGGCAGGATTTATGAACATTTGGAGAAGCATAATATGATTAGGAATAGTCAGCATGGCTTTGTCAAGGGCAGGTTATGCCTTATGAACCTGCTTGAATTTTTTGAGGATGTGACTAAGCACATTGATGAAGGAACAGCAGTAGATGTAGTGTATATGGATTTCAGCAAGGCATTTAATAAGGTACCCCATGCAAGGCTTATTGAGAAAGTAAGGAGGCATGGGATCCAAGGGGACATTGCTTTGTGGATCCAGAATTGGCTTGCTCACAGAAGGGAGAGTGCTTGTAGGTGGGTCATATTCTGCGTGGAGGTCAGTGACCAGTGGAGTGCCTCAGGGATTTGTTCTGGGAACTCTTCTCTTCATGATATTTATAAAAGACCTGGATGAGCCAGTGGAAGATTTGTTAGTAAATTTGCTGATGACACAAAGGTTAGGTGTGTTGTGGATAGCATGGAGGGCTGTCAGACGTTACAGCAGGACCTTGATAGGATGCAAAACTGGGCTGAGAAGTTCAACCCAGATAAGTGTGAGGTGTTCAGTTTGGTAGGTCAAATGTGGCAAAATATAGTATTAATGGTCAGACTCTTGGCAGTGTGGAGGATCAGAGGGATCTTGTGGTCCACGTCCATAGGACACACAAAGTTGCTACACAGGTTGATTCTGTGGTTAAGAAGGCATATGGCGCAATGGTCTTCGTCAACTATGGGATCGAGTTTAAGAGCCAAGAGGCAATGTTACAGCTTTATAGGACCCTGGTTGGACTCCACTTGGAGTACTGTGCTCCATTCTGGTGACCCCACTGCAGGAAGGATGTGGGATCTATAGAAAGGGTGCAGAGGAGAGTTACAAGGATGTTGCCTTAATTGGGGAGCATGCCTTATGAGAGAATAGGTTGAGTGAACTTGGCCTTTTCTCCTTGGAGCGGCAAAGGATGAGAGGTGACCTGATAGAGGTGTATAAGATGAAAGTATTGTCCGTGTGGATAATCAGAGGCCGAAATGGCTAACATGTTTGGGCACAGTTTTAAGGTACTGGGAAGTAGGTACAGAGGAGACGTCAGGGGTAAATTTATTTTGCGCAGAGAGTGGTGAGTGTGTGGAATGGGCTGCCTTCAACAGTGGTGGAGGTGGATATGATAGGGTCTTTTAAGAGGATCCTCGATAGGTACATGAAGCTTAGAAAAATAGAGGGCTATGGGTTACCCTAGGTGATTTCTAAAGTAGGTACTTGTTTGGCACAGCATTGTGGGCTGAAGGACCTGTATTGCGCTGTAGGTTTTCTGTGTTTCTATATTCTAGTCCTCTCGAAATGAATGTTGAGATTGCATTTGCCTTCCTCACCACAGACAACCTGCAAATTAACCTTCATGGAATCCTGTACAATGACCTAAACCCCTTTGCACAACAGATTTTTAAACATTCTCTCCATTTAAAAAAAAATAGTCTACTCTTATTTCCTCTACCAGAGTGCATGACCATACACTTCCTGTCACTGTATTCCACCTGTCATTTCTTTACCCATTCTATTCTATCATCCTGTAGCCTCTCTACTTCCTCAAAGCTACTGGCCCCTCCACCTATCTTCATATCATCTGCAAACTTTGCAACAAAGTCATCAATTCAGTCATCCAAATCATTGACAGAAAACGTAAAAAGAATCGGTCCTAACACAGACCCCTGTGGAAATGTACTAATCACCAGCAGCCAACCACTCTTTGCCTCCAGCCTATCAGCCACTAGTTATTCATGTTCGTCTCATTCCTGTAATACCATGGGCTGCCTTGTGTGTGGCATTTTGTCAAAAGCCTTCTGAAAATCGAGTACAGTACACTACATCAACCAATTCCACTTCGTCTATCCTGCTTGTTACTTCTTCAAAGAATTCCAATAGATTTGTCAGCCAAGGTTTTCCTTTGAGGAAACCATGCTGAATATGTCCTATTTTATAATGTGCCTCCAAGTACTCTGAGACCTCATCCTTAATAATTGACTCCAACATCTTCCCAACCACTGAGGTCATGCTAACTGGCCTATAGTTTCCTTTCTTCTGTTTCTCTCCCTTCTTGAAGAGTAGCGTGATATTTGTAATTTTCCAGTCCTCTGCAACCATTCCAGAATCTAGTGATCCTTGAAAGGTCATTACTAATGCCTCCACAATCTCTTCAGCCACCTCTTTCAAAACCCTAGGGAGTAGATCATCTGGTACAGGTGACTTATCTACCTTCAGACCTTTCAGTTTCCCAAGAACTTTGGCCCTAGTAGTAGCAACTCCACACACTTCCAACCTCTGCCACTCTCGAACTTCCACCATACTGCCAGTGTTGTCTATTGTGAAGACTGATGTAAACCTATCGAATGTTGAAAGGACTAGATAGGGTGGATGTGAAGAGGATGTTTTCTCTGATGGGGGTATGCAGAACTAGAAGGCACAGTCTCAAAATTGAGGGGTGACCTTTTAGAACATAGTTAAGGAGGATTTTTTTTAGCCAAAGGGTAGTGAATCTGTGGAATGCTCTGCCACAGACTGCAGTGGAGGCCAAGTCCATGGGTATATTTAAAGCAGAAGTTAATAGTTTCCTGATCAGTCAGGGCATCAAAGGTCATGGCGAGAAGGCAGGTGTATGGAGTTGAGTGGGATCTGAGATCAGTCATTATGGAATGACAGAGCAGACTCAATGAGCTGAATGGCCTAATTCAGCTCCTATGTCTTATGGTCTAAAATACTTGTTCAGTTTGTCTGCCATTTCCTTGCACTCTATTATTACAGCTCCAGCATCTACTCAAACCTCTCTTTTACACTTTATGTATCTGAAAAAACTTCTGGTATCCTCTTTAATATTATTGGATAGCTTAGCTTATTGGGGCATGACTGTGCAAGCGTGTAGATGTCAGCCAGGTAGAACAGTGAGAAGAGTTTAAAAGGAGACAGCTTTATAGAGCGGGCATTGTAGTAGAGTGAGGCAGAGTAGGAAGGCTTTGGCTCAACAGGGCTTCAGCAATAAAGGGTCGAGGCGAAGTGCATTACTTGTGTAGAATACAGACAGAAAGTATGTGTGTGAGGCTGGTGTTCTGTGCTCAGTGTCAGATGTGGGAAGTCCTGGAGACTCCTGGCCGGCCACATCTGTGCCAGGTGCGTCGAGCAGCAACTACTTAGGGACTGCGTTAGGGAATGGGAGATGCAGCTCGATGACTTTCGACTGGTCAGGAAATTATAGACCTGTGAGTCTTACTTCAGTGGTTGGTAAGTTGATGGAGAAGACCCTGAGAGGCAGAATTTATGAACATTTGGAGAGGCATAATATGATTAGGAATAGTCAGCATGGCTTTATCAAAGACAGGTCGTGCCTTACGAGCCTGATCAAATTTTTTGTGGATATGATTAAACACATTGATGAAGGTAGAGCAGTAGATGTAGTGTATATGGATTTCAGCAAGGCATTTGATAAGGTACCCCATCCAAGACATTGAGAAAGTAAGGAGGCATGGGATCCAAGAGGACATTGTTTTGTGGATCCAGAAATGACTTGCCACAGAAGGCAGAGTGGTTGTAGATGGGTCATCTTCTGCATGGAGGTCGGTCACCAGTGGTGTGCCTCAGGGATCTGTTCTGGGACCCATACTCTTCGTGAATTTTATAAATGACCTGGATGAGGAAGTGGAGGGATGGGTTAGTAAATTTGCTGATGACACAAAGGTTGGGGGTGTTGTGGATAGTGTGGAGGGCTGTCAGAGGTTACAGTGGGATGGACATTGATAGGATGCAAAACTGGGCTGAGAAGTGGCAGATGGAGTTCAAGTCGTCAAGTCACTTTTATTGTCATTTTGACCATAACTGCTGGTACAGTACATAGTAAAAATGAAATAACATTTTTCAAGACCATGGTGTTACATGACACAGTACAAAGTTTTTTACACTGAGTGGTGACTATGTGGAATAGGCTGCCAGTGACAGTAGTGGAGGCTGATATGATAGGGTTTTTTAAGAGATTCCTGGATAGGTACATGGAGCTTAGAAAAATTAAGGGCTGTGGGTAACCCTGGGTAATTTCTAAGGTAAGGACATGTTCGGCACAGTTTTGTGTGCCAAAGGGCCCGTATTGTGCTTTAGGTTTTCTGTTTCTACCTTCATATCCATCTTTTCCTTCTTTATGACTCTTTTAGTTGCCTTCTGTTGGTTTTTAAAAGCTTCCCAATCCTCTAACTTCCCACTAATTTTTGCACTATTATTTAACCTCTCTTTGGCTGTTATGTTGGCTTTGACTTCTTGTCAGCCACAGTTGTGACATCTTGCCTTTAGAATACTTCGTCCTCTTTGTGGTGTACATGTCCTGTGCCTTCAGAATTGGTCCCAGAAATTTCAGCCATTGCCACTCTGCTGTCATCCCTGCCTGTATTCTTATCCAGTCAGTTTTGGCCAACTCCTCTCTCATGTTTCTGGAATTCCATTTACTCTGCTGTAACACTAATGCTTCTGACTTTAGCTTCTTCTCAAGTTGCAGGGTGAATTCTATCATATTGTGATCGCTGGGTCTTAAGGGTTCCTTTACCTTAAGCTCTAAAGAGTTCCAGTTCATTGCACAATACCCAATCCAGAATAGCTGATCCCTGAAGGGCTCAAACACAAGCTCCTCTAAAAAGCCATCATATCAGTATTCTAGAAGTTCATCCTCATGGGATCCAGCACCGAAATGATTTTCCCAATCTACCTGCATACTGAAATCCCCCATGACTACTGTAGCATTGCCCTTTTGACATGCATTTTCTATCTCCCTTTGTAACATGCAGACTAATCTTTACTGCTGTTTGGGAGGGGGGGTCTCTAAGTAATTCACACCAGGGTCATTTTCCCTGTGCAGTTCCTTAACTCTACCCATAATGATTCTACACTTACTGACCCTGTGTCAACTCTTTCTAATGATTTGATTTCATTTTTTATGAACACAGCCATGCCACCCCTCTGCCCACCTGCCTATCCTTTCAATACAATGTGTATCCTTGGACATTAAGCTCCCAGCTATAGTCTTCTATCAGCCATGATTTAGTAATGCCTACAACATCATACATGCCAATCTGTAACTGTGCATCAACCTTATTGAATTGAATTGATTTTATTTCTTATATCCTTCACGTACATGGGGTAAAAATCTTTACATTATGTGCAATGTATAATTTATAATCATTTGTAATAAATATGTAAAGTAAGATATACAACAGGACAATCAATATACCTTAGAAAGACAATTGTGTCAGCGTGAATTAATCAGTCTGATGGCCTGGTGGAAGAAGCTGTCCTGGAGCCTGTTGGTCCTGGCTTTTATGCTGCAGTTCCATTTCCCAGATGGTAGAAGCTGGAACAGTTTGTGATTGGGGTGACTTGGGTCCCCAATGATCCTTCGTGCCCTTTTAACACATCTGTCTTTGTAAATGTCCTGAATAGTGGGAAGTTCAACATCTATAGATGTGCTGGGCTGTCTGGACCACTCTGCAGAGTCCTGCAAAGTACAGTTCCCATACCAGGCAGTGATGCAACCAGTCAGGATGCTCTCAATTGTGCCCCTGTAGAATGTTCTTAGGATTTGGGGGCCCATACCATACTTGCTCAACCTTCTGAGGTGTAAGAGGCGTTGTTGTGCCTTTTTCACCACACAGTCGGTATGTACAGACCAAGTGAGGTCCTCGGTGATGTGGATGCTGAGGAACTTAAAGCTGTTCATCGTCTCAACCCCAGATCCATTGATGTCAATAGGGGTTAGCCTGTCTCTATTCCTCCTGTAGTCCACAACCAGCTGCTTTGTTTTGGCGACATTGAGGGAGAGGTTGTTTTCTTGACACCACTGTATCAGGGTGATGACTTCTTCTCTGTAGGTTGCCTTGTTATTATTTGAGATAAGGCCAATCAATGCAGTATCATCAGCAAATTTAATTAGCAGATTGGAGCTGTGGATGGCAACAGAATCAGTGGTGTAGAGAGAGTGAAGGAGGAGGCGTAGGACACAGCCCAGAGGGGCTCTTGTGTTGAGGATCAGAAGGTCAGATGTGAGGGAGCCCACTCTTACCACCTGTCGGCGATTTGACAAGAAGTCCAGGGTCCAGCTGCACAAGGCAGGGTGAAGGCCAAGGTTTCTGAGCTTCTTGTCGATCCTGGAGGGAATTATGGTGTTGAATGGATAGGTTGGATAGGTATATGGATAGGAAAGGAATGGAGGGTTATGGGCTGAGTGCGGGTCAGTGGGACTAGGTGAGAGTAAGCGTTCGGCACGGACTAGAAGGGCCGAGATGGCCTGTTTCCGTGCTGTAATTGTTATATGGTTATATGAATGCTGAACTGTAGTGCAAGAACAACATTCTCACATAAGCATCCCCCCTGTTCAGGTGTGTAGAGCCATGGCTATTGCATCAGCTATTGATCGGTGGTGTTGGTAGGTGAATTGTAGGGGATCCTTATTCTGTATACTGTGCGCATTCAAATATAACATCTTCAGTCCTCTATTCACCCCTTTTGACTTTGTCTGCCTTTTACATTACAACTCATGCTGTTGACTGCAGTTTTGCCCTATTATCAGCCCCTTCTTGTTAGCAGTTTCACGGCACAATGCCTCTGTTTGAAACCCAAACGCCACTCTGGTTCCCATCTCCCTGCCAAATTAGTATAAATCCTCCCAAGCAGCCCTTATCCCTCTTTGCATCTATGTTTTTAGTACCAATGTGCACTACTCTAGCAATTCCCTCACCCCTCTCCTTTCAAAATGTTCCATTCTTAATCTGAGTCATCCCTAAGCCTTTCACCTGTAAGCCAAGTCCAGGCTGGGATTTTGTTTTGACAGAAGTGCCTCTCCGTTTCTCTCAAAGAATCCCCCTGCATTACTACTCCCCTCCGCCCCACCCTTGCCGCCTTCAGTTGTGTTGTTTGGATACTGATTAGACATGCGAGCTAATGATAAACTACCTTGATGTTGTTTAAAATGTCCATTCCACTGGTCAATGTGAAGGGGCTTTGAAACTTGCTGAGTACATGTTACTGTGACCTCTACCATAATCCATCTGTACCGTGGCTTCAGAGGATCAGCTTCAGACACTTGGCAAGCCCACGTGTATTTGCTTTGTAGACAGTGAAAGGGGATGCGATGAACACTCTTGCCAGTGAGTCACTGACTGATGGGATCTGTGCATTTTATGTATGATAGACAATAGGTGCAGGAGTAGGCCATTCGGCCCTTCTAGCCAGCACTACTATTCACTGTGATCGTGGCTGATCATACACAATCAGTACCTCGTTCCTACCCTCTCCCCATATCCCTTGACTCCGCTATCTATAAGAGCTCTATCTAACTCTCTCTTGAATGCATCCAGAGACTTGGCCTCCACTGCCTTCTAGGGCAGAGCATACCACATATCCACCACTCAGTGAAAAAGTTTTTCCGCATCTCAGTTCTAAATGGCCTACCCCTTATTCTTAAACTGTGGGTCTGTGAGGGGTGAGTTTCGGGGGCTGCTTTAGATTTAGTCCTTTTCCCCAGTCCCAAGTCCTGCACACTGAAAGGGCATCACCCCTTTCGCAGTCGGTGGGAATGATTCTAGATCTCAATCCCTTCAGCCCAGATCAGTGTGGCTTCACTCTGGGACCTCTTAAGAAAGGCAAGACAAGGATTATGCAGTGCATAGAATTGTATAGCATTGAGATAGCCCAACTGACCACCTTTCTGTAATAATTTCCTCACCCAGCACACAGTCCTTTAGTTCTAAACGATTCAAGTGCTCATCTAGAAATTAAATACTGTCAGTGAGCTAGCTTCAACCACTCTGTCTGGCAGTACATTCCAAATACTTAACTCTCTCTCAGTGAAAGTCCATCTCATATCCGCTTTAAATGTCTTCTCATTATCCTAATTTATGTCCTCTCGTTTTATCTATGTCTATGGGAAAAATTTCTTCCAGTCTACCCACCTGTACCCCTCGTCACTTTATATCTCTCAATCATGTTTTCTTAAAAACCTCCACCAGGAGATTGAGAGAACACATTTAAACTCTTAAAAGCTTCTGCTTATTACTGATGTCAAGGCAAATCTGCTCTGAACCCTCTCCATCACGATCACATCCTTTTAGTGACCAGATCCTATTTTAGTGACCAGAAATGCATACAGTATTCCAGCTGATATCTGACTGATGTTTTCTAAAGCAGGAACAAGACCTCAACTCTGTGGTCGTTGTCCTGATTAAGGAAGGTCTGGATCCCATTTACCTTCCTAAACATGTTTTCCATCTGTGCTACCTCCTTCCAGGATCTATGGACCTGTTTTCCAATGTCCCCTTGCTCCTCCATACTCCCCAAATCATTTCTGGTCTATGTGCAAGTCTCTAGTGCTCCCAAAATGCAACATCTCGTGTTGATCTGAATTAAATTCCATCTGTTGCTTTTCAGCCCATCTCAGCAACACATAAATCTGTCTCAGCACCCTCAGACTACTTTCCACTATCTACAACTCTGCCAACCAGTGAATTTACTGATCACCCACATACAGTATATGGTAAACAGCAGGAGATGAAGAGCATCTGTGAGAAGAAACAAATTGTTGACGTTTCTGATCCAGAAATGTCAACCACTCCTTTCCTCTTATAGATTGTCTGATAATGCTCTGCCTTTCCAAGTGATTATTAATCCTCTTCCTCAGAATAATTCTCCAGCATCTTGTGCTCAAAGGTCCATAGTTGCCAGGCTCCTCTTTTAAAAGAGTGCCATGTTTGCCATCGTCCCGTCATCTGATTTCTACCATCTGCAAAATCGCTTATGTTTGTATTTGATACCTCATCTGTTTCCAATGAAGATTTAAGATTCTCAGCCAGAGCCCCAGCAATCTCTCCCTTGCCTTCCTTGGCAGCCTGGGATATATCCCATCTGGTCAAAGAATTTATCCACCTTGAGTACCACTAAGGCATTAATTACCTCTGTTATTAATGGAGAAAGTCTCCAGCCTCTTCACCAGCTTGCCGTGCTGGTATTTCAGTTTTGACCTGAAGGTTAGTACTTAAATCTAACCAGTCGAGAAGTGTACCACAGTTTGTATACAAAGGCCTACCATTCAAAAAGATCAGTCCCAAGGTAGAGCTGTATCATCTTTTGCTTTATTCACACAGGATTTGCTGCACTAAAACTACACAGAAACAGAAAGCAGAAGGGCACTGTGTCAGATAATCCTTGCAGTCTGAACTTCATTCTTCATGCTGAATGGGGCAGGGGTGGATGAAGAGAGAAAAACACATTATTAGAGAACACTAGATCTGATGGGATCAGTGGCCTCCCCTCAGAGCTGTGGGGATCAGACAGGTGTGGTGATGGTGTCGTAGCAGTTCCTATAATGCATTATCGACTGACTTCAGAACAATAGAGTTCTAATGCTCCAAACGTTCCTATTTTTCTGACTTCTGGACTTTAAATCAAGGCAGCCAGTAGGTGACAACTTAGAAGTTTGTATATGGAGTTGTTGATTAATGTCAGTGGGGCTTTGATCCTTTACCATACTGTACTTTGAGTACAGCCAGGGCTCAGGAAAGAAGTACAGTTGGCCCTCCTTATCCACGGGGATTGGTTCCGGGACCCCTCACGGATACCAAAAATCGCGGATGCTCAAATCCCTTATTTAACCTGTGTCATTGCGGTCTTTAGGACCCGGAGCAGCTCTGAATCCACAATATTTCTGTTCACGAAAATAATCACAATCACGATTGAAAATAAGGTGGAATTAATAAAGCGATCAGAAAGAGATGAAATGCCATTGGAAAAGCGTTAGGCTACAGCCAGTCAACGATCTGTTGACTGTTAATGGAGCATGTGCAAGGCCCTACCCCAATGAAAGCTACAAGTATTACTAAGCAACGCAGTGGTTTAATTATTGAAAAACATATGTTTCTTAAGTTTTATATGCAGAGAAAGGTAAAATATATACTATATACTAAGAAAAACATTTGACTAACTGACGCTAAATAATACCAGATGTACCTGTTCCGACTTCAAACCTGACTTAAAGACAGACTCAGGAACGGAACTCCTTCATAACTCAGGGACTGCCTGTACTTTTAAATCATCTCTAGATTACTTATAGTACCTAATACAATGTAAATTCTATGTAAATAGTTGTTATACTATATTGTTTACTGAATTGTTTAGGGAATGCTCAAACAACGAGTGCTGAAGAAAGAACTTCCAGGTTTCCCTGATCCGCAGTTGGTTGAATCCATGGATGAGGAGGGCCAACTGTTGTCCACGTATGCAGTATTGCACTCATAGTTATCCTCTTGCTCTTGATGCATGTATAGGTTTTCTTTAACTAGACTTGTGAAGGACGTTTCCTGGCCCCTCCTGTCTCTCCTAATTCATGCCCTTTCTCCTCTTCCCTTTTCACCATCCAGGGACTGGAGATTAGCAAAAGTCTTCCCTCTTTTCAATCGAGACAGCAGAGAAAATCCTGATAACTACAAAGCCGTGAACCTAACAACGGTGGTAGGGAAGAGGATGTGTAATCATTGGAAAGGCAGGAACTGACCAGAGACACTAAATAGTTTGTCAAGAATAGATCCTGTCTGACCAAGTTGTCTGAATTCTTTGACAAGAACCAAAATGTAACAATGAGAACAGGGTGGTAGATCTGATTTATGTGATTTTAATAAAGGCTTAGTCAAGATCCACACAAGAGACTGGGTCATTAGGGTAAAGGGATACAGTTCAAGGCCATAAACTGGATCAAAGATTGGCTTGGCACAATAAGAGACAGCGCATGATGGTAGAAGACTATCTTTATGATTGGAAGTCTGTGATTAGTGTTATCCCATGAGCATTGGTGCTGGAACCCTTGTTCTTAGTAATATTTTTGAGTGATTAAGAAAAGATCTGTATGTTTGTGATAAGATCATAAGACAAAGAAGCAAAAGTAGGCCATTTGTCTCATCGTGTCTGCTCCACCATTGTGACTGATTTATTTTCCCTCTCAACTCCATTCTCCTGCCTTCTCCCCACAACCTTTGATGCCCTGACTAACTGGACTTTTAGCATAATTCTGATAAAGCCGCCTGTTTCCTTTCATACCTTGATGTCCCTGGATTTAGCTCTGAGCTTGTTGACCTGGGACTCGGCTATCTCGGCACGTTCCTCAGCATCATCCAGTTCACGCTGCAGAGTCCTGAACTTGGCAAAGTTGGTGCTGGCACTTCCCTCCTGTAATAAGATCATAGTGCTGTTATCCAGCTGATTGAACAGTGCATAAATGTAGCAAACTTGCAATGTACAGGCAACTCACAGCTTCTTCAGCCTGACGCTTGTAGCTCTTCACTTTCAGCTGCAGTTTGTCAATGAGGTCTTGCATACAAACAATGTTCTTCTTGTCCTCTTCGCCCTGGGCAAAAATTGTCAGGTTAAAACCAAATCAGGTTTCATGGATGAATGTTTAAAACTTTCCATCCAATGCTGGAAATAGTATGGACTATGGACTAAAGTGCAATTGCTGATAAACTGCATAACCTGCAGTGACTGATGGAGTGATTCTGTTTTCCTGAATAGAGCTGTTACACGTTGCAGGTTTGAGAGGCCAGAAAAATATGACAATATAAAACCGAGCAGATGCTAGAATTCCAAAATGAAAAATGGAAAATGTTGGAAACCTTCATAAAGCCAACAATGATTGACCGACAGACAGACCTATTTTATTAATCCCGAGGGAAATTGGGTTTCGTTACAGTCGCACCAACCAAGAATAGTGTAGAAATATAGCAATATAAAACCATAAATAATTAACTAAGTAAATTATGCCAAGTGGAAATAAGTCCAGGACCAGCCTATTGGCTCAGGGTGTCTGACACTCCGAGAGAGGAGTTGTAAAGTTTGATGGCCACAGGCAGGAATGACTTCCTTTGACGCTCAGTGTTACATCTCGGTGGAATGAGTCTCTGGATGAATGCACTCCTGTGCCTAACCAGTACATTATGGAGTGGATGGGAGACATTGTCTAAGATGGCATGCAACTTGGACAGCATCCTCTTTTCAGACACCACCGTCAGAGAGTCCAGTTCCATCCCCACAACATCACCGGCCTTACGAATGAGTTTGTTGATTCTGTTTGTGTCTGCTACCCTCAGCCTGCTGCCCCAGCACACAACAGCAAACATGATAGCACTGGCCACCACAGACTCGTTATTTCAGGTTTCAGATAAACAGCCTTTCACCCAGACTCACAGAACTGATAACCTGAAAAATATCAGACTGCTAAATGCCAGAGCAGTGATGAGATTTCTGATCTTCAAACCAGACTTATTATTCCTTTTGGTTTATCAAACTCTACCAGAACTCAACCTTGGGTTACTAAGGAATAATTATATTAACCAGAGTTGAGGTAATTATGGAAGGGGGAGCATATTTCCCCTAGAAGGACGTCATGGCAGACGTTTTAACAGCCAGTGTTAGAGGCTCCAGGAGGACTACATGTGTACATGTCTTAAGTGAACACTCAAAACCCTATTCCAAAAGATATATTCCAACAACCATCTCTTCCGCCCACCACCCGGTCTCTATACGCATTCTAACCACACTCTCTCTATATGCAGTCAGGACACATTCTAACCACCCTCTCTCTATATACAGTCAGGAAGTGGACAGGTCAAAAAACCTCTCTGGGAAGAGTAAAGGAGGAGAGGTATGCTTCACTGTCAACCACGCTTGGTGCGACCCCCAGAATGTGCATGCTCTCAAATCGTTTTGTTCCCCAGACCTGGATTACCTGGTGCTGCTGTGCAGACCCTACTGGCTACCTAGGGAGATCACGGCTGTTATCATCACAGCAGTGTACATTCCGCCTCTGGCTGATACTGACCTGTCTCTCAAGGAACTGCACAAGACCATCAACAGACTGGAGACTGCACACCCAGAGGCTGCCTTCGTCATCGCTGGTGACTTTAATTGAGCGTCAATGACGCAAGTCTCTCTGAAATTTTGTCAGCACATCCAGATGAGCACTCGTGGAGATAACACACTTGACCACTGTTACACTCCCTTCTGCAATGCTCACAAAGCTCTCCTTCGCCCAGCTTTTGGAAAATCAGATCACTCTGCGATCCTGATTTTGCAGAAGCTGAAACAAGAGGTGGCCATATTTAAAACCGCCCATTGCTGGTCTGAGCAATCAGCCTCCATGCTGCAGGACTGCTTCAATGATGTCGACTGGGATGTTTTCCAAAATGAGGATGTCTCCGAGTTCACTGATGGAGTCACGTGCTTCATCCAGAAGTGCATCAACGATGTTGTCCCCTAGAAGTTGGTCAGGGTCTTCCCGAACCAGAAACCCTGGATCAATAGTTCCGTGTGAGCAGCACTTACCATACAACACAGACCTTACGCTGCCAGCAATCAGCAGGAACTCAAGAAAAGCAGCTACGATCTGCGCAAAGCTATTGAGGCTGCAAAACAACAACACGGGCAAGACTGAGTCAAGATTCATGATGAATAGCACGTGTGACTTATAGCGAGGGTTGCATACCATCGCAGACTTCGAAGCCAAATGTAGTGGTGCCGCTAACGTCGCAGCCTCTCTCCCAGATGAACTCAATCACTTTTACGCTCAGTTCAATGTCGCTAACTCTGAGCCTCTGAGGAAAGCCACTGCTACAGCCTGGTCACCTGAGGCTGACGTACACAGATGAGTGGACGGTCGCATCCCAGGGAGAGTACTGTACTCAGGATGTGCGCAGCACTACTGGCAGGTGTGCTTACTGACATTTTTAATCTCTCCCTCTCCCAGTATAGAATGCCCTCTTGCTTCAAATTATCCACCATTGTCCCTGTACCAAAAAAAGACCTAGATAACATGCCTGAATGATTGGTGTCCTGTCGCACTCACCTCAATAATAAGCAAATGCTTTGAGAGGCTGGTCAAGGATTACATCTGCTACCACCCAAACTGGACCCCCCACAATTCATTTACCAACACAACCAATCAACAGATGACGCAATAGTCACTGCTCTACAGATCCTTACACATCTGGAGAAGGATGCTTATGTGAGAATGCTGTTCTTGGATTACAGTTCAGCAATCAACACCACAGTTCCATCCAGGCTCGACAAGAAGCTCAGAGACCTTGGCCTTGACCCTGCCTTGTGCAGCTGGATCCTGGACTTCCAGTCAGATCGCCAGAGGTAGTAAGAATGGGCTCCCTCACCTCCACCCCTCTGACTCTCAATACAGGAGCCCCTCAGGGCTCCCTCCTTTACTCCCTGTATACTCATGACTGAATTGCCACCCACAGCTCCAATCTGCTATTTAAATTTGCCAATGACTTTACATTGATTGGTCTAATCTCAGACAATAACAAGGTGGCCTACAGGGAAGTCATCACCCTGACATAGTGGTGTCAAGAAAACAATCTCTCCCTCAATGTTGCAAAAACAAAGGAGCTGGTTGTGGACTACAGGAGGAATGGAGACAGGGTAACCCCTATTGATAATTATGGATCTGCAGTTGAGAAGGTGAACAGCTGTAAGTTCCCCGGCATCCACATCACTGAGGACCTCTCGTGGTCTGTACACACTGGCTGTGTAGTGAAAAAGGCACAATAGTGCCTCTTTCACCTCAGACAGTTGAAGAAGTTTGGTATGGGTCCCCCAAATCCTAAGAACTTTCTATAGGGGCACAATTGAGAGCATCCTGACTGGCTGCATCACTGCCTGGTATGGGAATTGCAGTATTCTGCAGAGAGTGGTGCAGACAGCCCAGCGCATCTGTAGTTGTGAACTTCCCATGATTCAGGACTTTTACAAAGACAGGCGTGGAAAAACGGCCCAAAGGATCATTGGGGACTCGAGTCACCCCAAACACTAACAGTTCCAGCTGCTACCATCCAGGAAACGGTACCGCAGCATAAAAGACAGGACCAACAGGCTTCGGGACAGCTTCTTCCACCAGGCTGTCAGACTGATGAACTCACGCTGATTTGAGTGTACTCTATATTACATTGACTGTTCTATTCATTGTAAATTACTATGATTGCACGTTGCATATTTAGACAGAGACGTAACATAAAGATTTTTTACTCATGTATGTGAAGGATGTAAGAAATAAAGTAAATTCAATTCAATTCTAACCACCCCCTCTCGATATATATGTATATGCAGCCAGGAAGCATTGGGAACACCCTCTCTCTATGTCAAAATTTGAAACATGTCTTCAAACAGCAGATGATGTAAGATCAGTTGATAATTGAGAGGTCGATTATGATCAGAGGTACACTGGGAAAAGATAGTATGTATTTAGGCCATAGATCACTGAAAGGCAGAATAAGCTTGTGCTAATTAGCCAGTCTAGTTCTTCTGTGAGGCAGGAACTACGGCAAAAAGTGGGAGAGGTTAGTGAATGTTTGGCATTATACAGCAGCATGTCACCAGCTCCTCTGCTACTGTACCTGGTAGGTCAGTTCTTTGATCCGTCTCTCATACTTCCGCAGGCCTTTCAATGACTCTGCATTCTTCCTCTGCTCGGACTCCAGCTCAGATTCCAGCTCCCTCACCTAGTAAATAAAGGAAATGAGTAATATGTCACTGAAATGGCTGTACTCAGTTTTAATCATCTTTCCAGCTAGCTCAGACATCAGGGAAACCAGCTTCTGTCTACATTTGTTGCCTCAATAAGCAGCCAGCATCATCAAAGACCCCCAACCACCCAGACATTCTCTCCTCTCCCCTCTCCCACTGGGCAGCAGATACAACAGCTCAAAAGCATGTCCCACCTGGCTCACGGACAGCTACTATCCTGCTGTTAATGACTGAATGGTTCACTAGTATGATAAGATGGACTCTTAGCCTCCTATTCTACCTCGTTACAGTTTGCACCTTACTCTCTGCCTGCACTGCATTTTCTCCATAACATTTTATTCTGCATTGTTATTGCTTTACCTTGCACTATCTTAGTGCAGTGATGATGAAATGATGTGTACAGATGCATATAAAGCAGTTTCACTGTACCTCAGTACATGTGACAATAATAAACACATTAACCAACTTAACATTTATCAAAACAAGCTGTATTCTTCTTTTCTAATATAAAAGGCACTGAGCCGAGGAATGAGTAATTCAAATTTTCTTCAATTTGGACAAGTATGTGGATGGGAGGACCATGGAGGGCTATAGTCCATGTGCAGGTTGATTGGACTAGGCAGAAAAACAGTTTGGCATAGACTTGATGGGCCAAAGGGCCTGTTTCTGTGCTCTAGTGTTCTACAACTCTACAAAAAAATGGAACAATCAATTTTGTGTAAGTAATTGGAAAATAATTATTTACATTTGTGTTTGGAAAACAGGGAGCAATGAAAAGACTTGGCCTTCATTATTGAGAGTTTAAAAGAAAGAGAATCATTGGTTTGCAGGACTCAGCAGAAATCCTTCCTCTCAGGGAGTTTACAACAAGTAGGAAAATTTTCTTCATGCAGAGGTGATGGAGCCTTAGCAACAGGAGAGGTACCAGAGGATTGGAGGATTGTTCCACTGTTTAAGAAAGGCTCTAAACATAGGAAATTGTAGCCGGTGAGTCTGACACCAGTTGTGAGAAAGTTATCGGAAGACATTCTAAGGGATCGGATAGATTTGCATAGACATGGACTGATTAGGGATCTTCAGCATAGCCTTGTGTGTGGTAGGTCATGTCTAAACAATCTTATAGTTTTTCAAAGGAAGTTACCAGGAAAGTGGATGAAGGCATAGCAATGGATGTTTTCTTAATGGACTTTAGCAAGGAATTTGATAAGGTCCCACACGAAAGGTTAGTTAAGAAGGTTTATTTGCTCAGCTTTCAAGATGATGTAGTAAATTGGATTAGACATTAGCTTTCTGGGAGAAGCGAGAGACTGGTAGTAGATGGTTTCCTCTGTGACGGGAGGCCTATGACTAGTGGAGTGACGCAGGTATCAGTGTTCATCTTCTATATCAATGATCTGAATGATAATGTGGTTAACCAGATCAGCAAATTTGTGAATGACACCAAGATAAGGGGTGTGGTGGACAGTGAGGAAGACTATTATGGCTTGCACAAGGATTTGGACCAACTGGAAAGATGGGCTGAAAAATACAGATGGAATTTACTGCAGGCAAGTGTGGGGTGTTGCAATTTGCTAGGACCAGTCAGAGTGGGTCTAACACAGTGAATGATAATGCACTGAGGAGTGTGGTGTTACAAGGGGATCTGGGAATACAGGTCCACAGTCATCGAAAGTGGCATCGCAGGATAGGGTCATAAAGAAAGCTGTTGGCTCATTGGCCTTCATAAATCAGAGCATTGAGTACAGGAAATAGGAGGTTATGTTGAAGTTATATAGATATTGGTGAGGTGTAATTTTAAGTAGTGTGTGCAGTTTTGGTTATCTACCCACAGGAAAGATGTAAATAAGACCATAAGACAATAAGATATAGCAGCAGAATTAGGCTATTTGGCCCATTGTGACTTCTCTGGCTTTTCTCTCAGCCCCAATATCCTGCCTTCACTCCGTTTCCCTTCGTGCACCGGACAATCAAAAATCGATCGGCCTCTGCCTTAAATATACATGACCTCCACAGCTGCTTGTGGCAAAGAGTTCCACAAATTCACCACTCGCAGGCTAAAGAAATTCCTCCTCATCTCCATTCTAAAATTCTGAGGCTGTTCTCTGGTCTTGGACTCTCCCACCATAGGAAACACCCTCTCCACATCCACTCTATCAAGGCCTTTAACCATTCAATAGGTTTCAGTGAGGTCACCGCCTTTCTTCTGAATTCCAGTGGATACTGGCCCAGAGCCACCAAACACCAACAAGCCATTCAATCTTGGAATCACTTTCATGAACCTTCTCCAGTTTCAGCACATCCTTTCTAAGATAAGGGGCCCAAAACTCTTCACAATACTGCAAAGAAGGCTTCACCAGTGCATTATAAATTCTCAATGTTACATCCTTGCTTTTCTATTCCATCCTCTTGAAATGAATGCTAACATTGCACTTGCTTCCTCACAACAGGCTCAACTTGCAAATTAACCTTTAACACAGAACATATAGAATAGTACAGCACAGTACAGGCCTTTTGTCCCACAATGTTGTGCTGACCCTTAAACCCTGCCTCCCATATAAACCCCCACCTTAAATTCCTCCATATACCTGTCTAGTAGTCCCTTAAATTTCACTAGTGTATCTGCCTCTACCACTGACTCAGGCAGTGCATTCCACGCACCAACCACTCTCTGAGTGAAAAACCTTCCTCTAATATCCCACTTGAACTTCCCACCCCTTACCTTAAAGCCATGTCCTCTTGTACTGAGCAGTGGTGCCCTGGGGAAGAGGCACTGGCTGTCCACTCTGTCTATTCCTCTTAATATCTTGTACACCTCTATCATGACTCCTCTCATCCTCCTTCTCTCCAAAGAGTAAAGCCCTAGCTCCCTTAATCGCTGATCATAATCCATACTCTCTAAACCAGGCAGCATCCTGGTAAATCTCCTCTGTACCCTTTCCAATGCTTCCACATCCTTCCTATAGTGAGGCGACCAGAACTGGACACAGTACTCCAAGTGTGGCCTAACTAGAGTTTTATAGAGCTGCATCATTACCTCGCGACTCTTAAACTCTATCCCTCGACTTATGAAAGCTAACACCCCATAAACTTTCTTAACTACCCTATCTACCTGTGAGGCAACTTTCAGGGATCTGTGGACATGTACCCCCAGATCGCTCTGCCCTTCCACACTACCAAGTATCCTGCCATTTACTTTATACTCTGCCTTGGAGTTTGTCCTTCCAAAGTGTATCACCTCACACTTCTCCGGGTTGAACTCTATCTGCCACTTCTCAGCCCATTTCTGCATCCTATCAACGTCCCTCTGCAATCTTCGACAATCCTCTACACTATCCACAACACCACCAATCTTTGTGTCATCTGCAAACTTGCCAACCCACCCTTCTACCCCCACATTCAGGTCATTAATAAAAATTACGAAAAGTAGAGGTTCCAGAACTGATCCTTGTGGGACACCACTAGTCACAACCCTCCAATCCAAATGTACTCTCTCCACCACGACCCTCTGCTTTCTGCAGGCAAGCCAATTCTGAATCCACGTGGCCAAACTTCCCTAGATCCCATGGCTTCTGACTTTCTGAGTAAGCCTACCGTGTGGAACCAAGACCCTTTGCAGCCTCAGTTTTTTGTATTTTCTCTCCATTTAGAAAATAGGCGACCCTTTTATTTCTTCTACCAAAGTGCGTGACCAAACACCTCCCAACACAATATTCCATTTGTTATTTCTTTGCCCATACTCCTAATCTGTCTAAACCCTTCCATAGCCTCTCTACTTCCTCAAAACTGCCTACCCCTCCACCTATCTTTGTATCATCTGCAAACTTTGCAACAAAGCCATCAATTCCATCATCCAAATCACTGATACTTAGCATAAAAATAATCAGTCCCAACACAGACCCCTGTGGAACACCACTAGTCACTGGCAGCCAGTCAGAAAAGGCTCCCTTTGTCCCGACTCTTTGCCTCCTGCCAATCAACCACTGCTTCATCCATGCGAGAATCTTCCCTGTAATATCATGGGCTCATAGCTTGTTAAGCAGTCTTATACCTTGTCAAAGGCCTTCTAAAAATCCAAGTATACAACATCAGCTGATTCTCCTTTGTCTATGTTGCTTGTTATTTCTTCAAAGAATTCCAACAAATTTTTCAAGCAAGATTTTCCCTTGAGGAAACCATGCTGACTATGGTCTATCTTATCATATGCCTTCAACTACATGGAGACCTCATCTTTAATAATCGACTCCAACATCTTCCCAACCATTAAGTTCAGACTGACAAAACTGCTGAAGCATTTTGGCCCGAAGCGTTGACTGTACTCTTTTCCATAGGCAATGCATGGCCTGCTGATCTCCTCCAGCATTGCGTGTGTTCCTATGAAGAGCACATGTCCTTTGGACCACAATGGGAGGGATATTACATCTCAGCAAATCTAATTGAATCACCAACAGAGTATCTGCATTGGCTAATAACAAGCTCTCAGATATACTTCTGCTACTGCCTTTAAGGCAAATTCCTTCTGTTTGCTAACTCATTGCTAGGTTACTGGTAGGTGAATGGATACCAAGTAAATCACTGGTTTCAGAAAATCCCTAGCATTGTTCCGTGTTAGACCATAAGACATAGGAGCCGAATTAGGCCATTCAGCCCATTATGTTTGCTCTTGGATCCTACTCAACCCCATACACCTACCTTCTTGCCATATCCTTTGAAGCCCTGACCAATCAGGAAACTATCAATTTCCACTTCAAATATATACACAGACTTGGCCTCCTCTGCAATCTATGGGAGAGCATTTCACAGATTCACAGATTCTAGGTCCAAAAAAAATCCTCATTACCTCTGTTCTAAAGGGTCACCCATCAATTTTGAGGTTGTGAGATGGAGGCCTCTGGTTCTGGACACCCCCACCATAGGAAACAACCTTTCCACATCCACCATATCTAGTCCTTTCAACATTCAGTAGGCTTCAATGAGATCCCCCCTGCATTCATTCTTAGATATGGTTCTGAATTGTTGACAGTACTCCAAGTGTGGCCTGACTAGTGTCTTATAAAGCCTCAGCATTGTCTCCTTGCTTTTATATGAAATCGGACTGGTCCAGAGAAAGGTTGCTGAAGAGATAACAGAAGCATTGGTCTTGAAACAATTACTTGATTCTGGCATGGTCCTGGAGGACTGGAAGATTGCAAATGTCACACTGCTCTTTACAAAGGGAGGAAGGCAAAAGGAAGGAAATTATAGGCCAGTTAGCCTAACCTCAGTGGTTGGGAAAGTGTTGGAGTCTATTATTAAGGATGAGGTTTCAGCCTACTTGGAGACTAATGATAAAATAAGTCAAAGTCAGCATGGTTTCTATAAAGGAAAAATCTTGCCTGATAGATCTGTTAAGAGTTCTTTGAGTAAGTAACTAGCAGGGGTGGACAAAGGAGAGGCAGCAGAAGTCATTTACTTGGATTTTCAAAATGCTTTTGATAAGGTGCCACACGAGGCTGCTTAACAAGATGAAATCCTATAGTGTTACAGGAAAGATACTAGCATGGATAGAGGAATGACTGACAGGCAGGAGGCAGTGAGTGGGAATAAAGGGGGCCTTTTCTGGCTGGCTGTCAGTGACTAGTGGAGTTCTCAGGGGTCAGTATTAGGACCACTACTTTTCACATTGATTGTCTATGATTTGGATAATGGAATTGATGGCTTTGTGGCAAAGTTTGTGGATGATAGTTGGAGGGGTAGGTAGTGCTGAGGAATCAATGCGATTGCAGCAGGACTTAGACAATTGAGAGAATGGCCAATAAAGTGGCAGATGGAATACAGTGTTGGGAAATGTACGATAATGCATTTTGGCAAAAGAAACAATAGTGCAGACTGTTATCTAAATGAGGAGAAGGTTCAAACATCAGAGGTACAGAGGGTCTTGGAAGTCCTCGTGAAAGACTCCCAGAAGGTTAATTTACAGGTTGAGTCTGTGGTGAAGAAGTGAAATGCAATGTTGGCATTTATTTCAAGGGGAATAGAATATAAAAGCAAGGAGATAATGCTGATGCTTTATAAGACACTAGTCAGGCTGCACTTGGAGTATTGTCAACAGTTCTGGGTCCCATATCTCAGAAAGGATGTGTTGTCATTGAAGAGAGTCCAGAGAGGCTTTACGGGGTTAATTCTGGGAACAAAGGGATTAACAGATGAGGAGTGTTTGGCAGCTTTGGATCTGTACTGAATGGAATTTAAAAGAATACCAGGGGATCTTATTGAAACCTACCGAATGTTGAAAGGACTAGATAGGGCAGATGTGGAAAGGAAGTTGCCCATGGCAGGTGTATCCATAACTAGAGAGCACAGCCTCAAAATTGAGGGGCAGCCCTTTAGAACAGAGGTAAGGAGGAATTTTTTTTAGGCAAACAGTAGTAAGTTTATGGAATGCTCTGCCACAGACTGCAGTGGAGGCTAAGACCATGTGTACATTTAAGGCAGAAGTTGATAGTTTCCTGATTGGTCAGGACACCAAAGGATATTGCAAAAAGGCAGGTGTATGGGGGTTGTGTGGTATCCGGGATCAGCCATGATGGAACAGCAAAGCAGGCTCGATGGGCTAAATGGCCATATCTCCGATATCTTTTGGTCTTATCAGGGCATACATGCAGCTAGATGGCTCTTCTCAAAGGGCCCAAAGGATCGTCAGGGATCTGAATCACCCCAACCACAAATTGTTCCAATTGCTACCTCAGCAAAACAGCCAGGACCAACAGGCTCTGGGACAGCTTCTTCCACAAGGCCGTCAGACTGATTAATTCATAGAAATTGTATTTCTATGTTATATTGATTGTCCCATTGTACATACTATTTATTACAAATTACTATAAATTTCACATTGCACATTTAGACAGACATAATTTAAAGGTTTTTACTCATGTATGTGAAGGATGTAAGTAATAAAGTTGACTCAATTCAAAGTTGGGGACATGGAACACACTGCCAGGTGTAATGGTAGAGGCAGATACATTAGGGACATTTAAGAAATTATTAGATAGGATGAAATGGATGAAAGAAATATGGAGGGTTCTGTGAGAGAGGAAAGTCAGAGTGGGTTAAAAGGTTGGAACACTATTGTGTAGAAGGGCCTGTACTGTGCTCTAATATTTGATGTTCTAGTGTCACTTACCCTGGTTTCAAGTTTTTGTATGTGTTTCTTGCCTCCTTTCAGTGCAATCTGTTCAGCTTCATTCAGCCGTAGCTGCAAATCTTTGGTTGTCTGCTCCATGTTCTTTTTCATCCTTTCCAGATGTGCACTTGTGTCCTGCTCTTTCTTCAGTTCCTCAGCCATCATCGCAGCCTGCAAACCATGACAACTGATCAGTTGTAATCCTCAAACCTGCTCGTAAGCAAAACGCTGTAGTTCTGACACCCTGGTTGTTATGGAGGTTGTGTCTGTACCATGTGTACATGCACTTGAATTGCTGTTAATACCATGCGTATACATTAGTAAACAGAACCTTTGAGATGCAGATATTGTAAGTCAGCTCATATAATCCAAGTTCTACTGAACAATTTGGTGATTTGAGCTGATCTGTAAATAGGCGGCTGGCTTTGGCTCTGCTCTATGGATCCCGTTTTCAAAATTCAAATTGCACTCATCATCATTTGAAAAACAGTTCCTCGAACTATAAGGACACAGAAGGTGGTCATCAATCCCATTTGCTCCATTCCTATGTGTTTTGCCTGTAGCCCTGTTCTCTATTCAACTTTTTTTAAGGTATTAATTCTGCTCACTAACTAAAATAAAGATGATCCTTCACAGCCGACTTCCATTCAGTGTCCTTTTGGAGGAACTCTGCAGGTTGAGCAGTGTCCGTGGGTAAAAGAATTGTCAATGTTTCTGGTTGAAACCCTGCATCAGGTCTGAGGGTAGAGTGGGGAGGAAGCCAGAATAGAAGAGAGGGTGAGTGGTCAGATGGGCCAGTGGCGAGGGGAACCAAGGAGGGGCTAGGGATGTCAGACTGTTTTAGCCAGGTAGAGGATGGGAAGGGGTGTAGTTGGAAGGCAAGGAAAGTGGATGGTAGATTGAGGCAGACTATGAAGTTAATAGATGATCAGGAGGGGTGCAGGGGGTAAAGACAAGATGCTGAGCAGGAATACAAAGGTTTCCAATATAAAAAGCACCAAGGCAGTTGCAACCAGAGCCAGAGGAGAGTGCAGGGTCCAGTGGATGAAACGTGTGGGTAGTAGGCAGATGGAACCAGGAGAGGAAGTGGGAAAGGGATATGAAAAATGAGGTATTTGCAAGGTGCAGTTGACCTGGTGAAGCTGGGGCCAATGAGCGAAAACTCTCCAGGGACTATAATCTTACTGTGCACAAAAGTAGTTAAACACCATTCATTCCAGTTCCGGAACATCACTGCAGGAGCATTCTGGGATGGTTCCGGAACATCACTCCAGGAGCGTTCTGGATAGTACCGGAAAATCACTGCAGGAACACTCTGTGATGGTTCTGGAACATCACTGCAGGAACATGCTGGGATAGTTCCTACATCCAACTGTCTTCAACTACTATCGACCTTCCTTTTATCAAAGAGGGATAGTTACAGATGATTGCACAGGACCTGAATTAATTTCCTGATTGGTGGCAAGAAACCTTAATGCCACAAAAGTGCCAGGCAGTTAACATCCCTAAGCTCTGCTTGGTAATAAATGGCATTACCATTGTATCCACATCTTCAAATCCTGGCATCTACCACTGCCCATAAATTCATATGGACCCACTACCAACATCATGCAATGTATTCCTGTAAATTCCAAATGCCATAGACAATCTAGGATAAGGTGATTGAGGAATCAGAGCTAGTATTTATAGTATGCTGCTTTACCAATTTTCATGCCACCCCTCATCTCTCTCTGCTGGGATTTTGGCAGCATCTTTTTTGGTAAAGATCAATACAATTGAGTGCATCAGCTGTGCAGATTGCTGACTTTATATCAATCTGGTAACACCCTTCACACACAACCTGTATTCTAGTACATGCTCACAGTATTTGAATCCTTTTAGGTAATTGCCATCTGCTTCTCATCCTTCCTCTGCCCGGTTCATTTTCCTTTTAACATCTCCTGTCTGTTTATTATACTCAGCCTGCTTCTCACTGCCATGCAATATTTTCTTCTATTTTCCAACTCATTGGTTGTCCAAGGGCCTCCGGTTTTTGAGTAAACGATCACTGATGTAAGTAGGTATAAGAACATATTTACTCCACCATGCGACTGACTTTACTGGTCTTCACATTCCAAACATATTGCCATATCAACTAAATCACTTGGTTCCGAAATTTTTGCATCTCAGCTTTGAACATTCTTGATGACAGAGCATCAAGTGCTGCCTAGGGCAGAGAATTTTAGAGATTTACAGCCCAGAACATTAAAAAAAAATTCTCCTTCCTGTCAGGGCAGATCAACTAATTCCTTGATCCTGAGACCATAGTTCTTCTCTAGACCTTTCAGTTTAAGAAAGCCATCTTTCAGTTCAGCCTGTCAAATGTTTGAGTATATCTCAGTGAATTCAGCTCCTGATATGTTAAACTCCAATGAGTGATGGGCAGAGGATCAGACTGCTATTATTATTCAAACATTCTAACATTATTGTACCGATCACTACTAACAACCTGAGCCACTGAGCCTCCCTACTTACATCGGTTATTGCCTTCTTAGCTTTCTCTTCTGCATTCCGGCATTCTTGTACTGCTTCTTCCACCTCAGTGCTCAGGTAGTTAATGTCGTTCTCCAGCTTCTTCTTCTGATTTATCAGACTTGTGTTCTGCATACACACACACACAAAGGGAAAACTTGTTACCTATTCATTCTCTTGCAGCCCATTTACCATCTTCACTTTTTAAATGCACAACTGCACAAGACAGGAGCAGAATGAGGCCATTCAGCCCATCAAGTTTGCCCTGCCATTTCATAAGGCTATAATATATATGGCAAGAATTAGGCCATTTTGTTCATTGAGTCTGCTCTGCCATTTCATCATGGCTGATCGATTTTTCTTCAGCCCCAGTCTCCAGCCTTCTCCCCCATATCCCTTTATGCCCTGACCAATCAACAATCTAACAACTCTGCCATAAGTATACATAAAGATTGGTCTCCAAAGCCGCCTGTGGCAATGAATTCCACAGATTCACCCCACACTCTGGCTAAGGAAGTTCCTCCTCATCTCTGTTCTAAAAGAACTCCCCTCTATTCTGAGGCTGTGTCCCCTGGTCTTAGACTCTCCCACCACAGGAAACACCCTCTTTCACATCCACTCCATCAAGGCAATAGACAATAGACAATAGGTGCAGAAGTAGACCATTTGGCCCCTCGAGTCTGCACCGCCAAGGCCTTTCACCATTTGATAGGTTTCAATGAGGTCACTCCTCATTCTTCTGAATTCTAGTGAGTACAGGCCCAGGGCCATCAAACGCTCTTCATATGATAACCCATTTAATTCTGGAATCATTTTTGTGAACCTTCTTTGAACTCTCTGCAGTTTCATCATATCCTTTCTAAGTTAAGGAGCTCAAAACTGCTCAGAATGCTCCAAGTGAGGCCTCACCAGTGCTTTATAAAATCTCAACATTACATCTTTGTTTTTATATTCTAGTTCTCTTGACATGAATGGTAACACTGCATTTGCCTTCCTCACCACAGACTCAACCTGGAAATTAACCTTTTAGGGAATAAATCATAAAACTATAAGATATAGGAGCAGAATTAGGCTATTTGGCACATTGAATCTACTGTGCTATTTCATCATGGCCGATCAGCTCCAATCTCCTGCCTTCTCCCTGTATCCCTTCATGCCCTGACCAATCAAGAACCTAGCAACCTCTGCTTTAAATATACTTGGTCTCCAAAGCTGTCCATGGCAAAGAATTCCACAGATTCACCACCCTCTAGCTAAGGAAATTCCTCTTCATCTTGGTTCTAAATGAAGATCCCTCAATTCTGAGGATATACCCTCTGGTTCTAGACTCATCCAGTATAGGAACATCCTCTCCATCTCGGCCTAGGTTTTAATGTGATGTCCCATTATTTTTCAAAGCTCCAGCAGTACAGGCCCTGAGCCATCAAACACGCCTCAAAAGTTAACCCTTTCATTCATGGAATCATTCTCATGAACCACCTCTGGACCCTCTCCAATGCCAGCACATCCTGATATGAGGCACCCAAAACTGCACTTGCTACTCCAAAAGCTCTATAGAGCCTCAGCATTATGTCATGCTTGTATATTCTAGTCCTCTTGAGCGGAATAATATTGAATTTGCTTTTCTTACCACCGCCTCAGTCTGCAAGTTATTGAATCCTGCACTAGACCTCTTAAGTCCCTTTGCATACCTGATCTCTAAATTTGCTCCCTGCTTAGGAGCAGTCTATCCATCACAATTACCTGTGAATGCAGCAGGTTCACACGTTCTGTTGCCTCCAATAGCTCCTGCTCTGCTAGTTTCCTACTTCTGTCGGACTGTTCAAGAGCTGAACGTAGCTCCCCAACCTCTGACACCAACAGGTTACTGTGACGTTCAGCGGCTGCAATCTGTTCTTTATAATCATCGTTCTGTCGAATAGTTTCATCCAGTTCCAGTTGCACATCCTGCAGGAATCATATAATTCAGTTAACTTCCACTGATGACAGTTCTGCGTCAAGCATCCTCATTAAGTGAACCGACAGACAATAAATGAAACTTCCTCCTGCCTGATGGCTAGCAAAAACTTGCCACCTTACACTTTCTCCATTGCCTTTAGCTTACCTTGATCTGAGACTGGACACTTCGCAGCATTTTCAGGGATTCAGCTGCCTGCCTGTTGGCATGGCTCAGCTGGATTTCCATCTCATTCAGATCTCCTTCCATTTTCTTCTTCAGCCTAATGGCTTCATTTCTAGCCTTAGCCTCAGAATCTAAAGCTGACTGCATCGATTCCATGGCTCGCTGATGGTTACGTCTGAAATAAACATCACGGGTTCAAAATACACCCCAATTATGTCATCCTTCACTTGTGTTCCAAGAGGAAAGCAGAACTTGTGTGTATGCACAAGCAGAAATTCCAGACAAATGGGAAAATTGGAAACTTGGTGGAGACACAGAATGAAATTACCACTGTTCTTTTTGAAACAGCCACCCTCACATCTTGGTTACAAATATTTCTACTCACCTTCACACTCTGAGACTGGGCCTCAGAATCGGACTTAATATCACCAGTATATGTGATGATATGTGTCTAGCGATTCTTGAAAGATCATTACTAATGTCACCTCTTTCAGAACTCTGGGTGTACACCATCTGGTCCAAGAGATTTATTTACCTTCAGACTTTTCAATTTCCCAAGAACCTCCCCTCTTGTAATTGTAACTTCACACCCTTCATGCCCCTGATACCTGGAGCTTTCATCATACCACTAGTGTCTTTCACAGTGAAGGCTGATGCACTGTTTGCCATTTCATTGTCCACCAGTGCTACCTCTCCAGCAGTCCTCTTGCCTCTCTTTTACACTTTACATATCTGAAAAAACTTTTGATATCCTCTTTAATATTATTGGCTAGCTTACTTACATATTCCATCTTTACCTTAATTACTTTTTTTACAAACGTTTGTAGTTTTAGAATGTCTTATGAGGAAAGGTTGAGTGAGCTAGGACTTCTGTCTTTGGACTGAACGAGAGCGAGATGTGACTTACAGAGACATACAAAATGATAAGATGCATAGATCGAGTGGACAGCCAGAGACTGGGGCAGAAATTGCTCATATGCGAGGGCATAATTTAAGGTGATTGGAGGAAAGTATAGAGGGAATGTCCAAAGTAGGTTTTTTTTTACACTGAGTGATGGGTGCATGGAATGTGCTGCCAGGGCAAGGTATAGGCAAAGTCATTATTGGCATTTAAGAACCCCTTAGACCCTTTCTTCTGTCGAATTGATCATTTCTTCCCAGACATAGTTTGGTATTCAGCATGCAAACAATGTAGTGTGGCTGATGTTGGCAACTGAGTGGAATGATGTACATGTCTGGGGGAGGAGACTGATATTGCTTTGCATGTCCTGGAGAATTTGCAGGATTTTGTGGATACTGTACAGTTGATAACCGTCCAGGTCTCAAAGCCACAGAGTACGACAGGCATCGCTGCTATGTTTAAAACTGCGAGCTTTGTACTGGGTCAACAGTCCTGAACTCCAAGTACCCTGTTCCTGTGGAATGGTTAATTGCAAAGACACAAGAGACTGCAGACACTGTAACTTGGGGCACAAAAACTAACCACTGGAGGAAGTGAGTTGAACTGGTAGCATCTACGCAGGCAAAGGAACGCGTGATACTGCAGGTCCCGGCCATGCGTCAGGACTGATCATGTGGAAGAGAGAAAGCCAGTAGAAAGATGTGATGGAATGGGGAGGTAATGTGGGCAGGTGATAGGTAGGTGTGACCAGACAGGAACGGGCATGATCAGCAGATGATGCCAGGTATGGAAAGGGAGAGGTGTTTTGGGAGAAAAAGATAGGAAAGGAAAGAGTACAAAGTGACATATTAAGTTGGTGAGGTAGGAAGGTGGAGGTGGAGACTGCAAGATGGTAAACCAATATATGGAAAGTTGCAGATGGTGAAATTTGATAAGTGAGGAAGGTGATTACAGAGTGCAGATAAGCAACTGTTGATGGGCAATAGAACAGTTTGGGGGAAGGGTTAAGAGACCCACTAGCTACAGTATGGGGTGACTGGGAGAAGGAAACCATCAATACTACATTTTTGTCAATATTATCATGTATTGCACTGTACTGCAATGTTAACATTGGGTGCAAATGGATTTGGGAGTTAATCTCAAAGGTTAATCTCCAGGTTGAGTCTATAGTGAGGAAAGGAAATGCAACGTTAGCATTCATTTCAAAAGGAATAGAATATAAAAGTAAGAATGTAATGTTGAAACTTTATAAAGCTCTGTTGAGGCCCCACAGAGTATTCTGAGCAAGTTTGGGCCCTTTATCTTAGAAAGAATGTGGAGAGGGTTCAAAAGAATCCACAAAAATTATTCCAGGATTGAATGGTTTGTCATATGAAGAGCGTATGATGGCTCTGGGCCTGGATTTGCTGGAACTCAGAAGAATGAGGGAGGACCCCATTGAAACTGATCAAATGGTGAAAGATCTTGATAGAGTAGATGTGGAGAGGATGTTAACCATGGTGGGAGAGTCTAACACTAGACGACACAGCCTCGAAATAAAGGGGTGTCCTTTTAGAATGGAGGTGAGGAGGTATTTCTTTGGCCAGAGAGTGGCGAGTCTGTGGAATTCTTTGTTACATACAGATGTGGTGGCTTTATGTATACTTGAGGCAGAGGTTGATAGATTCTTGATTGGTCAGGGCATGAAGAAATACAAGGATAAGGCAGGAGATTGAGGCTGTTTGGTTAAAGGAAGTCCTCCTCATCTCCGTTTGAAAAAATTGCATATCTATTCTGAGACTCTTCCACCAGAGGAAACATCCTCTCCACATCCACTCTGTCTGTGTCCTCTGGTCCCAGACTCACCCACTACAGGAAACATCCTCTCCACATCCGCTCTGTCTGTGTCCTCTGGTCCCAGACTCACCCACTACAGGAAACATCCTCTCCACATCCACTCTATCTATGTCCTCTGGTCCTAGACTCCCCCACTATAGGAAACATCCTCTCCACATCCACTCTGTCTGTGTCCCCTGGTCCTAGACTCCCCCACTATAGGAAACATCCTCTCCACATCCACTCTGACTGTGTCCTCTGGTCCTAGACTCCCCCACTATAGGAAACATCCTCTCCACATCCACTCTATCTGTGTCCTCTGGTCCCAGACTCACCCACTATAGGAAACATCCTCTCCACATCCACTCTATCTGTGTCCTCTGGTCCCAGACTCACCCACTATAGGAAACATCCTCTCCACATCCACTCTGTCTGTGTCCTTTGGTCCTAGACTCCCCCACTATAGGAAACATCCTCTCCACATCCACTCTATCAAGGCCTTTCAGCATTTGATAGGTTTCAATGAGGTCACCTTTCATTCTTCTGATTTTCAATGAATACAGGCCAGAGCCATCAAATGCTCTTCATATGTCAAGTCTTGGAATTATTTTTGTGAATCTTCTTTGAACACTCTTCAGTTTCAGCATATTCTTTCTAAGATAGGAGACCCAAAACTGCTCACATTACTCCATGTTGCCTCACCATTGCTTTATAAAGTCTCAACATTACATCCTTGCTTTTATATTCTTGAATGCTAACACCGTGAAACACTCTGGTTCCATCAACTGCATAAATCTAGGGAAGACAGTCTCTGGCCCCGCCAAACGTTGGAGATGAAGTGCAAGCCCTCCCAAAACCCCCTGTTCGTGTGGATGCTGCGTGATTTACCTGTTACAAATAACAGACTCTACACTGCATACAATTAAACACTTTAGCTTTATAATTCTTAATTTGACTAAATGATTACTAAAGAAAAAGCAAAAATAGAAAAAGGCTCGTTTTAACGAAACAGCACAAATTGGAGCTCACACTTTACCCTTCGCTGATCCTCCTTCAATCTCCCCGGGCTTCGTCGAATAACAGCCTCACTCCAGGTCGGCTCCACAACATCTTCTGTCTTCTCCCCTCACAAAAGCCCCAAGCCCAATCTTACTGTCCTTCACTGGAGAAGCCCCTCCTAAATGCCAGAATCTAGTGATTCTTGAAAGATCATCACCAATGGATCTGTTATCTCTCCAGCAACCTCTCTCAGGACTCTGGGAGACTCAGGTGACTTGTCCACCTTAAGAACTTTCAGTTTTTCTTGCTCTTCTTCCTTTGTAAGAGAAATGGCACTCACTCCTGCACTCCTGCTTCCTGACACTCACGGACCTCTGGCACACTGCTAGTGTCTTCCACAGTGAAGACTGACGCAAAGTACCCATTAAGCTCATCTGCCATTTCTTTGTTCACCCCCCCCCCCCCATTACTGCCTCACCAGCATCATTTTCCAGTGGTTCAATATAAACTCTCACCTCTCTTTTACTCTTTATATAACAGAAAAGACTTTCAGTATCCTGCCTTATATTATTGACTAGTTTGCCTTTATATTTCATCTTTTCCCTTCTTATAGCCTTTTTCAGTTGCCTTTTCTTGGATTTTAGAAACTTCCCAATCATCCAACTTCCCACTTACTTTTGCTACCCTATATGCCCTTCCTTGGCTTTTATGCAGACCTTAACTTCCCTTGTCAGCCATGGTTGCCTACCCTTGCCATCCAAGAACTACTTCTTCTGTGGGATTCTGTGTCTACTGAACTATTGCCAGAAACTTCTGCTACCTGTGTTCTACCGTCATCCTCGCCAGTATTCGCTTCCAATCCACCTGGGCAAGCGACTCTCTCATGCCTCTGTAGTTCCCTTTATTCTACTGCAATACAGATACATGTATCTTAAGCTTTTCCCTCTCAAATTGCAGTATGAATTCCATCATATTATGATCACTGCGTCCTGAGGGTTCTTTTACATTAAGCTCCCAAATTAAGATCTGGATTGTTACACAACACCCAATCTAAGATAGCTTTTCCCTGGGTAGGCTGAAGCACAAGCTACTCTAAAAAGCAATCTCATAACATTCAACAAATTCCCTCTCTTGTGATCTGACACCAACCCGATTTTCCCAATCCCCTCGCATTTTGATGTACCCCCATTACAATTGTGTCCCCTTATTGTGTGGCTTTTCCAGCTCCCTTGGAAATCTCGACCCCACATCCTGGCCACTATCTGGTTGCCTATATATGATTTCCATAATGTTTTTTTCACCCTCACTCCTCCCTCAAAGATGCAACATTCTCTGACTCTCTGTCACCTCTATCTAAAGATGTAATCTATCTCTTACCAATGTCAAAGGTTACAGGGAGATGGAAGGAGAATGGGGTTGCAAGATCATAAATGGAGTGGCAGAGCAGACTCGATGGGCTGAAAGGACCAGAATCAGACCAGTGCCTAGGAAGCAATTGTGTAAAGCATGAAGGGTAATGAGTGGTACACTGTGAAAGAGCTCATGCCCAGTAAAATTCGAGATTTTGTCTGCTTAACCAAGATGCTTTAACACACTAATTGATAATATGGCAATGAAAACATCCTGCTCACCGCAGATTTTCAAGTTCTTCATCCTTTTCTGACAGTTTTCGCTCAATTTCAGCTTTGGTCTGTGACAATTCGAGTTGGATCCTCAAAGTTTTACTTTCCTCATGTTCAAGGGCACCCTAATGCAAATAAAATCAGATATTCATGATTCATATTTGCTGGTGGCTCCCTAAGTTCTCATTCTCCTGGCATGTGTCAGTGTGGTCAAAGGCCAGACCCTCAAATGCAGTCATGATGTGGTGTCACTTTGATTACATATTTTAAAATGGTTTATTGAGTTTTTAATATTTGACTGAATGTATATTAAATTTTGATCATTAAAGGGTTCCTTGCCAGTTGAAGTTTGTGCTGTTTGGAATTCCCCTAAACTTGTACACATTTTGGGAGAGGCCCGCACATTTCACTGTGATAAATTCACACCAGAGCAGACAATGCCCATGATTCTTCTCCCAGCTTAGACATATACCACCGCTGCCAGCTCTCAGTCCTGCAGTTCCCAATCTAACTGTGCTGCGGGATACCTTTACTAGAATCGCAGTAGCAATTCTCAAAGGCAGCTCACCATCTTGTCAGGGGCAGCTCTGAATAATCAATAAATACCTTGCCCAATAAGGTCAACATCCTGAAAACAGAAGAGTTTGTGACGCAGGATGGGTAACTGTCATCCTCAGTCTCCAGAACAGCACTGCTTTAAGGAAGGATCTTTCAAATTGTCTTCAGGCAATGTTGTGTAGTATATGCTCAACTAGATCTAGTTTCTTACAACTGGCCATGCATTTATCATATACAGGGGTTCCCAAAATTTTTAATGGATTGGACCGACATCATTAAGCAAAGGGTCAGTGGACCCCAGGTTGAAAACCCCTGCTCCCGGTGTTGACATGCCAGGGAGCAAAAGTGAGATAAGATGGCCTCCAACCTTTGCCATCTACCTGCCCTTGCTTTGAGCTTTGTCACGTACCTCGGCCTCGGCCAGTGCTCCCTGGACCTCGCTCTTCTCCTGGTCCAGAACCTTCTTCACCTTCTCCAGTTCGTGTATAGTCTTGCTGCCTTCACTTATCTGGTCTGTCAGATCTGCGATCTCATCTGTTATCACAAGAAGTAGAATCTGTTTTCCAGTAAACATCCATCTGAGCTCCAAGCGAGCAACAGTATCTTTGTAAGTTTGAGCCCCCTCAACAATGTTATCAAAGCTGACTACAATAGGGGAATGCTGCTCTGTTAGCTGTCAGGTGGAATATTAAGAGGTTTGCATTTTTGTAAGACTTCTCAAAATTCTAATTAAACATTAGAAAAAATTGACACTGTTGAAATCTGGGAAACTTAACAGACTATCTGTACACAGCAAGTGATAACAATCGGAAGCGGATAATTTATTTTAATAGAGTCAGCTGAGGGATAAATTTTCCTGGATACCAGTGATAACTCCCCCTATTCTTCTTCAAAATAGTACTTCTTGCATCCATCTGAGGACTATTTGGGCCTCAATTTAAAGTCTCTTGCCAATGACTGCTCTTCTGACACTGCAGCAGTTTGCTGGGTCTGCATTGAAGTGTAAACCAAGCTTCATTTGCTTGCAAAGACAGAAATGTGATGCTCCAGATCTTGTGACACTATTTTAGTGAGGAATTATTCCAAATTCTCACCTACATTTCCGTCTCAGCAACATCTTTGAACAACGATTACTTGCTCTTTCATTGCTCTCTGTGTGATGTTGGTGCTTGCAAAACTGGGATTAGTGAAGAATGGTATCACGTTCTGACATGAACAAGGTGAGCCATAAAGGCCTGTTTCTGTACTGTACAATTCTGTGATCTATGAGACTATGTCATTCATAAATTATAGGAATGAGCTTACACTGATCCCTCTCAAATATTGTGTCCTATCATTCAGTTATTTAACAACAGTAAATCAGTATTCAACTTTTTTTAAAAAATTAGAAGCATTTCCCATTTTTCTTTTTAGATCATTATTTCTTTCATATTGTCACATTTTGTGTAATTTTCCCATTATAAATTTCTGTATATAATTCTCAAATTATAAATTTCTGTATATACACTGCCTATAAAAAGTATTCACCCCTCCTTGGAAGTTTTCATGTTTTATTCTTTTAAAACATTAAATCTCAGTGGATGTAATTTGGCTTTTTTGACACTGATCAACAGAAAAAGACACTTGTGTCAAAGTGATCTAAATTAATTACATATATTCAGCTTGTTTGGGAAAATGAAGCAGTGACAGACAGGACTACAGGGAGGTAGTCACCCCAAGGCTACAGCAGGCAGATAAATGGGTGATTGTCAGGAGAGGGAAGGGAGACCATCAAAGAGTGAAGAGCACCCCTGTGGCCGTCCCCCTCAACAATAAGTACTCCATTTTGAGTACTGTTGGGGCGGGGGCGGGGGGGGGGGTGGAATGATCTACCTGGGGGAAGCAACAGTGACCGTGCTTCTGGCACTGAGTCTGGCCCTGTGGCTCAGAATGTTAGGGAACTGAAGAGGATGGCAGCAGTAATGGGGGACTCTATAGTCAGGGGGACAGATAGGTGATTGTGTGGATGTGAAAAGGAAACATGGATGATAGTTTGCCTCCCAGATACCAGGGTCTGAGATGTTTCTGGATGTGTCCACAATGTCCTGAAAAGGGAGGGTGAGCAGCCAGAAGTCATGGTACATATTGGTACCAACAACGTAGGAAGAAAAAAGGAAGAGGTCCTGAATAAAGAATACAGGGAGTTGAGAAGGAAGCTGAGAAGTAGGACTTCAATGGTAGTAATCTCGGGATTGCTGCCTGTTCCATGCGACAGTGCGGATAGGAATAGAATGAGGTGGCAGGTAAATGAGTGGCTGAAGAATTGGAGCATGGGGCCGCGATTAGATGGCTGGATAATTGGGACCTCTTCTTGGGCAGGTGTGACCTGTACAACCATATAACAATCAACAATCACAGCACGGATAAAAGGGACAAGGTGTACTTGAATCTGAGGGGAACCAATATTCTTGCAGGCAGATTTATTAGAGCTGTTGGGAGTGGTTTAAACTAATGTGGCAAGGGGATGGGAACAGGATGATAGAGCTGAGGATGACAAGCCAATGATTGGGTACAAATGCAGACAGAGCAAAGAGTTAAATCGTACCACAGAGGCAAAGTTCAAAAGGGCAAAGAATTCAGGGCTGAAGGTGCTGTATTTAAATGCACATAGCATTCGAAATAAGGTGGATGAACTTGTTGTGCAATTAGAGATTGGTCAGTATGTGGCCATAGTTGGGAGCTTAACAACAAAGGATATATTTTGTATCGAAAGGACAGGAAGGAAGGCATAGGCAGTGTTTGGCCCTGTTGGTAAGAGATTATAATGATATCTTTAGAAAGAGGTGACATAGGGTCAGAGAATGTCGAATCTTTGTGAGTGGAGTTAAGAAATTGCAGGGGTAAAAAAACCATTATGGGAATCATATATAGGCCTCCAAATAGTAGCCAAGATGTGGGAATGAAATTGCAAAGGAACTGGAAAAGGCATGTAATAAGGGTAATGACACAATTGTAATGGGGGAGTTCAATATGCAAGGGGATTGGGAAAATCAGGTTGGTATCAAATTGCAGGAGAAAGAATTTGTTGAATGCTAAGAGATGGCTTTTTAGAGCAGCTTGTGCTTGAGCCTACTCAGGGAAAGGCCATCTTAGATTGGGTGTTGTGTAACAACCCAGATCTTATGAGGGAGCTAAACATAAAGGATCAAATCCATACAGCAATTTGAGAGGGAGAAGCACAAGTCACGTATATCAGTATCACAATGGAATAAAGGGGATTACAGAGGCATGAAAGAGGAGCTCGCCCAGGTGGATTGGAGAAGGATACTGGTGGGGATGACAGCAGAGCAGGGATGGCTGAAGTTTCTGGGAACAGTTCACAAGGTGTAGGGTAGATATGTCACACAGAGGAAGAAGTTCTCAAATGGCAGGGGTAGGCAACTGTGGCTGATAATGGAAGTTAAGGAATGCATAAAAGATAAGGAAAGGGCATACAAGTAGCAAAAGTGAGTGGGAAGTTGGATGATTGTGAAGCTTTTAAAATGAAAAAAAGCAACTAAAAAAGCTGTAATGGAAAAGATAAAATATGAGGGGAGTCTAGCCAATAATAAAAAGCAAGATATCAATGGCCATCAGACTAAACTCTATGTTTGGCATAAGCCAAACACCACACAGCACCAAAAACACACCATCCCTTCCGTGAAGCATGGTGGTGGCTTTATCGTGCTATGTGGGATGCTTCACTGCAGCAGGCCCTGGAAGGCTTGTGAAGGTGGAGGGTAAAATGAAATCCTGGAGGAAAACCTGATGCAGTCTGCAAGAGAACTGCGACTTGGGAGAAGATTTGTTTTCCAGCAAGACCATGACCCCAAGCATAAAGCCAAAGCTACACAGAATTGGCTTAAAAACAACAAAATTAAGTCCTGGAGTGGCCATGTCAGAGTCCAGACCTCAATTCAACTGAGAATTTGTGGCTGGACTTGATAAGGGCTATTCACTAACATTCCCCATGCAATCTGACAGAGCTTGAGCAGTTTTGTAAAGAAGAATGGGGAAAAATTGCAGTGTCCAGATGTGCAAAGCTGATAGAGACCTATCCACACAGACTCAAGGCTGTAATTACTGCCAAAGGAGCATCTGCTAAATACTGACTTGATTGGGTGAAAAATTATGCAATTAATTAATTTGTGTTTAATAAATGTAATAAATTTAGACCAATTTGTAGAAATTTGTTTTCACTGACACGAAACAGACCTTTCTGTTGATCAGTGTCAAAAAGTCCTAATTAAATCCACTGTGATTCAAATTTGTAAAAACAACAAAACATGAAAATTTCCAAGGGGGCAGTGAATACTTTTTATAGACGCTGTGACTCTCCAATTGTAAATTTCTGTATATAACTCTCCCATTATAACATTCTCTGCATTCAGACTGGAAACCCTTACCTACACTTACAACCTCATTCTACTAGCTCAAACCAGCTTCTCCCACTCCTCATCCAAAATCCAGAGATTTGGAAATACAATAATATTGTCACAGAAGCTGCATCCCAGGTTAGAACCTGTAGCTTTACGATACCTTGGAGGTTCTTGTTCTCTCTTTTGAGGGTCTCCAAATGATCCAGAGATTCCTCGTAGGCATTCTTGAGTTTAAAGAGCTCAGTACTCAGACTACGAGACTCCTTTTGTGACATCTCTAGCTCTGCCTGAGCCTCCTCAAACTTCTGCTTCCAGTCAGCAATCATTTTATCAAAGTTGCGTTGCTTTTTGTCAAAAGCAATGGCTGCTGAATTTGCCCTCTCCAAATCAATTGTCAAATCCTCCATTTCTGTCTGCAGACGATGCTTGGTCTTATCTAGTGAGGAGCACTTGGCATTTGCTGCTTCCACTGCCTCCTCAGCTTCTTGTAGTCGGATGGCCAACTTCTTCCTGTGATCAGCAAGGAGATTAAACCCGTCACAGAGAGTTATGCAGCATGGAAATAGGCCATTTGGCCTGACTCATCCACACTGACTATGGTGCCCAACTAACCCAATCTCATTTTTCTGCATCTGACCTCTATCCCTCTACTCTCTTCCTATCCATGTGCCAGTCCTAATGCTTTTTAAGTAGTATTATTATAGCTGCCTTTACCACTTCCTTTAGTACCTCACTCCATTTACCCACAACCCCCCACCCCCGGTCTGCATTTCCATCTAACTGCAGTAAACCTTTGTTCTTTCTGATGTTTGATTCACACCAAACACTGTGGAACTAGACAACATCCTGGCTGCAGTACTGAAGACCTGTGCCCCAGAATTAACTGTGCATTTGGCCAAAGCCTTAACTAATACTTATCCAGTGGAAAGTTGCGCTTGCATGTCCCATTCAGAAAGGTCTGGCAAATTACTTCCCAAGCAGTCTACTCTCCACTGACAAGGTAATAGAAAGTGTCATCCAGGCTGCCATCAAGTAGCACTTAAATCTATTGGCTAACCAATCCCCAATTTAGCTTTCATCAAGCCTGGCTAACCCTGAACCAAGTATTGTGGAGTATTGTGAGCAGTTTTGGGCCCCTTATCTAAGAAAAGAAGTGGTGGTATTGGAGAGGGTTCAGAGGAGCTTCACAAGAATGATCCCAGGAATGAAAGGGTTAACATGTGAAGAGTGTTTGATGACTCTAGGTATGTACTCGCCAGAGTTTAGAAGAATGAGGGGGGATCTCATTGAAACTTATTGAATGTTGAAAGGCCCAGGTAGAGTGAATGTGGAGAGGATGCTTCCTATAGTGGGGGAGTCCAGGACCAAAGAGCACAGTCTCAGAATCCCTTTAGAACAGAGATGAGGAGGGATTGCTTTAGTCAGAGAGGGTTGAATCTGTGTTATTCATTGCTACAGATGACTGTGGAGGACAAGTCATTGTGTATATTTAGAGTGGAGTTTGACTGGTTCTTGGGGAGAAGGCAAGAGAATGGAGTTGAACAGGATAATAAATCAGCCATGAGGAAGTGATGGAGCAGACTCAATGGGTCACATGGCCTGTGGCTGCATCTGTGCCTCACGGTCTTAAACAGCTAAATTGCAGAGCTGAGTTGAGGGTGACAGCCCTTGACATCAAAGCAACATTTAACTGAGTTTGGTATCAAGAAGTCCTAGTAAAACTGACAGAGAGAATACATTCCAATGACTAGAGTTACATGTTGCACAATAAAGGTGGCCATCATCGGCAGAGGTCAACCCTTGGGCAATGGTTTCCAGCTTCCTCTGGGGACAGCGAGTTTGTGGTTTTGTTTTCAACTCAAACATTGTGGCTCTAACAGTAGTGGAATAAAATCATATGAAAAACTGTATTATGAAATGTAAGGTTGTCCTTAAGTATTTAATCTTACACCCTTAACCCATGACCTCTGGTTGTAGTCTCACCAAACCTCCGTGGAAAAAGCTTGCTTGCATTTACCTATCTATATCCCTCATAATTTTGTACATCTCTATCAAATCTCCCCTCATTCTCCTAACTCTCCAGGGAATAAATTCCTAACTCACTCAACCTATCCCTATAACCCAGGTCCTTAAATCCTTCTCTTGAATATTGGAATCAAACCTGCAACCTTCACTTCTGCTCGCATTCCACACGTACCACTCTCTGAGTGAAGAGGCGTCCCCTTAGGTTCCCTTTAAATACCTTTCATCCTTAACATAAGACCTCTGGTTGCAGTCTTACCCAACCTGCTTGTATTTACCCTGTCTGTACCCCTCATAATTTTGTATACCTCTATCAAATCTCCCTTCATTCTCCTGCACTCTAGTGGAAAAGTCCAATCCTATAGAATCTCTGCCTATAAATCAGGACCTAAAGTCCCACTGACATCCTTGTAAACTTTCTCTGGACTCTTCCAATCTAATTGATATCTTTCCTGTAGGTAGGTGACAAATCTCAAAATTAGGCCTCAATGCAACTTCAACATAGCATCCCAACTCCTGTACTAAATACATTGAGTTATGAAAGCCAATGTGCTAAAAGTTCTCTTTATGACCCTATCTACTTACGACACATTTCAATTAATTAAGGATCTGTATTCCTAGACCCTTTGGTTCTACCACACTCCTCAGTGCCCCATCATCCACTGTTTGTGGTTAAGATTGAATTGGCTCACTAAGGCTATGTGGTGACAGCACTGACTGTAACTGTCTTCAGAGACATGGAGATCAGAGAAATAACTCAGTGAAAACAAAGCAGATTGCCACCAGTAGAAATGTGAAACCCGTACGTACTTTGCTTCCTCCAGCTCTTCTGTTCTCTGGATCGCATCGGTTTCATACTTGTTTCTCCACTGAGCCACCTCGGTGTTGGCCTTGGACATTGCTCGCTGGAGTTCAGCCTTAGCTTCCTGCTCCTCCTCATACTGCTCTCTCAGCAGGTCACAGTCATGTCGGGAAGCGTGCAGGGCATGAGCCAGGGCGTTCTTGCTCTTTAATGAAAGCACAAACAGAAATCTTGTGGGGCCTGCTGGCAATTACATTTAACCATTAGGTCATGACTATCCTACATTGAAGCCTAGTGAGGGGATGGTCATCAGCAATTAGCCTTCTAGACAGCTTGGGTCTGAAGACATTGCCCAGTATTTTACTGAATTGTACAGATCGGGTCCAGATACAGTGTTTTTGATGTTGGGCAGCTACACCAGCAGTGAACCATATGGAGAGGAATAATTGACGGAAGCTCCTGATCCTACCACATCCCAATATTTCCTAGATGATGTGAGGTTGTGAGCTTGACTGGTGACAGAATGGGGCTCTGACACTTGAAACTGATCATTTCTAATTCCACATTCAGCATTGTCAGTGATGACCAGATTTCTAGTTGGTCTCTGAACTTCAGTTCAAAATTACCAGTTGTTCACCTGTTCACCAGGACATTCAGCTTCTTTCACATTTCCTCCCTCTAAAGTCCATATATTCTGACCATTCCTCAACATTTCCTAACCATTATTTGCTTAAATATATATGCTGCAGGTTAGGTTTATCACTAGATTATTAGGGTTATACAGCAGAGAAATAGGCCCTTTGGCTAACTCATCTATGCTGGCCAAGGAACCTAACTTCCCCATTTGACTGCATTTGGCTCATATCCTCTAAACCTTTCCAAACCATTAACCTGTCCTTTCAATGTCATAATTGTACCTACCTCTAGCACTTCACCTGGCAGCTTTCTCCATATTCCAACATTCTGTACAGCTGTTACATGACATCACAATTCTTGTACACAACACCCTGTCCAATGAAGACAAGGTTGCCAAAGGTCTTCTTCACCACTGGGGCCACATTCAGGGAATAATGTACATGCCCCTGGGTCTCTACACGTAACTACCACACAGAGTTTGATTGAGACAGTATATTGTTTTGTCTTGTCCTGGGATAACTTCCTAAAATGCATGACTTCGTACTTCTCTGCTTTTAGGAAGTTAAAAGCCATTCCTTTGCTCATATTCCCAGTTGATCCAGATATAGTCCTAACCTCCTTCACTATCCATCAGTTGCCAGTGATTCTCCTCTGCATTCCAATGGGTAACAACCACAACTGGACACATTATAAAACCTTGGTCAAATCACAGCTGGAGTATACTTGTACCATAACCTCCTTTGCTCCCGTACACGCAGCTATTGTTTCCAGCATTTGTTGTTTAATTTCAGATCTGTAGAGTCTGTAGTATTTGATTTATTCCCTTCCCACTCCTACAATGTTATCTTGAGTGATCACTAGAATTTATTCTTGGTATCTTCATCTCATCTAACTGCTGCCGTTCCCAACACCAGCTCAAAGTACTATACCCACATCGCTGATACTGCACTTTTACTGCAACACCAAATCTTCCAATCCCTTCCCTTTGCACAACATTCCATCCTAGACAAGCAATAAATTCTTCCAATTAAGCAGTGAGAATACCAGCACTGGTTCCTACATCTCTTGCCACTAAATACATTCCCGTTCTTCTCCATAGTAACTGTCTGATGAGAAACCAGAACAGTTACCTGTGTTTCAGAATCAAGTTTATTATCACCAACATGTGTTGTGAAATTTGATAACTTAGCAGCAGCAGTTCAATGAAATACATAACATAGGAGAATAAATAAACTATTTACAGTATACATATATTGGAGATTAAAAATCATGCAAAAAACAGAAATAATATATATCGAAAACGTGAGGTAGTGTTCACGGTTTCAATGTCCATTTAGGAATGGGATGGCAGAGGGGAAGAAGCTGTTCCTGAATCACTGTGTATGTGCCTTTAGGCTTCTGTACTTCCTACCTGATGGTAACAGTGAGAAAAAGGCATGCCCTGGGTGCTAGAGGTCCCTAATAATGGACACTGCCTTTCTGAGACACCACTCCCTAAAGATGTCCTGGGTACTTTGTAGGCTAGTGCCCAAGATGGAGCTGACTAGAGTTACAACCTTCTGCAGCTTCTTTTGGTCCTGTGCAGTAGTCCCCCCCACCCCTCCATACCAGACAGTGATGCAGCCTGTCAGAATGCTCTCCATGGTACATCTATAGAAGTTTTTGATTGTTTTTGTTGACATACCAAATCTCTTCAAACTCCTAATGAAATATAGACACTGTCTTGCCTTCTTTATAACTGCATTGATATGTTGGGACCAGGTTAGGTTCTCAAGAGGTCTTGGGATGAGCTTCAGAACTCATATCAGCACCATCATGTTGGATTCTCTGTGAGGTTGTCTGATTCTGTTTTGCCTCATCTCATCAGCAACTGCAATCCTCATGCCTGGCTTTGTTAACTTGTGAGTTAACAAGTTAGTACAACTATACTATTCCTGATTATGAATAGTCAGCATGGATTTGTGCATGGAAGGTCATGTTTGACAAATCTTATTGAATTTTTTGAAGAGATTACTAGGAAAGTTGACGAGGGTAAAGCAGTGGATGTTGTCTATATGGACCTCAGTAACGCCTTTGACAAGGTTCCGCACGGAAGGTTAGTTAGGAAGGTTCAATCGTTAGGTATTAATATTGAAGTAGTAAAATGGATTCAACAGTGGCTAGATGGGAGATGCCAGAGAGTAGAGGTGGATAACTGTTTGTCCAGTTGGAGGCCGGTGACTAGTGGTGTGCCTCAGGGATCTGTACTGGGTCCAATGTTGTTTGTCATACACATTAATGACCTGGATGATGGGGTGGTAAATTGGATTAGTAAGTATGCAGATGATACTAAGGTAGGTGGCGTTGTGGGTAATGAAGTAGGTTTTCAAAGCTTGCAGAGAGATTTAGGCTACTTAGAAGAGTGGGCTGAAAGATGGCAGATGGAGTTTAATGCTGATAAGTGTGAGGTGCTACATTTTGGTAGGAATAATCCAAATAGGACATACATGGTAAATGGTAGGGCATTGAAGAATGCAGTAGAACAGAGTGATCTAGAAATAATGGTGCATAGGAATCTCATGTGGATAGGGTGGTGAAGAAAGCTTTTGGTATGCTGGCCTTTATAAATCGGAGCATTGAGTATAGGAGTTGGGATGTAATGTTAAAATTATACAAGGCATTGGTAAGGCCAAATTTGTATTGTGTACAGTTCTGGTCACCGAATTAAAGGAAAGATATCAACAAAATAGAGAGATTACAGAGAACTGTCCCCTGGGTTTCAGCACCTAAATTACAGGGAAAAGTTGAACAAGTTAGGTCTTTATTCTTTGGAGCGTAGAAGGTTGAGGGGGGACTTGATAGAGGTATTTAAAATAATGAGGGGGATAGATCGAGTTGACGTGGATAGGCTTTTTCCATTGAGAGCAGGGGAGATTCAAACAGGAGGACATGATTTGAGAGTTAGGGGGCAAAAGTTTAAGGGTAATATGAGGGGGAATTTTTTTTACTCAGAGAGTGGTAGCTGTGTGGAATGAGCTTCCAGTAGAAGTGGTAGAGGCAGGTTCGGTATTGTCATTTAAAGTAAAATTGGATAGGTATATGGACAGGAAAGGAATGGAGGGTTATGGGCTGAGTGCAGGTCAGTGGGACGAGGTGAGAGAAGCGTTCGGTATGGACTAGAAGGGCCGAGATGGCCTGTTTCCGTGCTGTAATTGTTATATGGTTATATGGTTAACAAACTTCCAACACTTCACTTCCAAGTTTCTCTTGCACTGCAGGCTATAAAACTCCCACTCCAAACTGTCTCTGGATACTGTTCGCCCTTCTGATTAGCAGTTACTTTGGTCTAACAATCCATTTTTAAATACTCAAATGGCAAAATAGTACAACCATGGCTGACAAGGGATGTCAAAGCTAATGTAGAAGCAAAGAGACGGCATACGACAAAGCAAAAATTAGTGGGAAGACAGAGGATTGGGAAGCCTTTAAAACCCTACAGAGAGCAACTAGAAGAATCGTTAGGAAGGAAAAGATGAAATATGAAAGCAAGCTGGCAAACAATATCAAAGTGGATAGTAAAAGCTTTCTCAAATACATTAAAAAATAAAAGAAGCTGAGAATGGACAGAGGACCGCTAGAAAATGAAGCTGGAGAAATAATAACAGGGGCCAAGGAGATGGGAGATGAACTAAAGGAGTATTTTACATCGGTCTTCACTATGGAAGACACTAGCAGTGTGCCAGGTGTTGAAGGTGTAAAGGAAGAGAAGTGAATGCAGTTACTGTTACAAGGGAGAAGATGTTCAGAAAACTGAAAGACTTAAGGGTACTGAAGTCACTTGGACCAGATGAACTGCACCCCAGGGTTTTGAAAGAGGCAGTGGTAGAGATTGTGAAGGCATTAGTAAAGATTTTTTTTTAAACTAAGTTTACAAATCTGGCATAGTGCCAGAGGACTGGAAAATTGCAAATGTCACTCCACTCTTTAAGAGAGTTTTAACAAGGATTATTGGAGGATGGGAACTGAACTGAAGAGACTGGGGAAGAGGTGGCTGGCTCGCAAATAGAGAAATCTTGTAGACAGTGTGAGAGGGAGGATAGGCTGGTGATAGAGAAGGGACACGCTCAGACCGAAGTTTTGTGATGTGTCTATTTTAACGCAAGGAGTATTGTGAACAAAGCGGATGAGTTTAGAGCGTGGATCAGTACTTGGAGATAATGATGTGGTGGCCATTACAGAGACTTGGATGCCTCAGGGACAGGATTGGTTACTTCAAGTGCCAGGTTTTAGATGTTTCAGAAAGGACAGGGAGGGAGGCAAAAGAGGTGGGGCATGACACTGTTGATCAGAGATAATGTCACGGCTGCAGAAAAGGTGGACGCCACGGAGGGATTGTCTACAGAGTCTCTGTGGGTGGAGGTTAGGAACAGGAAGGAGTCAGTAATTTTACTGGGTGTTTTTTATAGGCCACCCAATAGTAACAGGGATATCGAGGAGCAGATAGGGAAACTGATCCTGGAAAGGTGTAATAATTACTGAGTTGTCAAGATGGGAGATTTTAATTTCCCACATATCGATTGGCATCTCCCTAGAGCAAGGGGTTTAGATGTGTGGAGTTTGTTAGGTGTGTTCAGGAAGGTTTCTTGACACAATATGTAGATAAGCCTCCTAGAGGAGAGGCTGTACTTGATTTGGTATATGGAAATGAACCTGGTCAGGTGTCAGATCTATCAGTGGGAGAGCATTTTGGGGATAGTGATCATAATTCTATCTCCTTTACAATAGCATTGGAGAGAGATAGGAACAGACAAGTTAGAAAACCATTTAATTAGACTAAGGGGAATAATGAGGCTATCAGGCAGGAAATTGGAAGCTTAAATTGGAAACAGATGTTCTCAAGGAAAAGTACGGAAGAAATGTGGCAAGTGTTCAGGCAAATCTGTGTGGAGTTCTGCATAGGTACGTTCCAATGAGACAGGGAAGTTATGATGGGGTACAGGAACTGTGGTGTACAAAAGTTGTAATAAATCTAGTCAAGAAGAAAAGAAAAGCTTACAAAAGGTTCAGAGAGCTAGAAAATGATAATCTAGAAGATTATAAGGCTAACAGGAAGGAGTTTAAGAAGGAAATTAGGAGAGCCAGAAGGGGCCATGAGAAGGCCTTGGCGGGCAGGATTAAAAAAAACCCAAAGGCATTCTACAAGTATGTAAAGAGCAAGAGGATAAGACGTGAAAGAATAGGACCTATCAAATGTGAGAGTGGGAAAGTGTGTATGGAATGGGAGGAAATAGCAGAGGTACTTAATGAATACTTTATTTTAGTATTCACTATGGAAAAGGATCTTGGTGATTATAGGGATGACTTACAGCAGATTGAAAAGCTTGAGCATGTAGACATTAAGGAAGAGGATATGCTGGAGCTTTTGGAAAGCATCAAGTTAACAAGTCACTGGGATCAGATGAGATGTACCCCAGGCTACTGCGGGACGCAAGGGAGAAGATTTCTGAGCCTCTGGCGATGATCTTTGCATTATCAATGCAGATGGGAGAGGTTCCGGAGGATTGGAGGGTTGGAGATATTGTTCCTTTTCTCAAGAAGGGAAGTAGAGATAGCCCAGGAAATTACAGACCAGTGATTCTTACCTCAGTGGTTGGTAAGTTGATGAAGAAGATCCTGACAAGCACGATTTATGAACATTTGGAGAGGTATAATATGATTAGGAATAGTCAGCATGGCTTTGTCAAGGGCAGGTCATGCTTACAAGCCTGATTGAATTTTTTGAGGATGTGACTAAACACATTGATGAAGGAAGAACAGTAGATGTAGTGTACATGGATTTCAGTAAGGCATTTAATAAGGTACCTCATGCAAGTCTTATTGAGAAAGTAAGGAGGCATGGGATCCAAAGGGACATGGCTTTGTGGATCCAGAACTGGCTTGCCCACAGAAAGCAAAGAGTGGTTGTAGACAGGTCATATTCTGCTTGGAGGTCAGTGACCAGTGGTGTGCCTCAGGGATCTGTTCTGGGACCCTTACTCTTCATGATTTTTATAAATGACCTGGATGAGGAAGTGGAGGGATGGGTTAGTAAGTTTGCTGATGACACAAAGGTTGGAGGTGTTGTGGATAGTGTGGCTGTCAGAGGTTACAGCAGGTCATTGATTGGATGCAAAACTGGGCTGAGAAGTGGCAGATGGAGTTCAACCCAGATAAGTGTGAAGTGGTTCATTTTGGTAGGTCAAATCTGATTGCAGAATATAGTATTAATGGTAATACTCTTGGCAGTGTGAAGGATCAGTGGGATCTTGGGGTCTGAGTCCATATGACACTCAAAGCAGCTGCGCAGGTTGACTCTGTGGTTAAGAAGGCGAATGGTGTATTGGCCTTCATCAATCGTGGAATTGAACTTAGGAGCTAAGAGGTAATGTTGAGCTATGAAGGAACCTGGTTAGACCCCACTTGGAGTACTGTGCTCAGTTCTAGTCGCCTCACTACAGGAAGGATGTGGAAGCCACAGAAAGGGTGCAGAGGACATTTTACAAGGATGTTGCCTGGATTGGGGAGCATGCCTTATGAGAATAGGTTGAGTGAACTTGGTCTTTTCTACTTGGAGTGATGGAGGATGAGAGGTGACCTGATAGAGGTGTAGAAGATGATGAGAGGCATTGGTTATGTGGATAGTCACAGGCTTTTTCCCAGGGCTGAAATGGTTGCCACAACAGGACATAGGTTTGAGATGCTGGGGAGTAGGTACAGAGGAGGTGTCAGGGGTAAGTTTTTTACTCAGAGAGTGGTGAGTGCGTGGAACGGGCTGCCGGCAACGGTGGTGGAGGCGGATACAATAGGGTCTTTTAAGAGTCTTTTGGATAGGTACATGGGGCTTAGAAAAATAGAGGGCTGGGTAATCCTAGTAATTTCTAAGATAGGGAGATGTTCGGCACAACTTTGTGGGCCGAAGGGCCTGTATTGTCCTGTAGGTTTTTCTGTGTTTCTAAAAGAGGAAGGCAGTAGAAAGGAAATTATAGACAAGTTAGCCTGACCTCAGTAGTTGGGAAGATCTTGGTGTCAATTGTTAAGGATGAGATTATGGAGTACTTGGTGACACAGGACAAGATAGGACAAATTCAGCATGGTTTCCTGAAGATAAAATCTCGTCTGACGAACCTGTTGGATTTATTTGAGGAAGATTTCATGTGAAATAAAAGGGATGCTGTGGATGTTGTATATTTGGACATTCAGAAGGCCTTTGACAAGGTGGCACACATGAGGCTGCTTATCAATTTATATGCCCGTGGTATTACAGGAAAGTTATTGGCATGGTTAGAACATTGGCTGATTGGTAGGAGGCTGTGAGTGGGAATAAAAGGATCCTTTTCTGGTTGGCTGCCAGTGACTATTGGTGTTCTGTAGTGGTCAGTTGTTGGGACTGCTTTTTTATGTTGTATATCAAAGATTTAGCTGATGGAATAGATGGCTTAATTGCCAAATTTGCAGATGATACGGAGATTGGTGGGGGGACAGGTAGTGTTGAGGAAACAGGTAGGCTGCAGAAGGACTTAGATTAGGAGAATGGGCAAGAAAGTGGCAAATGAAATACAGTGTTGGAAAATGCATTGTCATACATTTTGGTAGTCAAAATAAATGTGTAGAGAGTTTTCCAAACGGGGAGAAAATCCAGGAATCTGATACGCAAAGGGACTTGGGAGTCCTTGTGCAGAACACCCTGAAGGTTAACTTGCAGGTTGAATCGGTGGTGAGGAAGGCAAATGTAGTGTTAGCATTCATTTCAAGAGGTCTAGATTACAAGAGCAGAGATGTGATGCTGAGGTTTTATAAGGCAATGGTGAGGCCTCACCTGGAATATTGGGCTCCACATCTTAGAAAAGATGTGCTGGCATTGGAGGGGGTCCAGAGGAGGTTCACAATGATGATTTTGGGAATGAAAGGGTTATCATATGAGGAATATTTGATAGCTCTGGGTCTGTACTCGCTGGAATTTAAAAGGTGGGGATCTCATTGAAACCTGTTGAATATTGAAAGGCCTCGAGTAGATGTGGAAAGGATGTTTCCCATGGTGGGAGGGTCTAGGACAAGAGGGCTCACCCTCAGGATAGAGGGGCTATTAAAACAGATGTGGAGAAATTTCTTCAGCCAGAGGGTGGTGAATTTGCATGTTATTACCACAGGCAGCTGTGGAGGCCAGGTCGTTGGGGGTACTTAAGGCTGAGCTTGATAGGTTCTTGATTGGACACAGCATCAAAGGTTATGGGGAGAAAGCTGGGGAGTGGAGCTGAGGAGGGGGGAAGGATCAGCCATGATTGAATGGCAAAACAGACTTGATAGATCAAATGGCCTGATTCTGCTCCTATGTCTTATGGTCTTTATACTCTTTTTCTTGGGTTCTACCCATTCCATGGTTTTTACATCTTCTGTTTTAATAGCTCTCAGAAACTGAACAGTTGTGCAGCCACAGTCCTTTGATCATCAATTCATCACCAGGATTTAAGCTATCGAATTCCTACTCTAAACCTCTCTTTCCTTTTTTAACCACTTTAAATCTAAGTGTTTGACCAAACTCTGGATATTGTGCCCTGATGTATGGCACAGCATTTGGTAACAACCCTATGCAGGGGTGTTTATTTATTCATTTTGTGAACCTACTTTGTTCTCCTCTTCCAGCTGCCTTTTCAGCTCTTCGATACTTTGTGTGAACGACAATTTCCCCCGGCTTAGTTGGCTAATCAAAGCCTCCTTTTCTTCCATTTGTCTGCTGAACTCTCCTAATGATAACAATCAAAGAACACATTTACAAGTTCATGAATGAACATAAATAAATTCCACACCGTGGCCCCCGACCCCGAACACTTCTTGCTGCATTGTCACGTTGCTACTCCAATTTCCAGTGTCACCAGTGTTTATCAAGTAGATATCCTTCATGTTCATTCTTGTTGAATTACAGTGCTCATTTACATGGAATCACAGATCCCTGCCTAACCAATCCCACCCCAATATTGTCAGGCCGAGATAGAGTGGATGTGTAGAGGATGTTTCCTATAGTGGGTAAGTCCAGACCAGAGGCACTGCCTCAAAGTACAGGAACATCAATTCACAACAGAGATGAGAAGGAATTTCTTTAGCCAGGGGGTGAGAAATCTGTGGAATTCATTGCCACAGATGGCTGTGGAGGCTATCGTAAAGCTGAGATTGATAGGTTCATGATTGATAAGGGTGTCAAAGGTAGGAAAATGGGGTTGAGAAGGACAATAGAACTGCCATGATGGAACAACAGAGCAGAATCAATGCGCCAAGTAGCATAATTTTGCTCCTATTTCTTGCGATCTTCTGGTCACCCATATGTAATAGCACTTGCTGTGTCTGAATCAGGCATTTAGGCAGTTAAAACTGCTGACAGTGCTCTCTCCTTGGCTCAAGTGCAAAAGGAACCACAAAGGGCACATAGTCTTGATTATTGTTCCCTGGTTCATTGTGGCCAGAACTGGCTGTCTGAATTAAAATCAGGACAGAAACACAAAGTGATGGAAACATTCAGTAAACTAAGGAATGGCTGCGGAAAGGGAAACAGGGTAAACATATCAGGTGAATTGTTGTGGTCACCCACCCCTCTGTGAAAACCAACATAACTGCAGATGCTAGGAAACTGAAATAGAATACAAATACTGGAAGTGTTCAGCAGATTGGACCCTATCTGCAGGAAGCACAACAGTGCTAATGTTTCAGATTGAAGACCCTTAATCAGATCTGGGAAGGAGACATGTGGTGAACTATGTGCCTGTCGGGACACGCCCCTGCTGACTGCTCCTGTGGCTCCTCCCACAGGCCCCTGTATAAAGGAGATCTGCGGCCTGACGCTCGGCCTCAGTCTCCAAGACATTGTATGATAGACACTCACTCCTGGTTCCTTCTTCCAGTCAATAAAATTGATGCACCAGCCGATATCTCGCCTTTCGTCTCAGTGTGAGTTATTGATGGTGCATCAAGACACAAATAAAAACTTGAAAGCTGCAGGGAGAGTTGGGGAAGGAGTGACAGGGTAAAACCAGGGAAGGTGTGAATAGCAGCATTTAGAGAGTGAGAATAGAGAGAAAAGAAAACCTACATATCAGAGAGCAGACCATCCAAGATTTTTATAGAGTAAAGTTCCTGCCCCCATCCCTGTGATTTCATGTTTCCACTAACTGCAGTTTTTGATTTTCATAGTTATCTTTAAAGTTTGCTCTTCTATTCTTCTAGATTTCCTCTAGCCCTCCATCTTCTCCCAAATATTCTTCCTGCGGCTTCCACAGAGGAGGTATTTGGGCAGGTATATCCAAGGGGAGATAATGATCTGTTCCTCCTACCCTGTCTATTCCCCCATACATTATTTTGCAGTTTCTTACCATTTTGACTCTCCAGCTTGGCCTTGTGTGAAGCAAGATCAGACACCTGCCGCTGTAGTTCTCCTACTTTATTATTTGCCTCGTTCAATTGATCCTCATACGTTCTGCATAGCTTCTCGGCATTGGCCTAAAATACCCAAAGTGAGGGAATATATTTGTTACACAACCATCAAAACACTGATGACACCCTTGTATTCCCCTGCCCCGGTTATGTCAGCAAGTGAAGAGCCAGTGAGGGTTCCAAACGGCATGCTGCTACGGAAAGTTTGATCAATTGAGATCCAGGAAGAGATGGCTAATTGGAACACAACTGGCTTGAATGTATGAAGCAAAGGTTGATGATGGGAGGTTATTTCTTGGGCTTGAGCGTGGGAAAATGAGGGTGTATAGAGCTGTGTAAAATCAATGTAGAGTCAATCACAGGGTGCAATGGGGTGTGATTGGGTGGGGTGCAGTGTGCTGAAGAGGGAGTTGGTGGATTGAGCTGAGATGGGGTGTCTTGGGGTGGAGAGGGGTTTGGTGGGGTGTGTTGGGGTGGAGAGGGGTTTGGTGGGGTGTGGGGGTGGAGAGGGGTTTGGTGGGGTGTGTTGGGGTGGAGAGGGGTTTGATGGGGTGGGGTGTGTTGGGGTGGAGAGGGGTTTGGTGGGGTGTGTTGGGGTGGAGAGGGGTTTGGTGGGGTGTGTTGGGGTGGAGAGGGGTTTGATGGGGTGGGGTGTGTTGGAGTGGAGAGGGGTTTGGTGGGGTGGGGTGTGTTGGAGTGGAGAGGGGTTTGGTGGGGTGGGGTGTGTTGGAGTGGAGAGGGGTTTGGTGGGGTGGGGTGTGTTGGAGTGGAGAGGGGTTTGGTGGGGTGGGGTGTGTTGGAGTGGAGAGGGGTTTGGTGGGGTGGGGTGTGTTGGAGTGGAGAGGGGTTTGGTGGGGTGGGGTGTGTTGGAGTGGAGAGGGGTTTGGTGGGGTGGGGTGTGTTGGAGTGGAGAGGGGTTTGGTGGGGTGGGGTGTGTTGGAGTGGAGAGGGGTTTGGTGGGGTGGGGTGTGTTGGAGTGGAGAGGGGTTTGGTGGGGTGGGGTGTGTTGGAGTGGAGAGGGGTTTGGTGGGGTGGGGTGTGTTGGAGTGGAGAGGGGTTTGGTGGGGTGGGGTGTGTTGGAGTGGAGAGGGGTTTGGTGGGGTGTGTTGGAGTGGAGAGGGGTTTGGTGGGGTGTGTTGGAGTGGAGAGGGGTTTGGTGGGGTGTGTTGGAGTGGAGAGGGGCATGATGGGGTGGGGTTTGGTGGGGTGTACTGGAGTGGAGAGGGGTATGGTGGGATGGGGTGTGTTGGGGTGGAGAGGGATTTGTTGGGGTTTGGTGTGTTGGAGTGGAGAGGGGTTTGATGGGTGGGGTGTGTTGGGGTGGAGAGGGGTTTGTTGAGGTGGAGAGAGGTTTGGTGCGGTGTGTTGGGGTGGGGTGTGTTGGGGTGGAGAGGGATATGATGGGGTGGGGATTGAAACAGATACATAGAAAACCTACAGCACAATACAGGCCCTTCAGCCCACAATGCTGTACCGAATATGCACTTAATTTAGAAATTACCTAGGATTACCCATAACTCTCTATATTTCTAAACTCCATGTACCTATCCAGGAGTCTCTTAAAAGGTCCTATCATATCCACCTTCACCACTATCCCTGGCAACCCATTCCATGCACTCACCGGTCTCTGTGTAAATAAACTTACCCCTGACAAGGAGAAAGCTTCACGGGAACTTGGCTATAACCGGCGCAGAAATCGTGAGTTGGAGAACTTCGAGAGAGGAGGTGGCGCCCAGGTCCAGGAGCGAAGTTTAAAAGGGGAAAGCTCTGCGGGAACTTGGCTATAACTGGCACACCAATCATGAGTTGGAGAGCTCCGAGACAGGTTCAGGTACAGAAGGGAAACACTGCCTAGCGGAGCAGTCATCGAAGGAGTGGTCATTCAGGGCTCGGCGAGGTGGGTGGGTAGGTGGACTTAGTTTTTCTCCCTTGCATTTTTGTTCAGAGGAATAGGGAGCATGTCGGTAGGGTTAGTACTTTGCTCTGGGTGTCAGATGTGGGAATACTGGGAATCTTCCAGTCTCCCAGATGGCCATGTCTGCACCAGGTGCACCGAAATGCAGCTCCTGAGAGACTATGTTAGGGATCTGGAGCTGTGACTTGATGACCTACAGCTTATTAGGGAAAGTGAGTGGGAGATAGAGAGGAGCTACTGGGAGTTAGTCACCCGGAGGCTGCAGGAGTTAGACAAGTGGGTGACTGTCAGGAAAGGGAAGGAATGAGCTCAGATAGTAGAGAGCAACCCGTGATCATCCCCCTCAGTAATTGTTATCTCGTTTTGGACGCTGTTGAGGGGGGTGACCTGATAGAGGACGACGTTGGTGAGTAGGTCTCTGGCACTGAGCCTGGTTCTGCGGACAACGGACAAGGGAGAGCCAGTGGATGTAGTGTACCTGGACTTGAATAAATACTTAAAAGAAACCCAATATAATCTTTCACAAAATTAAATGTATTGCTGTTCCACTACTGAGTGCAAATAATAATATCTCGTGTAACTAGCCAATATTAGCCCAGGTTCATCCAAAGTGCTTACCTTAGCTTTTGTGACATGTTCAATGTTGGAAACTAGATCATCCGTCTCCATTTTCAGTTCACTCTTCTCTTTCTCCAACTTCTGTTTAACCCTTTGTAGATTATCTATCTGCTCACTCAGTTCTGCCACTGTATCAGAGTGCTTCTTTCGAAGGGCAGAGCTAGTTGCCTCATGATGCAATGTTGCCTCCTCCAGATCCCGCCGCAGTTTCAGAAACGCAGCTTCACGTTTTTTGTTCATCTCCAACTGTGCTGCAGTTGCACCTCCTGCTTCTTCTAGCCTTTCACTCAACTCTTCCAGCTCGCGGGACACATCAGATCTCTGTTTCTCCACCTTGGCCCTTGAAGCTCGCTCTGCCTCCAACTCCTCCTCCAGTTCTTCAATCCGAGCCTAGTTCAAGAAGTAAGAAAATGAGAACTGGTCTGACGTACTGAGAATTTCTCAATAAATTGGGTCTGGTTTAGAGCTCATACAAAAGATCTGCTATTTACCAAAGAGATTCTGCAGATTGAATTGACTTTATTACTGACATCCTTCACATACATGAGAAGTAAAAATCTTTATGTTACATTTCCGTCTAAATGTGCAGTTTATAGTAATTTATAGTAAATAGTATGTACAACAAGTCAGTTAATAGAAATACGATTGTTTCAGCGTGAATTAATCAGTCTGACGGCCTGGTGGAAGAAGCTGTTCCCGAGCCTGTTGGTCCTGGCTTTTATCCTGCGGTACTGTTTCCCAGATGGTAGCAGCTGGCAGTTTGTGGTTGGAGTGACTCAGGTCCCCGATGATACTATGGGCTCTTTTTACACACTTGACTTTGTAAATGTCCTGAATAGTGGGATGTTCACATCTACAGATGCGCTGGGCTGTCTGCACCACTCTCTACGACTGAGGGAAGTACAGTTCCCATACCAGGCAGTGATGCAGCCAGTCAGGATGCTCTCAATTGTGCCCCGTAGAAAGTCCTTAGGATTTGGGGGCCCATACTTCAACCATCTGAGGTGAAAGAGGCGCTATTGTGCTTTTTTTACCACACAGCCGGTATGTACAGACCACGTGAGATCCTCAGTGAGGTTTATGCCAAGAGACTTAAAGCTGTTCACCCTCTCATCCCAGATCTATTGATGTCAATAGGGGTTAGCCTGTCTCCATTCCTCCTATAGTCACAACCAGCTCCTTTGTTTTTGCGATATTGAATGAGAAGTTGTTTTCTTGACACCACTGTGTCAGAGTGATGTCTTCTCTGTCGGCTGCCTTATTATTATTTGAGATTAGACCAATCAATGTAGTGTCATCAGCAGGTACTGAAAAACAGTTGACATTTCAGGCTAAGACCCTTCATCAGCCTGAAACGTTGACTGTTTATTCCTTTTCAGAGATACTGTCTGACCTGCTAAGTTCCTCCACCGTTTTGTATGTGTTACACTGTTAAAGGTTCCATGTTAGGAATCAGTTTCATTCTCAACACTATTTGAATTATAAAAGGAAATCTCTCTTCACTCTAATGCATGGGATAATGTTCACAAAGGTAGATAGAAAGAATTCAAACTACCTTTCACAGAAGTCTTGAAATACTCCAAGATGGAGGACTCAATGCACAATAGGCAGGATGGCAATGGATGCACAGTGAGCCATATGAGTTAAAAGGGAACTTCTGTCAACTGTGGTCATGCACAGTTACTGGTTTCACATCACTGTTCCAGGTTTCTTGGGGCATCACCAAGCTTGACCCTGTTCATTTTAACTTCATCAGTTTCCCATTTACCTGCAGTTCTTTAATTTTCTTTTGGAGTTGCACGACAAGAGCTCCCTCATCTTCGATCTTTGAGTTCAGCTGATTTATTTCAAAATCCTTCCTGTGAAGCACAAACAAACATGTTCAATTATAATAAATATATATCCAATATCACAGACAGTTGTGCTCCCAGATTGTGTGTAGGATCTGGCTAATTGTTACTGATTAGGGAACAAGAAACCCCTGATAGCATTGCCCTCGTTAAAAGAATATCTGTGCCTAAATTGGGAGGGAGCTGGAAGTGACAGAGGTTTTCATTGGGAAGAACACAGTCACAGATTGGGTGTAGGATCTGGCTAATTGCTACTGATTAGGGAACAAGGAACCCCTGATAGTCTTGGCCTTGATAAAAGAATATCTGTGCCTAAAATGCGAGGGAGGTGGAAGTGACAGTGGTCTTCATTGGGAAGAGCACAGTCACAGCATCACACTCACTTCTTCAGCCGTTCCTCAAGCTGCTGTTTGTCATTCTCCAAATCCATGACAGACTCGTGTGTTAGTTTCAGGTCTCCCTCTAGCTTCCGTTTTGCTCTTTCAAGGTCCATCCTGACTTTTTTCTCTTGCTCTAATGATCCTTCAAGCTGGAGAGAAATTAAATATTGTCAGAAGTTTATAAACAGCCAACAACTGGATCATCAAGAGGGTGAACCAGCGAAGAACAGGATGTACAACCTACCAAACCCATGTCAAACATCGAGCATAGCCAACACTAGCATTACCCTAAGCTCGCCTGTCCTTCAGCCCCACAGACACTACCTGACCTGCTGAGTTCCTCCAGCATTTTGTTTTGTGCCTGTTTTTACCCTGCCCACATTTCCTTCAATTCCATCATGCCAAGAGTCTACCATTCACATTCTAATAATAATAATAAGTACTTTATTGATCTCAAGTGGGAAATTATTTTGGTACAGCAGCAACATTTAAAAACACACTTAGCAATAATATTAGCTAATAATAATATACACAACAATATTTTACCAGTGTGCATCACTGTGCAATAATAATGTATGAAATAATAAAATAGAGCCTATTGTCTCTGTGTGTTCTCCTGTCACACAGAGATGAACTGTTATATTTGTGTATTGCACTTGGTAGGAAAGATCATCTGTAACAAACATTGCAACAGCAGAGCTGAATGAGTCTGTTCGAATGGGTGCTCCGCTGCTTTTTCAGTAGTTCGTGGAGAGGGTGTGCCTGATTATCCATGATGGATAAATGTTTAGTGACCTCGTCTCCACCATTAACTCAAAAAAGTCTGCGTTGTAGCCAAGGATGGATCCAGCCTTTTTGATGAGTTTATTTAGCCTTTTGCCTCACCAGCACTGATGCTTCTCTCCCAACATAAAAGCCCAACATTCAACAAGGGAGATGAGGAAGGTTCTGGAAACTTTAGGCTGGTGAGGATCAAGTTAATGATAAGGAAGTTACTGGAGAGGATTCTTAGGGTTAGGACATGAGAAATTGGGAAAACCATGGCCTAATTAGAGACAGGCAGCATGGCTATGGGCCAGGCAATTCATGTTTTACAATTTGATTGAGTTTTTCGAGGAGTTGACAAAGGGTGATAGATGTAGGTAGAGCTGTGGATATTGTCTACATCAATTTTAGTAAGGCAGTTGGCAATGTCCCTCATGATAGGTTTATCCAGAAGAATAAGATGCAAAAAATTCATGGTGAATTGGCAATTTAGATTCAGAATTGACTTGTCTGTCCATTGCAGACAGAGGGCAGTGGTCAATGGTACTTATTCTGGCTGGAGGTCTGTGACCACTGGTGTTCCACAGGGATCCATACCAGGACCTCTGCTGTGTTTGACATTCAGTATGTAAATGATCTAAATGAAAACATAGATGGGGGGGGGGGGGGTTTGTAAGCTAGCAGATAATACAAAAATTGGTAGTGTTGTAGATAGCATTGAAGACCGGCAAAGGATTAACGCTTTGTGGCCAAGTTTGTGTTCGATACAAATATAGGTGGAGAGGCAGTAGTGTTGAGGAAGCTGGGGGTCTGCGGAGGACTTAGACAGGTTAGGAGAAATATTGGGATAATTTATTAGACTGCGTAACACCCAAAAATGTGAATTAAAAGTGTGTAGGTCTCTTCATTGGAATAAAATCTAATAATCTAGAAAGTCTGTAAGACCACCAAAATCCCAAAATAGTGCAAAAGGAAAGGGGGAAAAATACAGAGATAGTTTTCATGGGTGGGTTCTTTGTCCATTCAGAAATCTGATGGTGGAAGGCAAGAAGCTGTTCCTGAAATGTTGATTGTGTGTCTTCAGGCTCCTGTACCTCCTCCGAGATAGTAGCAATGAGAAAAGGCATTTTTTGGGTGATGGGAGTCCCTAATGATGGATGCTACATTTTCTGGGAAGGCCAGTACCCATGATGGAGCCAAATTATTAGAGTTTTACTGTAACCAGTACTAATTTATAAAATTATAATTCCAATGTGGCATCATCAGACTGATGCTAAATCAAATCAAATTTTTATCTAGTTTTATTGTCATCTCTGAATTTTCAGCTGCGGTCCTTAATCATTCAGGAGAAACTTTAGGAAACTACATCTAACTATAACACGGTGAAGTTTAATTAAATGAGTAGTGGGCTGCCATTTTAACTGCATTGTTTCGCGATACACAAAATGATCGTGGCAGAGGCAATTGAGATTACAATTTTGCTCAGAAGTTGGCCTCCAGTGTTATTGTTTGCACCCAGATGCAAGTTTAACCCCAGGACGTTTGGCTAGTAGTGCCAAAATATCACAATGGTAACTAGCAGAATATAATTTAAATTTAATTTTAAACTATTTAGAATCTATTGCCACAGAGGATGGGTGCACCTAGGAGGTTAAGCCTCCCTGTTTCTGTCTCTCAGACAGCACAAGGGAATGGACAAAAACTGGAACAATCTGGGCTTCAAGCATTAGCAAGGAGCAAGGGGGATGAATGAACACAACTCAAGAAGCCCTCCTTCTGACTAAAAGTAATGGGAGTCTTGCAACTGACTCTGGTCACAAAACACATTCCTGACCATCCAATGCCACCATAATTGTATAATGACAGACTTCCCAGGCTCTTCAGCCTTCCAGCTCCACAACAACAGTCAACTGTCCATTTCTAAAAGTTTTGTCCAAAACTTCCAGTCTACATTAAAAGTTGGAGATTTTGCATAAAAATTAGGAACACAAATTGAAAAGGAGCAAGCAAAAGAGACCTTCTATTAGACGAACTTTGAAAACTATCTCTGCACTCTCACTATTATCATCTTATGACCAAACTTAGTATCACTATTTTCCTAGGAAGTGTCTCAGAAAAGTAACAAAGTATTTCAGATTCACTCCAATTGATGGTGAGGGTGCAGAGATAGTGTCCAAAGTTCAAGTCTAATACAAGGTCTCTTCTGTTGCACCAGTTTTGTGAATGGGTCAATATTCAACTAGATTTGTAAGAATGATAATTAATTAACCAATTTGACTTACATCATCAACTTGCTGCTCAAGTTTTGACTTGAGTTTAGTCAGGGTGTTGACTTTATCCTCCTCAGCCTGTAGGTCCTCCAGGGTTTGCTGGTGAGCCTCCTGAAGAGCTTTCTTCTCCTTCGTCAGTTTAACAATCGTTTCATCCAGAGTGGCCATTTCTTCTGTAAGATTCTTAACCTATAAATTTCATCGTGATGATGAGAATTATAAATTATCAATTATTTGTCTGCTCAATGAATGAAAGACATTATGTTATTATATCATTCAGATTTTTCCAAAAACACATTCAATTTACATTAAAAACTTCAGTACTGACAGGGACAGGTCTATTCTTATTGTACTGAAGTACAGTACTGGTGTGGACATATCTGGCCCTGTATAACAATACTGGTTAGGACATGGTTTTGCTGCATGTTAATGGGGATCAATACTAGTGGATACAATACTGGCATCTGTTTGAACTGATCAGTCCCTATACAATTGCGGTTTATTCATCCTCATATAACAACAATGTAATGCACCACTGGAGGGGAAAGGGCTGTCTCTGCATGGCACTGAAGTGCAATACCGTTAGCGAGATCTCTCCCTGTACAACACGAGTTGTGGGGACAGGTTTACAACAGTACCTATGAGTATAGGTCTGTCACTATATAGTACTGGAATACATAATGCAAGTGTCTGTCCATCACAATGGGTATATACTGCATCATTACAGTAGAATGCAATGGTGATACATGATTAGCAGTCACAAGTCTGTCACAGTATAAATACTCTGGTAGTGACAGTTGTGAAATATATAACACACAGATACAGGTCTGTATAAAAACCTGGAGATTCAGTATTGATGGGTTGAGGGTGAAGCTGGGTATTGTATTTCTGAGTTACAACACTGTCATTGTTCAACAGCAAGGGAATCCGGAGAGAATGAAGCTTCTGAAGGAAAATATGGAGCGGTGCATGGGAGCAGGAAAGGTTAGAGGGAGGAAAGTGGAAGATAAAGAACTGAAAATTGAGAGGAGGGTATCTGCATTTGAAAACCAGTGAATAGAAATGGAAATTGGTACAGAGTGAGAGAGGGGAGGCAGTGAGGATTGAAGAGGAGCCAGGTAGGGGTAGTGGAGTGGGAGAGAGGGATGTCGAGGTGTTGGGAAGGTGGCATGAATAGATGTAGAATACTTTCCCCCTAAGTAATTGACAGATGCACTATTTTACCTTCACTGGGCAGTCTCTAGTTTCATCTGCAAAATGTTAAAACTAAATGAGAGGAGAGAGTGCTGAGTGGTAATTTACTAAAACCATACCTTGTTTTCAGTTGCATGTTTCTCCTTTTCAACCTTGGCCAGGGTGATTTCGAGATCGTCAATATCTTTCTTTAATTCTGCACATTCATCCTCTAATTTCCGTTTCTTTGCAGTAATCTCTGCATTCATCTCCTCTTCATCGTCCAGTCTTTCAGTCAGCTCCTTCACTTTAGCTTCCAACTGGATTTTCGCTTTGATCAGCAAATCACATCGTTCTGCTGCATCTGCAAGGGTATCTTGTTCCTGGAGAGATAAATCACATACTTGCTCACATCTCTGCTCTCCAAATCACCACAACTGGAGAGAAGGTTCTTAGGAAACTGAAAGGTCTGAAGGTAGATAAGTCACCTGGACCAGATGGTGTACACCTCAGAGTTCTGAAAGAGGTGGATGAAGAGATTGTGGGGATATCAGTAATGATCTTTCAAGAATGGTTCTGGAAGACTAGGAAATTGCAAATGTCACTCCACTCTTCAAGAAGTGAGGGAGGCAGAAGAAAGGAAACTATAGGCCAGTTAGTCTGACCTCAGTGGTTGGGAAGATGTTGGAGTTGATTGCTAAGGGTGTGGTTTCGGGGTACTTAGTGGCATATGATAAAATAGGCTGTAGTCAGCTTGGTTTCAAAGGAAAATCTTGCCTGATAAATCTGTTGGAATTCTTTGAAGAAATTACAAGGAGGAAAGATAAAGGAGAATCAGCGGATGTTATGTACTAGGATTTTCAGAAGGCCTTTAACAAGGTGCCACCCATAAGACCATATGACATAGGAGCAGAATTAGGTCATTCAGCCCATCAAGTCTGTTCCGGCATTTCATTATGCTTGATCCCACATCCCACTCAACCCCATATATGCCTTCTCGCCATTTCTTTTGATGCCCTGAATGATCCGGAAACAACATCAGCCTTAAATATACCCACAGACCAGACCTCCACCATGCCCATGGTATTACAGAAAGATTCTAGTATGGATAAAGCAGTTGCTGATTGGCAGGAGGCAAAGAGTGGAAATAAAGTGAGTCTTTTCTCATTGGCTGCTGGTGACTACTGTTCACATGGGTCTGTGTTGGCACCACTTCTTTTTACGTTGTATATCCATGATTTGGATGACACAATTGATAGTTTAGTTGCCAAGTTTGTGGACGATACAAAGATAGGCGGAGGGACAGGGTAGTATTGAGAAAACAGGGACGCTGTAGAAGGGCTTGAACAGATTGGGAGAATGAGCAAGGAAGTGACAGATGGAATACAGTGTCAGGAAGTCTATGGTCATGTACTTTGGTAGAAGGAATAAAAACAGATTATTTTCTATTTATTATCAAGGAATATAAAAGTAAGGATGTAATGTAGAGATTTTATAAAGGACATTTGAAGTCTTACAGAGGGTTTTGAGCAGTTTTGGGCCCTCTATCTTAGAAAGGATGTGCTGAGACTGGAGAGGGTTGAAAGGAGATTCACCAAAATGATTCCAGGATTGAACAGCTTGTCATATGAAGAGTGTCTGATGGCTCTGGGCCTGTATTCGCTGGAAATCAGAAGAATGAAGGGTGACCTATGGTCTTGATAGAGTGGATGTGAAGAGGATGTTTCCTATGGTGGAGGAGTCTAAGGCCACAGGACACAGCCTCAGAATAGAGGGGAGTCTTTTTGGAACGGAGATGAGGAGGAACTTCTTTAGCCAAAGAGTAGTGAATCTGTGGAATTCATGGTCAGTTTCATTGTGTTGGATACTGGTACATAATGACAAACCAGCTGACGGCATTTTCTAATCAATGAAGGCCTATGTAATTCACCATTGGTCTGCACCTTATGACTAAAGTTAAAATGGATTCTATTTACATCAGTAAACCAGAGCGAAGTGTCACCACTATCAAAGAGTCAAGTCTCCTGATGACGGGACCATAGTCGAATCATTTCCGGTAATGGGAACTAGAAGCTCTGCTGTACAGGATGGTGGGACAAAGCCTATGGGAACAATACTAAGCAATGACTCAATAGCAGAACAAACCGGCTCCGAGCAAGACTCCAGGATAGCATGTCACCCCCTAGTGCCAGAGTCAAGAATGTCTTTAAGCTGGTGCAGAACATTCAGAAAAGGGACTGTGAGCAATGAGAGATTATCCATATTGTACTAAGGATGAAGAGAGGTCCTGCAAATGGAATTTATTGAGTTAGGCAAAAAGGTCAAAGGAAGGACCTCCGGGATTGAAAATCAGGATTGCTCCCTGTGCCACATGCCAGTGAGTAGATGAACAGGAAAATAGAATGTGAATGTCACTGCAGGTGGGCGGATTTCGGGTATTTGGATCATTGCCTTGCCTCTAAACCATATGGTTAATATCCTTGCAGGGAGCTTCACTCATTCTTTTCAGGTAAATTAAAGAGTGAGAGAAGGATGACCCAGAATAACACTACAGCAGGTAGGGAGACAAATATCAATATAGACAAAAATAGAAGAGGTAGTTCCAGTGGGCAGAACCTATGGAGAGAGGTGGGGAAAACCAAGATGGCCAGTTGGTGGCAGATGTAAGAACCGTGTCCACCACAGTGGAGACAGTGTTGGACACACTCTGAGCCGTGTCCACTACAGTGGAGACAGTGTTGGACACACTCTGAGCCGTGTCCACTACAGTGGAGACAGTGTTGGACACACTCTGAGCCGTGTCCACTACAGTGGAGACAGTGTTGGGCACACTCTGAGCCGTGTCCACCACATTGAGGCCAGGAGTGGGCACACAGGAAGGAGATGTGTCCACTACAGTGGAGACAGTGTTGGACACACTCTAGGCTGTGCCTGCTATGGTGGGACAAGGGGTTGGGTGCATGATAAGATGCTATAGTGGGGCCAGGGGATGGGCACAGCAGGTGATAGGCACTCTCTTAGCCATACCGCCTGTAGTTGAAGCGCCAGGTCGTTCTTTTCCTGTATCAAGGTAACTTGTTTTTCTTCCAACTCCTTGCGTTTAGCCTCCGACTTCACCAGTGCCTCCTTCAGTTTCAGGAATTCGTCCTTTAGTGTTGCCATTTCCTTCTCAGTCTCAGCACTCTTCAGCAGAGGTTTGATCTTGAAGAAGAGTTTCATCCAGGACCAATTCTTGACAGCATTGAAAGCACGGATGTTCCACTGGATGACCAGCAATGCATCTCTAGGGAAAAATGTTATTTTAGATACAATTTAATGTTTTGCGAGCTTGAGTTTACTCTATGGACCTTTAATCCAGGACATGGCCCATCTTTAAGACACTTGAATACAAGTACTGCTTGCAAAGCTGATGGCTTGATACATGACAAGCAATGATGGTGAAGTTATAGGATAGAAGAGAGGTAGAGTCACAGTCACAGAGCATTAGAGCACAGAAACAGACCCTTTGGCCCATCCAGTCCATGCCAGACTATTACTCTGCCTAGTCCCACCATGATAATCCAACAGCTTTCTAGTCATTTTGAAAACAAAATTTATTCTCAAATGCTATGTGATGGGAATAAACATAAAATCCTAGCTTCAGGACTATACAACATGACCATATATCCCTAATAACTAAAGGGGCCAGTAAACAGCAATCGGTTAAGGTCTCAAGGATAATGATAGAGGAACATGGAGGTTGCCAAGGAGAATCGGTTATAAGCTTTAGCAACAGGGTGAGGTGAAGGTCCAGGTATCCACTGCCTTTTTTGTGATGTGGGCAATCTGCAGTTTCAACCAATTGCTTGAAGCTTGAGACTGTTAGAAAGTATCACGAATTAACAGTATGGCTGTCATTCTCATTGCAAGATGATATTTACCGCCTCTCAATGATCTTCTGATATTCAATCCTCATCAGTCGGCCACGGCTCCGCGCCTGGATCATGGTCAGGATCTTTGCCAGTCGCTCATCTCGCATTTCCTCTAAGTGACCCAGCAAGCCAGCCTTGAAGAACACCTTGTGCACAAAAGAAGGATCACATTAACCAGACCACTAAACCACTGCTGCTTATTTCTCATTCTGGATTGTGCTCAAAAATATTAATCCATTCACATTGCAGGCTTCTCCCACAGCTCTGTTTTGGGTCAATTTATATTGCTCTGTTAAATTGTGGGAGACGAGCAGGGGCATGAATCAGGGGAAGGGAGACGAGCAGGGGCACGGATCAGGGGACAGGAGACGAGCAGGGGCATGGATCAGGGGAAGGGAGATGAGCAGGGTCACGGATCAGGGAAGGGAGACGAGCAGGGGCACGGATCAGGGAAGGGAGACGAGCAGGGTCACGGATCAGGGGACAGGAGACGAGCAGGGGCATGGATCAGGGGAAGGGAGACGAGCAGGATCACGGATCAGGGAAGGGAGACGAGCAGGGTCACGGATCAGGGGAAGGGAGACGAGCAGGGGCACGGATCAGGGGAAGGGAGACGAGCAGGGGCACAGATCAGGGGAAAGGAGACGAGCAGGGGCACGGATCAGGGGAAGGGAGACGAGCAGGGGCACAGATCAGGGGAAAGGAGACGAGCAGGGTCATGGATCAGGGGAAGGGAGACGAGCAGGGGCACAGATCAGGGGACAGGAGACGAGCAGGGGCACGGATCTGGGGAAGGGAGACGAGCAGGGGCACGGATCAGGGGAAGGGAGACGAGCAGGGGCACGGATCTGGGGAAGGGAGACGAGCAGGGTCACGGATCAGGGGAAAGGAGACGAGCAGGGGCACGGATCAGGGGAAGGGAGACGAGCAGGGGCACGGATCGGGGAAGGGAGACGAGCAGGGTCATGGATCAGGGGAAGGGAGACGAGCAGGGTCACGGATCGGGGAAGGGAGACGAGCAGGGTCACGGATCGGGGGAAGGGAGACGAGCAGGGGCACGGATCAGGGGAAGGGAGACGAGCAGGATCATGGATCAGGGGAAAGGAGACGAGCAGGGGCACGGATCTGGGGAAGGGAGACGAGCAGGGGCACGGATCAGGGGAAGGGAGACGAGCAGGGGCACGGATCAGGGAAGGGAGACGAGCAGGGGCACGGATCAGGGGAAGGGAGACGAGCAGGGGCACGGATCAGGGGAAGGGAGACGAGCAGGGGCACGGATCAGGGGAAGGGAGACGAGCAGGGGCACAGATCAGGGGAAGGGAGACGAGCAGGGTCACGGATCGGGGAAGGGAGACGAGCAGGGTCACGGATCGGGGGAAGGGAGACGAGCAGGGGCACGGATCAGGGGAAAGGAGACGAGCAGGGGCACGGATCAGGGGAAGGGAGACGAGCAGGGGCACGGATCGGGGAAGGGAGACGAGCAGGATCACGGATCAGGGAAGGGAGACGAGCAGGGTCATGGATCAGGGGAAGGGAAACGAGCAGGGGCACGGATCAGGGGAAGGGAGACGAGCAGGGTCACGGATCAGGGGAAGGGAAACGAGCAGGATCACGGATCAGGGGAAGGGAGACGAGCAGGGTCACGGATCGGGGGAAAGGAGACGAGCAGGATCACGGATCGGGGGAAGGGAGACGAGCAGGGGCACGGATCAGGGAAGGGAGACGAGCAGGGTCACGGATCAGGGGAAGGGAGACGAGCAGGGGCACGGATCAGGGGAAGGGAGACGAGCAGGGGCACGGATCAGGGGAAGGGAGACGAGCAGGGGCACGGATCAGGGGAAGGGAGACGAGCAGGGTCACGGATCAGGGAAGGGAGACGAGCAGGGTCACGGATCAGGGGAAAGGAGACGAGCAGGGGCACGGATCAGGGGAAGGGAGACGAGCAGGGGCACAGATCAGGGGACAGGAGACGAGCAGGGTCACGGATCAGGGGAAAGGAGACGAGCAGGGTCACGGATCGGGGGAAGGGAGATGAGCAGGGTCACGGATCAGGGGAAAGGAGACGAGCAGGGTCATGGATCAGGGGAAGGGAGACGAGCAGGGGCATGGATCAGGGGAAGGGAGACGAGCAGGGGCACGGATCAGGGGAAGGGAGATGAGCAGGGGCACGGATCAGGGGAAAGGAAACGAGCAGGGGCACGGATCAGGGGAAGGGAGACGAGCAGGGTCACGGATCAGGGGAAGGGAGAGGAGCAGGGTCACGGATCAGGGAAGGGAGACGAGCAGGGTCACGGATCTGGGGAAGGGAGACGAGCAGGGTCATGGATCTGGGAAGGGAGACGAGCAGGGTCATGGATCTGGGGAAGGGAGACGAGCAGGGTCACGGATCGGGGGAAGGGAGATGAGCAGGGGCACGGATCAGGGGAAGGGAGACGACCAGGGTCACGGATCGGGGAAGGGAGATGAGCAGGGTCATGGATCTGGGGAAGGGAGACGAGCAGGGGCACGGATCTGGGGAAAGGAGACGAGCAGGGGCACGGATCTGGGGAAGGGAGACGAGCAGGGTCACGGATCAGGGAAGGGAGACGAGCAGGGTCATGGATCAGGGGAAGGGAGATGAGCAGGGTCACGGATCAGGGGAAGGGAGACGAGCAGGGGCACAGATCTGGGGAAAGGAGACGAGCAGGGGCACGGATCAGGGGAAAGGAGACGAGCAGGGGCACGGATCAGGGGAAGGGAGAGGAGCAGGGTCACGGATCAGGGAAGGGAGACGAGCAGGGGCACGGATCAGGGGAAAGGAGACGAGCAGGGGCATGGATCAGGGGAAGGGAGACGAGCAGGGTCATGGATCAGGGGAAGGGAGACGAGCAGGGGCACGGATCAGGGGAAGGGAGACGAGCAGGGTCACGGATCGGGGGAAAGGAGACGAGCAGGGTCACGGATCAGGGGAAGGGATTGAATGTTGTAGGGTGAGGTGGATGACAGAGGTAAAAGGGTGCTAGAATGTTCAATGAGAGCAAAGGGATTTGTTGTGAGAGGTGGCAAGTGTGAGAAGGAAGGGAAAGAAGTTTGGGGTAAGTAGATGAGAGAGGAGAACTGCATTCAAATGGAGTGGGGAAGTGGGTTTTAATAACTCCTTGGATAGGCAACAAAGCAGCAAACAGCAGAAGGCAGAGGAGGAAATCGGGGAAATTACTTCATTTGAAATAAACTAGAATAAAATTAAAATTAGAAAAATTTAAGAGAACAGAAGAGGAGAGTGACCAATAATCATAAATAATTAACTAACTTGTTAAGAATTAATATTCCAGTAATGAAGCTGTATGTAATTCCTGAGCCAATAATTTGAGTGGAGGAAATGGGAATATTCTAAGCCAGTGCTAGGTCAGCCGGCAGCAGTTGCTTCTGTTCTTAAAGTCTCTGGCCTTACCTTTGTGTGGCCAAACTTATACTGAGTATGATCAATATCAAGGGAGCCCAACAATTTCTCTGTTGCTTTTCTGCTGTCGACAAACTTGTCTTCAGGAACAGCACTTGGGTTGAGTATACGGTAGCTGCAATTCGACAAAAGCAAAGTGAGGTTGTTGTTGATGGTATCAAGTGATGGAAGTCCCCTCCCCTATCAGCAATTCAACCCTTTATGTTTTACTGAGTAAGAGCTCAAAAGAGCCATCCAAGAAATCTGATCTTAAACATTTGTAAAATGCTTTTGGTTGATTTTAGCAGTCAATGAATAAAATTCGTAGGATTTTGAAGCACATAACAGACTCATAAGCACATAAGTTGGGTTCGGTGTCCCAACTTGTCCAGGTCAGGACAACGAGGTCAGAGAATGTTTTGAAGTACCATCCTTTTGGTGATAGCCCGCAACATCTCAAGGATACATATCTTGGACCCGCCAGGTCTGTATTTTTTTTATCCTTTTCTAGAATGTGGGTTTAATTGCCATTCCTTAATTGTCCTCGAGGTGGCGGTTTTGAGCTGCTGCCGTGAAGCACTGGAATTATTCTATTGAAAGTATGGTACTCCCTCAATGCTGTGGTAAGCAGTTCCATGACATGCATCTGTTGAGAATGCAAAGTCAGTGATATCTTTTCAAATCAAGATGGTGTCAGACTTGGAGAACAACTTGTGGGTGCTCATGTTTCCAAGCACTTGATGCAATTTTTCCTGACTGCATTAGTCATGAATTTGGGAAGTGCTTCAAGAAAGTACTTTGGCCCAACTGGTCCATGCCTACTAAAATGCCCATCTTAGCTAGTCCCATTTGCCACCATCAGGGTTGCCACCCTGGGGTCCATGGCATAAAAAACATTGGGAACCCCTGGATCATTCCAATCCATGTACCTGACAAATTGTCTTTTGATGGCTATTATTGCTCCTGCCTCAACCACTTCATCTGACAGCTCATTTCACATATCTGGAGTAGACTGAAGTAGGTAGATAGGTATAACCATATAACCATATAACAATCACAGCACGGAAACAGGCCATCTCAGCCCTCCTAGTCCTGCCGAACTCTTAATCTTACCTAGTCCCACCTACCCACACTCAGCCCATAACCCTCCACTCCTTTCCTGTCCATATACCTATCCAATTTTACCTTAAATGACACAACTGAACTGGCCTCTACTACTTCTACAGGAAACTCATTCCACACAGCTATCACTCTCTGAGTAAAGAAATACCCCCTTGTGTTTCCCTTAAACTTCTGCCCCCTAACTCTCAAATCATGTCCTCTCATTTGAATCTCCCCTACTCTCAATGGAACCAGCCTATTCACGTCAACTCTATCTATCCCTCTCAAAATTTTAAATACCTCGATCAAATCCCCCCTCAACCTTCTACGCTCCAATGAGTAGAGACCTAACTTGTTCAACCTTTCTCTGTAACTTAAGTGCTGAAACCCAGGTAACATCCTAGTAAATCTTCTCTGCACTCTCTCTAATTTATTGATATCTTTCCTATAATTCGGTGACCAGAACTGCACACAATATTACAAATTTGGCCTTACCAATGCCTTGTACAACTTTAGCATTACATCCCAACTTCTGTACTCAATGCTTTGATTTATAAAGGCCAGCGTTCCAAAAGCCCTCTTCACCACCCTATCTACATGAGACTCCACTTTCAGGGAACTATGCACAGTTATTCCTAGATCTCTCTGTTCCTCTGCATTCCTCAATGTCCTACCATTTACTCTGTATGTTCTATTTGGATTATTCCTGCCAAAATGTAGAACCTCAAACTTCTCAGCATTAAACTCCATCTGCCAATGTTCAGCCCATTCTTCTAACCAGCATAAATCTCCCTGCAAGCTTTGAAAACCCACCTCATTATCCACAACACCTCCTACCTTAGTATCATCGGCATACTTACTAATCCAATTTACCACCCCATCATCCAGATCATTTATGTATATTACAAACAACATGGTGCCCAAAACAGATCCCTGAGGCACCCCGCTAGTCACCGGCCTCCATCCCGATAAACAATTATCCACCACTACTCTCTGGCATCTCCCATCTAGCCACTGTTGAATCCATTTTATTACTCCAGCATTAATACCTAACGACTGAACCTTCTTAACTAACCTTCCATGTGGAACTTTGTCAAAGGCTTTGCTGAAGTCCATATGGACTACATCCACTGCCTTACCCTCGTCAACGTTCCTCGTAACTTCTTCAAAAAATTCAATAAGGTTTGTTAAACATGACCTTCCACGCACAAATCCATGCTGGCTACTCCTAATCAGATCCTGTCTATCCAGATAATTATAAATACTATCTCTAAGAATACTTTCCATTAATTTACCCACCACTGATGTCAAACTGACAGGTCTATAATTGCTAGGCTTCCTTCTAGAACCCTTTTTAAACAATGGAACCACATGAGCAATACGCCAATCCTCCGGCACAATCCCCGTTTCTAATGACATCTGAAAGATCTCCGTCAGAGCTCCTGCTATCTCTACACAAACTTCCCTCAAGGTCCTGGGGAATATCCTGTCAGGATCCGGAGATTTATCCACTTTTAAATTTCTTAAAAGCGCCAGTACTTCCACCTCTTTAATTGTCATAGGTTCCATAACTTCCTTACTTGTTTCCCACACCTTACACAATTCAATATCCTTCTCCTTAGTGAATACCGAAGAGAAGAAATCGTTCAAAATCTCTCCCATCTCCCTCGGCTCCACACATAGCTGACCACCCTGATTCTCTAAGGGGCCAATTTTATCCCTCACTATCCTCTTGCTTTTAATATAACTGTAGAAACCTTTCGGATTTACTTTCACCTTATATATAACTGTAGAAACCTTTCGTATTTACTTTCACCTTATTTACTTTCACTTTCAGGTAGGCCTTTGTTAGTCTCGATAGACCATGGATTTGCACCTTGGAAAGTTTCCAGGGCGCAAGTCTGGGCAAGGTTTTTTTTAAAATGGAAGATAGGCAGTTGCCCAAGCTGCAAGTCTCCCCTCTCCACGCCACCAATGTTGTCCACGGGAAGAGCATTAGGATCCATACAGCTTGGCACCGGTGTCATCACAGAGCAATGTGTGGTTAAGTGCCTTGCTCAAGGACACACACACAAGCCTCAACCAAGGCTCGAACTAGCTACCTTCAGATAACTAGACGAACACCTTAACCACTTGGCCAGGCTGAGGTATAGTCAGGAGAATGGCAAGTGAGTGGGTGCAAGTAGCAAGAATGTGTCAATACAATCTGGGCCATGATCTCCTAGGTTTTGCTAAAGTTCTCAATGACAATTGAGGTCCTAGTAGGATGGGGGTATCAGGTGAGTGATAAGAGTTCTTCAATAATGTCTCCCCACAGCCAAATAACGTCTCACAGAATATCTCTATGGTGACCTAATGTTTATATGAGAAGGGGAAATAGCTAACTTTCAGGCAGCTTACCATCTTCATTATGATTACAAAGTAAAAGGTGAAAAGGTGCTGATGTAACATTGATAAGGTGTCTTCAGTCAGGACTGAAGAGTTTGCTCCAGGTAATACTCATGTCAATGGGAACAATGACGAAGACATCAGTTGGCCTACATTTTGTCATTCCTGAAGCAGTCAAAACTGAAGACAACATGCTATTAATTGGCGCCAGTCCTTACCGCTGCTTGAAGTCGGCGTACAGAACTCTGTTTGGAAACCCTTTGCGGCAAATGCGGATTCCTTCAAGCACACCATTACAACGCAGCTGGTGTAGGACCAAGAATGGGTCCATTGCACCTGCAAAATGGACAACAGCCAGTTAACAGCAGCGAGCATTAGTCAACCATCTAAATGGAAATGCCCTCTTTCAGAGGAGTCTCATTTAGCATCCTTTAATTTAGGCCTTTTTGAAGAGTCACATGTAACTAGAGGCTTGCTGTCAGCTAAAGGCATCCCAGACACAGTGAATCTTTAGATCTGGCTACCCAAGAATGTGGTGGAGGCTCAGTTACTGAATATACTTGAGGTCAACATATTTTGATTATTTGATTTTAAGGAAATCATGGGATATGGAGTTTGTGCAGGACAGTGATACTGAGATCAAAGATCAGCTGTGATCCTAAAGTATCACTCACACAGATCCTAACAAAGTTCTCATCCTTGCCCTTAAAGGTTTCTGTTGAGAGCCATCAGTGGTATCAAAGATCAGGGCCGGGACCTCTGTTGTTTGTTATAAGTATGGGTTGGCTAAATAGTAAATCTGCAGATGACACAAAAAGTGCCAGAGTTATGATATTGAGGAAGATCCAGCAAGATATATAAAGATCAGTTGCAAAAAAATGGCAGACAGAGTTTCATCTGTACAAATGTGAGGTCTTGCACTTTGGCAAATAAAATGCAAGAGAGAGTCTACGGTTAGGACTTTATTCCTTGGAACTTAGAAGATTGAGGAGAGATTTATACAAAAGTATACAAAAAGTATACAAAATTATAAGGGTATAAATAGGGTAAATGCAAGCAGGGTTTTCCCCCCACTGAGGTTGGGTGGAACTACAACCAAAGGTCATGGGTTAAGGGTGAAAGTTGAACATTTTAAGGGGAACATGAGAAGAAACTTCTTCACTCAAAGGGTCACGAGAGTGTGGATTGAGCTACTGGCACAGATAGTGCATGCAAGCACAATTTCAATGTTTAAGCAAAGTTTGGATAGATACATGAATGATTGTGATCGGTGCAGGTCGATGAGGGTAGGCAGTTTAAATAGCTTGACATGGACTAGATGGGTGGAAGGGCCCGTTTCTGTGCTGCACTCTTCTATGACTCTATTACACTAAGCTGGCAGGCAAACTTTACTTCAAATCATCATTCAGGACTTGCACAGTGAAAGACAGGGCCTATGGAATGTTGCAGAACGAAGATAGCTTAGACCTTAGAAAATGGCTGCATAGATAGGCAACACAGTGAAGAAGACATATGTTTGCTTGCCTTCATCAGATGAGACCATGAGTTGGGACATCACGTTGAAGTGGGTTAGGGGATCGGTCAGACTGAAACTGGAGTACTGTGTGCAGTTCTGCTCACTGCACTGTTGAAAGAGTCAGAAAAATCATTACAAAGGCATTTCCGGGACACAAGGGATTAAATTACGGGGTGAGACTTGATAGGCTGGGAATGTCTTCCTTGAGTTAAGGAGGCTGAGGGGTGATCTTACAGAGGGTTACAATAAGATGGATCAAACAGTCTTTTTCCCCAGGATATGACACTTTAAAGTTAGATCTCCCCTAACAAAACCATGCAGACAATCTTTGACTATCCTTTCCCTTTCCAAGTGCAGATTAATTCTGTCTCTCAAGTTCTTGTATAGTTATATTAAGTTCACAGGCCTGTAAATATTGGCTTATCCGCAGCGTCCCTTTTCAATTTTTGTTGTTCTCCAATCATCTGGCACCTCCCCTGCGCCCAACAAAGACGTAACAACCTGTCAAGGCCCCATTAATGTCTTCCTTTGCCTCCCATAGCAGCCTGGGATACATCTCTTCAAGACCTGTGGAGTTACCCACTTTCAAGATGACTAAAACATCCAATTATAACACAGCATATAATGAACAAATGAAAATAGCCAATATTTCCTTTTATTCATTTAAGACTCAATACTTTTCAAAGACCACCTTTCCCTCTGTTCCCTATGTCTCATATAAACTTTCTTTTACCCTTTATCCAGCCCTTGATATCCATTTACATCCACAGTTTCTTGTCCTTACCTTTCACCATGAACTCTCATCAATTTAACATGTCTCCTGCTGTTGAATGCAATGGTCCCTGTCTAGTTTTGCCAGCTGCTGTCGTATGATACTGAAATCAGTCTGCTCCCAGTTCATGACCTAAATTCTGACCATCCTTATCCCTTTTAAAAATTACCTTAGATAGGATTGTGTGTGTGTGTGTGTGTGTGTGTGTGTGTGTGTGTGCGTGCGTCTGCGTGCATGTGTGTGCGCGTCTGTGTGTGCGTGTGTGTGTGTGTGTCTGTGTGTGCGTGTGCGTGTGTGTGTGCGTGTGTGTGAGAGAGAGAGAAAACTTGGCCAAGTGAAATGGGGAACAATAAAAATACAGAGAGCAGGGAGAAGACAGATGGAAGTAAGGAAACACAAGAGATTCTGCAGATGCTGGAAATCCAGAGCAACACACAAAATGTTGAAGAAACTCAGCAAATCAGGCAGAATCTGTGGAAGGCAATAAACAGTTCACATTTTGGGCTGACACCCTTGATCAGGAGCCCTGTTGCAATAAGAGTTTTGGCCTGTAACCCCCTTCTATAGCCACACATTCACCAATATATTTGGAAGAAAGTTGGAGAGTAATTTCACTAACGTGGGCCTGGATTAGGTTTTGATATTATACATCAACAGCATCAAGCTTGGAATGCAACAGTGGTGCTGGAAACACGTTGCCTACCCGGTGTCTTGGTTTCATTGGGAATAATACAGCGCACAAAATGAGGCTGTGTTGATCGCAAGTTAGTCATCAGCTTGTTGAGGTTCTCCTGAGACAATAAAAAAATAACCCTATTAATCCAATCTGTTCTACATTAGTAGATATTGGCTGATTCCATTTCCAATAATCAGCCTTTTTCACAAGTAATTCAAGTAGTGCTTCCCCAAACTTACTCACATGCTGACCCCGACGTTGACATTAAATCATGCTAGTGTTGTGGCGTATCTAGTACAAGTACTGGACATACTTCCCTCTGGTTACCAGGGGAATTCTAACAGTTGTATTCATCTTTCATATCCTCAGATATTGTGAACAAAGAAGTTTGGCCATTTCAGGATCGAGTCCACTGGTGGGTCTAGAGTCACATATAAACTAGACAAAAAAAGGACACCAGAGTTCCTCCCCATTTGTGAACAAGTTGGATTTTCCTTTTAACCTGGTATCTTGTTCCTCATCACATCCAGACTAATTATTTTTTTATTACAAATTAGTAACAGAATTTAAATTTCACATCAGCAATGATGGGATTTGAAGTGAATCCCCTGGATTGTTAGTCCCAGTGGCTGGTTACCGCTCTGTTAAATTAATCACTGCGGTACCACCACACCCTCTGGTTGAACACCTATTCTCTTCAGTTATGTGGGACATCACTCTGGTTACTGCCAGTCAGTCTGGTTATTATAGACTTACATCTGGTTAAAGGTGATTCCCTCTGTTTAACAGGAGATAAATGAAGATTGCTGAGGGAATAAAGCTCTGTTTGATCAGCACCCTCTGGGTGTTTGGGGAAGTCAGATCAGGGATGAGACTCATGATTTTCCTCAATAGCTCTTTCCATACTTACCACATTCTACTCTTCAGCAGATTGTGAGTAGAAAGATAGCACAGACTTAAAGTGATGTTCATTCATCAATCAGCTAAACATCACTGCAAGTCTTAACCACCTTGATCTCGACAGCTCAGAAAGAAATCGCGTGATCAGTTGAGACATTGGAAGCTATTGGCCATTTCATCTCAGCCATCCAGAAACCTGACGTCCCCAATATTCTCATATTCCCTCTCAACCCTAGAAGCCTAAACAAGAGGGTGTTGTTGGTCCCAATTAGTGAAATGCTTAACCCATCTTCTCTCTCTTGGAATTGTCAGTATGGTTCCAAGGTGATTATATGCTGACTAAGATAGGGTTTGGGGCTCTGAATTCAGAAATAGCCCACCGGCAGCTGTCTATAGATACAAACAATGTGATAACTCTAGCATCTGAAGAATTGTTCTTTAATTGTACAGAGACCAATTTACAATAAAGGAATCATTGATAGAAACTCGCCATTTCTATTCTTTTAGGGATACTGTAATCTAAATTCAGACTTAATATTGTGAAGATCCCCTGATCTTGCATTGCAGTAATGGTTACACTTTAAACCAGGGGGTCTGTGGCATAAAAAAAGTTGGGAATCCCTGCTTTAAACAAACTTCAGTGGCTGTAAAGTTCTGAGGTCATAACAGGTGTGCAGTTATCAGTTCTTTCTTTCTTTCTCAGTCCAGTGAGTGGATGGAAATAATAAAGAGATCTGAGCCAACCCCAAACCAATATTTGATGACTTGAATATAGAATTGAGAGCAACTATAGCTAAACAAAATTTACATGAAATCTCACTTGGAGAACAATGGTGTGGGTAAAGGAACAAATGATTCCAGTGTAGTGGGGCATGATGGCCATTAGGTGGGGGGGGGGGTATGAACCATTATTTAGTAAGTTTAAAGGAGTTTACTTCATATCTAACTATAGTGACTGACAATGTTTGACACGTGACGATTGACTTTGCTTGATGTAAACTAAAATTTGATTAAAAGTCTTCATATATGGAAAGCAGAATGTCAAACCTAGATCTCATTTCAGACTCATCAGGAAAAACCTGAATTCTGTGCCCTTTACTATTTTGCAAATAGGGACCAGCTGTAAGATCAGGGTTCAATTCCTGCTGCAGTTTGTACGTTCTCCCCGTGACCTCCCACATACAGGTTAGAATTAGTAAGTCGTAGGCATGCCATGTTGCTGCCGGAAGTGTAGTGACACTTCAGGCTGCCAAGCACATCCTTGATGCAAACAACACATTTCACTGTATGTTTCATATGATAAATAAAGCTAATCTATTATCTCTTGCTTTGTCTAGATGTCTCCATAATATATCTACATTTATTAAGAAATACATATTAAACAGAAACCCTGACAGACTCCTCAAGAATCAGAGTTGTCAGTTTCTGATTCACCCTCATACGTTAATAAATTTAGAGAATTTGAGAAGCTCTTTGATAATGCCTTTTCAATAATTCAACAATCTAACAGAGCAAATACCATAATGACCTGGGAACCCACAACAAAGAACTGAGGCAAAAATTTCTGTCATATGGTGCAAGTGAAAGGATGTTATAAAAACCCAACTATATTACTTTATCCACAAGTATTGCACTTCCAGACCATTGGTATTGTTCCTTGGTATATGTGTGCATGGACGACACAGGGCATACACAGTGAAATCAAAATTTGATTGACATCACCTAAGCAAAATTTTACACAGTATATGCAGCTTAGAAACGTGTGGGCTTCAAACACTAAAACAGCAGGTCTGAAACCTGATCAGGTATTCAGTAAAGGCCTGCACCAACATGGGCTGCAACAGGGTGTTCAAACATCCATCTCACACCACAATGTCTATTAATTTTCAGTACAGTTGATTAATTCTCTATTCCACCCCACCGATGTCCTCATATTTAATTGCATCTCTTTCTACATGAGTTTCTTGGCATCTCTCCTTCCATCTACTTTACCTCCCTAATAATCTCCACAGGCTTTTTAAATTATAGGAAAGATACTAGTATGAATAGAGCATTAAGAGAGTGGGTATAAAGGGATCCTTTTCAGATTGGCTGCTGGTGACTTGTGGTATGCCGCAGGAGTCTATGTTGGGATTGCCTCTTTTTACGTTATATGTCAATGATCTGGATGATAAAAACGATGGCTTTGTGGCCAGGTTTATGGATGATATGAAGATAGGTGGAGGGGCAGGTAGTATTGATGAAGTAGAGAGGCTGCAGAAGGACTTAGACAGATTAGGAGAATAGGCAAAGAGGTGCAGACGAATACAGTGTCAGGAAGTATGTCATCATGCACTCTGGTAGAAGGAATAAAAGCATAGACTGTTTTCTAAATGGGGAGAAAATTCAAAAATCCAGAGTGTGAAGATATTTGGGAGTTTCTGTGCAGAATTCCCTGTAGGTTAATCTGGAGGTAGAATCACTGGTGAGGAAGGCAAATGTGATGTTAGGTTCATTTTAGGAGGACTAGAATATAAAAAAGAATAAAAAAGCAAAGGTATATTATTGAGGCTGTATAAGGCATGGGTGAGGCCTCTCTTGGAGTATAGTGAGCAGTTTCAAACCCCTTATTTGAAGAAAGAATGTGCTGACATTGGAGAGGGTTCAGAGGAGATTCACAAAACTGGTTCTGGGAAAGAAAGGGTTAAAGTATGAGTAGTAATTGAAGGCTCTGAGCCTGTGCTTTCTGGAATTTAGAAGAATGAGGGGGATCTCACTGAGACCTATCAAATGTTGAAAGGCCTAGATATTGTGGATGTTTACTTTGGTGGATGAGTCTCGACATAGCCTCAAAATAGAGTGAGACGAGGAGGAATTTGCCACAGGTAGCTGGGTGTATTTAAGATGGAGGTTGATATGTTCTTGATTAGTCATGGTGTGAAAGATTATAAAACAGGAGAATAGGGTTGAGAGAGAAATGGATCAGCCATGATGAAATGGCTGAGCAGGTTCGATGGCCTGATTCTGCACCTATGTCTTATGGTCTAAATGATCTTCCGAGCAGCTCCCTTCACTGAACATCCCCCACATTCCACCCAGACCTTCCTTTTCCTCTTTCCCTGGGATCCCCTACGCTATCTCTCCACCAATTCTCCAACCCCATCCTTATTCTGCTCCCAGTGCACTTCCCCACTCTGAAGGATAAACCAGTTTGCTTGTATAGACGAGGAGATCTGCAGATGCTGGAAATTCAAGCAACACACACAAAATGCTGGTGGAACACAGCAGGCCGGGCAGCATCTATAGGGAGAAACAATGTCGACATTTTGGGCCGAGACCCTTTGTCAGGACTAACTGAAAGAAAAGACAGTAAGAGATTTGAAAGTAGGAGAGGAGGGGAGATCCAAAATGATAGGAGAAGACTGGTGGGGGCAGGGTGAAGCCAAGAGCTGGAAAGGTGATTGGCAAAAGAGATACAGAGCTGGAGAAAGGAAAGATGAAGCCACACTCAGGTTGGAGGAACAACACCTTATATACCGGCTGGGTAGCCTCCAACCTGATGGCATGAACATTGACTTCTCTAATTTCTGTTAATGCCCCTCCTCCTCCATCCCTGATTTACTTATTCCCCCCCTCCTTTTCTGTCTCTCTCTCTCTCTCTGACCATCACTCTTTGCCTGTTCTCCATCTCCCTCTGGTGCTCCCCTCCCCTGTTCTTTCTCCCTATGCCTCCCGTCCCATGATCCTTTCCTTTCTCCAGCTCTGTATCCCTTTTGCCAATCACCTTTCCAGCTCTTGGCTTCACCCCACCCCTGCCGGTCTTCTCTTATCATTTTGGATTTCCCCCTCCCCCTTCTACTTTCAAATCTCTTATTATCTTTTCTTTCAGTTAGACCTGACAAAGGGTCTTGGCCCAAAACGTCAACATTGTTTCTTCCTATAGATGCTGCCTGGCCTGCTGCATTCCACCAGCATTTTGTGTGTGTTGCTTGCTTGTATAGAACGTGTTCTGTCAATTAATGCTTTGGATGTTATGCTCAGTAGCATACTGAAGTTTATAACTTCACAAAAGTGCTTTCAATCTTGTTTTACATGTTGAGGAATTTACAACTTATGAAATGTCGAATTGTTAGATGTAAGAGACTTTATATTGAGAAGCTGTACAAACTAAACACAAAGCGCTAATGGTTTTTAGGCAATCTGCATCTTTCTATGTGAACAGTGAGGGTGCTTCATGATTTCAGTCAATTAGATACGGAAATTTAATTTGACTTTGTCACTGTGTCTGTGTCACTGATGGCTGGACCATTTTCAGTTTAAAATCTAAAGTGGCATATAATCAAGCACTTGCAAATTGTTCATATTATCAAAGGAATGTGTTGACACACTCTGGGAAGAGGTCTACATGCTAGCAGTGGCACAACTGACAACATTTGAGGAGAATAGCATGTTTTCAAAAGGCCACCTTGAAACCGGATAGTAGGTAGAGATGAATCTTACCTTATGTAACTGGGAGACAGTCTGGAAAGAGGCAGCCTTCTTCCGCTTTTCTTTTGTTCCTGACTTGCCCTGCTCCTGGGCTGGAATAAAAAGAGAAACTCTAAAATATCCAGCGGATGAAAATCAGAAAGCATCATTCATATTCCAGAATCAATTGTGGTCACAGAGGAATTTGCTGATGTGACCAAAAGGTGTAGCTCGTAGCTCAAGAGTGAAATTGACACACCGACACAGTGACTATTGTGCAGTGTAATCAAAGAAACTGAGCACAGAAATGGATGCACCTTCTTGTCCCATCTCACCAATGCTGACCTGGATTCTCATGTTAATTGCAGTTGCCCGTATTTTCCTACCCAAGCACCTGTACCAATGCTCTTGAGATGTTGTAATTTTATTTGTCCAGATATTCACCACAGTATTTCCTAAAGATTAACTTGCAGCTTGAGTTGGTGGTCATAATTCTCTGAAACTTCCGCCATCTCCAATGGGATCCCCACCACCAAGCACATCTTCCCCCCCCCCCCCCCCCACCTTCTGCTTTCCACAGGGATTGCTCCCTATGCAACTCCCTTGTCCATTCATCCCTCCCTACTGATCTCCCTCCTGGCACTTATCCTTACAAGCAAAACAAGTGCTACACCTGCCCCTACGCCTCTTCCCTCAATACCATTCAGGGCCCCAAACAGTCCTTCCAAATGATGAGACACTTCACCTTTGAGTCTATTGGGGTCGTTTACTGTGTCCAGTGCTCCCAGTGTGGCTTCTTGTGTACTGGTAAGACCCGATGTAGATTGGGAGACCGCTTCACTGAGCACCCAAGCTCCGTCCACTAGAACAAGTGGGATCTCCCAGTGGCCACCCATTTTAATTCCACTTCCCATTCCCATTCCAATATGTCAATCCATGGCCTCCTCTACTGTTGTGATGAGGCCACACTCAGGTTGGAGAATCAACACCTAATATTCCGTCTGGGTAGCCTCCAACCTGATGGCTTGAACATTGTTTCCTCAAATTTTCAGTAATGGCCCATTCCCCTCTCCTTCACCATTCCCCATCCCCTCAATAGGTTTCAATACGTACATTTAACATCTATTTCCCTCTCTCACCTCCTCTCCTTGCCTGCCTATTGCCTCCCTCTGGTGCTCCTCCCAACTTTTCTTTCTTTCTTAGCCTTGTTTCCTCCTATCAGACTCCCCCTTCTCCAGCCCTGTATCTCTTTCAGCAAACTACTTCCCAGCTCTCTACTTCACCCCTCCCCCTTCTTTTAAATCTACTCATCTTTTTTCCTCCAGTCCTACCAAAGCACCTCAGCCTGAAATGTCCACTGTACTTTTTTTCCATAGATGTTGCCTGGCCTGCTGAATTCCTCCAGCATTTTGTGTGTTACCACCATCTTCAAAATCTGATTTTGAACTGTAATGAAATACTTTCCACTCATTAGAAAACTGGGGCTTCAACACATTTCAGAAATTCAATGCCATTCCTGACATAGCATATAGGAGTAGGATTAGCCCATTTGATCAAGCCCGCTCCCTTTTCAACCTATTATGGCCATTTATTCTGTTCTTCCTGCCCCCTCCCCAAAGCAGTCTACTTTACTGGCACTTAATCCACTATCGGAAACACTCACCTCCCTCCAACATTTCCACATTGTGGCTATATTTCATACTATCCATGAAATACACTGCAGTTATTTGTCAAAGGTGTGCTTACAACCTCTCCCTAATTCACAATCACTACAACCAAAGAAGGAAGGATAAGGAAATACTACACCAGTAAATTCTACCTGACTTTGAAATCAAGATTGAGGGCAAGGACTGAAATTTGGGATGGGTGTCAGGTACATGGTAGGAATAATTTTATAGAAAAGACCAGAATTTGAAGCCAGGATTCTATTGCGAGAACAAAGTATTGAAAAGTTTCCTGAAATGGGCAGTACAAACATCGATTTAGATAACAGCAAGTTGAGAATAATTTACCTGCTTCAGCACTGATGTAGTTTTCATACAATGCTGCTAACAGCTTGTTGGAGGATTTCTGAAACAGTGCCACCACAGTTTCATTCAATGGGTCCTTGTTTTTATCAAGCCACCCGATAATGTTGTAGGGAACCTACAGGAAATCCAAATTAGTTGTTGCCTTTAACACCCATGGAGAGAGATGTACATCAGCAATGAAGATTAGCATAGCAGAGGAAGAAGCTTAAAGTAAAAGGCATAGCATCTCATTTTACTATGCTTAACAGCTAGTTGGGCAGGCAGAGAAATTTACGGACCTAATGCAGATAAGTAGGTTTAGTGTAGATGACCAAAAAAAATTAGCACCACTGTAGCATAGAGGTTAATGTGAGGCTATTATAGCTTAGGATGTCTGAAGGTGGAATTCAATTCCACTGTCACCTGTGAGGAGTTTGTACATTCTCCCTGTGGAATGCATGGGTCTTCTCCAGGTGCTCTGGTTTCCTCCCACAGTCCAAAGATGTACAGTTTAGTAGGTTAGTTGTTCATTGAGAGTTGTCCTGTGATTAGGCTAGGGTTAAGCTGGGGATTGTTGGGTGGTGCAGCTCGAATGGCCTGTTCTGTGTTGTTCCTCCAAATAGATAAATTTTATATATATATATATATATATATATAAATATAAAAATAAAAGGCTGGCATGATGTGTTAGGCTAAAGGGCCTATTTCTGTGCTGCACAACTCTATTGCCATGGATCCAATTTGCAAACTTGCTTTGGATTCGTATGCTCTAACATTTTGTTTCGGTCTCCCATGTAGCCTTGTCAAGACCTTACTGAAGTCCATGTCAGCTACACCAATACACCCTGTTACATCTCCAAACAACGTGATCAAACAGGATCTCCCTCTAACAGTACCATGATGACTACATTTGATTAATCCCTTCCTCTCCATCTGCCAGATTGGCTAAATTTCTTCCGTCAGGCTGTGAGACTAATAAATACCCTGCTAACACTGAGGTCTCATCTCAAGGACAGCAAGCTGTTTACTGTTTATCCATGCTGCACACTTCACATGCATTTGAATTAAATTTTAGTAATTTATTTGTGATAATATTTTGTTTTATGTGCTGTACGTGATATATGTTTTGTGGATCCACTGCGATCCAGAGGAACATTGTTTCATTTGGTTGAATATATGTACAGTCAGATGACAATGAACTTGAACTGTAGACTAATTTGACCCTTTTGGCCAAAACCTTGGATCAGTTTATATCATTATAATATTCTATACTCTACACCTGTAATATGCTTCCATTATCTTTATCCAACCCTCAATGTCCGTTGACATTCCAGGTTTCTTGCTCATTTGACCTTTCATATTTAAAGAAACGTGTGGCCCTGAACCTTCTTGACCTCACTCATTTCCTCTCAGGTACTGTTACATCAGTGTAATGCATGGCAGTATAAATTTTCCACATCTATAATCATGCTTTTGTACAAAATGACTAACTTACCACACCGGCATAATGAACCAGCTCAAAGTGAGCCTCATATTTGCGTTTTTTGTCTGGCCGTGGTTTCTGCAGATTGGGAGATTTGCCAAGGTGATTGTCATATAGCTTGGCTTTGAATGACATGTCTGTGGCTTTTGGGAACATGCATTCCTCTTCCAGGATTGACAGGATACCTAGAGGCTGGATCAAACATGACAATACTTAGTTAGAAATGAGTGTTTTTGGTACTAGATCGAGTCTGTAGTATGAGCACTAGAAATGACTACAAGCTCTAATTTCCAAATCCCTTGGTAATTATTCCAAGATGTATATTTAAATGTTAATTCCAAGAATTTCAAAGTTATAATCTGTATAATCATTAATGTAACCTATTTATATAGCATAAACAGAATACTTAATCAAAATACGGTACTCAAGGTGTTGTATCCAAATGCACATAGTATAAGAAATAAGGTGGATAATCTTGTTACAATATTGCAGATTGCCAGGTATGATGTTGTGACCATCACTGAACCATGGCTGAAGGATGGTTGTAGTTGGGAGCTGAATGTCCAAGGTTACACATTATATCAGAGGGATAGGAAGGTAGGCAGAGGGGGTGATGTGGCTCTACTGGTAAAGAATGGCATCAAATGAGGAGAAAGATGTGACATAGGATCAGAAGATATTGAATCCTTGTGGTTTGAGTTAAGAAACTGCAAGGGTAAAAGGATGTTGATGGCATTTATATACAGGCCTCCCAACAGTGGCTGGGAGGTGTACCACAGGTTACAGCAGGCAAGTCAAAAGGGCAATGTTATGGTAGTCATGGGAGATTTTAACATGCAGGTTGATTGGGAAAATCAGGTTGGTAATGGATCTCAAGAGAGTGAGTTTGTTGACTGCCTAAGAGATGGCTTTTTAGAGCAGTTTGTCATTGAGCCTACTAGGGGATCAGCTATACTGGATTGGGTGTAATGAACCGGAGGCAATTAGGGAGCTGACCAGTTAGCCTGACCTCAGTGGTTGGGAAGAAGTTGGAGTCAATTGTTAAGGATGAGGTGATGGAGTACTTGGTGACACAGGGCAAGACAGTACAAAGTTAGTATGGTTTCCTTCAGGGAAAATCCTGCCTGACAAACCTGTAGAAATATTTTGAGGAGATTACAAGTAGGATAGATAAAGGGGATGTAGTGGATATTGTATATTTAGACTTTCAGAAGGCCTTTGACAAGGTGCCACACATGAGGCTGCTCACCAAGTTAAGAGCCCATGGTTTTACAGGAAAGTTACTCTGAATCTTTTATGTTGCAATGAATAAAGTCCTAACCTATTCAGTCTTTCCTTATAACTCAGGTCCTCCAGGCCCAGTAACTTCCTTGTAAATTTTCTCTGTACTCTTTCAACCTTTTTTAAATCTATCCTGTATGTTGATGGCCAAAACTCCAAATTAGGTCTCACAATAGTCTTATACAATTTAGACATAATATCCCATCTCCTGTATTCAATATTCATATCTTGTATTCCTGTATTCATTTTCGCATTTCCCCCTCCCCCCACTACTTTCAAATCTCTTGGTATTTTTCCTTTCAGTTAGTCCTGATGAAGGGTCTCGGCCGGAAACGTCAGCAGTGCTTCTCCTTATAGATGCTGCCTGGCCTGCTGTGTTCTACCAGCATTTTGTGTGTGTTGTCCTGTATTCAATACTTTAATTTATGAAGGCCTACCTGTTCTTCTAATGTGTATTCTTTGACATTAAGCTCTTAACTATGATTTTCTTTCAGCCACTATTCAGTGATGCCCACAATGTCATATCTGCCAATCTCTAGCTGAGCTACAAGTTTATCTACCTTATTCTGTATATTGCAACCATTCAATTATAACACCTTACAGAGTCATCATTAGAACATTAGTATCATTACAGGACAACAAATAAAATTGACAAAGAACAGATGGATGGGCTGAGAATCACACAGTGATGAGCTGTGAATTATGGATAGATGGGTTGTGAATCAGACATTGCTGAGTTGTGAATTATAGGGAGATGGCTTCTAAATCAGACATTACTGAGCTGAGAATTATAGGGAGTTAGGTTGTAAGTCAAACTTGCTGAGTTGCGAATTACAGAGAGATGGGCTATGAATCAGACATTCCTGAGTTGTGAATTATACAGAGATGGGCTATGAATTGCACATTGATGAGCTATGAATTGCACATTGATCAGCTGTGACTCACAGGTATATAGGCTGTGAGCTATGACCACTTTATATGTGGAATGAGGGAACTAGGTATCATTGAAATAATAGTCATGGAATAGAATTGACCTGTCTTAAACATAGGAGTGGAAGAATAGGATGTATCAAATAGTCACCTCTCCACTGAAAGGAACTATTCGTACCCTATTTGTCAATCTTTGTTTGCTTCTGACTGTAAAATTAACAAAATACTCAAAACCTCAATGAAACACTTATCAGAGTTGTCGCTAAAACTTTATAGTTAGATCATAAGGTACAGGAACAGAAAAAGGCCATTCAGCCCATTATCTCTTCTCTGTATTCATTGAATGAAAGCTCTTTGCATCTACAAATGTCAGTTTTTTAAATCATTGCTACCTTGACAACCTTGATCTGCCCCAGTTATGGGTGTCCCCTCTACACACTCCATCCCACACTCTCTCAACAAGTTTCCATTTCTGAAGAAGGTTCCTTGACCCCAAACATTGATTGATTATTCCATAAGAAATAGGAGCAGGAGTCGGCCATCTGGCTCCTCGAGCCTGCTCCGTCATTCAATAGGATCATGGCTGATCTGGTCAGACTTATCTTCACCTACCTGCCTTTTCCCATAAGCCTTAATTCCCCTACTATACAAAAATCTATTCAACCTTGTCTTAAATATATTTACGGAGGTAGCCTCCACTACTTTATTGGGCAGAGAATTCCACAGATTTACCACTCTGTGAGATGAGGCAGTTCCTCCTCATCTCCGTCCTAAATCTATTCCCCTGAATACTGAGGCTATGTCCCCTAGTTCTAGTTTCACCTACCCTTTCATAATTTTATATGTTTTTATAAAATCTCCTCTCATTCTTTTGAATTCCAGCGAGTACATTCCCAGGCAACTCAATCTCTCCTCATAGTCTAACCCCCTCATGTCTGGAATTAACCTGGTGAATTTCCTCTGCACCATCTCCAAAGTCAGTATTATCCTTCCTCAAGGAAGGAGAACAGAACTGCTCACAGTATCCAGGTGTGACCTCACCAGTACCCTGTACAGTTGCAGCATAACCTCTCTGCTCTTAAATTCAATCCCTCGAGCAATGAAGGCCAACATTCCATTTACCTTCCTGACAGCCTGCTGCACCTGCAAACCAACCTTTTGTGATTCATACACAAGCACTCCCAAGTCCCCCTGCACAGTAGCACGCTGCAATATTTTACCATTTAAATAATAATCTGCCCTTTGATTTTTCCTTCTAAAGTGGATGACCTCACATTTACCAAAATTGCACTCCATCTGCCAGACCCTTGTCCACTCACTTAACCTATCTATATCTCTCTGCAGATTCTCTGTATCTTCTGCACAATTTGCTTTTCCATTCAATTTAGTATCATCAACAAACCTGGAAACACTGCACTTGGCTCCCTCTTCCAGATCATTAATATATATCATGAATAGTTGCGGGCCCAGCAGCCCACCACTCATCATTAATTGACAACCAGAGTAACACCCATGTATCCCAACTCTCTGCTTTCCATTAGTTAACCAATCCTCTATCCATGCTAATACATCTCCCCCAACTCTATGCATGCTTATCTTATGGCTAAAGTCTTCTATATGGCACCTTATCAAACGCCATAATGTCCATCTTTTCCCCTTGATCCACTGTGCTTATTATATCCTCAAAGAACTCCAGTGAGTTGGTTAAACAGGACCTGCCTTTGCTGAATCCATGCTGAGTCTGCCTGATGGTTCCATTTCTTTCCAGATGCCTCACTATTTCTTCTTTAATGATAGCTTCAAGCATTTTCCCAACCTTAGCAGTTAAACTAACTGACCTGCCTTTTACCTACATCCTTTTTTGAACAGTAGTGTGACATTCACCATCTTCCAGTCTGCCAGGACCTGCCCAGTGTCCAGAGAAATTTGGTAAATCATCACCAAAGCCTCAACTATAACTTCTACTGTTTCTTTCTGTACACTGGGATACATTCCATCAGGACCAGGGGACTTGTCTATCTTCAGGTCCACAAGTTTGCTCAGCACTACCTCTTTAGTGAAGGCTATTGTATTGAGGTCCTCACCTCCCATCACATCCTTAACATCTCTGTATGGCATGTTAGATGTGTCCTCCACCATGACAACTGACACAAAATAGTCATTCAAAGCCTCTGCCATTTCCTCATTACCCAATATCAATTCCCCCTTCTCATTCCCCATATGTTCACTTTTGCACCGCTTTATATAATTATAAAAACTTCTACTACCCGTGTTTATATTTTGTTCACGTTTATTTTCATAATCTATCTTCCTTTTCTTTATTGCTTATTTTGTGGTTCTTTGCTGCTTTTTAAGGTTTTCCCAATCTTCCAGTTTCCCACTACTCAGTGACTTTGTACATATAAGCTTTTAGTTTAATGTCTTCTTTTATTTCCTTTGTTATCCAAGGCTGGTTCTCTCACCCTTACTGTCCTTGCTTTTAACTGGAATATACTTTTGTTGAGAACCGTGAAAAATCTCTTTGAAAGTCTGTTCCTCAACAGTCCCACCATATAACCTGTATTCCCAGTCTACACTAGCCAAATCCTCCCTCATCCATTGTAGTCTCCCTTGTTTAGGCATAATACACAGGTTTTCGATCGAACTATTGCACCCTCCATTTGTATGAGAAACTCAATCATACTGTGAGCACTCTTTCCAAAAGGATCCTTAACTACAAAATCACTAACTTTACCTGTCTCATTGCACAGGACCAGATCTAAGACAGCACATTCCCTTGTACTTCACTGATGTTACTTGACCAGCTAATTATTTATACATTTTTTTGTTATTCTTACAGTATTGAATTAATCTTTACTCATTAAACAATATGCAATCCTCAAGTCAATCTGCTGAACCTTTGTTGCACTCCCTCTATCATTAGCACATCTACCATTATGTATGGAGAACAGACATGTGCCAATAATCCTAACGAGGTCCCTCAAGGGCTCCCTATAATTGCAACAAGATGTCTGTATTCTTCCACTCAAATCCTATTGTAGACAGCTGTAGACTTCAAAGAGAAGATGGGCCACAACCTTGGAGGTTGCCCCTAATCAAGTTTAGTATAGGTTAGGGTGCAAGGATGAAGTTGATTAGAACATATTGTCAAACATTACAAAGATCAGAATGTCTAATTATCTGTTCCCTAAGATCAAGCACGTATTTTAGAATTAAAAGAAATATAGTTTATGCAATGATTTTACCTTTTCAATCAGATCAATACAAGCCTGCAGATCCAGACCAAAGTCAATGAAGACCCATTCGATGCCTTCCTTCTTATACTCCTCTTGCTCCAGCACAAACATATGATGATTGAAAAACTGTTGCAGCTTTTCATTAGTGAAGTTGATGCAGAGTTGCTCAAAGCTGTTATACTGGAGTCCAGAGAAGGAGGGAGGAGGATGAAAAAGACAGAAAAAAAACAGATGAAGAAAGAGAGAGGGAAATGGGATATGGAGAGACAAATAGAAAGAATAAGGAAGAAGGGAAGAATTAGCAGGTGAAGGAGAGAAAATAGATTGGAGGAGGGGTGAGGGATTTAGAGAGAAAAAGGGAGGGAAATCCAGAAGAGAGTGGGAAGGGGAGAGGCAGGAAGAGGAAAGGAAAGGGGAAGAGGGAAAGGATAGAGGAGATAGAAGGGATAGAGATGAAAAAATAGACAGTTGGAAAGGAGAGGAGCATGGACAAAGGGGAGAGCAGGTGAGGAGGACAGACAGCAAGAAAAAAGAATCAAAAAGAGTAAGAGAGGAAGGGAAGGTGGGTAAAGAGAGAACATTATAATTAATTAAGAATGTGGTTTGTATGATTGATGAACCAGTACAGTAATCATGAGTGTTATTTCCTGATCCAAATATCATTCTGCAATTTACAGCACACTTAGATTCTGCGTCTTGCAGAGTGGGTGCATTCTCAGTGTGAGAACAACCCCTCCTTAATCCAGGTTATCAGGGGAAGGAGGTCAATGGAGGCCATTGTTCCTCTCCTGGGCATCCCCTCCCCCTATCCATATCTGATACATTCAGCACCAGGTTCCCTTGTGATTCATTCCTTCAAGATGGTTCTCTCCCACCCCACTGGCAACCAATTACCACCTGGTTTGCGACATTGTTGTCTCTCCAGTATAGTATCTGTGCTGATAATCTTCTAGGTACCACACTCAAGAGCAGCTTCAGCAAGGTCATTCAAGCACTTTCTTCAGCCTACGTACTACACTTGCAGTGAGCCAGATCACTATAGATTACAATCTGTGGTCTCTGTGCCTGGTGCTCTGAGACTTTCTATCGGGTTAGTTTTGAAGCGGTTGTATGCTGAAAATCTTACATCAAATATTTCAAAGCCCGCAATGTCCAGGACTCCAATGAAGAACTGTCTCGCAAGCTTTGTATCCAAAGTTTTATTGATGCGTAGAACTAGCCACTTAAACATACGATCGTAAGTGGCCTTTGCCAGTGCCCCTACGGCATAGATGACCTGGAAGAGATAAAATAGCGTTTTACATTTGCTGAATGATTTTCTACAGGAGATCAATAATAACCATTGATGTTCCATTACTGCCTCTTTGACAACAAATAACTTTTATGCAATTTAAAACAGCATTCTAAGAACATCATCAAATGAAAAACAGTGAGCACCAAGAGTAAACATGAGGAAATCTGCAGATGCTGGAAATTCAAACAACACACACAAAATGCTGGTCAGGACGAAGGGTCTCGGCCCGAAATGTCGACAGTGCTTCTTATAGATGCTTCCTGGCCTGCTGTGTTCCACCAGCATTTTGTGTGTGTTGTTTGAGCACAAAGAGTTGTTGATCTCTGTCCCTCCAGAGCAACACACACAAAAAGCTGGAGGAACTCAGCAGAGGAGACAGTCTCCTTCCAGTCTCACTCACTTTGTCTCTAATAGCTTTTGAAGCATTCGGAGATTTTGTCCCAGATCCATTTGCTGTACAAATTGGTCAGGAATCAAAATTTGGAGTGTAATCTGTGTTAGGATCCAGAAACTAACAAACCTTACTGTGTTGTGGAAGCATTTGTATCAAGCAATACAAGGATTTCAGGGAAAAGTCCTTGACCAATTAGTTTGGTAAAACATTCAGCATGGACATGGTGGACTAAAAAGCCAGCCCATTTGTGTGCTGTTCCAAACTCAAGAAGGTTTGAGATGGACAGTTAATCTAAATGATTCTCACATGCAAAGAAATAAGAAAATGAAAAGATGGCGCCTGAACTGAGTGAACAGGAGGCAGGGAAATTTCCCATGTTGCAAGTTCTTATCTTGGTCTGTCTTCTGCCAAATCTTTAGTATGATTATCAATTTGAGGGGCTTGACAGTGGCTCTCTTGCTGAGTCCTGACCAACAGCTCACAAACGTTTTTCATTATCATGTGAAGGGGAATCTTGCCCTCCTGTCGTGTTCAAAACCTCAGCAATTCAAGACCTCTGCCAGATACTCCAAGCTCACAGCCAGGTGCCCAGTCATCCGTGGAGTCTGGTTCAGAGGCCAGAGAGATGCCAGGAAGTGCTTAAGCAGCGTTAGGGCTCATGAAAGAGTACCTAATTGGTACAAATTGTTAGATCTGGTATTCAGGCCGAGTACAGGTCTGTAACAGTCCAGATGGAGAAACAGGGATGGAGAATTCAGGCTGAAGTGATCACATTGTGGTGTGGTCAATATTAAAAATGCATGCAGCAAGTATAGAGTCCAGGCTTTGGAAGACCATGGGCTAAACATTTATATTCTAAGTGCCGAGCCATACAAATGGCAGCTCCTCACCATGAGATTTTCTTACAGTTATTTGCTTGATCATAAATATTGTTGAGCCAAAGACATGGATCAGATTGGCCTTCAATCAGTTGTTAATACATACGATAGGAAATTGATGTGACAGAAGTGTTCAGGTTCACATCTCCATTATTCAAACCACATATTCCACACACTTCACCAACGCGAGGATCCCCACCAGTAATATTGAACCCAATGCATCCTGCTGTAGTACCTGAGCAACAGTCTGTCCCTTGGTCACGTATTCATTTCCTACTTTGACCCGTGGGTGGACGAGAGCTTTCAGCAGGTCAGCAGAACTGATGCCCATCAGGTATGCAGCTTTGTCTGCATCTACAATATGAAGAACCAAGATTGAGCAAACCCTGAGACTGACACCAAAATGTTTATTATACGTTTATAGGGTCTAAAGATTCCCAGCAACAGCAAACTGAGGAGCAGATGAGCAGGCAGATTTTGGAAAGGTGCAAAAATAATGGTGACTTCAACTTCCCTAATATTTATTTGCAACTTCTTAGTGAAGTAGAGTTTGCTAGGAAAGATTCCTGATGCAGAGGTTGAGCAAGCTAAGGCTTTTCTCTTTAGAGCAAAGGAGGTGAGAGGCAACTTGACAGAGGTGTACAAGATGATAACAGTTTGAGTAGACAGCCAGAGCAGAAATGACATAATTTTAAGGTGATTAGAGGAAAGTATAGGGGTGATGTCAGATGTAGTTTCTCCCCCACATAGAGAAGATAAAACTTCTATTTTTTTATATTATCAGTGTTTGTCTTCCATAATGAAAGTGATTAGCAAAGATAATTGTCCCTTGGAATGCAAATGAGTATTGTGCGGGAATGATAAAATGCTATGTGTGCCGGCAGTCTGTGTTCTAAATTGATTCTGTTGGGCAACACATTGCAAAAGGGTATACAACTGCATTCGGACAGGTACAAATTGATTCTGTTGGAACTGGGCCAAACATGTCCTTACCTTGGAAATTACCTAGAGTTACCCATAGTTCTCTATTTTTCTAAGCTCCATGTACCTGTCCAGAAGTCTCTTAAAAGACCCTATTGTATCCGCCTCCACCACCGTTGCCGGCAGCCCATTCCACACACTCACCACTCTCTGCGTAAAAAACTTATCCTTGACATCTCCTCTGTACCTACTTCCAAGCACCTTAAAACTGTGCCCTCTCGTGCTAGCCATTTCATCCCTGGGAAAAAGCCTCTAACTAGCCACACGATCAGTGCCTCTCATTATCTTGTACACTATCAGGTCACCTCTCATCCTCCGTCGCTCCAAGGAGAAAAGGCAGCATTCACTCAGCCTATCCTCATAATAGGTTCTGAATCCTGGCTTCAAAAGCTTTACATACTGTTCCTTTATCTTCTTGACTAAATTCATCACCTCTCTGAATATCCAAGCTTCTCAAATTTCATCCCCGTCCTTCCTTCCAACAGGAACATACCTTTCCTGTACCCTGTGCAATTGATCTTTAAACACTCTCCACATGTCTGATGTGGATTTCCCAGAGAAGAGGCATTCCCAGTTAACACTTGTTAGTTCCTGCCTAATGCCCTTGTAATGTCCCCTACTCCAATTTACCTATCCTTACCTATAGCTATCCTGAAACATAGGGAGTTGTAATCACTGTTCCCTAATTTAGACCATAAGATATAGGAGCAGAAGCAGGCCATTTGGCCCATCGAGTCTGCTCCACCATTCAATGATCCAATTTTTCCAGTCATCCCCACTCACCTGCCTTCTTCCCATACCTTTTGATGCCCTGGCTAATCAAAAACCTCTGCCTTAAATGCACCCAATGACTTGGCTTCCACAGTCGCTCGTGGCAACAAATTCCACAGATTTACCTCCCTCTAACTAAAGTAATTCCTCCGCATCTCTGTTCTAAAAGGACATCCTTCAATCCTGAAGCCAGGCCCTCTTGTCCTAGACTCCCCTACCATGGGAAATAACCTTGCCATATCCAATCTGTTCGAGCCTTTTAACATTCATAATGTTTCTATGAGATGCCCCCTCATTCTCCTGAACTCTAGGGAATACAGCCCAACAACTGCTAGACGTTCCTCATACAGTAACCCTTTCATTACTGGAATTATTTTCTCTGAACCCTCTCTAATGTTCAGTATATCCTATCTAAAATAAGGAGTTCAAATCTGCACACAATACTCCAAATGTGTTCTCAACATCACATCCCTGCTTTTATATTCTACACCTCTAGAAATGAATGCCAACATTGCATTCGCCTTCTTCACCACCAACTCAACCTGGAGGTTAACCTTTAGGATATCCTGCACAAGGACTCCCAAACCCTCTGCACCTCTACATTTTGCATTCTCTCCCCCTCTAAATAATAGTCTGCCCATTTATTTCTTCCACCAAAGTGCATGATCATACACTTTCCAAAATAGTATATCATTTGCCACTTCTTTGCCCATTCCCCTAAACTACCTGTCTCTCTGTTCAATTGGCCAGGCTCATTACCCAACACCAGATATAGTATGGTCTCCTCTCGTCCACATATTGATTTTAGAAACTTTCCTGGATACACTTAACAAATTCAGCCCCATCTAAACCTCTTACACTAAGAAGGTCATGGATAGTCAACATGGCTTTGTGAAGGGAAGATCATGCCTCACGAGCCTGATTGAGTTTTTTGAAGAGGTAACAAAAGAAATTGATGAGGGTAGGGCAGTGGATGTGGTCTACATGGACTTTAGCAAGGCATTTGACAAGGTCCCTCAGAGGAGATGCATCCAGAAAGTCATGAGGCATGAGATAAGTGGAACCTTGGCTGTTTGGATAAAAAATCGGCTTAAAGAAAGAAAGCAGAGGGTAGTTGTGGAAGGAAAGTATTCTGCCTGGAGGTTGGTGACTAGTGGAGTGCTGCAGGGATCTGTCCTGGGACCCCTGCTATTTGTGATTTTTATAAATGACCTGGATGTAGAGGCAGAAGGATGGGTGAGAAAGTTTGCAGATGACACGAAGATTGGAGGAGTTGTGGATGGAGCTGTAGGTTGTCGAAAGTTAGAAGAGGATATAGACAGGCTGCAGAGCTGGGCAGAAAAATGGCAGATGGAGTTCAATCCGGACAAGTGTAAGGTGATGCATTTTGGAAGGACAAATCAGAAGACTGAGTACAGCATTAATGGTCAGTTACTTAAGAGTGTGGATGAACAAAGGGACCTTGGGGTTCAAATCCATACATCCCTCAAGGTCGCTGCACAGGTTGATAGGGTAGTTAAGAAGGCCTATGGGATGCTAGGCTTCATTAACAGGGGGATTGAGTTCAAGAGTAGAGAGGTCATGTTGCAACTCTACAAATCTCTGGTGAGACCGCACTTAGAGTATTGTGTTCAATTCTGGTCACCTCATTATAGGAAGGATGTGGAAGCTATGGAGAGGGTGCAGAGGAGATTGACCAGGATGTTGCCTGGATTGGAGAATAAGTCATATGAAGCAAGGTTAGCAGAGCTGGGACTTTTCTCTTTGGAGCGTAGAAGAATGAGAGGGGACTTGATAGAGGTCTACAAGATTATGAGAGGCATAGATAGGGTGGACAGTCAGTACCTGTTTCCCAGGGCACCAATAGCAAACACCAGAGGGCATAGATAAAAAATTAAGGGAGGGAAGTTTAGGGGAAACATCAGGGGTAAGTTTTTTTACACAGAGGGTTGTGGGTACTTGGAATGACTTGCCAGGGATGGTGGTGGAGGCTAAGACATTAGGGGTATTTAAGAGCCTCTCGGACAGGTGCATGGATGAAAGAAAAATAAAGGGTTATAGGGTAGTGTGGGTTTAGTACTTTAAGGATTATATGGGTCGGCACAACATTGAGGGCTGAAGGGCCTGTACTGTGCTGTAGTGTTCGATGGTTCTAAGGTCCCTGTTTATATTAGAGAAGTAAGAAATCCCCAATGATAATAACCCTATTATTTTTACACATTTCCTTAATCTGATTACATACCTGGTTCTCAATTTCTGGTGGCTATTAGGGGGTCTGTAGTACCATCCCATCACGCAAGGGTGTGATTGTGCCCTTCCTATTCCTGAGTTTCACCCAAATGGACTGAGTGTCCGACTCCTCAGAGTTCAGCAATGATATTGTCCCTGATAAGAAGAGCAACTCCATCCCCTCTTTTACTTCCTTCTCTATCTTTTCTAAAACTTTGAAAACCTGGTACATTAATTACCTATTCCTGCCCCTCTCTCAAACAAGCTTCAGTAATGGCCACAACCTACAACTTTGAAGTTCCATGCTCCAAGTGTATCTGAGGAGCAAACCCTTCGGGTACTCGGTGAGGCATTGCAACTTCTTGCATTCTACGTACATATGGCACACAGAATCATTTGGGGTCCAGGAATGATGGTTAGTCAGCTTGCAATTCCATGAACCAGCCTAAAATATGTTGCACAAGATTGCTCTAAACAATACCCTCCACCCCAGGACTGCAATGTATAATGGTAGTTTGCTTAGCATTTAGGATTAGGATCCCAGGAGCAAGACTGCTAATTCAATCTGAGTTAACGGAGCCATTATGCACATAATGATGTATTACTGACAATGCTGTTGTGCTGGAAAACTGGCATTAACATATGTTGCTGCACACTGCTGGGCAAGCAACCTCGGTGTAAGCAACAAGATGTGAATCACTGCCTTCCCCATCAGCATCCCTGCAGCCCATGGATTCTCACAGCTTGGTGTGGAGACTGCCTGTGAGATGGGTAGATGGGTGTTGGCTAGTGTAGAGCGATATCCTGACCGACACAGCAAATGCTTGGCACATACTTACCGTGTTGGCAGGCTAAACCACCCAACTAAAACTCTCATCCTGACCCTCATCCAACCAAGCACAATTCATTTCTACAGAAGCACCAGCAGACAGAGTATGAGTTTGTGATAGATACTTGAGGGAAAGTTACTCTGTACCTATGAGCCAAGCCATTGACCTTACTTTCAGTTCCATCTGGTTCTGCTTGCTCCTCTCGTTGTTTCTGTTTGAACTTCAAATTTCCGAAGTGCATGATTGCTCCCACTATCTTGTAGCAGCCATACTTCTCGTCTGTGCTGAAGCCCAATATGTCCATGGCATGCTATTCAAAAAAAACCAAATATAAATAATTTTCCATGTTTATACTTATTTCAATGTCAGTTTCTGACAATGCATTATTGTTCTCTAGACCATGAATTGACTACCTCTAGACCCTGTAGAATTACTTCTACCAGCATTAAGGATGCATCCTAAGATAGTACCCTTTGCCCAACCACAACCAGCGTGGATGTGGAGAGGATGTTTTCTATGGTGGGGATATCCAGAACTAGAGGACATAGCCTCAAAATTAAGGAATGGGCTTTTAGAACAGAAGTAGAGAGGAATTTTTTTGGCCAGTAAGTAGTGAATCTGTAGAATGCTCTGCCACAGACTGCAGTGGAGGCCAAATCTGTGAGTATATTCAACGCAGAATTTAATAGTTTCCTGAGTAGTCAGAGCATCAAAAGATATGGTGAGAAGGCAGATGTATGGGGTTGAGTGGGATCCAGGATCAGCCATGATGGAATGGCAGGGCAGACTCAATGGGCTGAATGGCCTAATTCTGCTCCTGTCTCTCATGGTCTTGTGGTCTTATGGCATAATTTGTATTACTCCACATCAATCAACTCGTGTAGTGCTATGGGAGGAGAGTGAGATGAGGGAGACAACCAAATTTCACTTTCAAAGAGCAGATGTAGGACATTTAGTCCCAGCTGCCAACCGGATTTCAACCATGCCCAATAGTTCCAACAAATCAGAAAGAGGATGATATTGGTCTATGAATAGAAATGCTCCCCAAACTGTGGAATGTCCAAGAACTATCACTCTTGAATAATCTCCTCTCTCCCTGTACATCTGAGCTACAGATGATGGCTATATGGCTGTGGCTACATTTCTCAGAGAAGCCCTCTCTACTCTGCCAAAATACTCTTGGGGATCTGCTGAACTACCTTTCTGCTCTAGTTTGTGTGCCTGGCAGTTATGTGGTCCATCTGTCTCCAAGGACCGGAATTATAGGGAAAGGTTGAATAGGTTAGGACTTCAGAAAAATGAGGGGAAATCTTACAGATTTCTACAAAATTATGGGCATAGATAGGATAAATACATGTATCCTCCCCCGCAACCCTCCAAGGATATGTGAGACTGGAACTAGACATCATAGGTTGAAGATTAAAGGTGATATATTTAAAGGGAACTTGAGGGGGAATTTCTTCACTCAGAAGATGGTGTAAGTGTGGAACAAGCTGCCAGCAGAGGTGCTGGATAAGAGTTCATTTGCAATATTTAAGAGAAGTTTCGATAGGTACCGTTCATAGATAAACAGAGTGTGGAGGGCTATATTCCTAGTGCAGGCAGACGGGACTAAGCAGAGAAACAGGTAGGCATGCACCAAATGGGCTGTAGGATCTGTGCCTGTGCTGCAGTGGTCTATGACTATATGACTGATTTGGAACTGGATCCACATTCTTTTCAGCTACCTCTTTTAGAAGCCTGGGTGTTGTCCATCCAGTCCAGATAACTTATCCACCTTCAGACCTTCCTGTTTCCTAAGCACCTTCACATTAGCCTTGCTGTAATTTTCATTAAAGAATTTCAATACTGAAGTTGGAAGAGAAGCCTGAATGGAGAAATGCTGACATGGAAATCTGAGGAAGGTTTGAGAGTGGCTGCACAATCAGACTTTTGAGGTAAATGGGAGATTGGAGATGGAAGATGTCATAAAGAATTTATTGTGACAGATGGTAATCGTGGCTAAACATTGCAACAAACATGTGCAAGAAAATAGTAGTAGGAACAGGGATGTTGCCTCTCAAGTTTGTTCTGCTGTAGAATATGTTCATGGATGATCTGCTTCAGGACTCTACTCTGTTGTACTAGTTCCATCTTGCCCTCAGTTCCTTGATCTTTCAAACATTTATCTAACTCTTCCTCAAATTCCTCTAGTCATACAGTTTCAACAACCCTCCAAAGTTGAGAACTCAAGAGATTTACCATCTTCTATGTCAAGAAATTCAAAGGAACCTCTTTCAACAGATCACCCTCATATCTTGAAACAATATTCCCTTGTTCAAGACCGTCTTAGTAATGAAAATGTCTCAACATCTTCCCTGCAATGCCCCTTTGAGATCTTGTATGTTTCAATAAGTTACCACCTCATTCTTCTAAATTTAATTTTTGTTTTAGCTTGCTGTTAAAGGACAATTCTGCTATCTTTGGGATGATACATAAATCATTTCTGGATTTCTTCCATGGCTAGTCTATCTTTTCTAAGATAAAGGGATTCAGGTTGTCCAAAGAATTTCAGGTGCAGCCTCACCAACACCCTGCAGAATTGTACAATGCCTCTATTACTAAACTCTAAACCCCCTTACTATAATATTGTCATAAAAGGGGCGATGAGAATGGACCCAAATGCAAGACACAGACACTGAAATACTAGGAACTGGACTGGACTAGAGTTAGGGATGGGACTGGACACGGTCTAGGAGCTGGGATAGGAACACAGACTTAGGCTAGGACTTTGGCTAGGAAAGCGGGACCAGGACATGGAACTGGGAACTAGGAGCCTGGGCTTGGACTTCGAGCCAGAGACTGGACAAGGACCCAGAAACTGGGTCTTGACTCAGGCTCGGACCCCAGAACTAGGCGAGGACATGACGTGGCTACGGAACTGTACACGGTATGGCTACAGGACTAGACGAGGCTTGGGTTCTTCAAGGCTTGGCTGCAGAACCAGACGGAACTCCTGCACAGGACAGGACAAGAACCCAAAGCCTTGACTCAATCTTGGGACACCTGAACACGGAGTCTTGGTCTTGAGAGAACAGGAACACAGAGCCTAGGTCTTGAGAGAGACAGAAACACAGAGCCTAAGTCTTGAGAGAGACAGGAACACAGAGCCCAGGTCTTGAGAGAGACAGGAACACAGAGCCTAGTTCTTGAGAGAACAGGAACACAGAGCCCAGGTCTTGAGAGAGACAGGAACACAGAGCCCAGGTCTTGAGAGAGACAGGAACACAGAGCCTAGTTCTTGAGAGAACAGGAACACAGAGCCTAGGTCTTGAGAGAGACAGGGACACAGAGCCCAGGTCTTGAGAGAGACAGGGACACAGAGCCCAGGTCTTGAGAGAGACAGGGACACAGAGCCCAGGTCTTGAGAGAGACAGGAACACAGAGCCCAGGTCTTGAGAGAGACAGGGACACAGAGCCTAGGTCTTGAGAGAGACAGGGACACAGAGCCTAGTTCTTGAGAGAACAGGAACACAGAGCCTAAGTCTTGAGAGAGACAGAAACACAGAGCCCAGGTCTTGAGAGAGACAGGGACACAGAGCCTAGTTCTTGAGAGAACAGGAACACAGAGCCTAAGTCTTGAGAGAGACAGAAACACAGAGCCCAGGTCTTGAGAGAGACAGGAACACAGAGCCCAGGTCTTGAGAGAGACAGGAACACAGAGCCCAGGTCTTGAGAGAGACAGGAACACAGAGCCCAGGTCTTGAGAGAACAGGAACACAGAGCCTAAGTCTTGAGAGAGACAGGAACACAGAGCCTGTCTTGAGAGAGAACAGGAACACAGAGCCCAGGTCTTGAGAGAGACAGGAACACAGAGCCTAAGTCTTGAGAGAGACAGGAACACAGAGCCCAGGTCTTGAGAGAGACAGGAACACAGAGCCTAGGTCTTGAGAGAGACAGGAACACAGAGCCTAGGTCTTGAGAGAGACAGGGACACAGAGCCCAGGTCTTGAGAGAGACAGGAACACAGAGCCTAGGTCTTGAGAGAGAACAGGAACACAGAGCCTAGGTCTTGAGAGAGACAGGGACACAGAGCCCAGGTCTTGAGAGAGACAGGAACACAGAGCCTAAGTCTTGAGAGAGACAGGAACACAGAGCCTAGGTCTTGAGAGAGACAGAAACACAGAGCCTAAGTCTTGAGAGAGACAGGAACACAGAGCCCAGGTCTTGAGAGAGACAGGAACACAGAGCCTAGGTCTTGAGAGAGACAGGAACACAGAGCCTAGGTCTTGAGAGAGACAGGGACACAGAGCCCAGGTCTTGAGAGAGACAGGAACACAGAGCCTAGGTCTTGAGAGAGAACAGGAACACAGAGCCTAGGTCTTGAGAGAGACAGGGACACAGAGCCCAGGTCTTGAGAGAGACAGGAACACAGAGCCTAAGTCTTGAGAGAGACAGGAACACAGAGCCTAGGTCTTGAGAGAGACAGAAACACAGAGCCTAGGTCTTGAGAGAGACAGGAACATAGAGCCTAGTTCTTGAGAGAGACAGGAACATAGAGCCTAGGTCTTGAGAGAGACAGGAACACAGAGCCTAGTTCTTGAGAGAACAGGAATACAGAGCCTAAGTCTTTAGAGAGACAGGAACACAGGGACATAGAACACAGAGCCGGGACCCCTCCTTAGGAACAGAACTTGGGGCCGGGGTTCTACACAGGGTCAGGACCTCTCCTAGGGAGCAGGATATAGGGCTGGGACTCATACACAGAACACAGAGAGACGGTTCCCAACACAAGGTAGCGGCAAATGGCTAGACCTACCTAGCAAAGGTGTGGACACAGAAATGGCTTCCAACACAAGATAGCAGCAAACAGCCGGACCTACCTAGCAAAGGCGTGGACACAGAGACAGTTCCAAGCAATGATAGACAGTTCCTTATCCAGACACAGCAAGGCTCCGGTCTTGCTCCGGCGGTAGAACTTGACAGCGATACAGGCAAGATTGCAAGCAAGGCTTCAAGAGGAAGATGAAAGGAAGGGAAGTGTCCAGCCCAAAATGAGAATCAGGTGCCTCAATTAGAGCACCCAACAGAACAAGGGAAAACCAGAAAACCTGGAATAAGGAACGATGGACCAGACCATGAACTGGAATGCGGACTTCACGGACCGGACCATGACAAATATAATACCCGAGGGCTTACTTTTAAGGTGATTGGACAAAAGTATTGGGGGGGGATGTCAGAGGTAGTTTTATTTTACACAGAGAGTGGTGGCTGCATTGAACATGCTGCAAGGGGTGGTGGTAGAGGCAGATACATTGGGAGCTCTTAAGAAACTCATAGACAGGCACATGGATAATAGAAAAATAGAGGGTTAAGTAGGTGGGAAGGGTTAGATTGATCTTAGATTAAGATGATAAAAACCATAAGATATGAAGCAGAATTAAGCCTTTTGGCCCAAGGAGTTTGCTCCGCCATTTTGTCATAGCTGATCCATTTTTCTCTCAGCCCCAATCTCCTGCCTTCCCCCACACTCGTATTGCTTCATGCCCTGACCATTGAAAATTTCTGCATTAAATATACGTACAGACTTGGCCTCTACAGCTGCCCAGGGCAATGAATTCCACAGATTCATACTCTCTGGCTAAAGAAACTCCCCCTCATCTCCGTTCTAAAAGGACATCCTCTATTCTGAGGCCGTGTTCACCGGTCTTGCACTCTCTCACCAGAGGAAACATCCTCTCCACATCCACTCTCTCAAGGCCTTTCACCATTTGATAAGCTTTAATTAGGTCACCCCTCATTCTTCTGAATTCCAGTGAATACAGGCCTAGAGTCACCAAATACCCTTCATATTTCAAGCCGTTCAATCCTAGAATAATTTTCGTGAATTTTCTTTGAACTCTCTCCAGTTTCAGTACAGTTTCTAAGATAAGGCGCCAAAATTGCTTTCTATACTCTAAGTGAGGCCTCACCAGTGCTTTATAAAGTTTCAACTTTACATCCTTGCTTTTATATTCTAGTCCTCTTGCAATGAATGCTAACATTGTATTTGCCTTCCTCACTACAGACTCAACCTGCAAATTAACCTTTAGGGAATCCTGCACAAGGACTCTCAAGTCTTTTCGCACCTCAGTTTTTGTATTTTCTCTCCATTTAGAAAATAGTCAACCCTTTCATTTCTTCTACCAAAGTGCATGACCATACACTTCCTGACACTATATTCCATCTGCCACTTCTTTGCCCATTTTCTTAATCTATCTCAGTCCTTCTGTAGCCTCTCCACCTATCTTCCTATTGTCTGCAAAATTTGCAACAAAGCCATCAACTCCATCATCCAAATCATTGATATATAATGTAAAAAGGATCAGTCCCAACACTGACCCCTGTGGAACACCACTAGTCACTGGCAGCAAAGCAGTAAGGGTTTCCTTTATTCCCACTCTTTGCCTCCTGCCAATCTGCCATTGCTTTATCCATGCTAGAATCTTTCCTGTAGTACCATGGGCTTGTAACTTGTTAAGCAGCCTCATGTGTGGCATGTTGTCAAAGGCCTTCTAAAAATCTCAGTGCACAACATCAACCAATTCTCCTTTGTCTATCCTGCTTGTTATATCTTCAAAGAATTTCAATAGATTTGTCAGACAAGAATTTCCCTTGAGGAACCCATGCTGACTACAGCCTATTTTATCATGTGCCTCCAAATACCTTGAAACTACATCCTTCCCAATATCTTCCCAATCACTGAGGTTTGACTAACTGGCCTATAGTTTCCTTTCTTCTGCCTCTCTCTCTTTTTGAAGGAGTGACAATTGCAGTTTTGCAGTCTTCTGAAACCATTCCAGAATCTAGTGATTCTTGAAAGATCATTACTAATGCCTCTACAATCTCTTCAGCCATCTCTTTCAGAACCCTGGTTCAAGTGACTGATCTACCTTCAGACCTTTCAGTTTCCCCAAGAACCTTCTCCCCATTAACGGTAACTTCACAGATTTCATAACCCCCGACACCTGTAATTTTCATGATACGGTACTAGAATAGGTTATAAGGTCGGCACAATATTGTGGACCAAAGGGCCTGTACTGTGTTGTAGTTTTCTATGTTCTCATAAAGGCCAATAAGCCGTTAGCTGCCCTAGTAATGTGCTGCACCTGCATGGTAACATTTAGTGTTTCATGTAGGTTCCTCTGCATTCCACTCATTCACATTACCTCTCCACTTAAACAACCTGTTTTTGATCTCTTCTGACAAAGTGGATGAGCTCACATATTCCTACATCAAACTCCACTGGCCAAGGTTTTCCTCTACTCATTCAACCTATCCATTGCCCGTTGCAAAGTCCAAATGTTATCACTTCATCATGCCCTCCCACCTACTGTTGTGTCAGACACTCTAAGACAATAAATAATTGAGGGTGAAGAACTGATTGATTCTTTAACACCCCACTAGTTACATCCTAAGAAAACACACACATACACACACACACACAATGCTGGAGGAACTCAGCAGGTCAAGCAGTATCTATGGAAATCAAAAAAACAGTTGATGTTTCAGGCCAAGACCCTTCTTCAGGAGTGAAATGGAAGGGGGAACACACCAGAATAAAAAAGGTGAGGAGAGGGGAAGGAGGCTAACTATAAGGTGATAGGTGAAGCCAAGTGGGTGGGAAAGTTAAAGGGTTGTATAATGAGGAATCTGGTAGGAAAGGAGGGTGGACCATAGGAGAAAGAGCAGGAGGAGCAGACGGAGGGGTAAGCTATAGAAAGACAGCAGAGATCACTGAGGGGAAAGAGGGTTGCTCCACTGCAAAGTCTCTATGTGGAACGCCTAACCTGAAGAAGTTTAAACCTTCTCTTCGATGGGAGTTCAGTGAAACTTTCTCTCACTTCTCCCTCACTGAAATTTTTGCTGTCTGCCTATCACTTTCCCCTGGGTTGCCTCCTCCTTCCCTTTCCCCTATACTCTAGTCTCCTCTCCTATCAGATTCCTTCTTATTTAGCCCTTTACTTTTTCCACCCACTTGGCTTCACCTATCATCTTCCAGCTAGCCTTATTTTACACAGCAACATATATCAAACACCACTGCTGTTTTCCCTTTCCCCTCACGACCAATTAATATCTTGAAACACTTACATCTGTTGCCATGAGCTCTTCCCCATCATCCAGGTTATCCACTAAAACAACTCCTTGAGAGCAGAAGTGGTAATCAAAGGGATTGTTGCTTACCAGTAACATATCTGGAAAAGAGAAACATCATCAGTGTCACAGGGGACATTCTAAAACTGAGAAGAGGGCATTTTCCCAACCCAATCCTTTCAGGATTAAGTAGTCATAGAACACAGCAGCACATACTACTTATTTGCCTAATCCCATCAACCTGCACCCAAACCATAGATCTCCATATCCTTCTCATCCATGTACCTATCCAAATTTCCCTCAAAAGTTGAAAATCGAACCCAAATCCACCACCTCCCCGGCAGCTCATTCCACACTCATGCCACCCTCTGAGTGAAGAAATTCTCCCTCATCTTCCCTTTGAACATTTCACCTTTCACCCTTAGCCCATAACCTCTATTTTTAGTCTCGCACAACCTTAGTGGGAAAACCTGCTTACATTTACCCTATCTATACCCCTCATAATTTTGTATACCTCTGTCAAATCTCCCCTCATTCTCCTACACTCCAGGGAATAAAGTCAAGTCAAGTGTACAATTTATTGGAAAACTGCAGTGAAATGAGCTTCCTACAGAAAGGGACATTTGCCCAAACAATAATGGATAAGGAATGTTGGCAAACCTGAGGTGATATTATTCAAGATACATTACAAATGGCAGCCCCTCCTTTCCACAGTTTCCTGTTGGCAGTATGAGGTAAAGAATGAGAAATTGCCTCTTTGGTAGTTTCCTGATCATGAACAAGGCAGCAATCCCAAGGAAAGGGAAGAGGGGTGCATTATCTATACTGTGCTAGAGTTGTAGGATCGTGCTGATCTCCCACCTGCGTTATTTTGATTCTGAATGTATAGAGTTTTTAAGATGAATCCAGGTGTGTTCATCTCAAGGCTCTGATGGGTGCATCATCCTCCTTTGGACCAATCTGATTTGCCATGTATTTTTTTCTTACAATTTTCTTTGAAAACAGAAATATACCAAAATGCCTGGAGTGATCTGTTTTTATGATTAGGATGGGCCTTTACAAGGACACTTGGTACAAACTCTTCTGAGCAAGAGGAGCCACCTAAGGACGAGTCTACTTAGACAAAGCCTATGGAGAAGCAAATAAATTGACAATACTGAAATAGAAGCAGAATATGAAGAGACAATCAGCATGTCATTAATACCTGTGGAACAAGAAACAAATCTAATGTTTGGCAAAGCTAACTTATTTCTCTTTCCACAGACACAGCGTTACTTTCCTGCATTTTCTGTTCCAGCTTCTGCTGATTTTTTTAGTTACACTAGTTACTAGCTGTATAATATTCTCGGTGTACAGTTGCAGCAGAGCTAGATCGAAATTGCAAGCACTGTAATACTGGAGATCGATGTTTCTTTTCGTCACCAAGAAATAATGTGGATGAGGAAATCCTCCCTCTTCTAAAAATTAAATGTTCTTCAATTTCCTTCATTTTGCTGCCAGAGTTCACTAAGTATCTGAATGAGGTCTGCTATCAGCAATGGGCAAATTGACCAACATCATTCAGCAAGGAAGGGGTATCAGTGAATAATCACAACATCCTTCATGATAAATTGTGCTGCTTTTACCCATCACAGTTTTCCAAAACATTAATTGTCAATTAAACCCTGTAGAAACAATTCTAAGAATTACTATCACAAGGATCACCATAGCAAATTAACTGACTTCAATGTCTCTCCAGCTCAGTGGGAAACCCCAGTCCTTCAACAGGCTACTTGCATCAGGAGACTTTTTAAGATATCTGATCGTGTTTCCCTCTATCCTTATTTTTCTTCTTTCCTCTTTAATTTCCTGTCTGGATTCAAATGATTCTAGTTTCCTCTCCTCCCCAGCCTTTCCACTGCTCATTTCCCAATGCCTTCAGACAATTGGTTTAGGCCAGGGGTTCCCAACCGGGGGTGCAAGATGGAATTTTAGGGGGTGCGACAAAGAGTGGCTTGTGTGCTTGAGTGACAAGTCACGAGTCATCACTCAGCCAGCTGCCAGTGTGCCTTGAGAAGTGGTAGTAATGTTTGCCCCAAGCACACTCCAGTCTCCCGCTGCCCGAGTCGAGAGACATAAACTCACTCCAGTCTCCCACTGCCCGAGTCAGCATTGAGGATTCTCATCAGTGTTACCTGGGAGTTACACCTCAGAGTTGATGAATCTCATCAATTTACTGTTTACAATTTTTTCTGAATAAATTAAAATCTAATTGCTCAATTTATATTTGTATTTTATGCACTGAGTTAAAAGCTTATTTTTTTAAGTTCAATTTGTTCATCCGCAGTATTGTATGTGGTTCAATAATTAGAAATTAGACTTCTTTATCTTCAAATGTGATATTACTTTTGTAGGGGGCGCGAACATTAATCAAACATTTCCTAGGGGTGTGGGGCATAGAAAAGGTTGGGAACCACTGGTTTAAGCCATACTGTTGATTCCATTGTTCTGATGTGCTGCTGTCTTTTTTCAAATGTCCTCAGTGCACTCCTAGACAAGAACATGTAAAAACTTAAATGTTTAATTGTAAGTTTAAATAACTTACATATTTCTACAGATATATGGAGAAGAAGATTCTGATTGGTTGCATCACAGCCTGGTGGGGAGGCTCCAATGTAGAGGGTTGGAAACATTTGCATAAGGTTGCTCAGCTAGCTCCATCACAGGCACAATCCTCCCCATTACTGAGGACATCTTCAAGAAACTGTCCCTCAAGAAGGTGAGATTCATCATCAAGGACCCTCACCCACCTGGGACATGCCCTCTTCTCATTACTATCATTGAGGGGGTACAGAGGCCTGAGACCCACACTCAACAATTTAGGAAAAGTTTCTTCCCCACCACCATCATATTTCTTAACAACCTATGAACTCATGAACAATAACTCATTATTCATCAGTTATTTCTGCGCTACTTATTTATTTCTGTAATTTATAGTAAATTTTATGCCTTTTGCACAGTACAGTTGCAGAAAAAACACATTTCATATCATATAAATCACTGATAATCACCCTGATTCTAATTCTGAAAGGATTTGGCTCTGTCCTCCATTTCAGCCAAATCAGGCCCACAGATTTTGCAGTGTGGCTGCTTGAAGTTCAGTAATAGGGCAAACATCTTCACCAAGTGGCCATTTCCTAACATGATGCTGAACAATGATATTTTACCCAGCCTTTGATGTTCATGCAGACAGGGTCCACTGGATCTTGAATAGGACAATAAAATTGGTTGGCATTATTCTGTGATACCATAAGCAGCTGTGTTTGGTTGGACTACTTCTACTATCCTCATCAGCATATATACCTCAAGAATGCTTTAAACTCATAGAGGTTGGTTACGTTGTCAAGTTATTAGACCGGAGAGCATTTTACCATTTGGGAGTGAAGTTTACACTCACCGAAAAGCTCTGGTTTTATGGCGGAGAATATCTGGTAATAAATGTGGTAGCTCCTTTCACCAGGCTGCTGGAATATCACTCTTGATTTTTCAAGAAGATCTAAAAGTCAAAGGTTAGATATTATGACAGTTCCACAAATGTTTCCCTCGTTACCAAACAGAATGGTGCAGCACAACTAAACTGACTATGAAGAAACAATATCATAGGACCTATGAATCCCCTTAGATTCCTTCTTCACCTTTCCTGCCTATCCCCTCCCTGCTTCCCCTCCCCCATCCCTTGATCTTTCCTCTGATTGGTTTTTCACCTGGCACATTCCACCCTCCCCCCTGCCCCCTCCTTCTTCAGTCCTGATGAAGGGTCTCCGCCCGAAACATTGACTGCTCCTTTCAACGGATGCTGCCCGACCTACTGAGTTCATCTAGCTTATTTGTACGTGTTATCTGACCACAGCATCTGCAGTGTACTTTGCGTTCATAGGACCTAAAGTTACTTCTGACACTGGGCCCTGTCTGGAAGTAGGAGACAAGGCTTCACTAAATAACCACGAGTTACAATACAGCTCTTCAAGTCCTTCATAATTGTTGGAAATTATGTTTTATCCTCCTTGCTCTGTTCTTCTTCACAATTTGAAATAACTTGTCAGTATCTATTCTGTCAGACCCTTCCATAAGGAGGATAATTTGCAGAGGATGGTTCTAATTCTCATATATAGAGTTGGAATAGATAGGTCCTTTCCAGGCCAAAGGGATGAAGCTAGTCTCCAAGGGTCAGCTCTTGGCTCTTAATTATTTTACTATTTACGTTAATGAACTGGAGGATAGGTTTTCAAGTTTGCTGATGAGATGAAAATAGGTTGAAGGGTATGATGTGATAAGGATATTAAGATTCTACAATGGGACATCAACAGATTGAATGGAAACCTAGACACACAATTTAATATGGGAAAGTGTGAGATAAAACCTTTCATTGCTGTTTGTTCTTCTTTTCACACGTTGGGTGTTTGATGCTTTCTTTGAACAAACTGCATGATAGTTCTTTGTTTTGTAGCTACCTGCAGGAAGATGAATCTCAGGGTTGTACGATTTACTGTGTACATATTTTGATAATAAATGTACTTTGAATCTTTGAGAAACTGCAAATCCATAAATTCCTGAGGGATCTGGTTGTTCCAGCCTATAAAAGTTAGCAAGCAGGTTCAACAAGTAGCAGAAAACAGATTGCTGGAAGAACTCAGTGGATCAAGCAGTATCTGTGAAGGCAAAAGGTGTGTGTTGATATTTGGGGTCAACACCTTTCATTGCCAAGAAAGAGGAAAGATTGTCATTATATAGAGATATGAGGGACAGATGGAACAGAGGGTGGCAGGTGAAAGGTGGAGCCAGATGAAACTGGGTAGGGAAGGGGAACGGATGGGAAAAATACACAAAAAGAAAAGAAACCTATGTGGACAGGTGGGAAGAGACTACCAGGGGTGTGGCTTCCCTGATACTCTGCAAAGTGGTTGCCTAGTCTATGCTTACTTTTGCCAGTGTAGATGAATATCACATTGTGATTACCAATTGCAGAAGACCAGATTGAAAAGGGGTATAGGTAAACAGAGGTAAATGAAGGACTGTTTAGATAATGAGAGAGGAGGTGAAGAGACAGTGCTACATGGCCTACAGTTGTAGAGAAAATGTCAAGAACAAGAAGCTGTGGGCAGGAAGGGATGAGCAGACCGGGGCATCATGAAGAGAACAACAACACACACAAAATGCTGGTGGAACACAGCAGGCCAGGCAGCATCTATAGGGAGAAGCGCTGTCGATGTTTCGGGCTGAGACCCTTTGTCAGGACTTCTCCCTATAGATGCTGCCTGGCCTGCTGTGTTCCACCAGCATTTTGTGTGTGTTGTTGTTTGAATTTCCAGCATCTGCAGATTTCCTCGTGTTTGCATCATGAAGAGAATACTTTTCCCCAATTCAGATCCAGATACAGCCCAATTGATCAAGTAAGCTCTCTCCATTGCCCAACCCAATGTATCTTAGCCCTAACCCAGGTAATTGCCCCATTTACTGAATGTTTTGCCTCTATGTCTTACTTCTTTGCGTCTTTTTTAAGTAACAGGGTTCATGCAGATATTTGGGTGCTCAGCGTGGGTAACATTTGCTAGGGAACATTTTGCTGTAGTAACTGGCCACAGTACTCAGTCCCTGTCTGAACTTGGCGGCAAAGTGTCCTCAGCACTTACAGATATCGATATCAGCTGAAGCGAGCTTTCCTGTGGGACCAAAGTGGATCCGGATAAATTTCCCCTGTACAACAAAAAGATTCATCATTGAATTATTATTTATGGCTTGATCTATTTGTTGTATTACAAGTGAGGGTGGGCGACTCTTGCCCGACCAAATATACTCACAAAACGGGAGGAGTTGTCGTTCCTCAGCGTCTTGGCATTACCGAACGCTTCCATGGCAGGGTTTGCTTCAATGATCTGGTCTTCTAGAGTCCCCTAGGGTGTGAAGGAGGCCGGTGTCAGGCCCAATGGCTGGCGTGTAGCCGCTGGAAACCATGCATCCTCAGCCTCCCTTCCCCCTCCCGCCAACTGTCCCCTTCCTCCCAAACACTTCAATCTCCCGTTTCCTGACAGAAACTCGTAACCAGAGGGTAGAACTGATTCATCGTTCTACCAGCTTCATTCGGAAGGAGGTTGTGCTCGGGTTCCAAGCAACCATGGAGATGAGGGAGGGAAGGATGGACCCTGAGCTGCTTTCCCTCCGCCACCAGCGATGGTTACCCGCGTCTGCAAAGTGGCCACTTAACTACCTCAACCATCCCGAAGAAAGCCACGCTCTGACTACCTAGACCCTTCATGACTTCATAAACCTCCACAAGATCACCCTTCATCCTCCTTCACTCCACCGAGAACAACCCAAACGCGTGGGAAACCCTCTATGAGGTAGGTTAAACGCTTAAGTTTAGGAATCAGGGTCTGTGCAAAAACAAAATAATCTTTAACAAGAATTGGTTGAGTGAATGAGTAATGTTTAAAACACTAGTGGGTCTAGGCAGGTGCTGAAGTCTGCCTCTTTTTCTTGGGAAGTCTCCTCCCTTGACTGAGGGTGTAAGGGGTGGTGGTGTCTGGCCCTCACGGTGCATTATGCAGTGCTTCCCTCAGCTCCAGTTAGAGTTCCATCATGACAAGTCATTTTCAACGGGACTGCTTCATGAAGGAATGAGGTAGGAGCAGAGAACGCAGAAGAATTCAGCAGGACATTGCCTGGGATGTGCTGGGCTGAGGGGGGGGGGGGGCGGATTTGTAGTCATGAGGATCGATTGAATAGATTGGATTTATTTTCAGTGGAACTGAGGGGACTAGATAGGTAGAAACCTGGATAAGGATGAATAAAACTGGAGGGCATAGGCTTAAGGTGAGAAGAAAAAAATAAAGATGATATTTGAGGTAAGTTTTCACATTGAGTGTTAGTTACATGAAACAAGCTTCCTTAGGATGTAGTGAAGGCACACAAAATGTGAACATGTAAAAGGTATCTGGTTAGAAAAGGCCCAATGCAGGCAGATGGGATTGGCCTAGATGGGTATCATGGCTGGCATGAGTGTGGTGAGCCAAAGGTGTCTGTTCCTCTAATTCTTCTAATATATTACAAATTGTGTTCATATTGAAGATATTTCTGAGTGGTAATTGGGGAAGGTGTTTGACCTTTGGTTAGCAAAATGTCTTCAGTTTATTAATACGACTAGACTTCATTTCAGAGATTTCTGGGATTATTGAGTGTGCAGAGTTGAATAAAATCTCAGTTCAATTAAGTGGGAATTGATAATAGGGAAAAGGATATGACAGACAGACATAGCAAGAATAGTGGGCTGGAAACCCTTTCTTCTCTCACTCTTCCCAACTCAAATATGTAAACAAAACATTTGCAATATTAACAGAGCAGATCAAATGTGACTGCCCAATGCTGAAGGAGAATTAGTTCACTGCTTTGTAGAGATAACAAAAATGACAAGACTACTGTAGCTGCCGAGGCAATCTTACCCCAGTCTTGGTGGCTGGTTGGGACTTGAAGAAAACAGAAAAAGAGAGAAATAAATAAGAGGCACAAGAGAGATAATTAAATTGATTAAAACTTTAAACAATTTTTTACTGAAAACCACTTTGAAAAATGACAAAAGCTATTATTTAAAAAGTTTTGTTTTAAAGACATAAAAGAAGAAAAAGAAACTTTAGGGCAAAAATATTAACTGTAAAGTATAAATTACTGCACATTAAAGCAAATTGGAGACAAAAATTGCTTTTAAAGAAAAAGGCAAAAATGGAGCATGAAAAAGTGAAAAGGTTTGAAAGAATTGATCTTACGCCCTTCTTTCCACTTCCATCGCCCAAGGCAGCAACAATAGCAAAGTACTGAATAACACGTTTAGTGTTGACAGTTTTCCCAGCTCCAGACTCCCCGCTGGGCACCACCATAACCCAGAAAGGAAAAAAGTGAAAAAGTTAAACCCCCAAAAAATCAAAATTGTGCATTAAAATATTCATATAATCAATAAAAATGTCAAATACAAAAAAAAAGATCCAGTTGGAAAGAAGTTTCATTTTCAGAAATTTGTGTCATTGCACAGAATATAAGAACGTAGGAAATAAGAGCAGGAGTAGGCCATCTGGCCCATTGAGCCTGCTCCGTCATTCAATAAGATCACGGCTGATCTGGCTGTGGACTCAACTCCACCTACCTGCCTCTTCCCCATAACCCTTAATTCCCCTACTATGCAAAAATTTATCTAGCCTGGTCTGAGGTAGCCTTCAGTACTTCATTAGGCAGACAATTCCACAGATTCACCACTCTGGGATAAGTTGGGTATTTACAGTTTACATGCTGTTGTAATGGTATATATTCATAATTTTGTGTGTAAGTAATTGACTGAAGATTGGGCAGTATCTGTTTTTTCTGACCGTCTCATTCTCTGTTGTTTTGTGTCAGTCCTTCTTTCTCTGTCTTGAGGGATGTTTTCAAAAAGGGAATCTGTACTGTGGTGTTTGAGAATCACTGCTGTTCTTTTTCACTATATTGGACTTGGGAGAATCTCGTTAATATGGCTGGCTCCAATTTCATTTGGCAAGTACATCTGAGCTGGTTTGTTGGAGATTTGTTTAAAGACCATGTAGATCTGATGTTATGATTGGAAGCAGCTTAGTACGGACTGCTTAGAAGAGACCCTCACTTTATATCAACCTTGGGCTGTCTTTCTGACCCCAGAATATATATATTAATGGATATTGGGTTTCATCTCATCAATAACTAACATTAAGCCTGTGGATAATTTGCAGTAAGAAAGGCAAACTTATTAGAAATATATAGTGGTTGGTGTTTTGAGACACTTGTACCAGAATCAATATTGAATGCAGTTTTCCTTTGAAACGAGGGTAGAGAGCTATGTCCAATTCAATTCAAATTTGATCAGTTTTTATACATAATGTATTTTTAAACACAAGAGATTCTGCAGATGCTGGAAATATGTACTCCTTCTCCCATCCCACACCTAATTATTCTCGCTTCCCCCCCCTTCCTTTCCAATCCTGATGAAGGGTCTCAACCCGAAACTGTAAAATTCTTTCTGTAGAAACTGCCTGACTTGCTGAGTTCCTCCAGCGTTTTATGTTTGTGATTTTTTTCTTGTTCCTTATAGATATATGGTTAGGGAGTTGCAGTACACTAGGTGCACTGCCTCCTCTAGTAGTGGCATGTAATTACATAATGAGAGGTTTGGGTCTTTTTTCTCCGGTCCTGCGATCCTCCGGTCCTCCGATCTCGGCCCAGACATCGACTGTACTCTTTTCCCTAGATACTGCCTGGCCTGCTGAATTCCTCCAGCATTTTGTGTGTGTTGCTTGGATTTCCACCAGCTGCAGATTTTTTTCTTGTTTGGGTTTAAGTTGGAGTTTTCACATTCTGAATGTGAACAGAATTTTATAAAACAAAATATTGCAAAATATAATATAATAATGGGAAATAAAGTTGCACAACCAGATAGTCTGCACAGATGTAAGAATTTCCACATCAGGGCATGAAGACATATGGAGAGGTAGCAGAAGACTGGGGCTGAGAAGGAAAATGGATCAGCCATGATGAAATGGTGGAGCAGACTTGATGGGCTAAATGGCCTAATTTTTATAGTAAAATTATACAAGAGTATTATTCACAGTGACACATTCTTTATTATATAAATATATACAGGATAATTACACCAAGTAATTCATGGTGTGTAAATATTTAATATGTTGGGACTATGTGCCCAAGAACACACAGTGTACAATTATACAATATATACAGTCGCAACTAATAATACACAATGTGGTCTTAATGCAATTTATGCAGTGTTAAAACTCTATAATAGAATATATTATTTTTTGATTCACATAGTGTTACATCCACAATCAATGATGCATGGGATTAACATGGGAGTGTAATACCCACTGATAGTGACACATGCGTTATACGCAGATGTTAAATATTGCGTAGACATGCATTCTGAAACAGCAACGGTATTACATAGTGAGGTTTAGCCTAGCAGCCCAGGTGTTAAACTATGGGACCACAAACCAATCAGTGACTGGGTGAGCCTTAATTAAAGTTAATATTTGACAAAGTATGAAGAGTTATTGCTCATACTTAGATCAGATTATTGTTGAATTGATACAATAAGCAGTGGAATCAACAAATAAATTTAAGGACTCACGTAATCAACATTGATTGGTTCTCTCGATCTGAAAAATTAATCAGAATTTATTAACTCTCCTACTTTGAGTCTCCCTCTCAGTCCATAATATGCATTTCGCTTGATACAGGATAAAGTGCAATTCATTGCGGGCTCTTTCAGTCCGTGTGGGTACCGCTGGAAAGGCCAGTGTTTATTACCCATACCTAACTAACTTGGAAATGAATGACTTTCTTGGCCATTTGGAGGACAAATAAAAATCAATCAGATTGATTATTGTGGAGTTACATGTAAGCCAAACCAGGTAAAAATGATAGAGACAGTGGGGAGCCTTGGGGGGGGGGGGAGGGAATGCTGCCTGGTTTATATGCACTTTATTGCAAAGAGCCTCACAATTAAAATGGATGAGCTGAGGAGTGTGGATCAGCACATGAAATTATAATATTGTTGCGAGCACAGAGATGTGGTTGAAGGAGAAGCAGGACTATAAACTCAACGTTCTGGAAGTCGGCAGAACAAAGGGTGATTAAAAAGGGGAAGCGTTGTCTGAAGATTAAAAGTTAGCTCTATTTGTCACATGACATCAAAATGTCAAAACATAGAGTGAAATGTGTCATTCGTGTCACCAACCAACAGAGCCCCAGGATGTGCTAGGAGCAGCCCACAAGTGTTACCTTATCTTTGGAATGTGGGAGGAAACCAGAGCACCCAGAGGAAATCCACATGGTCACGGGGAGTATGTACAAGCTCTTTATAGACTGCAGCAGGAAGTGACCCGTGATTTCTGGCACTGTAAAGCATTATGCTAACTGCCTACATTACCATGCCACCCTTTCACCGTTGATCAGGGAGCACATTGCAGCAGTTCCCAAGGAGGGCATCCCAGGGGGTTTGGCCAATTAGTCTACTATATGGATAGAACATAGACATTTGATGCTTTTATACTACAGACCTCAGAGTCGTAGGAAGTTGAAGAGCAGATATGTAGGCAGATTGTAGTAAGGTGAGAGAATAATAACTTCCCCAGTATTGACAGGGATTGCCTCAGTGTAAGGTTTTTAAGGTAAGGGGACCGAAACTAAACAGTATTCCAGGTAAGGCTTCAACAATACCTTGTACTCTATAAAAGCTTCTCTGTTCTTATATTCAAACTCTTTACAATAATACTCAATACCTTATTTTCCTTTTTAATTACTTGATGGACCTGCCTGCTAACTTGAGATTCATGCACTAGAATAGCTAGACCACTGAACTTCACTCATTTACAGTCACTCCATTTAAATAATAATCCATCTTTTGATTTCATTTATTAAACCTTCTTTCTCTCACCTTAAAACTTGGTCCTCTAGTTTTAGACAGTATTGCCATGTGCACAGACTATGCCTGTCAGAATTTCATATATCTCTATCATGACACCTCCCAGTCTCCTCTTCCAGGGCAAGCTGGCCCACCCTTTGCAAACTCTTATAACTCAAGCCGTCTAACCCAGGAAACATCCTTGTGAGTCTTTTCTGATCCCTCTCCACCTTAGTCATACCCTTCCAGTATTATCTCCCTCCTTCCACCCATTTATTCTACACTAAATGATAGCAAGGTTTTAATGCTTGCTAATACACGTCCATAAATACCAAGGCTCTTAATATATTCACCAGCATAAATGTGGCATCTTGTCAGATGTCTTGGAAATCTAAATAGTCAACACTACAGGTTCTCCTCAATCAACACTCCCTGTGACATCTTCAAAGAATTAGAGAAAATGTGTTAAAACTGATCTGCCTTTCACAAACCATGTTGATTAGATTTGGTTATATTCACTTTTCCTAGATGATAAATTAGTTCCTCTTTGATTATTGATTCTATCATCCTGCCGACAATAGATTTTAAAATAACTGGCCTACAGCTCCCCACATTTTTGAACAAGTGAATCCGTTGGCTGTTGTCCAATTTTCTAATACATGTATTTAGAGCATTTTCTGAATATTTTCAATAAAACAGGTCCACCATCTCTGCAACCACTTCATTTAAAATCCTTTGATACAGGTCATTGGCCCCATTGATAGAGGTCACCTACATCCCTGTGAGTTTCTCCAATACTTTATGTAGATTGATTAAGAATTTTTTAGGGTCCTCCCAATTATTTGAAATAAGCCACTCTGTTGTCTTGGGATACTTACAGTGTCCTCCTCAGTGAAGATTGATGCAAAAAGTTGATTTAACAGAATTGCCATCTCTTTGTTCCCTTAGTGATACTAATGATGATATTGAGTTCAAATATACTTAATTTAACTGTCACAATAGTCATTGTAGTACAAACTTATATCGCTAGATCAAAGACCAGCTGCTAAGTCCCATTCGGGTAACTTGGCCATTAATATTCCATGCCCCTAATAGTATAGTGGGGCATAACTCCACACATTTTGTAGATTGGATCTACTTACTCCGGACCATGTCATTGTAGGCATTGTCTGCAATTGAGTAGATGTGAGGTGGAGCCTCAGAGCGTCTCTTGCCCTTGTAGGCAGCAACCACAGGAGCACTGTACACTGGAAGCCATTTGTATGGATTCACAGTTACACAGAACAGCCCAGAGTAGGTCTGCCAAGAGGAAAAGGTAGAATTAGACAACAATCCAAATCCAGGTTATCTGTAAGATGTGGGCATCATGTAAGCTGATTTATTTCTCAGTTCAGGGACCCACATTCCAATCCTGACCAAATAGTCCATGTTGATCAGTGATACCAGGGAGAACTGGCACCTTGAAAAATTCATGGGCCGTTCACAGCTGAATTGGCTCCCTCATAATGACCATAACTGGGAATGAAGCAATAAGGCAAAGAGAGGTGTTCTCAACCTGATTTCCTGCTACTGAGAACTGATCCATGTGAGGAAACTTTAAAAAAAGGCAGTCAAACCTCAACACCTACTTGAAGAAGAACTCAAAAGTTAGACCACAGCCTGGTCCCTCCCGTAAGATGTAACCGCCACCCTATTGCTTCCCTCCACTGATGCACTGATTTTCTTTAATCAATCGCTGCCTTTCCAGGGGTAAATAAATCTTCTCCCTTAGAATTTTTCCAGTGATTTCCCTGCCATTCATGTAAGGTGCATTGGCCTGTCTTATCCCTACTTCCCTTCTTAATCAATGATTCAACCACAACTTAATATTTATATGGTTAGTCCACGTTTCTCAAAGAAGGTAGTCCTCTCACCCACCTCACTCACTTAGTTTGATTAATGATTCCTTTCCAATTCATTTGATGGTTAATTTCACCTCATAATTTTTATGGGCAGTGATAGCTGGCCAAGCCAAGGGTGCTCACATTCCAGGATTAAGTTTAAAAAAAGTCAGGTTTTCTTTTATTCAGATACTTTGTCACTTTCCTCTTTTACCTTGGAGCTTTACCCTGTGTTCACCTGCTCACTGGAAGGTCAAGGACGGAGATGACTCTTTGACCTTGGCTGTCATTACTGAGGGGCTTTTCATCTGCTTAGTTCTACGTGACTCTGAGAGCCAGCCAAGGAATTCTGACCATGAGATTGATACTCATCGTACAAATTATTGAATTGCTGCCATTCAGTATGTGGGCTTCCTTACATAGATCATCCAGTTACTGTAGCGTCGACGCAGATTCTGCAAGACAGATGCCTCATTCAAGTTTGTCAGCATGGCCATGTCTTCAATCATGTCAAACTTTGGTGGGTTCATCTGCTGGATATCATCCTCTTTAACGGTCAATGTCTGAAAGAAGAACCAGAGAAATACAAAGTTAAGTGTTTGTCAGAGATACTGCAAATTAAGCTGGTTACCCAATAAAAATTTCTCTCTCATTGAAGGCAGGAGCAAGCTGCCAGCATCCCACGGGGTACAAGGGATTTGGAATGCACTGTTGAGAGGCACTTCCCACGTGACCTTTCAGAGGGGATTGGATAAAAACATGAAGGAATATTTGCAATGCTAAGCAGAAAAGCAGCAGGATGAATGGAACTAGTGAGATATTCTAGTGGAGAGCCAGCATGCACATGATGCATTGAATGGCTTCCTCCTGTGCTGTAATATTCATTGAATTTCCATCTTGCTTTCACTTTCACATGATCCATATCTGATTCTTCCCTATCTGTTTGTAATAACCTGATTAAGATTTCTACTACTATGCTGTGAGGTAGTTCTTATTATCAGTGTCCCATGCTGGAAAGTGGGTTTTGACTTCTAAGATAAGGACACATGTTGTCCAACTTAAGAATGTGAGTCAGACAATCATGTTTGTGGGTTGTGAGAGTAGGTTCTAGGGCTGTGGCAAAGGGTTTTCTGAAGGAAAGTAGTCTGGTTTGTGGGGCTTTTGGCGGGAATGCTGTTGGAAGGCAAGTCCCCATTGCACGAACTGCTTTGTGCAAATGAATGGCTCCAAAGAGGAAGGGCCGATACTCCTGAGAGACAGCCTGTTGATTCGATATGGATTTCGAGCAGTTCAGGATGTGGTGTGTGCTCTCGTGCAGACTGTGGGTCCAGCGCATGAGTAACGACAACTCCAGGATGAGTCCAACGTTATGTGCACATTGGATTGATTTAACTGTAATGGGCCCTTTTAGCTTTTTTCTTTTCTCTTTCCTACTAACTGTTTGATAAAGCCGAAATTTGTAAATATGCTTTCTTTATAATTTAATGCAGTGTACGATCTGTTATTTCTTGCTGACGGACAAATGTGCATGGGCAGTATTTACACAGTGTTCACTCAAATTGAGATTTATTTAATCAGAACAACACAGTGTTCCCGTTTAGTTGAACCCCATATCATGCCGACCCTAGACATATATTTGTGAAAGGTGGCCTTCTCACCAACAAGGAGCTCGCTAATGAGCCACGTTTGCATACCAGCCCAGTGAGATGTTGTTGACACTTTTCTCTCCATCTTCCCCTGTCTCCCCACATCAGACCTGGGAGAGTGGAATAATCCCCGGACAATAGAATATGTCAGGAATAGTAGGACAATCCCCAAATGGTTTGTCACTTGTCTCCTGTTGTATATTTAATATTTCAGTAATATTTGAGTAATATTATAAATATATTGTTTAATTAAAGATTTCAATAATTCATTCTGGGTTATATGTAAAAGTATGTAGATAGCATACGTCGTTATGCTGCCTGGTAATATGCGTGCATCTTGCTAAAAATAAAAACAAACGTACATGAATTATTCCCAGCTCTATTTTCCTTTCAGTTATTCTTGTGTTTTGAAGTTACAAAATATAAGAGCCCTCTGCAAGGAGTACAGTTTACTAAGCAATTTTTCACTTACTTTGCCACCCTTGGTTTCCACAGTGACTTTAGGACCATTTCTTTCAAGAATCTCAGCTTCCAAATAAGCCTCCTTGTCATCAGGAATCCAGCACCGCTTCTTGCCTAAAGACCAAAGATGAAAAGTTGAATTTGTATGGTATCTTATGTCCTGAAAACCATTAAAATTTTTGCCTAAAGTGTGTCAAGGACTGGAGGGACCTGACTGTGGGTGACAATAAATTCTTAACCAGACAGGTTGATAACCTGTTTCAAAACATACAAAATCATTGGCTTAGGAGGCAGAGGTTGAGCAGTCAGAGGCAAGGACAATGCTGGAACCTTTGAAATTCACAGGTTTGGTGTCAATCAGACTACTGTGACCATTTCTGGGCAACATACTCTGGAAAGGATGTCAAGACCTTGGTAAGTGTGCAAGGAAAATTAACTCAAATTATTTCCGAGTTGCTACTATCTAGAAAGCACTGCCTGAAGAAGCTGTGGAAACAAATTTAGGAAGGAACTTTCAAAAGAGAACTGGGCAAATACTAAATGGGAAATCAATGGTGGGGGTGAGAACAAGCCAGTGGAATTCATTGGAAGACTCTTTCCCACTGGGCATAGTGACAATAGATGTATGCACATTTTTAATGATTCTCGGAGGAAAGGCACAGGAATGGAGCAGAAACTCTCTTTACATTGACAAGTGAAGGCCTTGAGCATTTTAGCCCTGCTTTGGCAGTTGGACAAAATATGAACGGCCTTTCATATTTGGCCAGACTGCTGGCTACTAGCCATGGGAGGAATTGCAGCTACCTCCAAGCAGTAAGACATGGTGATGGTGCTGAAAGTGTAAACTCACCCAACACCAGACCAGCTCACTTTGCCAGGAATTACACCTGGATCCTTCTCCTACATTCTCTGCCCAGAGGATGACTCACATTATACATATCACATCACTGTGAAGAAGTGAAGACATTCCTTAAGTAACACAAATGCAGTTGGCAGCTTACCGTCAAAGGCGATGGTTTGAAGAACCATTAATTCCTTTTCACTTTTCCTTAGGAAAGGTGCAGCCTCACCAAATTCTGACATATCCTGCATGGCTGCGTTTGTATGTTAATCAGGCAGCTCAAGAAACAGCCGGGTACAGACGCACAGTGATCAGAACTGTGGATGGAGAAGCACAAATCAATGAGAGCAATGATGCTTTTGTGCTAATTGGCTGGTCTGGATTTCTGAAGGCCAGTCAGATAGCTTCAGATTTCACATCTCTGTGTCTCTAATTTCCATTTCGTGTTGATTATTCCCACATTTACTCAGTGTGAATAGAGTTCTTATCTGCTCACCCCTCTCAGGAACATCTCATTCTGCAATCTGCCTTTGCATCCATCAAGCAAGTTTAGAAATAATTATATCCAGAACAATCTGATAATGATTAAACAGTACTCTCAGGCTCATCATCAATACAGACACAGTACAATGTTATCATGGCTATCTTTATGGTCTGACATTCAGGTCGGTAGGTGGGTATGAAACACTGTGGGAATCTTGTCTGCCACTCTCACCATGGAGAGGTGATCATTCGCTCCAACACACTGGGGAGAATTCCCGCCCAAGGACAAATGCTGCTTGAATAAACAGGGTGAAGAATCCTTGGCCGGGACTTGTCCCCTGGATGTAGTCCAAGGAATAGCAGGGATCTGGTCACAGGATCTCCAGGATCTCATTTCAGTCTGGTCTGCAAGGTTTTAACCAGTTGCTGCAACTGAAAGGGCATTGCTTTGAGGCAGATTTTAAGGACTTCTCAAGATCAGCACAGACAAGCTAGGTCAAATAGGCTCACCCCACAATGAAATACTTAATGATTTTACAAAACAAAACAAGCTAGACCTCAGGAGAGTGAGAGGTCAATTCTCCACTCTATGAACTTCTGGAGAATCTCAATGTTTAATAGCACCTTGAAGTCCAATGCAATACAATAAATCAAAAGGATATCTTTTGAAGATTTTCAATGATTAAATCTCAAAAGAAAACAAGAGGGCAAGTTTTTTCAAGCAACGTAATCCTAGTCTTGCTTAGTAGAAAATTAAATAAACTAGCAATAAGCATTATTATACTCTTCTCGTAACCAAAATGTGTGTGCCTGTATATATATATATATATATATATATATATATATATATCTATACACACACACACACAATATTGGAAAATCATGAATGCTGTTACTAAACACCCCGACAACTGTGTTGTAAACATTTCCATCTTTATCTTTATCCCCGTTGGTCTCCAGTCCTTGAAACTTCCTCACATATCCTTCCTCTTTACTTCCATTGTGTCTTCCATTATGTGCATGTCCAGTCTCTTTACCCCAGCACTCAGGTTCTGTGGAAGTCCTGCCCACCATAATCCTTGCTCAGTCAAAAGCCTTGGTTTCCTTTGTCACTATTAATTGACTCAGCCGTGTACACTCCCCGTACTTTGACAAATGAATATTGAGTAACCTTTAAGAAATTTTGAAAGGAAAACTACATAAGCAGAAAATAACTTTGCAGAAAAAGCTTGCATAAAATTCCCTTAAAAACAAAATAAAACAAAACACATTTTTTGAGTTTTAAGTTATTCAATATTACAATTTATAATAGGATGGTTGCATTTTTAAATTGCAGTGGGCATAAAAAATACTCTCAATTAATTTCAGTCAAGTCCAAACTTCAATAACAGTTTCACAGCACATATTAGGCTCAAAATATAATGCATTAACGTAACATAAGTCACTGAGGTTCTCCATCAGAGGCAGCCACAATCTGACTGTGAAAGGAAACGACTTTGCTTTGTCACTGACTACTACTGTTGTGAACTCTCAACACAAAGCTCTGCAGTTTGTCACTTTCTACACTCACAGGAATCACAGAAACTGTCCAGTTCCCAGCTTTACAATACTTCAATAAGATTCTGGGTCACCATGTACATGAACCACACAAGCCACCTGCCCTCTCCTGCCAATCTGTGTACTGATCAAAAGCAATGTCTTTACCCACATTCAATCATCACCTCAAATATTATTTTTATCAAAATATGCAAATAAAAATAATACATCCTTTTCACGATTTGTAGTATTTTCAAATTCATTTGTCCATGCACTCTCGCTCTGTACAGACATTTAGGCTGTCACTGAATGCTGTGAGGAACATGCCATACTAACCTTCACTAACCAGCACTGATTGAGGTGAAGAGAATTTCAGCCTCTTTTATTCCCCTCTCAAGGTCAGTTTGACAGCAGAATGTGAGAAATCCCTTGTGTCTCTGGCCCACAAGCCCATTGGATCCGACAGTGTCCCAGCCTTACAGAAAAGGCAATGCCCCTCAACTATCCCCACAGGTTCTATTTTTATTGTCGAATGCCAGCCATCTGAACAAAGATGGATCATCCATTATTTTCACAACAATTTGTTTGCTCCCTTCAATCTACCACACTGAAAACTCACACATTATTCACGGCTGTAAGCTTAGTTTTACATTAGATTTATTCTATTTAGCTGTCACCACAATGAATTCCTGCTTTCATATTTTGAGACAATGCATGTGTTCTTATAATTGTCATCATCCTGGGGGCTGATATTCTAGTCTGTGTGGACTTAGTGGTAGAGTGTTCTGGGAATGTTGGGGTGATTTGAATATTCTTAGAGATCCATATTTCACTAAGCAGAATCCCTCAGAGAGTTTAGTACCAAAGATAGCTTCATTTAAACAGGGTATTATATTTAGTGAACATAGATTAATTTTCTGTCTGTTTAAAGTGGGGTTGCACATCACCTACTTTTCATGTGTGGAGCAGACATTGAATAAGACAAGGGAATTTTAAGGCTCCACGGCTGCACCGTTTTCCCTTCACTTCCCAGGCCAGGATCAGCAAAGTCTCATGCATTCTATTTATTATTTCTACATTATGTCAGCATATGAGCATCACTGGCAAGGGCAGCACATATTGCTCAAGAGATGTTGGAGGCAAGCCACCTTTTTGAATCATCCAGTGAAGGTTCCTGCAAAGTTACAGAATTTAGACACAAAAATAATGATGGAATCCCAGTGGAACCTTACCAAGTGAAATGTTTAGTGGGATCTGCAGGAGATAGTGTTCCATACTCCTGCTACTCTTGACCTAGGATACAGAGGCTTCAGAAGAAACCTTGTTAAGTTGCCAGGATGCTGTTCTGTAGAGGGAAGAGAATGTTGACAGAATTGGATAAGGCTCCAGAAAAGCAGCTACTTTGACCTGGTCAATGTCGAGCTTCTCGAGCATTTCTAGCACTTCTAATTCCATGAACTACGTGCATCTTCATTTCTTAAGAAATACAACTAATTGAAAGCTTTCACCCTGTTGCCCACTTATTTCCTTGGCTTCTTGATATCATGCAGCTGATGTCAAGAACAGTCACTCTTACCTGATTTTTGGAATCCAATTCTTTATACCAAAGCTGTGATGTGCTGTGGAACCTAAACAGAGAATTGGAAAGCAGGTTGTTGGACGATAGAAACAGGAGCAAGCTTTTCAAGTTTCACAAGCTATTCTGCAATTTAGTGATGATCCTGTATCATCATTTGACCCACCAAACTTGCCTTCATTTTCTTTGTGATCACGCTGAGCGAAACTCCATCGATTTAATATTTTATTATGGTGAGGGGTTTGTTTTACATATCCCCCACCCAGTTGTGTACAGGAGTAACTCCAATAGTGATAAAATCCAGGTCATAAATAACTTACAACATCTTAAAAATCTGATCATCTCTCCAGGAGCTATAAACAGCATACATCAGTTTATTTCATGATCAGACAATGATGCCAGGGCATTGTATGTAGAAAGAGGAGCAGGACAAAGGCCTTTGTTGTTGTTGAGTGCCATTGAGTCATCGTTGTCATGGCGATGCTATGTTATTGTAGTTGTCCACAGGAGTTTTGTGGCAAGATATAGAAGTAGATTGCCAGGCCTTTCTTCTGTGCAGAGACCGTTGCTGCCCAGGTTGGGACCCGGCAGGTTTGAACTCAGGACCAGCACCATCTGCTTCAATGTCCACTATACTGCTTTACACCTTTATCGGGGTAAATTGTTTCTTAAACTCTTCCTACTGTTCATTGATTTGTTTCACCAATAAACGATTTGTCCAGTTTGCAAAATTTTACCATCCATCAAAGTTTCGTTCCACTAAAATCTGATACCTTAGGAAATGTTTTAAGCTCCTCCTTTCAAACCTAACTAGATTCTGATGTCTGGTCCTCTTCTTGTTAGGTAATTGTCTTAGTTTGCCTCAAGGTCATCAGTGAGCCTGTGTTGTGTCAACAGAGGCAAGGACTGCAAGCCGACACAGAAACATTGTGTCCAATTCTGGCCAACAGATTTTAAGAAGTGTGTGAATAACTCTGAGGAGTGCAAAAGAATGTTTCCTAAACTGATCAATCACAGGGATGAGAAAGCTCAGTTGCACGGGAAATCAGGGATTGGCTTTTCTGGAGGAGAGAAGATTTGACAGAGGTACACAAGATCGGGATGAGTATAGTGAGGGCAATTAGAGGAAAACTGTTCCCAGTACTAAAGGTTTCAAAATCAGAAGCCACATATTTAAGGTGATCAGCAAAATGTTGATGATGAGCATACAAGGTGTATGTTTTGTTTGGTACTCACTGTCTTTCTTTCTGCCATGGCAATATTTGATAGGCCTGTATAGTGATAAGTTATTTTGAATGTAATCTGTGTTGGGAGTGTGTGGTGAGATAGTATAAGGGGAGCTATATTCTGTACAAAATCCATTTTTTGGCATTTTTATTGACTATTGCAAATTGCCACTGCGTAGATGAGGAAAAGAATCTGGGGGAGTTGAGGAAATGAGGAGTTGAGGAACTGGGATTAGTGTAGGTCTGGTGTAAGTGGGCGCTGTGTGGTTGGTGTGGACTGGCAGTTGAGGGGCTTGTTCCTGTGCTGTGTGATTGACATTTTCACCAAAAGCTACTTTATCTAACATGACCTTTCCCTACTCCGTGACAGCAACAATTTACTGTTTAAAAGTGCGGTGGAAGCATTTTCAGCTGTTACTTTCAAAGAGTAAGGAATAATGAATGTAAGGGGCTTTCTGGACTGTACAGATAAACTGGGAAAACAGAGTGACTGTGCAGCACTACACAGACCTGGCTGGTCTGGATTGTCTCTTCCTGTGCTCTAACTTTGTGCTTCTATTCTATAACATTGATCCCACAGGATATTGGAGGTCTTTCTCAATGACATCAGAGGACAAATTGCAGACAAGCAGTATATTTTCTGTTTGATATTTTTGTGGATCTGATGTGAGTTAATCTCAGCTCTGGCAGAACAAACAATGACCTTTGGTAGAACAAAAGAGACAAATGTCCTTGCAGGAATCTTGTGTGCTTATAAATAGCTGAGTGAAGCAGCTGTACAAGCTGCTGTTGGCCTCACTGCAGGTTATGTCCAAAGCTTGTTTCAGTGACCCTGCTAATGCACTTTGTTTCAGAGCCTACAGTAAGAACCCAGCTCTGGCCACAGGAAGCCCAGCAATGCCCAGCAAAGACTAGTCTCTAAGTATTTATCAATCTCCTTTCACATCTGAAATAATATAACATTCCATTCTGTGAACAGAACCCAAGAAAACAATCATTCCTTATTCAGCAATTCACCAACATTTAATTTCCATAAGACCATAAGATGGAGGAGCAGAATTAGACCATTTGGGCCATCGAGTCTGCTCCACCATTTCATCATGGCTGATCCATTTTTCCTCAACCCCAATCTCCTGCCTTCTCTCTATGTCCATTCATGCCCTGACCAATCAAGAGTCTATCAACTTCTGCCTTAAATATACATACTGCTTGTGGCAATGAATTCCACAGATTCACCGCTCTTTGGTTAAAGAAAATTAAATCAAGTCACTTTTATTGTCATTTTTACCATAACTGCTATGTACAGTACATAGTAAAAATGAGACAACGTTTTTCAGGACCATGCTTTTACATGACGCAGTACAAAAACTAGACTGAACTATGTGAAAAACAACATAGAGAAAAAATAACTACACTGGACTACAGACCTACCCAGGACTGCATAAAGTGCACAAAACTGTGCAGGCATTACAATAAATAATAAATAGGACAACAAGGTAGTAAGGTGTTAGTCCAGGCTCTGGGTTTAGAGGAGTCTGATAGCTTGAGGGAAGAAACTGTTATATAGTCTGGTCGTGAGAGCCCAAATGCTTTGGTGCCTTTTTCCCAGACGGCAGGAGGGAGAAGAGTTTGTATGAGGGGTGTGTGGGGTCCTTCATAATGCTGTTTGCTTTGCGGATGCAGTGTGTAGTATAAATGTCCGTGATGGTGGGAAGAGAGACCCCAATGATCTTCTCAGCCGACCTCACTATCCACTGCAGGGACTTGTGATCTGAGATGGTGCAATTTCCGAACCAGGCAGTGATGCAGCTGCTCAGGATGCTCTCAATACAACCTCTGTAGAATGTGATGAGGATGGGGGGTGGGAGATGGACTTTCCTCAGCCTTCGCAGAAAGTGGAGACGCTGCTGGGCTTTCTTTGCTATGGAGCTGGTGTTGAGGGACCAGGTGAGATTCTCCACCAAGTGAACACCAAGAAATTTGGTGCTCTTTACAATCTCTACCGAGGAGCCATCGATGTTCAACGGAGAGTGGTCACTCCATGCCCTCCTGAAGTCAACAACCATCTCGTTTGTTTTGTTCACATTAAGAGACAGGTTGTTGGCTCTGCACCAGTCCATTAGCCGCTGCACCTCCTCTCCGTAAGCTGACTCGTTGTTCTTGCTGATGAGACCCACCACAGTCGTGGGTCAGCAGAGTGAACAGCAGTAGACTGAGCATACAGCCCGAGGAGGGGGGTGGGGTGTGGTCAGTGTGATGGTGTTGGAGATGCTGCTCCCAATCCAGACTGACTGAGGTCTCCCAGTCAGGAAGTCTAGGACCCAGTTGAAGAGTGAGGTATTCAGGTTCAGCTTTCTAATCAGTTTCTGAGGGATGATTCTCCCTCCTTACTTCCATTCCAAAATGACACCCCTCTATTCTGGGGCAGTGTCCTCCGGTCTTAAACTCTCCCACAATAGGAAACATCCTCCCCACATCCTCTCCATCAAGGCCTTTCTTCATTCAATAGGTTTCAATGATGTCACGTTTCATTCTTCTGAATTCCAGTGAATACAGGCCCAGAGCCATCAAACGCTCTTCATATGACAAGCCGTTCAATCCTGGAATCATTTTCATGAACCTCCTTTGAACCCTCTCCAGTTTCAGCACATCCTTTCTAAGATAAGGGGTCCAAAACTGTTCACAATACTGCGTGAGGCCTCACCAGTGCTTTATAAGCCACAACATTACATCATTGGTTTTATATTCTAATACTCTTGAAATGAATGCTAACTTCACATTTGCCTTCCTCACCACAGATTTGACCTGCAAATTAACATGTAGGAAATCTTGCACAAGGACTCCCAAGTCCCTTTGCATCTCGGTGTGTATTTATATTTTCTATCCATTTAGAAAACAGTCAACCTTTCATTTCTTCTACCAATGTGCATGATCATACACTTCCAGACATTGTATTCCATCTGCCACTTCTTTGTCCATTCTCTTAATCTAAGTTCTTCTGTAGCCTCTCTACTTCCTCAAAACTACCTGCCCCTCCACCTATCTTCCTATCATCAGCAACCTTTGCAACAAAGCCATCAATTCCATCATCCAAGTCAGTGACGTATAACGTAAAAAGGATCAGTCCCAACACAGAATAACACTAATCACCGGTAGCCAACCAGAAAAGGCTCTCTTTGTTCCCGCTGTTTGTCTTCTGCCAATTAGCCATTGCTTTATCCATGCTAGAATAATTTCTGTAATACCATGAGCTTGAAGCTTGTTCAATGGCCTCATGTGTGGCACCTTGTCAAAGTCCTTCTGAAAATCCCAGTACACAACATCAAACTATTCTCCTTTGTCTATCCTGTTTGTTATTTCTTCAAAGAAATCCAGTAGATTTGTCAGGCTAGATTTTCTCTTAAGGAAACCGCACTGACTACAGCCTATTTATCATGTGCCTTCAAGTAACCTGAAACCACCTCCTTAACAATCAACTCCAGCACCTTCCCAACCACTGTGGTCAGACTAACTGGCCCACAGTTTCCTTTCTTCTGCCTCTCTCCCTTCTTGAAGAGTGGAGTAACATTTGCAGTTTTTTTAGTCTTCCTGAACAATTCTAGAATCTAGTGATTCTTGAAAGATCATTACTAATGCCTCCATAGTCTCTTCAGTCACCTTTTTCAGAACCCTAGGGTGTACACCATCTGGTCCAAAAAGAAAATCAGGCAACACTAGCTAGTTTACACAGAAACATGGAAAATAAGAGCACAGAAAGCCATTCAGCCCTTTGAGTTTGCTCTAGATTCAATTCAATCATGGCTGATCATGTCTCAATACTAAATAGTCACTTTCTTCCAGTGTTTCAGCTGTGAACTAATCAGTGTTTTATATCACAAGCACCCAGGTCACGCCTTCACTACAACCTGCCACCTTCAGCTACTTCATTCAATGACTTACTTTACAGTTAAGATCAGATCTAGGCATGTTCAATGATGATCGAATAATGCACAGATCCATTTGCAATCCCATTGAAAATGAGGTGGCCCATGCCCACATGCAAAAAGACTTCAACAACATTCATCAATGGCCTTAAAAGTGGCAAATAACATTCATGCAACAGATGTGCCAGATAATAGCCTTCAACGAGAGCAACTGAAAAGCTGCCTTTCAGATTGGCATTATCTTTGCCAAATTCCTTGTCGTCGTGGTCATCAGTAATGACTCATTGATGCTGATTGGCTCAATTCCTGACACAACTCAAAGACTTCCCATCGTCAGCATTATGCCAGATCCTTCTACACTTGCTCCAACACTTAGAAAGTTTGACACCTTTCAGGGGTAAAGCAGCCAGCTCAGTTCCATTCCACCACCATGAGCACACAGTAGGTAAGATATTACAGGCTATAAAATAGGCAGCACCTGACTTCTACCAGCAGGAAATGCTGGGCCAAATTGTAGAGTATCCTGACTTAGAAATGTTCCTGCATCATTACGGGCTTTGAATTCTGGAACTCCCTCCCTACCAGCATTTTGGGAGTAATTGCACCAGTTTTCAAAAATAGCACAGTGCTACTCTCTCAAGGGTAATAAGACCATAAGACACAGGAAGTATTTGGCCCATTGAGTCTACTCCACCATTTCATCATGGATGATTTATTCTCCCTCTTAATCCCAGTCCCACAGAGGCCCAGAACTATCAAATGCTCCTCATATGGCAAGCTTTTCAATCCCAGAATTATTCTCGTGAACATCCTCTGAATTCTCTTCAATGCCAGCATATCTTTTCTTAGATAAGGGCCCCAAACTGCTCACAATACTCCAAGTGCAGTATGACCAATGCCTTATAAAGCTGCAGCATTTCATTCTTGCTCCTATACACTAGTCCTCTTGAAATGAATGCTAACATTCCTTTTTTTTTTCCTTATCATCGACTCAACCTGCAAGTTAACCTTTAGGGAATCCTGCCCAAGGACCCGCAAGTCCCTATGCACCTCTGATCTTTAAATTTTCTTCCCATTTAGAAAGTAGTTTATGCTTTTATTCCTTCTACCAAAGTACATGACCATACACTTCCTTACATTATATTCATATGCCATTTCTTTGTCCAAGTCTTTCTCTCTAATCTGCCTCAGTCTTTCTGCAGACATTTTGCTTCTTCAACACTACCTGCCCCTCCACCTATTTTCATATCGTCCATAAACATGGCTACAAATCCATCAATTCCATCATCCAAATTGTTGGCAAAAAGAAGTGGTCCCAATACCAACCCTGCGAAATACTACTAGTCACCAGTAACCAACCAGTATAGTGCCCCTTTATTCCCACTCGTTGCCTTCTGCCAGTCAGCCAATCTTCTATCCATGCTAGTATCTTTCCTATAATACCATGTGTTCTTAACTTGTTAAGCAGCCTCATGTGCAGTACCTTGTAAAAAGCTTTCTGAAAATCCAAGTATACAACATCTACTGTCTCTCCTTTGTCTATCCTGTCTGTTATTTCCTCAAAGCAAATTTGTTAGGCAAGATTTCTCCTTAAGGAAACCATGCTGACTTTGGCTTATTTTATCATACAATCATAAGACCATGAGGTATAGGAGCAGAATTAGTCCATTTGGCCCATTGAGTCTGCTCTGCCATTTCATCTTTGTGGATCTAACTTTCTTCTCAGCCACAATCTCCTACCTTCTCCCTGTATCCCTTCATGCCCTGACCAATCAAGAATCTCTCAACTTCTGCCTTAAATATACATAAATATATAAAATACACTTATACATAAACATCCTGTGCTTCCAAAACCTAAATAATGGACTCCACCATCTTCCCAACCGCTGAAATCAGGCTAACAGGTCTACAATTTTCTTTCTTCTGCTCCCCTCCGTTCTTAAAGAGTCGAGTGACATTTGCAATTTTTTAGTACTCTAGAATCATTCCAAAATCTAATGATTCTTGAAAAGTCATTGCTGATGCCTCCACAATCTCTTTAGTTACCTCTTTCAGAGCCCTTGAGTGTAGATCATCTGGTCCTGGTGACTTATCTACCTTCAGACTCTTCAGATTCTCAAGCACTTCTTAGTAATAGCAACTACTCTCACTTCTGCCCACTGACACTCTTGAATTTCTGATATAATGCTGGTGTCTTCTACAGTGAAGATTGACACAAAATCCTTATTAACTTTGTCCATCGTTTCTTTGTCCCTCCTTGCTACCTGTCCAGCATCATTTTCCAGTGGTCCAATATCCACTTTCACCCCTCTTTTACTCTTTTATATATCTGTATAACACTTACCCAACAGGCTGGTATATGTCTAGGGGAAAGGAGATCCAGCCACTCACCAACCCCACCTCCCGTACACGCAGGTGCTGTGAGAATCAAGTTTATGCCGCATGTACACACACACCATATCAAACTCACACCAAATGCCGTAATGGAATACACTTTAAAGATTTTACTAAAACTAAAAGAGTACTATGCAACACAGTATATATGAAGGAAAAGAAAATAAAGTAAAAGGTGCCAACTTATCAAAGTTCAGTCAGTTTAGTGCACATCGTTAGAGCTCAACCATCGAACCATTCGACCCCTCGTCACTTTCCTCCGACCTCCACGTCCTCGCACCTGGGACCACCCCGGGTGGTCGACCGAGCAGTGCAGCGCACGTCCGCCTTCCTCGGCATCTCCTTCCCGCCTCCCTCGAAAGGACCGCAAAACCCCCAAGCTCCCAGCCTCACAAGACAAAATAACATTCCCCACTGGTTTATAAAATGAATACAATCCCCATATCAGCAAATCCAAAGCTAAACAACTGCAAGAGAAAATACATCAAATATAAAAGCATTCCTACTCTAGCAAACCAAAGAAGCCATTTTGATTAACATACACAGTATGTACATCTGAAAAAATATTTGTATCCTCTTTTATATTTTCATATATCATCTTTTCCCTTCTTATTGCTTTTTAGCTGCCTTCTGTTGGTTTTTAAAAGCTTCCCAATCCTCCAACTTCTCACTAACGTTTGCTCTATTATAATGACCTCTCTTTTCCTTTTACGCCATCTTTAACTTCCATTGTCAGCTATAATTGTCTCATCCTCCCTTTAGAATATTTCCTCATCTCTTGGATGAAGAAATCCTGCGCTTTCCGAATTGCCCCAGAAACTCCAGCCATTGCTGTTCTGCTGTCATCCCTACTAGTATCTGCTTTCAAGCAACTTTAGCCAGTTCTTTCTCATGCCTCTGTAATTCCTTTTACTCCACTGTAATACTGATATAGCTAACTTTATCTTCTCCTTCTTGAACTCCAGGGTGAATTCTATTATATTAAGATCACTGCTTCCTAAGGGCTCCTTCACCTAAAGCTTCCTCATGAAATCTGGTTCATTACACAACACCCAGTCCCGAATTGCCTTTCCCATCATGAGCTCAATCATAATTCATCTCTCAGGCATTTAACAAATTCCCTCTTTTGGGATCCAGTACCAACGTGATTTTCCTAATTTACTTGCATTTTGAAATTCCCCATAACTATCGTAACATTGCCCTTATCACATGCTTTTTCTATTTCCCATTGAAATTTATATCCCAATCCTGATTACTATTAGGAAGTCTGTTTATAACTCCCATCAAGGTCTTCTTACCTTTGCAGTTTCTTAACTCTACCCACAAGGATTCTACATCTTCCAATCCCATGTCACCTCTTTCTAAGGATTTCATTTTGCCACCCACTCTGCCAACTTGCCTGTGCTTTCAATACAATGTGCATCCTTGGATGCTCCTGAGTACATCCAGCTTCAGTCAGACATACATAGTCATCAAGGAGACCATTGTTCCACATCTTACAGGAGGAACGTTCCACTGCCTTAGCTACCATCCTGCCTACGCTTGTTATACCTTTGGCTCTAACTTCTTAAATTTCAGTTCTGCAATCAACTCAATGACTCAGCTCCCAGAGCTTGTGTCTGTTCTCACCGAAGCCTGTTAAGCCAAAGCCTGACTACTCCAACACTGGCCCATTTCAACAATGGCTGCTCCATTTATACCTCCCTTCTTTTTATTGGCTCAAATAAGACTACCCCCAATGATACTTACCATTTTCAAATGGCTGCCATCTTGCAACATATCACCGTCTCACTCGCTACTTCAAACAATAGCTCACTCATGGCGACACTTGCTGTTTACAAATAGATCCTATCCTGCAAAATGTTGTTCTTTCATTCACTACTTCAAACAATGAAGCATGTGCAGTAACTGCTGGCATTGTGAATCACAGCCACATACAATAACAGAATAAACATAGAGTACTTCTTTGGTGATACAGAGCCAGAGTCACTACACTGTTGGGAGACTGGAAGTGATTAGCTGTCAGAGGGCAGCACCGAGAGACCCTGCACTGTGGTACAGACAACACACAAAATGCTGAAGGAACCGAGCAGTTCAGGCATGTCTACGAAAAGAATAAACAGCTGATGTCTTGTGCCATGACCCTTCTCCAGGACTGAAATGGAAGGGGAGAGATGCCAGAATAAAAAGGGGGAAGGAGAGGAAGGACACTAGTGAGAAGAGGATAGGTGAAGCCAAGTAGATGAGAAAGGTAAAGGGTTGGAGAAGAAGGAATCTGATAGGAGAGGAGAGTGGACCACAGGAGAAAGGGAAGGAGAAGGGGACCCAGTTGGAAGTGATAGGCAGGTGAGAAGAGGTAAAAGGCCAGTGTGGGAATTAGAAGAAGAATGGAAGGGAAGGATAAACGATTACCAGATGGAGACATTCATACTCAGACCACCAGGTTGGAGGCTACCCAGATGGAACAGAAGGTGTTGCTCTTCCACCCTGAGGGTGGTCTCATCTCGGCACAAGGAGAGGCCGGGGACCAACACGTTGGAATGGGAATTAAAATGTTTGGGAAGTTCTGCTTTTGGTGGATAGCGGAAGCAGTCACCCAATTTACAATGGGTCTCACCAGTGTAGAGGAGGCTACATCAAGAGCACCAAACACAATAGATGACCCTGGTAGAGTTGCAGGTGAAGTGTTGCCTCAGCTGGAAGGACTGTTTCGGGAGGTTAGGGAGGAGGTGAATGAGCTGCTGCATTGTTAGAGGGTCAGTACTAATGGAGTTCTGCACTTTTATAGGAACACTTCTAGGAAAGCGCCACAGTGTCAGAGCTGTGCAATTGGGAGGCCAGTAATAATGGAGATGATGGACAATGTTGGAGGGATGAACAGTGGTATGGGATGGAGGAGCTGGGGATAATAAGGTCAAGGGCTTGCTGGGTTGGAGGAGGGTGGAGATGAGTGGTGGAATGAGTGCAATTGAATGTTGGTTTGAGTGGAGATGATATAGCAGGGTCCAAGTGAATGCTCCTTCAAGGGGACCACAACTTTGTCATGCCTCATTGCCATGGAGAGCTATGCTGGCTGGAGTCAGGGCTTTGTGCTTTGGCTCTTCACATGGTCACCCATTCCAAACAGGTCGAAGGGTAGAGGCCAAAGGTCCACTGTTCCTCCAGGTTTGGAGGTTCAGCTCAGAGCTAACAACCCTGACTGGTAAAACAAAATTGTTACAGAAACATCAATAAAAAATCCTTCTATATCAGAGTGGCCAAGAACAGGCAGATGGAGGACCTTCTCTGCTGCCCTAAACACCAGCAGGCCTGTCAGGCAGAAAGTAAGTAAGGTGAATGCAGATGTAGAGACCGGAAGGAACAGAGTGAGTTAGAGGAGGGTTAGTGCATTAGATGATTTGAGCTGTGAAGGGGATCGAAAAAGGTAGAAAGGAGAATGGAGCAGTGCGATGAGTTGATTGTTGGATGGGATGTTGTCATGTAGAGTGGTTGGAAGTTTGCAATGAATGCCTAGAAATTGCCGCAGTGATATTTCCATTCCTGAAGCTTGAAAATAAATTGAATCAGTTGAAATGAATGTCTCCCAAGACTAGAAGGAGACTTGCCTGCCATTTGGGTAAACCTGCCTGTTTGAGCTCCATGATAATGTACAGGCTGATACCAGTTTTTATTTTGATTGACAGAACAATTGGCGAGGAACTGCAGCTCTGAGATGGTGGGGGTGTAGCAGATAGCACTGGAGCTTGTTGCTGCTCTTTGAAGTATGGAAGCTTTCCAAGTACCTGCACACAGATAAGATAGATTATCAACATGTTTCTATTCCTAGACTCTTTCCATTCAGTGGGCTGGATAGTGTGGATTGTTACACAATAAGGTGCTGCATCCTGGATCACAGAAGCTTTCTCGTGCAAGCAAATTTCTCCCCACTCTCTTAAGATGCTGCAATTTCAGAAAAGAATAAGACTGAACCAAGAAAGTTCACATCAGACTCCTGTTATGGAGTGCAACACAACTTCTTTTGCTTCTCATACTTAGATCCTAAATTCATCTTCCACGAGCTTCTGTATTATTTAAAATATTGTTGCACAATAAAACTTGGAGAGAATTGTTTGTGCCATGATTTACAAACCTTTGGAGAAGTATAGTCTGATTAGGGATAGTCAACGTGACTTTGTGAGAGCCAGTTTATGTCTTGTTAAGCAGATTAAGTGCTCTGAGGAAGTCACAAAACAAATTCATGATAGAATATCAGTGGATGTGATGCACATAGGGATTTTTAAAAGTAATTTGATAAAGTTTCCCATGTTAAGGACAAGCTTATGGAGTATTTGGTAACACAAGAGAAGAAAGGCAGCATGGTTTCCTTAAGGGAAATTCTTGCCTGATGAACCTGTTGGAATTCTTTGAGGAGGTTACAAGTAGGATAGATAAAGGGGGTGTAGTGGATGTTGTATATTTGGACTTTCAGAAGGCCTTTGACAAGGTGCCACACATGAGGCTGCTTACTGAGTTAAGAGCCCAAGGTATTACAGGAAAGTTACTAACGTGGTTAGATCATTGGCTGATCGGTAGGAGGCAGCGAGTGGGAATAAAAGGATCCTTTTCTGGTTAGCTGCTGGTGTTCCACAGGAAACAAGTAAGCTACAGAAGGAATTAGACAGATTAGGAGAGTGGGCAAGAAAGCAGTAAATGAAATACAATGTTGGAAAATGCATGGTTGTGCACTTTGGTAATAGAAATAAATGTACAGACTATGTCCTAAATGGGAGAAAATCCAAAAATCTGAGATACAAAAGGACTTGGGAGTTCTTGTGCAGAATACGCTAAAGGTTCAAGGTTGAGGTCAAGAGCTGCAAGGTAATGCGGCTCTGTAAAACTCTGGTTAGACCACACTTGGAGTATTGTGTTCATTCCTAGTTGCCTCTAGGAAACACATAAAATCTTTAGAGAGGAAACATTTACAGGATTTTGCCCGGATTATGGAGCATGTCTTATGAGGAAAGCTTGAGCAAGCTAGGGCTTTTCTCTTTGGAGTGAAGGAGGATGAGTGTTGACTTGATAGAGGTGTATAAGACAATAAGAGGCATAGAAAGCATGGACAACCAGAGACCTTTCCCTAAGGTAGAACTGCCTAATGTAGGGCATAATTTTAAAGTGATTGGAGGAAAATATGCAGGGGAGATGTCTGAGGCAGATTTTTTTACACAGAGAATGCTGGGTGCTTGGAATGTGCTGTTGGGGTGACGGTAGAGGCAGATATATTAGGGATATATTCCATGGCTATTTAAGAGATTCTTAGATAGGATCACAGTTGGAAGAAAAATGGAGGACTTTCTGGAAGTAAAGTTTACATTGATCTTAGAGTAGGCCACGAAATGGGCACAACATAAAGGGCCTGTACCATGCTGTAATGTACTATGTTATGTGTATGAGAGAATAAGTTATAGGAAAATATGTGGGTGTTGGGGTTGAAAGGATTGCTGAGAGCTAGTATAGACTTGACGGACCACATGGCCTTCTTCCATGTAACAGAGAAATAGGAGAAAATTCACACAATGAATCATGTTGGTTGTAGACTAATTTTTGTAATAATGGAATTCTCTTACGATGAATACCGTCGCCACCAAGATCTCATCACTAGGACAACAAGCTGGTTACTGTTTACCTGTGCTGCACTCTACATGCATTTGAATTATATTTTATTAATCTATTTGTGGTAATATATTATGTGCTGTGTGTGATATATGTATTGTGGGTGCACAATGGTCTGGAGAAATGTTGTTTCTTTTGGTCATATATGTATGTATACAGTCAGATGACAATAAATTTAAACATGAACTTGGGAAGAAGCCCAGATAAAGCATCTATTTGCATTTTTGGCTGAACAATATTGTGAAATTGCTCAGCCTCCTTTCTTGTGCTCGCATGCTATTTCCCATCATATTTCAGGATGAGTTTGTCTGTGCCCACCCTTCTGTTAGCTATTTAATTGTCCACCACCATTCACTGCAGTGATTTGAGGTCAGTGTCACATACAACATGGAAGCAGTCCCTTTTTGCCTATCTGGTCCATGCCAACCAAAATTTCCATTTAACCATATAACCATTACTGCATGGAAACAGGCTATCTCGGCCCTACTGCCGAATGCTTACTCTCACTTAGTCCCACCAACCTGCAGTCAGCCCATAACTCTCCATTCCTTTCCTGTCCATATACCTATCCAATTTTTTTTTAAGTAACAAAATCAAACCTGCCTCTACCACTTCTACCGGAGGCTCATTCCATACAGCTACCACCCTCTGAGTAAAGAAGTTCCCCCTCGTGTTACCCCTAAACTTTTGCCCCCAACTCTCAACTCTTGTCATCTTGTTTGAATCTCCCCTACTCTCAATGGAAAAAGCCTATCCACGTCAACTCTATCTATCCCCCTCATAATTTTAAATACCTCTATCAAGTCCACCCTCAACCTTCTACGCTCCAAAGAATAAAGACCTAACTTGTTCAACCTTTCTCTGTAACTTAGGTGCTGAAACCCTTGTAACATCTTCCTATAATTCGGTGACCAGAACTGTACACACAATACTCCAAATTTGGCCTTACCAATGCCTTGTACAATTTTAACATTACATCCCAACTCCTATACTCAATACTCTGATTTATAAAGGCCAGCATACCAAAAGCTTTCTTCACCACCCTATCCACATGAGATTCCACCTTCAGGGAGCTATGCACTTTTATTCCTAGATCACTCTGTTCTACTGCATTCCTCAATGCCCTACCATTTACCATGTATGTCCTATTTTGATTATTCCTACCAAAATGTAGCACTTCACACTTATAAAAGTCTCATTTACTTTCATTTGACCAATATCCCTCTTAAGCCTTATCAATGTAGCTGTCCAGGTAGCTTTGTTAATGTACCTGTGTTGGCCACTTCCTCTGACAGTTCATTCCATATACTGACCACCCTCTGGGTGAACAGCTTTGATCTTATCTATGCCCTTCATGATTTTATATATCCTTATAAGATCACCCCTCATTCTCCTATGCTTCAGTGAGAAAAGTTCTGACCAGCTCAACTGTTCTTCATAACAGTCCCAGCAACATCCTCATAAATCTCCTCTGCTCTATGTCTAGCTTAATGTAACAAAACTTATCACACTATTCCAAATGCAGCCTCACCAACAACTGTAACATAACGTCATAACTCAGTGCCCTGACTGATGAAGGCCAGTGTGTCAAGACACTTCTTCACTACCCTGTCTACCTACAATGCCAGTTTTGGAGAAACTTTTTCTGGTACTCCCAGGCCGCTTTGTTGTACAACACACAACACTCTCCAGATACTTCCATTCACCATGAAAATCTTATCTTGATTTGTCTCCCCAAAATGTAAAACTTTGCACTTATCTGAAATTTGACTCCATTTACCATCTTTCAGCCCACTTACCCAGCTGATCAAGATTTCTCTGATAGCCATTTTCACTGTCTGCCAAATTTACTAATCATGCCTTTTATAGTCTCATCTGAACCATTGATAAGGAAGGCAACTAGCAATGGGTCTCACACCAACCCCCAAAGCACATCACTCGTCACAGCCCTCCATTTGAAATAACAATCTTCCTTCTTTGGATATATACCTCAAGAATGGTTGAAAAGAGATAAATATTTAATATATATACTGTTGGTGGCTGGTAAAAAGACTCTTACTAGGAAATGGTTATCACAGGAGAGCCCAACTTTAAATACATGGATGGAAATTACAATGGACATTTACAAAATGGAGAAGATAACAGCATCTGTTAATCATAAGCTGGAACAATTTGATTCATACTGGGAAAAATGGTTTAACTACATAATGCCTCATAGGCCTTATTTTATTCTCACAAATCAATGAATCTGTTGTAAAAAAAAAGATCACTGCCTACTTGTATGTAGTTTTTTCCTTTTGCTTGTTTTTTCTTTCCGCTCTTTTCTATAAGTGTATACCTCAGATAAATACTTTGTGGAGATTTGTGATATATATGATTATATGATATATATGTACAATGTCTGAAATACATCTTATGGAAATGTTTGATGATGAACTTCAATAAAAATTAAATTACAAAAAAAACAAAATAACAATCCTTCCACCATCATTTTTTCCCCTACCTTCAAGTCAGCTCTCCCTGGATCCTCTGCAAACTAACCAGACTTGATTGGCTGAATAGACTAATTCTGCTCCTATATCTTATGGTCTTGTGGTCTAACTTTCCATAGCACTATGTGGAACTTTATCATAGACCTTATTGAAGTCTGTATTGGCTATGTCTGCTGTCCTATCCCCATTGACATCCATGATTACTTAAAAATACTCTAATCAAATTCATGACTCATGATCTTCCAGGCATAAGGTGATGATGACTATCCCTAATCAATCTCTGTCTTTCCTTTAAAACATATATATTTGCCTTTAAAACATAGTACATAGAACATAGAATAGTACAGCACAGTACAGGCCCTTCAGCCCATAATGTTGTGCTGACCTTTAAACCCTGCCTCCCATATAAACCCCCCACCTTAAAATCCTCTATATTACCTGTCTAGTAGGCTCTTAAATTACACTAGTGTAACTGCCTCCACCTCTGACTCAGGCAGTGCATTCCAAGCACCAACCACTCTCTGAGTAAAAAACCTTCCTCAAATATCCCCCCTTGAACTTCCCTCCTCTTACCTTAAAGCCATGTCCTCTTGTACTGAGCAGTGGTGCCCTGGAGAAGAGGCACTGGCTATCCACTCTATCTATTCCTCTTAATATCTTGTACACCTCTATCATGTCTCCTCTCATCCTCCTTCTCTCCAAAGAGTAAAGCCCTAGCTCCCTTAATCTCTGATCATAATGCATACTCTGTAAATCAGGGAGCATCCTGGTAAATCTCCTCTGTACCCTTTCCAATGTTTCCACATCCTTCCTATAGTGAGGCAACCAGAACTGGACACCGTACTCCAAGTGTGGCCTAATCAGAGTTTTATAGAGCTGCATCATTACATCGCATCTCTTAAATTCTATCCCTCGACTTATGAAAGCTAACACCCTTTAAGCTTTCTTAACTACCCTATCTACCTGTGAGGCAACTTTCAGGGATCTGTGGACATGTACCCCCAGATCCCTCTGCTCCTCCACACTACCAAGTATCCTGCCATTTACTTTGTACTCTGCCTTGGAGTTTGTCCTTCCAAAATGTACCACCTCACACTTCTCTGGGTTGAACTCCATCTGCCACTTCTCAGCCCACTTCTGCATCCTATCAATGTCTCTCTGCAATCTTCGACAATCCTCTACACTATCTACAACACCACCAACCTTTGTGCTGTCTGCAAACTTGCCAACCCACCCTTCTACCCCCACATCCAGGTCGTTAATAAAAATCACAAAAAGTAGAGGTCCCATCACAGATCCTTGTGGGACACCACTAGTTGCAACCCTCCAATCTGAATGTACTCCCTCCACCACGACCCACTGCCTTCTGCAGGCAAGCCAATTCTGAATCCACCTGGCCAAACTTCCCTGGATCCCATTCTTCTGACTTTCTGAATAAGCCTACCGTGTGGAGCCTTGTCAAATGCCTTACTAAAATCCATGTAGATCACATCCACTGCACTACCCTCATCAATATGCCTGGTCACCTCTTCAAAGAAATCTATCAGGCTTGTTATGCACGATCTTCACAAAGCCATGCCGACTATCCCTAATCAGACCGTGATTCTCTAAATGCCCATAGATCCTATCTCTAAAAATCTTTTCCAACAGCTTTCCCACCACTGATGTGAGGCTCACTGGTCTATAATTACCTGGACTATCCCTACTATCTTTGGTGAACAAGGGGACAACATTCGCCTCCCTCTAATCTTCCAATACCATTCCCGTGGACAATGAGGACATAAAGATCCTAGCCAGAGGTTCAGCAATCTCTTCCCTTGCCTCGTGGAGCAGCCTGGGGAATATTCCGTCAGGCCCCGGGGACTTATCCATCCTAATGTATTTTAACAACTCCAACACCTCCTCTCCCTTAATATCAACATGCTCCAGAACATCAACCTCACTCATATTGTCCTCACCGTCATCAAGTTCCCTCTCAGTGGTGAATACCGAAGAGAAGTATTCATTGAGGACCTCGCTCACTTCCACAGCCTCCAGGCACATCTTCCCATTTTTATCTCTAATCGGTCCTACCTTCACTCCTGTCATCCTTTTGTTCTTCATATAATTGAAGAATGCCTTGGGATTTTCCTTTACCCTGCTCGCCAAGGCCTTCTCATGCCCCTTCTTGCTCTTCTCAGCCCCTTCTTAAGCTCCTTTCTTGCTACCCTATATTCCTCAATAGACCCATCTGATCCTTGCTTCCTAAACCTCATGTATGCTGCCTTCTTCCACCTGACTAGATTTTGCACCTCACTTGTCACCCATGGTTCCTTCACCCTACCATCTTTTATCTTCCTCACCAGGACAAATTTATCCCTAACATCCTGCAAGAGATCCTTAAACATTGACCACATGTCCATAGTACATTTCCCTGCAAAAACATTATCCCAATTCACACCAGCAAGTTCTAGCCTTATAGCCTCATAATTTGCCCTTCCCCACCTAAAAATTTTCCTGTCCTCTCTGATTCTATCCTTTTCCATGATAATGCTAAAGGTCAGGGAGCAGTGATCACTGTCCCCCAGATGCTCACCCATGGTCAAATCTGTGACCTGACCCAGTTCGTTACCTAATCTAGTATGATATTCCCCCTAGTCGGCCTGTCAACATACTGTGACAGGAATCCATCCTGGACACACTTAACAAACTCTGCCCCATCTAAACCCTTGGAACTAATCAAGTGCCAATCAATATTAGGGAAGTTAAAGTCACCCATGATAACAACCCTGTTATTTTTGCACCTTTCCAAAATCTGCTCCCCAGTATCTCTGCTGCTACCAGGGGGCCTGTAGAATACCCCCAGTAGAGTAACTGCTCCCTTCCTGTTCCTGACTTCCACCCATACTGACTCAAAAGAGGATCCTGCTACATTACCCACCCTTTCTGCAGCTGTAATAGTATCCCTGACCAGTAATGCCACCCCTACTCTCCTTTGTCCCCCCTCTCTATCTCTTTTAAAACACTGAAATCCAGGAATATTGAGAATCCATTCCTGCCCTGGTGCCAGCCAAGTCTCTGTAGTGGCCATTACGTCATAATTCCACGTTTGTATCCAAGCTCTCAGTTCATCACCTTTGTTCCTGATGCTTCTTGCATTGAAGTACACACACTTTAGCCCTTCTACCTTACTACCTTTACACCCTTTATTCTGCTGCTCTTTCCTCAAAGCCTCTCTATATGTTAGATCTGGCTTTACTCCATGCACTTCTTTCACTGCTCTATCGCTCTGGGTCCCATCCCCCTTGCAAATTAGCTTGCAAATGCCTTACTAAAATCCATGTAGATCACATCCACTGCACTACCCTCATCTGTATGCCATATTCTATATTTAGAATTCCCTTTTCGTAATTTACCTACCTCAGATATTAGGCTTACTGGTCTATAGTTTCCAGGTTTTTCTTTGCAGCTGAACCATCTCTTTGGCATTTCTGCCTAAGCATGGTTGTGAATGTTTTAGCAAGAAGCCAGATGTGATCAAAAGGTTATGAGATTGTTTGGGTCTGTCTATTGCATGCTGTCTTTAACTGTTTAGCAACCATGTATTGAGTTGATGAATGAATTGGTGCTGTAAATTACACTGGTATGTAGGTGACTGGTAAAATCTAGGGGGACTTCTTAGGAATGTGAGGAGAATTAAATGGGTCCAAATATTACTATTGTGAAGATGGATGTATCAGGGTGTCTTATGTCTTAATAGCTACATAACTGCAGAATCTGGAAAGTTTTGGTCAGAGTCAAAGAATCTACAATTTCTTTGGCTATTTCTCTTGATACCTTGGGTGGAAACTATCAAGTCATAGAATTTGTCTATCTTTAACTATATTTATTTTTCCAATTTTAAAACTTGTACTAAGTTTATCCTCAGACATTTTATGCTCATCCTCTGTGAATTCCAATCCAAAGTGGCAAATCTTCTTTTTTCCTGATTTTTGACACTCAGTATTGCCAACTGAGCCCAGATTAATCTGTCTCATCTCTTTATATGTGTCTTTGTAAAGTCTTTTGGCATTGCCCTTGACGTTCCCTCATCAGTCTTATGTCACTGTATCCTTGGACAAGCTATGAAATACCTTACGGTGCAATGATTAGAATAGAATGGTGGGAATGAGATGCAGAGGATGTCAGAGGTACACATGCACATTGTTGGAAAATGAAGCAGTAACTATGTTGGGAAGTTATTGTACAGTGCCCTAGTATCTGTGGCTGTTGTGGCTTTGTTCAGCTCCCTGGAATGTGCTTTGCAACAGCCTGTCCTTTTCAAACAGCCAAGTATCCTATCATAGTTAATGATGTGTATGAGTGCTCTCTGCCAGCCCACATTTATCATTCCTGGGATTGCAACCTTAATAGGAGTCAGTCTTGGATCAGGCCCACTTTTAAACATAAAATAAATGCTGCAAACTCCGTCCCGCAAGTTCAGCTATGGCCTTCTCTGGCAAACACACACCGGGAATCTGCATTTTGATTGTGTAAAAGTCTCCTCTTTGGCAACTGAATATTAATGATTTTAGCTCATCTTCATGTGAATCACAGGACTGGAAACTTGCAGTCAGTTAAGGACTAGATGGATAATTGAAGGGAAATGTGGATGGTGGTGGGTATGGCCAAGCTGGTCTGCTCAGGGTGGGCACTATAGGCTGAGGAACTGAGCCTCCAACCATCTCTGGGATTATTGCACTGTGTGGGTTTTGGCCTGAAACGCTAACTGTCCTCTTCTCCATAGATGCTGCCTGGCCTGCTGAGTTCCTCCAGCATTTTGTGCGTGTGCTCAGATTTCCAGCATCTGCAGTTTTCTCTTGTTTACTATTGGGTCTAAATGGTCAGTCCTTTTGTTGAGATGATCCCCCACCACCCCTCCCCCTCACCCCGCATCAGCCACTAGAATCTCTTAACAGGTTTGTTTTTATTAATTATGGTATGAGGCCATCACTGACATTCCCAGCATGTACATCCCACTGAGTCCTTGATTCACTGCACTCCTTCTGTTGAAGAAGGTAAATAGGGAGCTCCGGTACTTGGGTCCATGGATGAAGTAGTGGCAAGCTATTTGCCAGTCTGGATGGTGAATGACCTGGAGGGAGACTGAGTGTTTGCCTGCTACCTTTTTCCTTAATGGATGAAGTTATGGGATTGGCAGATGCCCTAAGTGAGTAACTGCAACGCATTTTGTAGATAATACACTATGCAGCTAGAGTGCATCAACTTTGGGATGGTGGAGTGACAATGATGTGAACTGCTTTATACTGGATGAAGTCAAATTTCTTGAATGTTATTAGAGTTGAATTCATCCTGGCAAAGTGGAGAAAATTCCCTCACATGCGTCGGCTATGTCGGGATACATAGCCTCTATTATTTACAGATCTGGTCTAATTAAGTCTATGGTTAATTGTGATCCATGGTATATTTAGGACTTAGTGGTGATGATGTCATTGAATGTCAATGTTAGATAGGTCTCGGCCTGAAACAGCAACAGTTTGCTTTTCTCCATAGATGCTGCCTGGCCTGCTGAGTTCCTCCAGCTTTTGTGTGAGTTGCTTTGGATTACCAGGGTCTGAAGATTTTCTCGTCTTTGTGGTAGTTCTCTTGCTGGACATAGCCGTTAACCTGACATTCATGCTGCTGATGTTATTTGCCACTTATGCTTGAATCTTCTCTTTGTTTTGCAGCAATTTATTGGTGAGCATTTGGCACTCAACATTTTCCATAAAGCCATAAGATATAAGGGCAGTATTAGGCCATTTGGCCCATCAAGTCTGGCCTGCCATTCAATCATGGCTGATCCTTTCTTCCCCTCCTCAGCCCCACACTGTGTCCTTCTCCCATAACCTTTGATGCTGTGTCCAGTCAAGAACCTATCAAACTTTGCCTTAAATACACCCAAAAACCTGGGTAATAAATTCCACAAATTCACCACCCTCTGGCTAAAGAAATTTCTCTACACCTCTATTCTAAGTGGACTCCCCTCTATCCTGAGGCGGTGCCCTCTTGTCTTAGATTCACCGCCATGGGAAACATCCTTTCCACATCTAGTGTATCTAGGCCTTTCAACATTCGAAAGGTTTCAATGAGATCCCCCTTCATCCTTCTAAATTCCAGCGTACAGACCCAGAGCCATCAAACGTTCATTCCTGGAATCATCCTTGTGAACCTCCTCTGAACCCTCTCCGATACCAACACATCTTTTCTAAGATGAGGGGCCCAAAATGGTTCACTATACTCAAGGTGAGGCCTCACCAGTGCCTTATAAAACCTCAGCATCACTTCCCTGTTCTTGTATTCTAGACCTCTTGAAATGAATGCTAACATGGCATTTGCCTTCCTCATTGAAGGCACCAACTCAACCTGCAAGTTAACCTTTGGGATGTTCTACACAAGGACTTCCAAATCCCTTTGCATCTCAGATTTTTGGATTTTCTCCCCTTTTAGAAAATATTCTGCACATTTATTTCTACGACCAAAATGCATGACCATTCATTTTCCAACATTGCATTTCATTTGCCACTTTCTTGCCCATTCTCCTGATCTATCAAAGTCTTTCTGCATCCTACCTGTTTCCTCAAAACTACCTGCCCTTCCACCAATCTTCATGTCATCTGCAAGCTTTGCAACAAAGCCATCTGTTCCATCATCTAACTCCTTGATATCCAGCCTAAAAAGAAGTGGTCCCAACAACACCCCATGTGGAACACTAGTAGTCATTGGCAGCCAGCCAGAAAAGGATCCTTTCATTCCCACTTGCTGCCTCGCAATCAGCCAAAGGTGTAACATGGTTTTGTAAGCAAAGAGGTCCTGAAAAGAGAATTTAGAGAGTTAGGTATAAAGCTGAGAAACAGGACCTCCCAGGTAGTAATTTCTGGATTGCTGCCTGTGCCACGCATCAGTGAGGGTAGAATCAGGGTGATTTGACAGATAAATGCATGACTGAGAAGCTGGTGCAGGGGGCAGAGCTTCAGGTTCCTGGATAATTGGGATCTCTTCCGGGGGAGACCTGTTCAAAAGTGACAGGTTGCATCTGAACCCAATATTCTCACGGGCAGGTTTGTTAGAGCTGTTGGGGAGGGTTAAAATTAACTTGGCAGGGTGGTGGGAGCTGGAGTGAAGGGACTTGGGAAAGGACGATAGTAAAAAGTAAAGACAGCATGCCATCAGATTGTCAGGAAGGACAGGCAGGTGATGGGACTTAGCTGCAGCCAACAGACCGAGCATCAAATCATTAGGGATTCAGAATCAGAAAGGATAGCAAATACAGTACTCAAGGTGTTGTATCTAAATGCAAGTAGTATAAGAAATAAGGTGGATGATCTTGTTGCACTATTACAGATTGCCAGGTACGACGTTGTGGCCATCACTGAAACGTAGCTGAAGGGTGGTTGTAGTTGGGAGTTGAATGTCCAAAGTTACATGTTATATCAGAGGGATAGGAAGGTAGGCAGAGAGGGTAGTGTGGTCTACTGGTAAAGAATGGCATCAAATCAGTAGAAAAATGTGACATAGGATCAGATGATGTTGAATCCCTGTGGGTTGAGTTAAGAAACTGCAAGGGTAAAAGGACTTTGATGGCAGTTATATACAGGTCTCCCAACAGTGGCTGGGAGGTGGATCACAGGAAATAGAAAAGGCGAGTCAAAAGGGCAATGCTATCTATGGTAGACATAGGAGATTTTAGCAAGCAGGTCAATTGGGAAAATCAGGTTGGTAATGGATCTCAAGAGAGTGAGTTTGTTGACTGCCTAAGAGATGGCTTTTTAGAGTAGTTTGTCATTGAGCCTACTAGGGGATCAGCTATACTGGATTGGGTGTAATGTAATAAACTGGAGGCAATTAAGGAGCTTAAGGTAAAAGATCCCTTAGGAACCAGTAATCACAATATGATTGCATTCAACTTGAAATTTGGTAGGGAGAAAGTAAAATCTGATGTAGCAGTACTTCAGTGTAGTAAGAGAAATTACAGTGGTATGAGAGAGGAGCTGGCCAAAGTAAATTGGAAGGAGCTGCTGGCAGGGATGTCAGCAGAGCAGCAATGGCGTGAGTTTCTGGGAAAAATGAGGAATGTGCAGGATAGATGTATTCCAAAAATGAAGAAATACTCAAATGGTAAAATAGTATAACCATGGCTGACAAGGAAATTAAAAGCTATTGTAAAAGCAAAAGAAAGGGCATACATCAAAACAAAAATTAGTGGAAAGGTAGATGTTTGGGAAGTTTTTAAAAACCTACAGACAGCAACTAACAGAATTATTAGAAGGGAAAAGATGGAATATGAAAGCAAGCCAGCAAATAATATCAAAGTGGATAGTGAAAGTTTTTTCAAGCATGTTAAAAATAAAAGAGAAATGAGAGTGGATATAGGACCACTAGAAAATGAGGCAGGAGAAACAATAACGAGGACAAGGAGATGGCCAATGAACTAAATGAGTATTTTGCATCAGTCTTCACTGTGGAGGACACTAACAGTATGCCTGATGTTGTAGTGTGTGAAGGAAGAGAAGTGAGTGCAGTTACTGTTACAAGAGAGAAGGTGCTCAAAAAGCTGAAAGACCTAAAGGTACATCAGTCACCCAGACCAGATGAACTGCACCCTAGAGTTCTAAAAGAAGTAGCAGTGGAGATTGTGGTGTCATTAGAAATAATCTTTCAAAAATCATTGGACTCTGGCGTGGTGCCAGAGGACTGGAAAATTGGAAATGTTACTCCACTCTAAGAAAGGAGGAAGGCAGCAGAAAGGAAATTATAGACCAGTTAGTCTGACCTTGGTGGCTGGGAAGATGTTAGAGTCAATTGTTAAGGATGAGGTGATGGAGTACTTGGTGACACAGGACAAGATAGGACAAAGTCATCATGGTTTCCTTCAGGGAAAATCCTGCCTGACAAAACTGTTTGAACTCTTTGGGAAGATTACAAGTAGGGTAGATAAAGGGGATGCAGTGGATGTTGTATACTTGGACTTTCAGAAGGCCCTTGACAAGGTGCCACACATGAGGTTGCTTACCAAGTTAAGAGCCCATGGTATTACAGGAAAGTTACTAACATAGTTAGAGAATTGGCTGATTGGTAGGAGGCCACCAGTGGGAATGAAATGATCCTTTTCTGGTTGGCTGCCAGTAACTGGTGGTGTTCCACAGGGGTCGGTGTTGGGACCACTTGTTTTTATGCTGCATATAAATGAACAGGTGACTTTGTTGCCAAGTTTGCATATCATATGAAGATTGGTGGGGGGCAGGTAGTGTTGAGGAAACAGGTAGGCTGCAGAAGGACTTAGACGGATTAGGAGAATGGGTAAGAAAGTGGCAAATGAAATACAATGTTGGAAAATGCACGGTCATGCACTTTGGTAGTAAAAATTATTGTTTGGAATATTTTCTAAATGGGGAGAAAATCCAGGAATCTGAGATGCAGAGAGACTTGGGAGTCCTTGTGCAGAACACCCTAAAGGTTAACTTGCAAGTAGATTAGGTGGTGCGGAAGGCAAATGCCATGTTAGCTTCATTTCAAGAGGTCGAGAATACAAGAGCAGTGATGTGATTCTGAGGCTTTATAAGGCACTGGTGAGGTCTCACCTTGAGTATTGTGAACAGCTTTGGGCTCTTCATCTTAGAAAAGATATGCTGGCGTTGAAGAGGGTCCAGAGGAAGTTCACAAGGACGATTCCAGGAATGAAAGGGTTATCATATGAGGAATGTTTGATGGCTCTGAGTCTGTGCTCAATGGAATTCAGAAGGATGAGGGGGGATCTCATTGAAACCTCTTGAACGTTGAAAGGCTCAGACAGAGTAGATGTGGAAAGGATGTTTCTCACGGTGGGAAAGTCTAGGACAAGAGGGCACAGCCTCAGTATAGAGGGGCACCCAATCAAAACAGAGATGTGGAGAAATTTCTTTCACCAGAGGATGGTGAATTTGTGGAATGTGTTGCCATGAGCAGCTGTGGAAGCCAAGTCATTGGGTATATTTAAGGCAGAGATTGATAGGTTCTTGATTGGACATGGCATCAAGAGTTATGGGAAGAAGGTCAGGAACTGGTGTTGAAGGGGAGATAGAAGAAAAGGATCAGCCATGATTGAATGGCAGAGCAAACTCGATGGGCCAGATGGCCTAAATCTGCTCCTGTGTCTTATGGTCTTATGTCTTATGGTGTGACAATTGATACAACATGGTGTGTCCCATTGCTTTTCCAGAAAATACTGGAAATGTTCAGCAGGTCAGGCCTCCTCTGTGGGAAACAAAATGAACTTAACGTTTCAAATTGAAGACCTTTCATCTGGACTGGGAGGAAGAGCACGTTAAACTCCAGGGTGACTGTCAGCGTCAGCGAAGGAGTGCTTCTCAAAGGTCAGAGGCAGTGATTTAAAACGAGAGCTTCATGGGCGTTAGTCCATAGTGTGGGGCCTATCAGCGGCGGCAACTGAGCTTGACGGACTAAATAAAAGTACAGAAGGGATAAGCAGAGCGGCCATTGTCGGGAGTAGGCCAGAGGCGAGAGTAGAAACGACAGGCTTCGGTGAAAGTGGGCTTCAGTGAGGTAAGTAAATGGAGTACATTTCTCTTTGCTTTTTTTTTTCGGAGGAATAGGGAGCATGTCGGTAGGGTTAGTATTTTGCTCTGGGTGTCCAATGTGGGAATACTGGGAATCTTCCAGTCTCCCAGATGGTCACGTCTGCGCCAAGTGCACGGAGATGCAGCTCCTGAGAGACTGTGTTAGGGATCTGGAGCTGTGGCTTGATGACCTACAGCTTATTAGGGAAAGTGAGTGGGAGATAGAGAGGAGTTATAAGGAGTTGGTCACCCCAAGGCTGCAGGAGTTAGACAAGTGGGTGACTGTCAGGAAAGGGAAGGAATGAGCTCAGATAGTAGAGAGCACCCTGTGGCCATCCCTCTCAGTAATCGTTATCTCGTTTTGGATCTGTTGAGGGGGGTGACCTGATAGAGGAGGACCATGGTGATCGGGTCTCTGGCACTGAGTCTGGTTCTGTGTGCAGAAGGGAAAGAGGGAGATGAGGAATGCAGAAGTCATGGGGAACAGATAGGAGGTTCTGTCAGCCTGATAGAGATACCCACATGGTGTGTTGCCTCCCAGGTCCAGGGTACGGGATGTCTCGGATCGGGTGCAGAGTATTCTGAAAGGAGAGGATGAAGAGCCAGAAGACTTGGTACACGTTGGTATGAATGACATATGTAGAAAAAGGGAGGAGGTCCTGGAGAGGGAATTCAGGGAGTTGGGTAGGAAGCTGAAAAGCAGGACCCACAGGGTAGTAATTTCAGGATTGCTGCCTTTGCCACGTGCTAACGAGCACAAGGATAGCATGATTCGGCATATTAATGCATGGCTAATGGCTGAGAGACTGGTGGAGGGGGTAGGGCTTTGGTTTCCTGGATCACTGGGACCTCTTCTGGGGGAGGTACGACCTGTAGACAAAGGATGAGTTATACCTGAACCCAAAGGGGTCCAATATCCTAAAAGGTATCCTTAATAGAGCTGATCAGGAGAGTTTAAACTAATTTGGCAGGGATATGGAAACCGGAGTGATAGGGCTGATTAGGGGAAAACAGAAATAAATCAAAGATTGCATGCAACGGAGATGATAGAAAGGACAGGCAGGAGATGAGGCAAATCACAGCCGGTGGGATGATTTACAACAGAAAGCAACAAATACTGGACTGAGTGTTGTATTTGAATGCACGCAGCATAAAAAATAAAATGCATCAGCTACAGATTAGCAAGTATGATGTTATGGCCATCTCTGAAACTTGGCTAAAGGATGGCTGCCATTAGGAGCTGAACGTCCAAGGATATACTGTGTATCAGAAAGATAGTTTAGTAGGCAGCGGGGGTGGTATGGCTCTGTGTGTAAGAAATAATATTAAACCATTGGAAAGAGATGACACAGGATTGGAAGGTGTAGAGTCTCTATGGATTGAGTTAAGAAATGGCAAGAGTAGAAGGACCCTAATGGCAGTTGTATTCAGTCCTCCAAACAGCAGCTGGGATGTGGATTACAAATTACAGCAGGAGATAGAAAAGGTGTGTCAGAAAGGCAAAGTCATGATAATCATTGGAGATTTTAACACGAAAGTGGATTGGGAAAACCAGGCCAGTACTGGACCTCGACAGAGAATTTGTAGAGTGTCTAAGGCAGGGGTCGGCAACCCGCGGCTCCGGAGCCGCATGCAGCTCTTTCATCTCTGTGCTGCGGCTCCCCGTGGTTTGTTAGTTTTTGAAATGTAATTCGAAATTTGAAGATTATGGTAATCTTGTACAATCTAAGTAAAACATTGTGGCGACCCCATTTCCTGGCACATCCAAACTGGCTCACAATTAGCCACCGTTCCGGCTAAGGGAGATAGCCTACGGGGGTTTGTGAGTACGTGTCTTTTGGAGCATCCGCGCCCACGGGGGGGCGGGTTGAGGGAGGCTTTAAAGCAAGGCTGTTTGGTTCGAATAAAGTTATCTTTGACTGCAGTGTCGTTATTTTAGCGCTGCGTGTAGCACACCGCTACAACATGTTTTTATCGCTATTAATATACGTCACCAATGCCAATGCCTGACACCTGCCAGTGCGCGATTTCTTTTAATTTTTCGATCCAAGGTCGGCAAACTATGAAGTAACCTTTAACCCAACATCTTTTTTTCGGAGTTCAAAATGTTTTTGTTGCATGCAGAAATGTAATTTCATTTTCTCTGCAGGAGTTCATCAATTTCATAAATGCAACACATTATAGTTTGTTTATACATAGCATAAAGGCAAAAAAAAACACTGTATGCAGTGTTATTTCATTTTAAATGACAAACGGGTTTTGTGGCTCCCAGTGTTTTCTTTTCTGTGGGAAATGGGTCCATATAGCTCTTTCAGTGGTAAAGGTTGCCGACCCCTGGTCTAAGGGATGGCTTTTTAGAACAGCTTGTTGTTGAGCCTGCAGGGGATTGGCTGTGCTGGATTGGGTATTGTGCAATGATCTGGAGGTGATAAAAGAGTTTAAGGTTAAAGAACCCTTAGAAAACAGTGATCACAATGTGATCGAATTCACATTGAAATTTGAGAGGAAAAGATAAAATCCAATGTGTCAGTATTTCAGTGGAATAAAATAAATTACAATAGCATGAGAGGGGAACTGGCTGAAGTTGACTGGAAAGGGACATTTGCAGGAAGGACAGCAGAGCAGCAATGACTGGAGTTTCTGCGAAAAATGAAGGAAATGCAAGACAGATATATTCCAAATAAGAAGAAATTTTCAAAGGGAAGAGGGACAGTACCATGGCTGACAAGAGAAGTCAGAGCCAAAGTAAAACTAAAAGAGGGCATACAAGGAAGCCAGAGCTAGTGGGAAGATAGCAGACTGGGGAGCTTTTAAAAACATGCAGAAGGAAACTAAGAAGTTCATGCAGAAGGAAGAGATGAATTATGAGAGGAAGCTGGCGATTAATATCAAAGAAGATACTAAAGGCTTTTTTAAGTCTATAAAGAGTAAAAGAGAATCAAGGGTAAGTACAGGACCAATAGAAAATGATGCTGGAAATATTGTAATGAAAGATACAAAGATGGCAGAGGAACTGAATGTGTATTTTGCATCAGTCTTCACAGACAGACAGACAGACATAATTTATTGATCCCGAAGGAAACTGGGTTTCGTTACAGCCGCGCCAACCAAGAATAGTGTAGAAATATAGCAATATAACACCATTAATAATTAAATAATAATAAGTTAATCATGCCAAGTGGAAATAAGTCCAGGACCAGCCTATTGGCTCAGAGTGTCTGACACTCTAAGGGAGGGGTTGTAAAGTTTGATGGCCACAGGCAGGAATGACTTCCTATGACACTCAGTGTTACATCTTGGTAGAATGAGTCTCTGGCTGAATGTACTCCTGTGCCTAACTAGTACATTATGGAGTGGATAAGCATAATGGATGCTCATTATGGAGTAGAAGGTTCTGATGGAGATGCTGTGCAACTTGGACAGCATCCTCTTTTCAGACACCACCATCAGAGAGCCCAGTTCCAACCCCACAACATCACTGGCCTTACGAATGAGTTTGTTGATTCTGTTGGTGTCTGCTACCCTCAGCCTGCTGCCCCAGCACACAACAGCAAACATGATAGCACTGGCCACCACAGCCTCATAGAACATCCTCAGCATCATCCAGCAGATGATGCTGAGGATGTTCTCCTCAGGAAGTATAGACGGCTCTGACCCTTCTCGTAGACAGCCTCAGTGTTCTTTGACCAGTCCAGTTTATTGTCCATTCGTATCCCCAGGTATTTGTAATCCTCCACCATGTCCACACTGACCCCTTGGATGGAAACAGGGGTTACCGGTGCCTTAGCCCTCCTCAGGTCCACCACCAGCTCCTTAGTCTTTTTCACATTAAGCTGCAGATGATTCTGCTCACACCATGTGACAAAGTTTCCCACCGTAGCCCTGTACTCAGCCTCATCTCCCTTGCTGATGCATCCAACTATGGCAGAGTCATCAGAAAACTTCTGAAGATAGCAAGACTCTGTGTTGTAGTTGAAGTCCGAGGTGTAGATGGTGAAGAGAAAGGAAGACAGGACAGTCCCCTGTGGAGCCCCAGTGCTGCTGACCACTCTGTCTGACACACAGTGTTGCAAGCGCACGTACTGTGGTCTGCCAGTCAGGTAATCAATAATCCATGACACCAGGGAAGCATCCACCTGCATCACTGTCAGCTTCTCAGTGGATGGTGGTGAACGCACTGGAGAAGTCAAAAAACATGACCCTTACAGTGCTCGCCGGCTTGTCCAGTTGGGCATAGACGCGGTTCAGCAGGTAGATGATGGCATCCTCAACTCCTAGTCGTGGCTGATAGGCGAATTGGAGGGGGTCTAAGTGTGGCCTAACCATAGGCCGGAGCTGCTCTAGAACAAGTCTTTCCAGGGTCTTCATGATGTGTGAGGTCAATTGGACTGGTCTGTAGTCATTGGAGCCTCTGGGACGCGGCATCTATGGTACAGGAACGAGGCAGGACGTCTTCCACAGCACAGGAACCCTCTGGAGACTCAGGCTCAGGTTGAAGACATGGTGAAGTATTCCACGTAGCTGGGGGGTACAGGCTTATACAGTGTACCAGACATTCAAGAATGTCTGGGAAGCGGAATTTGTGCAGTGAAAATTATGACAGAAAAGGTGCTCAGGAAACTTAATGGTTTGAGGGTGGATAAATTTCCTGGACCTGATGGAGCGCATCAGGACCTTGGGTTCTGAAGGAAGTAGCTGAGAGATTGCAGAGGCATTAACGATGATCTTTCAAGAATCAATAGATTCTGGCATTGTACTGGATGACTGGAAAATTGAAAATGTTACTCCGCTATTTAAGAAGGGTTGGAGGCAGCAGAAAGGAAACTATAGACCTGATAGACTGATATCAGTGGTTGGGCAGTTGTTGGAATCTACTGTTAGGGATGAGATTATGGAGTGCCTGAAGGCACGTGACAAGATAGGCCAAAGCCAGCATGGTTTCCTGAAAGGAAAATCCCGCCTGACAAACCTACTGCAATCCTTTGAGGAAATTACAAGCAGGGTAGATGAAGGAGATGCAGTAGATGTGGTGTACTTGGATTTTCAGAAGCCCTTTGACAAGGTGCTGCACAGGAGGCTGCTTAGCAAGATAAGAGCCCGTGGAATTACAGGGAAGTTACTAGTGTGGATGGAGCATTGGCTGGTCGGCAGAAAACAGAGAGTGGGAATAAAGGGATCCTATTCTGGGTGGCTGCCGGTTACCGGTGGAGTTCCACAGGGGTCAGTGTTGGGCTCGCTGCTTTTTACAATGTATGTCAATGATTTGGACTGTGGGATTAATGGATTTGTGGCTAACTTTGCTGATGATACAAAGATAGGTGGAGGAGTGGGTAGTGTTGAGAAAACAGAGAGCCTGCAGAAAGACTTAGATAGTTTAGGGGAATGGACAAAGAAGCAGCAAATGAAATACATTTTGGAAAGTGTATGGTCTTGCACTTTGGTGGAAGAAATAAACAGGCAGACTATTATTTAGATGGGGAGAGAATTCAAAATGCAGAGATGCAAAGGGACTTGGGAGTTCTTGTGCAGGATACCCTAAAGGTTAACCTCCAGGTTGAGTCGGTGGTGAATGCAATGTTGGCATTCATTTCTAGAGGTATAGAATATAAGAGCAGGGATGTGATGTTGAGGCTCTATAAGGCACTTATGAGACCATACGGAGTATTGTGTGCAGTTTTGGGCTCCTTATTTTAGAAAGGATATACTGACATTGGAGAAGGTTCAGAAAAGATTCAGAAGAATGATTCCAGGAATGAAAGGGTTACCATATGAGGAACGTCTGGCTGTATTTCTGGAGTTCAGGAGAATGAGGGGGGATCTCATAGAAATAGTCCAAATGTTAAAAGGCCTAAACAGATTAGACATGGCAAACTTATTTCCCATGGTAGGGAATCCTAGGACAAGAGGGCACAACTTCAGTGTTGAAGGACGTCTATTTAGAACTGAGATGCAGAGAAATTACTTTAGTCAGAGGGTGGTAAATCTGTGGAATTTGTTGCCACAACCAGCTGTGGAGGTCAGGTCATTGGGTGTATTTAAGGCAGAGGTAGATTGGTTCTTGATTAGCCAAGGCATCAAAGAGTGTGGGGTAAAAGCAGGGGAGTGGGGATAACTGGAAGAATTACATCACCCCATGACTGAATGGCGGAGCAGACTCAATAGCCCAAATGGCCTAGTTCTGCTTGTATATCTTATAGTTTTATGAACTGGGCCAGGGGACATCTCTGATTGGATAAAACAAGGGTTACCATGGGATAAATTGTAAACAATATTATCTGCTCGTGAGTGAATGGAACAAGTTAGAGAGTGAGAACATAGACAATAGAATGTAGATGTTGCAAAATACAAAGCAGGTAGACACATCTGGCAGGGCAAGCTGAGTATGTCTTCCACTCACAGAATAAAAAAAGAATAATACAAATATACCATCACAGAATTGCTCTGCTTTCACACCTGGGCAATTTTCTACAGTGTCGAGTATGTGCCAGTTTTGTAATTGTCCAGAATAATTTCACTAAAGACAAGTTATTAGTTCTAGAATACGAGTTTTCTAGCTTTCCAGCTTGGACGCTGCCTGGTCCATATCCTTTACTGTCCAGTGCTCTTGGTCATTATTGATAAACGTGGTGCGTACCAAATTAGCTAAAAGATTGTCTTCGGAGAGAGTGGCACCTCTGGAGTATGCTATTCCTCTTGGATCATTATTTATTCTTCTAATTCTCAGTGAATACTGGTACCTTCTCCTGTATTCATTGAAGAATTCCATCTCCAAGGAATGTATCCTCCACTATCTTCCTCATAGAAACATAGAAACCCTACAGCACAATACATGCCCTTTGGCCCACAGTGTTGTGCCAAACATGTACTTGCTTTAGAAATTAAATAGGGCTACCCATAGCCCTCTATTTTTCCAAGCCTCACGTAACCATCCAGGAGACTCCCAAAAGGCCCAATCGTATCTGCCTCCACCACCATCACCGGCAGTCCACTACACGGACCCACCATCCCCCAAGCAAAAAACCCACTACTGACATCTCCCCTGCACCTGCCTCCAACACCCCAAAACCACGCCCTCCCTTGCCAGCCACCCCAGCCCCGGGAAAAAGCCTCTGACCATCCACATGATCAATGCCTCCCATCATCTCACACACCTCCACCAGGCCACCTCCCATCCTCCACCTCTCCAAGGAGAAAAGACCAAGTCCACTCAACCCATTTTCACAGGGCATACTCTCCAATCCAGGCAACATCCTTGTAAAGCTCTTATGAATGAGGACTAGCCAGCGTCCTGTGGTCTCAAAGCCCCCTACAATTACAGCAAGTCTCTTAAGCACTTGTTCTCTAATTACACTACAATGAAGACTAACATTCCAGATGTTTCTAAATTGTGTGCTTGTAGAAAGGGAAACGGATAATCTTTCAGGTCAGAGACAGTGGGTCTTGTTTACTTCTGTACTTCTGCTTGTCATGGTCTGTGCTGCCTGTTGGATTGAGCAAATGCATAGATCAGTTCTCTCAGTGGCTTATATACATAATGATATGACACCCAGTGATCTCTGTTGTCATTCTCTGACCACTGAATATTTACCCCTTTTCCCCATCCCAGTGTGTTCCAGCCTTAGTTTGTGCTGAGGTTTCTGGCATTGCTGAGGCACCTACTTTCATCTCAAGGTCATCCTTGCATCTGCTAGCAGCAGTTGTAAACCAGGAGTAGTAATGGGTTTGTAACTCGCTTTTCACTGTATGTAATCTATGTCCATGAATCATAAGACAATTAAGCACTAACTGTGTATCACTTGACTACGATTGTTCTGCGAACTAAATTTAGCACAAATATGATGAGGCTGTAAAAGTAGAATCACTTCTTTCCTCATGGTTAAAATTGGCACAGCTGATATCTCAACCCTTTCATACATTTCATGAGCAGAGGACATGAAGGGGAATGTATGTGAATATGTAAATAGTTTCTACTCTACAAGTCCCACAAAGAGAAAGGATAAACATTATTGGGTGTTGATATGCATAATGTTACTAGCAACAAGAAGATGGGAATAAGAGCGTGAGTTGGCCAACAAGACTCAGGAACAAAAAAAATAGGCCACTTGGCCCATCAAGTCAGTGCTGATATTCCATCATTGCTGTTTTATTATTCCTTTCAACCCTATTCTCCTGCCTTCTCCCCTTAACCTTTGATGCCCTGACCAATCAAGAACATATCAACCTCCACTTTGAATATATTCAATGACTTGGCCTCCACAGCTATCTGTGGCAATGAATTCCACAGATTCATCACCCTCTAGCTAAAGAAGTTCCTTCTCACCTGTGTTTTAAATGGACATCCCTCTATTCTGAGGCTGTGTCCTCTGATCCAGGACTTCCCCACTGTAAGAAGCATCTTGTCCACATCCACTTGGCCAAGGGCTTTCAATATTGGATAAGTTTCAGTGAGATTCCCCCTCATTCTTCTAAACTCCAGCGAGCCGAGGCCCGGAGCCATCAAATGCTCCTCCCATACGATAACCCTTTCAATCCTGAAATTATTCTCGTGAACCTCCTCTAGACTCTCTCCAATGCCAGCACATCTTTTCTAAGATAAGGGGCAAAATTGCTCACAATACTCTAAGTGTGGCCTCACCAGTGCCTTACACACTCAGCACCACATGGCAGCTTTGGGCCTGCACTCACTGGAATTTAGAAGAATGCAGAGGGATCTCATTGAAATCTATGAATGTTGAAAGTACTAGATAGGGTAGTTGTGGAGAGGTTGTTTCCTATGTTGGGGGTATCTAGAACTAGAGGGCACAGCCTCAAAATTGAGGGGTGATCCTTTAGAACAGAGGTAAGGAGAACTATTTTTTTTTAGCCAGAGCATATTCTAGTCCTCTCTAAATGAATGCTAACATTGTATTTGCCTTCCTTAGCACCAATTCAGTCACTAGTTAACCTTTAAGGAATCCTGCACAAGGACTCCCAAGTCCCTCTGCACCTCTGATTTATTAATTGTCTTGCCATTTAGAAAATGTCCATGTCTTTATTCCTTTTAACAATGTGTATGACCATACACTTCCTTACACTATATTCTATCTTCCACTTCTTTGCCCATTCTCCTAATCTGTAGTCTCTCTGCTTCCTCATCTCTACCTTCAGCTCCCCTCTACCTTTCTTTGCATTGTCTGCAAACTTGGCCACAAAACCATCAATTCCATAATACAAGTCATTGACATATAAGGTGAAAAGAAGCAGTCCCAATATTGACCCCTGTGGAATACCACTAGCCACTAGCAGAAAGCCTCCTTTATTCCAAAACTGCATCCTGTCAGTCAGCCAATCTTCTATTCATGTTAGTATCTTTGCTGTAATACATGTTAAGCAGCCTCATGTGCAACACCTTGTCAAAGGTCATTCGAACATCCAAGTACACAACATCCACCAATTCTCCTTTGTCTATCCTTCTTGTTATTTCTTCAAAGAATTCCAACAGATTTGTCAGGCAAGGTTTCCCCTAAGGAAACCAGGCTGACTTTGATTTCCAAACTGCATCCTTCCTAGATGGCACCAGTGGCCAATGGCAACATGTTGTAGACAGCTTATGAAACTACTAGATACTCTTCCTCTTCTTGATAAACCTCTGACCTGTGATTGCTGCTGTCTGCAGCCTATAATTTCCCTTTTCAGGATGTACTTTTGAGCTGACTAAATGATCTGTGCTTTTGCAAAATTCTGAGGGATTCAGCGAACTGGACTCTTGAGTGTGCAGGTACAGCCATCACTGGCTGTGGATGCTACATAGCAACCTGATGGCAAAACACAAACCCATGTTCAGCTCCATTACTCCACACCGATTAAAGTGTCGAGCAAGATTAAGGATGAGAGTGGAAAACGAACAGGTGTTCAGCACATCTGCCTGCATTTGTTTGGTCTCCCTCTCTTCTCTCTGAACCGGTTCCACAACTGTAGACTCCTTTTCTGGGACTCTGCAGCTCATGTTCCATGTGTTACTCTTTTTTTCACTATTTGTGTGATTTGATCAAGGTGCTCAGCGCTGAATCCACTGTAACTGTGGCCTGCAACCATCAATACCCCCTCACTGTTGAACTGGCTGTGTGGCTATGCCCTGCAACCGTGGGGCTTCTGGACACGCTTCACTCACCTCAGCACTGGAATGATTAAGTGGATGTGGGCTCACTTTTGGGGACCCTGCAGTTCCTGTTTTGAGTGTTATTTCTTTACCTTTTTATTAAAAAGGTTTGCACAATTTGTTCTTTATTTCACACATTGGGTATTTGACGGTCTTCGGTGTGTAAGATTTTTTTAACGGGCTCGATTGTATGTCTTTGTTTTGTGACTGTCTGCAAGAAGACAATTCCCAAGGTTGTATACAGTACACATACTTTGATAATAAATGTACTTTGAACTGAAATATTAAATATACAACACTCCTCAGGATCAGGATCAGGTTTAATATCACTGGCATATTGTGAAATTCCCTACTTAGCTGTCAACTGAATGGAGAATGCGTCTCAACAATAGACATAATATATTATATGATACAACTACTATAAGACCATGAGACTTAGGAGCAGAATTAGGCCATTCAGCCCATTGAATCTGCTCCGTCATTCCATCATGGCTGATCTCAGATCCCACTCAACCCCATACACCTGCCTTCTCACCATATCATTTGATGCCCTGACCTATTAGGAAATGATCAACTTCTGCCTTAAATATACCCACGGACTTAGCCTCCAGCGCAGCCTGTGGCAGAGCATTCCTTAGATTCACTACTCTCTGGATTTAAAAAAATTCCTTACCTCTGTTCTAAAAAGGTCGCCCCTCAATTTTGATGCTGTGCCCTCTAGTTCTGGATACCCCCACCATAGGAAATATCCTCTCCATGTTCACTCTTTCTAATCCTTTCAACATTCGCTAGGTTTCAATGAGATTCCCCCTGCAATCTTCTAAATTCCAATGAGTACAGGCCCAAAACTACCAAACGCTCCTCATATGTTAACTCCTTCATTCCCAGAATCATCCTCGTGACCCTCCTCTGGACTCTCTCCAATGACAACACATCTTTTCTGAGGTATTGGGCCCAAAACTGTTTTCAATAGTCCAAGTGCAGCCTGACTAGTGTCTTACAAAGGCTCCGCATTATCTCTTTGCTTTTAAATTCTATTCCTTTTGAAATAAATGCCAACATCTCAGACATCCACAGCATAGTAAATTTTAAATTGCCCATTTAGTTCTAAGAATCTCAGTGCTATGGATGCTTTCTTACTCTTGTGGGATAACTCATTTCCTGACAAGGGGGATCACTTTGCTTGGCAGGTGAGCCTTGTGGTGAAAACATTCTTGGGTTGTGGGACCTCCTTCATGATGGCTGTTGTAGTTGACTCCAAGACTGCAGGAAGTAGTTCTGAAAACGGTAGCCATCCTTCTCCAACAATTAACTCAGTTCTCCTCAACTGATTGATGGGTCATCTCCAGATGATATCAGGTGTTCTCTCCACTGTGTAAGAGAGTGGTCCAGATCTATCCTTAATATTTCCACGTACCCACTTTTGATCACATTTGTAGCCCCTCACTAGGATTGCTTCTTGTTTGGAGAGCCTTCAATTTGTCTCAGCTATTTGTTCTGCATGCTCCTTCTGAGATTGGGTTTGAAGAGATCCAAGTGTGATTGCAAGGGACCAGCCCGGAACAGCATCTCTGATGTGTTGCTGGGTGTGGAGTATGCTGTGTTACAATATACAAGGAGGAAATTGGCGAGCTTCTGGTTCAGTGTCAGTGTAGTGTGTTCTGCTCACGTTGCTCACAGTGTGTTCTTTAGAATCTGGACAAACCTTTCTGGAAACCCAGACCAAGCTATTTGTAGCTGGGTGGAACAGTGCAGATGCGATATGTCTTATTCCATTCATTTTTAGGAATGACTGAAAATGTTCCACCACAAACTGTGGTCCATTGTCACTGGCTAAGTGCTCTGGAACACCATTCCTTGCGAGAGGCTTCCCAGTTCATCAATGGTGTGTGAGGCTGTAGTGAAGGCAATTGGAAACTGTTTTGACCACTTTGTAGCTGCATCCACTACTACCAATAAGTTTGTATCCAGCAAAATCCACATGAATCCTCTGCTAGGGCAATGCATACATTCCCAGGGATGGAAAGGTGCTACTCTTGGCATCCTCTGAACATGTTGGCATCCCGTACAGTGCATGGCAAGCTGCTCGATCTGCTGACTAATCCCAGACCACCAGACAAATCTTTGAGCCAACACTTTCATTTTGACCACACCTAGCTGACTGGCATGTAACTCCTCCAACATTTTCAGCTTACAGTTTGGATGGTACAGCAATTCTCAATGCCCACATAAGGTAACCCCTTGTCAAGGGCAAGTTTATTGCAGAGCTGGTAAAAATGGAGAACTGGAGTTTCTGCTGCATATTCCAGCCATTTTGGATGGCCTTGAAAACCTGAGACAGTGTGGGGTCTTTTCTGGTTTCCCTTGGGATCATCCCTGCCATAACAGGGAGACTTCTGATTTGCGTTAGAGAGAATATGTCAAGAGGAGTGTCAATTTTTGTAAATTTTCCCGGTACTTCATTTTCCAAGGGTGAACGGGACAATTCATCAGCATTTTCATAATTAGTCATCCTCACGAACTCAGTCTTGTAATTGCGTCCTCCAAGAAACAGAACCCCACCTCTGCATTCACACTGCTGCTGTCAGTAGCTCTGTGGATTGAAAATAGACACCAGTGAATGATGAACAGTAACAAGAGTAAACTCTCTCCCGTACAGGGACTGGTTGAAATGTTTTACACTCCAAATCGGAGTCAAGGACTCTGTCAATCCATTTCTCGCAGCACCAAGGGAGGGTGATGCAAAGGCTATGGGGTGTTCACTTCCATCACTCATAACATGTGATATTACTGCACTGACACCATAAGGCGCGGCATCACAGGCAAGCTCTACTGGATGGTGTGGATCATAATGCACCAGTACAGTGTCGAACTTCACCATTTCCTTTACTTTTTTGAAAGCCATCTCACACTGCTTTGTCCATTTCCATTTCTTCCTAATCTGTAGTAACGGCCTCAGGTTGGCCCCAGCTAATTTCACTCTGCTGACATTTTCCACCAGAAAGGTTTGGAAAGATGTACTGTACCATGGGCAGAGGATATTGATCAGCACTGGGTTAATGGTAATGTTAAAATCACCATAGATCCTGACAGACCCGTTCTTCTTGCCTGCTCGGACCAAAGGTATTGCCCATGAGCTCTACTCAACCTTGGAAAGAATTCCTTCAGCCTCCATGCAATCTAACTCACTGGCTACATTATCACGGATGATATAAGGAACTGGACTGGCTTTGCAAAATGTAGGTGCGGCATTTTCATTTAACACTATTTTACCTTTGATATGTTTGAGTTTTCCAATGCCATGGTATCATCAGAACCTTTCTTAATTCACTTTCATATGGCTTTATTGCAGGAGATGTAGCATGCAAATGGTGAATGGATCTCCAATCAAGTTGTAGTTTTTCTCAGCCAATCACATCCCCACAATGCTGGTCCTCCTGCTTTTACCACATACAACCTTACTGTGGCTTGTTGGTTGTTGTATTTCACTGGTACAGATGCCATTCCCACAGGAGTTATCTTTTCTCCTGTATAAGTGCTTTGTTGCATACCTGCAGGATTTCTTTGAAATACCTCTCAAACTCATTTTGTGGAATGACTGATACAGCTGAACCAGTGTCTAATTTCATTTTAATTAATTTGCTGTTCACTTCTGGTTTTAGCCTTCTTGCTTGTCTATTGCTAGTTTTCACATTGTAAATCTTAGGACTACACAGTCCTGTGTCACTCTCATCATTCTCCGATTTTTCATCAACAGCATGAAGAATAGTGCTTTTTTTTTGAAACTGCAACTTGACTTTTTATCTTTTTCTCTTCCCTGTGCAGTCCAATTATTTTGATCTGTCCAATATGCTCTTTGTATGTGTCCTACTTTGTTGCATTTTCCCTAAATGTTGCTTTGAAATCTGCATTGATTTGGTGTATGCGAGCCGCTGCCACAATGGTAACACAATTTTGTTTGGCCAGGTCAGCTTCCATTGAGATGCTGCAATTTTTTTCCTGCTCACTTTCATTTCTGACTGCAATTCAATTGCGTGTCTGTCTGTGATTTCCATTGAACCAGCAATTTCAACTGCTCTTTTAAATGTAAGCTGTGCAGTTAGGAGCAGTTTTTGAATGTTTTCTTGTAAGGTTCCACAAAGTAAATGATCTCTCAGTGCATCACTAAACCCTTTACTGAACTGACAATGCTCAGACAATCTCTTCAATTCAGCCACATTCGCTGAAATGAACTCCCTTTCTTTTTGATTCTGCTTATGAAACCTAAAATGTTCTGTAATCAACAATGGTTTTGGTTCTAAATGTGCCTGTATTACTTAGATGATATTGGCAAAGCTGATTTGGTTGGAGTAGTCAAACCTCAAAGCAAACTGTCTGCCTTTAAATCAAAAACACTCAACAAAATTGTTAGTTGTTTCTCAAAGGCTATTTCATTTGCTTCAAAATACTGTCCAATTTGCTCAGTGATTTGTGTAATAAAATGTCGATCTTTCTGATGTAACCAGCCATTTCTACTCTTTTATTTAATGATTATTATAACCTGGTATTCACTCTTTATGAACCCCTGAATTCTTCAGTTTTCTGACTTTTTAAAAACTCAATCGTGTCTTCCTTTCTGAAGACCACATGCTTGCCTGCTTCTTTCCACTTGACCATCTTTCACATTAATGTCTTGCTATGCTTCAACAGGTGATTTTAAAAATATATCATCACCACTGTTACATTTTGTAACTTCAAGACATTAAGCAAATTCAAAGGAAGACATGGGAGTCCAAAATGTGGGTTTGACTTCATGTTTAAGCGAGGCATATTTTTACATATAACTCATAATGAGTTATTTAAACGACCAAGAATGCTTCATCAATCTCCGTGTGTGTGTGTGTGTGCATATACACACACACAATATTTCTTAAATATTACTGAAATATTAAATACACAACATGACCTATAGTTTCTTTTCATCTACCTCCCTCAGTTCTTAAAGACTGGAGTAACAGTTACAATTTTCCAGACTTCCAGAACTATTCCAGAATCTAGTGATTCTTGGAAGATCATTACTAATTCCTCCACAATATAGTTAGAGCATTGGCTGATTGGTAGGAGGCAATAAGTGGGAATAAAAGGATTGTTTTCTGGTTGGCTGCCAGTGACTAGTGGTGTTCTGATGGGATGGGTGTTGGGACCACTTCTTTTTATGCTGTGTAACAATGATTTAGATGATGGAATAGATAGATTTGTTGCCAAGTTTGCAGATGATATGAAGATTGGTGGAGGGACAGGTAGTGTTAAAGAAACAGGTAGGATGCAGAAGGAGTTAGACAGATTAGGAGAATGGACAAGAAAGTGGCAAATGAAATACAATGTTGGAAATGCACAGTCTTGCACGTTGGTAAAAATAATTGTGCGGAATATTTTCTAAATGGGGAGAAAATCCAGGAATCTGAGATGCAGAGTGTCTTGGGAGTCCTTGTGCAGAACACCCTGAAGGTTAACTTGCCGGTGGAGTCAGTGGTGAGGAAGGCAAATGCCATGTTAGTATTCATTTCAAGAGATCTGGAATACAAGAGCAGGGATGTGATGCTGAGGCTTTATAAAGCACTGGTGAGGCCTCACCTTGAGTATTGTGAACAGTTTTGGGTTCCTCATCTTAGGAAAAATGTGCTGGCATTGGAGACGGTTCAGAGGAGGTTCACGAGGATGATTCCAGGAATGAGAGGGTTATCATACCATGGCTCTGGGTCTGTACTTGCTGGAATTCAGAAGGATGAGGGGGGATCTCATTGAAACCTTTCAGAAGTTGTAAGGCTTAGACAGAGTAGATGTGGAAAGGATGTTGTCCATAATGGAAGAGTCTAGGACAACAGGGCACAGCCTCAGAATAGGGGGCACCCTTTCAGAATAGAGAAGCAGAGAAATTTTTTTAGCCGAAGGGTGGTGAATTTGTGGAAGTTGCTGCCACAAGCAGCTGTGGAGGCCAGGTCGTTGGGTGTGTTTAAGACAGAGCTTGAAAGTATTCTTGATTGGATATGGCATAGAGAAGGTCGGGAACTCGGGTTGAGGAGGAGATTTTAAAAAAAGGATCAGCCATGATTGAACAGCAAAGCAAACTCGATGGGCCAGATGGCCTAATTCTGCTCCTATTTCTTATGATCTGATATCTTCAGCCACTTCTTTCAGAAACTTGGGGTGTAGTCCATTTGGTTCAATTGACTTATCAACCTCCCAATCTTTCAGCTTCCCAAGCACCTTCTCCTTAGTCATAGTGACTACACTTACCTCTGCCCCCTGGCTTTCAAATTTCTGGCATACTGCTAGTGTCTTCCACAGTGAGAACTGATGCAAAATACTTATTTAGTTTGTACACCATTTCTTTGCCCCACATTACTACCTATAACCATATAACAGCACGGAAACGGGCCATCTTGGCCCTTCTAGTCCGTGCCAAAAGCTTACTCTCACCTAGTCCCACTGACCTGCACTCAGCCCATAACCCTCCATTCCTTTCCTGTCCATATACCTCTCCAGCATCATTTTCCAGCAATCCAATATCCACTCTCACCTCTCTTTTACTCTTTATTTATCTGAAAAATACCTTTGGCACCATCCTTAATGTTATTGGCTAGCTTACCTTCATATTTCATCTTTTCTCTCCTTATTTTTTAGTTGTCTTCTGTTGTTTTTTTTTAAATTTCCCAATTCTCTAACTTCCCACTATTTTACTATATTATATGCTCTCTTTTTTGCTTTTATGTTGGCTTTAACTTCTCTTGTCAGGCACAGTTGCCTCATCTTCCCTTTAGAATAACTCTTCATCTTTGGAATATAGTGATCCTGCAGCTTCCAAACAATTTTGGCCAGCTCCTCTCTACGTCTCTGTAATTCCCTTTCCTCCATTGTAATATTGATACATCTGAATTTAATTTCTCCCTCTTAAATGGCAGGGTGAACTCAATCATATTATGATCACTGTCTCATAAGTGTTTCTTCACCTTAATCTTCCAAATCAAATCTGATTCATTATATTACACACAATCCAGAATAGCCTTTCTCATAGTGGGCTCAACCACAGGCGACTCTAAAGAGCCGCCTCTTAGGCATTCAACAGATTCCCTCTCTTGAGATTTTCCCAATCTAGCTGAATATTGAAATCCCCCTTCACTATCATGGCATTGCACTTAGTACACACCTTTTGTATCTCGCGTTACGGGGCTGTGGATAAGCCTAGGTAGTTCTAAGATAAGGACATGTTCGGCTTTGTGGGTGGAAGGGACTGTATTGTGGTGTAGGTTTTCTATGTTTCCTTGTTGCAATCAATATCACACATCCTGGCTACGTTCAGGGGCTTGTATAGAACTCCCCTCAGGGTCTTCGCCTATTTGCGGTTTCTTAACTCTGCCCACAAGGATTCGACATTTTCCAAAACGAAGTCTCCTATTTCTAAGAATTTGAATTCATTTTCACCAACAGAGCCACCCACCCCCTTTGCTTAGGTGCCTGTCCTTTCGATACAAGGTGTATCCTTGGATGTTAAGCCCCCAGCTATGATTTTTTTTGTCAGCCATGACCCAGTGACAACTACATCATACCTGCCAAACTGACCTTGCTATAAGATCATCTACCTTATTCCATATACTGCATGCATTCAGTCCTGTATTAATGACCCATTTCAATTTTAACCCTGTGTTACTCTTCAACTCATCCCACTGACTGCGATTTTGTCACTGGCTCACTACATACTGCTTTACTTGCATACCAGTTGCCCCATCCTCAGTCCTATCACTCTGCCAAATTAGTTTAAACCTGCCTGCAAGGATATTTTCCCTTTGGCCCTTGTAGCCTGTTTGTGGAGCAAGATCACACATGTCCTTCTATCTTATGCACCATTTACCACAACCATTTCAGACTTGCCTGATTAGTGTGGACAAATCTCTCCATGGATTTTTGCTACCATTCCTTTAACCTCCTCTAACTTGTAAATAAAAGAGGAGTAATCCATTTGGTTACCAGAACTTTCCTTTGGTTCAGTAGCTAGCAGTTTCCATAGCATACTATGGAGTCATAGAATCATACAGCATAGAAACAGGTCCTTCAGCTCAGCTGCTCTGAGCTAACCGAGATTCCTACCTAAGCCAGTCCCATTTGTCCATGTTTGGCCCTCTGAAACTTCCATGTACCTGTCCAAGTTCCTTTGAGATATTGTAAATGTACCTACCTTTTGCCTTCACCCTCTGCATGCTCCTCATGATTTTACACAGCTCTCTAATATTACCCCTCATTCTCCAGTGCTCCAATGAATAAAGGTCCAGCCCACTGAACTTACTGCAGTGTACTGCTGCTGCTAAATGACAAATTTCAAGACATATGCCAGTGATATTAAACCTGATTCTGATTCTAAATTTTTTATTCAACACAATTTAAAATATACAACTGATCCAATAACATGATCTGAAGCAAGTATGCATTTACCCATACCAAAACAGACAAACAGCTGACTCATTCTTTGTGCTTTCCTTTCATGGACTGCACATAATTGATTCTACCATGAAACTTTCACAGGAATGTGGACATTTTTTCTCTATTGAGCCCATCTGGTTTATGTCCTGAAACGGTTTTGAAACATTAGCATAGCAGAAGATAGCATAAATTAAATGTATTCTGTAAAGACCTGTCATCCCCCTGAGCTTGCTCTGACAATGACATTTCATACTTTATGGCCACTGCCATCCCATGAAACCTTCTTTGTTTTATAAACAGGATTTCCTAAACAAAATCTACTGGTGAACAGCTTCCACATAGTTTTTCACAAGCTCTCTTTATGAGCTACAGTTTTGTTATCTTGTAGCAAGGAATTTGCTTGGGTCTGACCATCACTTGTGAAGCACAGACCTAACTTCCCAGAGCTGAGATATGGTTATATAGAGTCATACAACAATATAGAATAAAACCATAAGACATAGGAGCAGAATTAGGCTATTTGGCCCATCATGTCTGCTCTGTATTCCATCATGGCTGATCCTGGATCCCATTCAACCCCATATACCTACCTCCTCGCTGTAACTGTGATGCCCTGACCAATCAGGAAACTATCGATTTTTGCTTTAAATATACCCATGGACTTGGCCTCCATAGCTGTCTGTGTCAGAGCATTCCATAGATTCACTACTCCCTGGCTTAAAAAAAATCCTCCTTACCTCAGTTCCAAAGGCTTACCCCTACATCTGCATGAAGTGCATCCGGCTGCAGTTCCTTGAAGACCGTGTTAGGGATCTAGAGCAGCAACTGGATGACCTTCGGCTTGTATGGGACAGCAAGGAGATAATTGATCAAAGTTACAGTTGTTTTATGGGAAGGATGTAATAGAGAAATGGAGGGTATTTAAAGGATACATTATGAGGGTACAGAATCTTTATGTTCCTGTTAGGTTGAAAGGAAAGGTTAAAAGTTTGAGAGAGCCATGGTTTTCAAGGGATATTGGAAACTTGGTTCAGAAAAAGAGGGATACCTATAATAAATATAGGCAGCATGGAGTAAATGAGGTGCTCAAGGAATATAAAGAATGTAAAAGGAATCTTTAGAAAGAAATTAGAAAAGCTAAAATAAGATATGAGGTTGCTTTGGCAAGTAAGGTGAAAATAAATCCAAAGGGTTTCTACAGTTATATTAATAGCAAAAGGATAGTGAGGGATAAAATTGGTCCCTTAGAGAATCAGAGTGGACAGCTATGTGTGGAGCCAAAAGAGATGGGGGAGATTTTAAATAATTTCTTTTCTTCGGTATTCACTACAGAGAAGGATATTGAATTGTGTAAGGTAAGGGAAACAAGTAGGGATGTTAAGGAAACTATGAAGATTTTAACATGCAGGTCGATTAGGAAAATCAGGTTGGTAATGGATCTCAAGAGAGTGAGTTTGTTGACTGCCTAAGAGATGGCTTTTTAGAGCAGTTTGTCATTGAGTCTACGAGGGATCAGCTATACTGGATTGGGTGTTGTGTAATGAACCGGGGGTGATTAGGGACTTTAGGATAAAAGAACCCTTAGGGACCAGTGATCACAATATGATTGTGTTCAAATTTAAATTAGATCAGGACAAAGTAAAGTCTGATGTAGCAGTATTTCAGTGGAGTAAGGGAAATTACAGTGGTATGAGAGAGGAGTTGGCCAAAGTAAATTGGAAGAAGCTGCTGGCAGGGATGTCAGCAGAGCAGCAATGGCGTGTGTTTCTGGGAAAAATGAGGAAGGTGCAGGACATGAGTATTCCAAAAATGAAGAAATACTCAAATGGTAAAATAGTACAACCATGGCTGACAAAGGAAGTCAAAGCTATTGTAAAAACAAAATAAAGGGCATACAACAAAGCAAAAATTAGTGGGAAGATTGGGAAGTTTTTAAAAACCTACCAACAGCAACTAAAAAAATCAGTGGAAGGGAAAAGATGAAATATGAAAGCAAGCTAGTAAATAATATCAAAGTGACTAGTAAAAGTTATTAAGTATGTTATAGAAACATAGAAAACCTGCAGCACAATACAGGTCCTTTGGCCCACAAAGTTATGCCGAACATGTCCCTACCTTAGAAATTACTAGGCTTTCCTATTGCCCTCTATTTTTCTAAGCTCCATTCACCTATCCAGGAGTCTCTTAAAAGACCCTATCATATCTGCCTCCACCACCATTCCGGCTGCCCATTCCACGCACTCACTACTCTCTGAGTAAAAAAACTTACCCCGACATCTCCTCTGTACCTACTCCCCAGCACCTTAAGCCTGTATCCTCTTGTAGCGACCATTTCAGTCGGAAAAAGCGTCTGACTATCCACACGATCAATGCCTGTCATCATCTTATACATCTCCATCAGGTCACGTTCCAAGGAGAAAAAGCCGAGTTCACTCAACCTATTCTCATAAGGCATACTCCCCAATCCAGGTAACATCCTTGTAAATCTCCTCTGCACCCTTTCTATGGCTTCCACATCCTTCCTGTAGTGAGGTGACCAGAACTGAGCTCAGTACTCCAAATGGGGTCTGACCAGGGTCCTACTGTATATAGCTGCAACATTACCTCTCAGCTCCTAAATTCAGTTCCATGATTGATGAAGGCCAATGCACTGTACGCCTTCTTAACCACAGCGTCAACCTGCACAGCTGCTTTGAGCGTCCTGTGGACTCAGACCCCAAGATCCCTCTGATCCTCCACACTGCCAAGAGCCTTACCATTAATACTATATTCTGCCATCATATTTGACCTACCAAAATGAACCAAAATTTTAAAAATAAAAGGGAATTGAGAGTGGATATAGGACTGCTAGAAAATGAGGCAGGAGAAATAATAATAGGGGACAAGGAGATGGCTGATAAACTAAATAAGTATTTTGTATCAATCTTCACTGTGGAGGACACTAGCAGTATGCTTGATGTTGTAGTGAGTGAAGGAAGAGAAGTGGGTGCAGTTACTGTTCCAAGAGAGAAGATGTTGGGAGTCAATTGTTAAGGATAATGTGATGGAGTACTTGGTGACACAGGCCAAGACAGTACAAAGTCATCATGGTTTCCTTCAGGGAAAATCCTGCCTGCAGAACTATTGGAATTCTTTGAGGAGATTACAAGTAGGATAGATAAAGGGGATGCAGTGGATGTTGTATATTTGGACTTTCAGAAGGCCTTTGACAAGGTGCCACACATGAGGCTGCTTACCAAGTTAAGAACCCATGGTATTACAGGAAAGTTACTACGATGGTTAGAGCATTGGCTGATTGGTAGAAGGCAGCAAGTGGGAATAAAAGGATCCTTTTCTGGTTGGCTGCCAGTGACTAATGGTGTTCCACAGGGACTGGTGTTGGGACCACTTCTTTTTATGCTGTATGTAAATGATTTAGATGATGGAATAGATAGCTATGTTACCAAGTTTGCAGATGATACAAAGAATGTTGGAGGGGTAGGTACTGTTGATGAAACAGGTAGGATGCAGAAGGACTTAGATTAGGAGAATGGGCAAGAAAGTGGCAAATCAAAATAAAATGTTGGAAAATGCATGGTCATGCACTTTGGTAGTAGAAATAATTGTGTGGAATATTTTCTAAACGGGCAAAAAATCCAGGAATGAGATGCAGAGGGACTTGGGAGTCCTTGTGCAGAACACCCTGAAGGTTAACTTGCAGGTAGATTCGGTGGTGAGGAAGACAAATATGTTAGCATTCATTTCAAGAGGTCTAGAATGCAAGAGCAAGGATGTGATGCTGAGGCCTCGGCACTGGTGAGGTCTCAGTATGGTGAACAGTTTTGGGCCCCGTATCTTAGAAAAGATGTGCTGGCATTGGTGAGGGTCCAGAGGAGGTTCACAAGGATGATTCCAGGAATGAAAGGGTTATCATACGAGGAACGTTTAATGGCTCTGGGTCTGTACTCACAGGAATTCAGAAGGATGAGGGGGATCTCATTGAAACCTTTCAAATGTTGGAAGGCCTAGACAGGGTAGATGTGGAAAGGATGTTTCTTACGGTGGGAGAATCTAGGACAAGAGGACACAGCCTTAGGGTAGAGGGTCGCCCTTTCAAAACAGGAATGCGGAGAAATTTCTTTTGGCAAAGGTCAGTGAATTTGTCAAATTTGCTGCCACATACAGCTGTGGAGGCCAATTCATTGGATGTATTTAAGGCAGAGATTGATAGGTTCTTGATTGGGCATGGTATCAAAGTTTACAGGGAGAAGGCCAGGAACTGGGGATGAGGACGAGTTGGAAAAAAATGGTCAGCCATGATTGAATGGCCAGGCAGACTCAATGGACCAGATGGCCTAATTCTGCTCCTATGTCTTATAGTCTATTTTGAGGCTATGCCCTTTAGTTCTGGTTACCTCCACCATAGGAAACATCCTCTGCACATCCACCCTATCTAGTCCTTTCAAGATCCCTTGCCCCCACCCTCGTATCCTTTTAAATTCCAGTGAGTACGGGTCCAAAGCTGACAAACATTCCTCATACGTTAATTCCTTCATTCCTGGAATCATCTTTGTGAACCTCCTCTGTACTCTCTCCAATAACAACATATCCTTTTTGAGATATGGGGCCCAAAACTGTTGACAATACTCCAAGTGCAGCCGGACTCATGTTTTATAAAGCCTCAGCATTATCTCATTGTTTCCCCTTTAAATGAAAGCCAACACTGCATTTGCCTTCTTTACCACAGACTCAATCTGTAAATTAACCTTCTGAAAGTCTTGTACAAGGGCTCCTAAGTCCCTTTGCACCCCTGATGTTTGAATATTCTCCCCATTTAGATAATAGTCCACACTGTTGTTCCTTTTAGCAAAATGCATTATCATACGGTTCCCAACACTGTATTCCATTTGCCACTTTTTTGCCCATTCTTCCAATTTGTCTGCTGCAATCCCATTGCTTCCTCAGCACTGCCTGCCCCTCCACCTACCTTCATATCATCTGCAAACTTTGCCAACAAAGCCATCAATTCCATTTTCTAAATCACTGACAAGCAATGTGCAAAGTAGTGGACCTATACTGACATAAGAACAGAAAAACAGCCTCCACTACTTCATTGGACAGAGAATTCCACAGATTCACCACCCTCTGAAAAAAGCAGTTCCTCTCATCTCTGTCCTAAATCTACTCCCCTGAATCTTGAGGCTATGTCCCCTAGTTCTAGTCTCACCTATCAGATGAAACAACTTTCCTACCTATCTATCTATCCATCTATCTAACCCTTTCATAATTTTTATATGCTTCTATAAGATCTCCTCTCATTCTTCAGAATTCCAGTGAGTACAGTCCTTTCAAGATCCCCCGTGCTCCCACCCTTCTAAATTCCAGTGAGTTGTCAATCTCTACTGATCGTCTAACCCCCTCATCTCAGGAATCAACCTGGTGATCAGGGGGTCAGACTGTGAAGAGAAACTGAGAAGCACCTGACTCCTGAGGAATACCACTATTTGTGGAATACTCACTGCCTCCTGCCTGTTAGCCATTCCTCTGTCCATGACTGTATCTTTCATGTAATGCATGGGATTTTATCATGGTATGCAGTTTCATGTGTGGCACCTTATCAAATGCCCTCTGAAAATCCACGTAAATGACATCCACTGCCTCTCCTTTGTCCACCCTGCTTGTTACTTCTTTCTCCCTTCAAGAGTGGAGTGACATTTGCAATTTTCCAGTCCTCTGGCACCATGTCAAAATCAAGTGATTCTTGAAAGATCATAACCAATGTATCTACTCTCTCTCTTCAGCAACCTCTCTCAGGGCTCTGGGATGTATTCCATCTGGTCCAGGTGACTTATCCACCTTAAGACTTTTCGGTTTGCCTAGCTGTTTTTCCTTTGTAATAGCAATGGCACTCACTCCTGCTCCCTGACATTCACGGACCTCTGGCACACTACTAGTGTCTTCCACAGTGAAGACTGATGCAAAGTACTTATTAAGTTCCCCTGCCACTTCTTTGTCACACATTACTGCCCCTCACAAGCATTATTTTTCAGTGGTCCAATATCAACTCTCACTTCCCGTTTATTCTTTATATAACTGAAAAATTTTTTTAATATCCTGCTTTATACTGTTGGCTAGTTTGCCCTCATATTTCATCTTTTCCCTTCTTATGGCTTTTTAGTTGCCTTTTTTTTGGATTTTAAAAGCTTCCCCATCATCCAACTTCCTTTTGGATCATCCACTCACTTTTGCTACCCTATATGCCCTTTGCTTGACTTTTATGCAGTCCTTTACTTCCTTTGTCAGCCATGGTTGCCCAGCCTGCCATTTGAGAATTACTTCTGTGGGAAATATCTATCCTGTGCATTGTGAACTGTTCCCAGAAACTTCAGCCATCCCTGCTCTGCTGTCATCCCCGCCACTATCCCTCTCCAATCCACCTGGGCAAGCTCCTCTCTCATACCTCTGTAATTCCCTTTATTCCACTGTGATACTGATCCATGTGACTTATGCTTCTTCCTCTCAAATTGCAGCATGAATTTGATCATATTATGATCAGTGGCTCCAAAGTGTTCCTGTAACTTAAGCTCCCTAATAAGATCTGGGTTATTATATATCACCCAATCTAAGATGGCCATTCCCTGAGTAGGCTCAAGCACAGGCTGCTCGAAAAAGGCATCATATAGGCATTCAACAAATTCCCTCTCTTGCAATCTGACACCAAGCTGATTTTCCCATCCCCTTGCATATTGAAATCCCCCATTACAATTGTGACATTACCCTTATTACCAGCTCCCTTTACAATCTCAACCCCACATCTTGGCTACTATTTGGAGGCCTATATATGATTCCTACAATGGTTTTTGTCACCCTCTTCTTAACTCCACCCACAAAGATTCGATATTCTCTGACCCTATGTCACCTCTTTTTAAAGATGTAATTCCATCTCTTACCCATAGAGCCACACCACAGCCTATGTCTTCCTACCTGTCCTTATGATACAAAGTATTTTAAGTATATTTGATGTTAAGCTCCCTACTATGGCCTTCTTTCAGCCATGTCTCAGTGATGCCTGCAGTGTAATTCTGACCAATCTCTAATTGCACGAGTTTGTCCATCTTATTTTGAATGTTACATCTATTTAAATACCCACACTTTCAGTCCTGTGTTCTTCATCCTTTTGAATTTTGTCTCTGTGGTACAATTTAACTCTTTGCACTGTCTGCATTTGTAGCTCATCATTGGCTTGTCCTTCCTTACATTTATATTACACCCATCATCTACTTGTAAACCTGATGGTCCATCCTCAGCTCTATCATACAGACTCCCACCCCCCTGCCAGATTAGTTTAAACCACTCCCAACATGGATACAAGATGTTTCAGCCCAACCAAACCACAGTGCTCACCCAGCAAATCCCAATTTCCTACATTTGGACCATGTCTCCCAAGCCCTGTCCTTTCATGTACCTGTTTAAGTAATTCTATTGTTCTGAGTCAACCACTTCCTCTGGTAGCTCATTCCACGTATTCACCACACTCTGCTTGAAAAGTTGCCTTTTTTAATTTTTCCCCTCTGACCCTGAGTCTCTGCTCCCTAGTTTTGGATTTACCATCCACATTATCAATTGCAGCTTGTGGACCAAGAGTTGGCATCAAAGCCCAAGGTCCTCACTGGTTGTCATCGATAATTTGGGCCCAATGACCTGTTTCTATGTTACATAATTTTCTGATCATGGGCACTAGCCTTCTCACCTCCAAGGCCACCTTCTAAAGGTGATGTCTCAAAAAGGTAGCATTCATCATTAAGGGCCGCTGCCACCCAGGACATGTCCTCTTCACATTGCTCCAATCACAGAGGCGGTACAGGAGCCTGAGCACCTTACCTATACCCCTCATGATTTTAACCCTGTATAAGGTCATTCCTCAACCTCCTATGTTCTAAGGGAAAAAAGCCTCAACCTATCCAGTCTCTCCTTATAACCCAAGACCCCAATACCCGTAACGTCCATGTGATTCCTTTCGGCACTCGCTAGACAACCAGGACTGTACAGAATGCTGTAAATGCTATCTCACCAAGGTAATTGGTTTGTTATTGTAACATTTACGAAGATATGGTGAAAAGCTTTGTTTTGCATGCCAGCCATACAGATTGTTTCACAGTATCAGTACATCTAGGCAGTTCAAAGGAAAAGCAATAACAGAAAGCAGAATATAATCTTAGTTACAGAGAAAGTGTACAGTAGAAAAGCAGGTGCAAGACCACAATGGGGTAGATTGAATAATCAAGAAGCCATTCAATAGCATTATAACAACAAGAAAAAAACTGTCCTTGCGTGTGCTGGTACATGCTTTCAGGCTTTTGTCTCTTCTGCCCAATAGGAGGGGAGTGAAGTGAGAGTATCTGAGATCGTGGGGTATTTGATTAAACAGGTTGTTTTACGAAGTCAGCTGTAAGTGAAGACAGTCCATGGAGGAGAAGTTGGCTTCCGTGATATGCTGAGCTATATCCACAACTCTCTGCCCTTTCTTGTGATCATGTGCATAGCAGTTGCTGTATCAAGCTGTGATGCATCCGGATTAGTTGCCTTCTATTTTGCATTGAGGGTCAATGGGGACATGCTGAATGTCATAGCCTCCTGAGGAGGTACAGGAACTGCTGAAACATGACTTTGTACTCATGAAATTGAGCTTGCCAAAGTTTTTCTTCACCACCTATGTCAAAATCATATCACCGGCATATGTCATGAAATTTGTCGCCATTTTCAGGAAATTACTGTTTGTACTCTGAGGTGCTCTACAGCATCTTGCTGGGCCTTGCAGTTTACAGTGCAAATCCCACTTTAGTTTAATGAAACTTTTAATGTTTGTCTGAGTAAAGTTCCAACTGCTATCCTGGATCATTTCCCTAGTTAATTTAGATTCTGTTGTAATCTTAGATAACCTTCACTGTCCAGTATACTGCAAAGTGCGGTGAGATCTGTGAAATGTTTCCAGGCCAGATGCAGACAGGATGTTTCCCACTGATGGGATAACGGTTGGGAGGGAATGATGGGGTTGCAAAGTCAAACTTGGGGTTCGCTCATAGAACTAGAAGTAAAGTGAGATCTCTTCACCCAGACATGGGCAACTACCTAATGAGCTGTGGAACCTCAGCTGGCAGGATTGTTCAAAAATAATCTCCACTCTGAGGAAATAAAGGGATATGGGACTAGTACAGCAACATGGTCCTGAGGTCAATGAGCAACTGGGACCTCAGTGAACACTAATGCAGGTTTGAAGATCTACTCCTGCTCCTCTTCCTTGTCTTATGTTCTAATGTTAACATATTTGGGAGCTATCCCACCCACTCCTCTCCCAGAGCACAGCACAGCCCCTGCTCCCTCCCCATTCCATCCACTCCCTCCCCTCTCCCCGGCCCGTCCACTCCCTCCCCTCTCCCCGGCCCATCCACTCCCTCCCCAGCCCACCAGCTGTATCTCCAAAACAGAATCAGAATCAGTTTTATTATCAATTTCTTGTATCATATGAAATTTGTTGTTATCCAGCAGCATTACAGTACAGTACAGAAGCAAAGATAGTCCACCAACTCCCTCTCCAGCCCACTGCTCTCTCTCCACACCACTCAATTTCTTCCTACACTAACTATTCCCTTCCTAGACAAAGAGCAGAGTTGGCCCACCAATCTGTTTGCACAGAACAGATGACAGAGCCAACCCTCACTGCAGATTAACATGATACCTGTGGTAACAGACATAGCTGAAATTCACGTGCTAGGAGATCAGTAGTAGGTGCTGAAGCTGTGGGAGTTCACCCTTTGTCTCTCTAGTTAGTTGAAGTGTATTTTCATATTTGGCTGTCAGGAACAGTAACCATAAATGTACCAGATTGTTAGACAAACCCAGCTCGTTCACTAACATCCTCTATGGAAGGTAGCTGTCCTTGTCTCATTCATATTCTTTGTGCCTCTGGATCCTCAACAGCATAGTTAACTTTTTGTTCTTTGAGGTGGCTGAACATGCTCCTCAGTTCAAGGATCATTAGAGGTTGGCAGTAAATGGACCAAATAACCTAATTCTGTCTGTTCCAATATCTTCTGGTCTAAATGCTGAGCTCCATTAGTCACCAGAATCGTAAAACCTCCCTCATGGACTTGTGTTTTCCCAGATACTGTGCCTGTAACCCATGGTGTTTTGGTTGGTACGTTGGTTCACATCATGCCACTATACTGCTGCCGACTGCTTGTCATCTTCTGTGACAGATGATAAAAACACAAACAAAAAACCTGAATGTTGGAAGAACTTAGCAGGTCACATGTCTGTGAAGCAAAAGATCTAAGTCAATGCTTCATGTCAAGACCCTACATCAGGATGCGAACCTGGCTCTCTGTAAGTTTTCTATTAATACTTGTTAGTTTCATTTGTTGTCCACTCTTCAGTATCCTGATGAAAGATTGAGAAAGGTTCTGAAGCAGGGCTTAATGTCTCCCTTCTCATGCTCGTCCATTAGGGTTGGTCAGGACTGGAGTGGAATTAAGTGATTAGTAAATGCATCAAATGTTACAGAGACAAGGCAGGTTGAGAGGGATAATAAATCAGCAATGGTAAAATGGTGGAGCAGACTTGATGGGCTAAATGGCCTAATTCTGCTCTTACAGACTTACGGTCTAAGTTCGCAGTCTTGTGAAGTATATTAATGGGTCCCATTTGTGTCTATTGAGAAGGAAGGGGGAAGTGTTGATCTAGGTGGTAATTAGCATTGGGGGGGGGGTGTCATTCTATACTGTTTCCTCATAATTCCCATCTGTTGTACCTAGAACTCAGTAAAAGGTCTGATTACTTCCATGAGTGATAGGAGGAGTTACTGAAAGCCATAAATTTGGCCTTTGTCAGAGCAGAAACACAGAAAGGATACCTTATAGGTCATGAAAGGAGATATCCTGAGAACAAAGATTCATCAAAAGGTAGAACCCAGGTCAATCTATACAAATATCATTGCCTGAAAAAAAATAAAAGTCACTACTGTTTGCAAGGTCACATGCATGAGAGGTCCAACATCTGAAGCTTTTGACTCCATGCAAGGTATCAGAGAAATGTGCTTTGTCTCTTTCTGTGCCATTGGATTCTTCACTAATGACATTTCTGTGCTGAGTGGAAGCAGTGATCTGCTTTGTTGTGCCTATTGATCATCCACAGTTCACATTCCATGGGGTGTCTGTAGATGCCTGCACAATGCACTCAGGCAGCCTGGATTGTTTTATTCTAAGCCCTTATCCTGTTTGACAGCTCCAGCTGTTTCTCTATCTTTAGACCCATTATTATTAGGTTGCTCTTGTGTTTGAAGGAATTTTAAAATGCTCAATGACTTTGGCGCCTTTCAGGGTTAGTTACATATCTGGTCTGCTCAACATTTGACATTTCAGAGGGGTTTGCACATATTAATAGGCAAATATACTGATTCATCTTTTTGTATGTTAAATGGAGAGACCAGGTGGAATGATTTGAGATCATAAGCCATGGTTGATGTGTGAATTAAGTAAGTTCATGATTCCTAATGCTGCTGGCATATTTTTGTATAATAAGATCGATATCAGTTATCCCAGTACCAGATCTAGAGGCCCATGTTACACTCAGAATCTCACTTCCAAATCTAGAATTCCAGTCTCAAAATATCAAGTATTGAAACATAGTTCTGGTATCCCAAACACATAGGCTAACCATAAAACCTGAGCCCAGAATTCCAAATCCACAACCCCAGTCTCTGAATTATTGAGTCATGCATCTCAATCCCAGGATCTCAAAACTGTCATTGTTGTCCCATTCCTAGAATTGAGAGGCACTGCAGAACTCAGACCCAGCAGTTTCAGTGTTAGTTTTCAAACCGGTAAGCTGCAGAATGACAAAAAGGACAACGCAGGAGATTGGCACTAATTGAAGAGAATTTTTATAGAGTTGGCTCAGGCGCAATGGATTGTGGTCTCTTGTTGTGTCACAATCCCATTTTAGTTTCATCGGGATTTCCCCACTTTCTTGTTATTTGACTTCAAATGTAAAAACAAAAAAATGCTGCAGATACCCATACCAACCAAATGCCTGTCAAAGGCAATCCCATTGTCCTGTATTTGGCCCATATCCTGCTGTTCCTTTCCCATGCATGTAGCTGTCCAAATGTGTGGTTTTTTTATTGGTGAGATTGTACCCACCACTGGCAGCTGGTACAATGTACCCATCAAGCTTTGTGAACAGCTTACCCCTCAGATGGTGGATGTCTGGAATGCACTCCCTGGGCTGGTGATGGAGGCAAATAGAGGTTTTCAAGAGGCTCTTAATAGGTACATGAACATGTAGGAATGGAAAGGTATGAGCAGAAGGGATTAGATTAGTTGGGTATTTAGTTCAGCAACTAAGGGCTGAAGGGTCTGTTCCTGTGCTGTACTATTCTGTGTTCCAGATCTCCTTTAAATCTTTTGCCTCTCACCTTTAACCTATGTCCTTTATCAGACCATAAGATGTAGGAGCAGATTTAGAATTAAAAGGATTATTATTATTATTACTATTAGTGTAAATGGGTGGTTGATGTTCAGTGCAGACACATTAAAGGACCTATTTCCCTGCTGCATCTGTCATTTTGTGTGAGAGTGAAATTATGTTAGTGTCTATAAGCCTGGCAACAAAATGAGGAGGGTTGGGCATAGGGTCAGCAACCCTATCCTATAAAAAACCCAGATCTACAGAAGCTCCAAAGACCTCAGGCCTGGGAGGAGCATACACCGAGACCTGGAGACAACTTGAAAGACTAACCCAGGACAGAAAGCTCTGGTGAGCTGCTGTCGGCTTGTGCCCCAGTAGGAGTGATGGGCTTAAGCTGAAGTATAAGTGTATATGTGTGTGAAATGGAGTTTAAGTGTATGACATAAGTAAAGGTGATTGTGAGTAAAGCCAACACAATGAGGTCAGATTGGTTTGGGTTTTCTGTCCTGTTCAGTATCATTCCTTGACCCCTGACCTTGATCACCAATAGTGAAAGATGTAAAGATTAGCACTAATATTCCAATATGCCTCTTCACTATCGGTGTATTTCACAAAGCTTTATTGTTTTTGGGAGCCTTACATTTAATGTTAGTCTTGACATTAAAATAATTCTTATACTTCTGCAGATTTACCACACTCCTTGCAAGCTCTTAGTTTCATTCTGTCATTACTGCCTTCACTGGCTGCTAACGGTTCTGTCATGGATGGCTTTTATATTACACATCACAGGTTTTGTACTTATTTGTAACTATTCTATGTGAGGTGAGACTGAGGTGACGTGATAATGCACAGGGATGGCAAGGTGCTGTGCCTGAGTCTCAGGTGGTTGGTTAGTCTTTGTACACTGCAGTTGTTGCCTGAGCCCCGCTGTTTTGCAGGAGCAGGTATCTCGGCCACTGTGGTAAGGAGTAGATAATGGGTGCGGAGCCTCCGTTAGTCCTGAAGGTTGAAGTGTAGCAGTCTCCCTGTTTTAAACTCATCAGGCTGCTGGTGTCATCAGAACACAGTGAGCATCTTGTTCTCCCAGGTACCGGCTGTGACTTACACCGTTTACAACTCAAGTGCTGACAGGTGTCCTGCAAAAGAAAGCAGAGTGCTAATGGTGGCTGCACACACATTCTGTGCCAGTGGCAGTTCATAAAGCAGATGCCACTTTACCCACTTTCACAGTTTGTTGACTGTCAAAACTAGGGAAAATGAGACACTGGATCTGCTATATGCAAATATTAAGGACGTAGATAGTGCCATAGCCCTTCTCCACCCCTCTTGACAGATCAGATCAAAACCTCTTGTACAAACCTCTGGTCCAGCGGCAACCTGTGATCAAGAAGTCTGTTAGGAAATGGTCACAGGAGGCCAACGAGGCCCTGCAGGGCTGCTTTGAAGAGACTGACGGACTGCTTCACAGGGTACACCAGCTTCTGTATGGATAATACTGTTCTCACTAGGACTGTACACTGTTTCCCAAACAATAAACCTTGGGTCACTAAAGACATCAAAGCCATACTGAACGGGAAGAAGAAGGCATTCAGAGATGGAGATAGGGAAGAGATGAGGCTGGTTCAGAGGGAACTGAGGGAGAAGATTGCCCAGGGCAAGGACTGCTACAGGAGGAAGCTGTTGAAGAAACTACAGCAGAACAACACAAAGGATGGGTGGAGTGGTATGAAAACAATCACAGGTGTGGTAAACTATGTAAACCTGTCTGGACACACCCCTCTGCTGACTGCTCCTGTGGCTCCTCCCACAGACCCCTGTATAAAGGCCATTGGGGCACTGCTCCTCCCTCAGTCTTCGACATGTCGTGCTCCCTTTTTGCTGTTAATAAAAGCCTATCGTTCACTTCCAGTCTCCGAGAGTTATTGATGGTGCATCAACAGGTACAAAATGACCAGAGACCAAGTGATTGAAGGGGACCGGGACAGAGCCAACGAGTTAAATGGGGTTTTCAACAGGTTTGATGAGGAGGCTTCTTGTTTACCCCTCTACAACCCATCCCCCAGCTCCTCCCCTCTCACCACTCGCCCTCCATCTCTCTGGAAGGACACCGGAGAGCCAGTGACCACAGACACGTGGACTGTCACTGCTGAGCAGGTAAGGAGAGAGCTCGGCAGACTTCGCCCAGGCAAGGCTGCGGGACCGGACGGCATCAGCACCAAGGGTTCTCCAGGTGTGTGCTACTGAGCTGGGTGCTGTCCTTAATCTGAGCCTGAGCCTATTCTGTGGAAAACATTCAGCCTCGTTCCAGTACCCAAGAAGACATGTCCCACCATGCCCAGAGATTACAGAATAGTGGCACTGACCTCACATTTTATGGGTCCTGACATACCTCCGGACCATCGTAAATCCATCACAGGACCCCCTGCAGTTTGCTTACCAACCATATATTAGAGTCAAGGACGCCATTATCTTCCTGCTTCAACAGGTTTACACCCACCTTGATGAGCCAGGCAGCACTGTGAGAGTTGTGTTCTTTGATTTCTCTGGTGCTTTTAACACCATACACCCGCTTTACCAGGGAGTAAGCTCACAAAGCTGCAGCTGGATGCTCCGCTAGTGTCCTGGATGACAGACTACCTGTCCAGACAGCCACAGTATGGGAGATTGCAGAGCTGTGAATCAGCTACAGCGGTTAGCAGCACGGGACACCTCAGGGGACTGTGCTTTCCCCCTGACTGTTCACCATCTGCACCTGGGACTTCAGGTACAACTCAGAGTTCTGCCACCTGCAGAAGTTATCAGATGTTTCAGTAATTGTATCAGCCGGGGTCAAGAGGCTGAGTACAGAAGAGTGGTGGACAACTTTGTTGAGTGGTGTTGGCTGAATCACCTGCAGCTCAACATCACTAAGATAAAGGAGTTGGTTCACTCCAGGAAAGTGAAAACACCCTGCATCCCCATCTCCATCAAGGGAACGGATGTGGAAGTCGTCTGGGACCCCACATATCTGGGAACTCACCTGGGCAACAAACTGGACTGGACTAAAGACACAGGGGCTCTGTACAAGGAAGAACAGAGCCGACTGTACTTCCTGAGGAGGCTCCGGTCATTCAACGTCTGCAGTTCTCTGCTGCAGATGTTCGACGACTCAGTGGTGGCCGGTATTCGATTCTGTGCCGTAGCCTGCTGGGGCAGCAGGGTGAGAACAGCTGATGTCAAGAAGATCGATAAGCTTGTCAGGAAGGCTGGTTCTGTTCTGGGGGTGGAACTGAATTCCCTGATGGTTGTGCCTGAGAGGAGGATGCTGCAAAAGCTACGGAGCATTATGGAAAATCCCTTTCACACTCTGCATGACATATTGGACAAACAGAGGAGCATCTTTAGCAACAGAATGATTCCACCGAAGTGCACCGCTGAACGCCACGGGAGATCCGTTCTCCCTGTGCCTATAAGACTCTACAATTTCTCCTCCTCAAGTATATGGTTTCATTGCACATCTGTATTTTGCACCACAACTTTTTCATGCACATTTTGTACTTTAAAGTATATATTTCTGACTGAGCAACCTTGCAGCAATGATTTCCTTAAAGAGAAGTAAAGTTTAATTTTATCTTAACTTATAAATAATACAATTGGTTGAAGCAGTGAAGGAGGAGATCGGATTGCCATGCCCATTCATTGCTCAGTCAAAGAACACGCATATTGAGGGGGCTGGGGGGGAGTGGCTAGAGTCTGTATTATCAGAGATTGCTGGTTATTGTGTGAAATGCCTCTCAGATCTTTGAAAAGATTTTGTTAGACTGCTTGCTCGACAATGGACGACTGTTAACCCAAATGGCCCACCTTATCCTCAACTCAGTCAAAAGAATTTCTCCATCAAATTGCAACGCTAGATGCAACTCCCCTATCTGTCAAGCCTGGTGATGTATTAAATATACTTAAGACACACTTTGACAGATTTTTGCATAACAGGGAATTAGGGTGGTGGGGAAAAGGCCGATAGATGGAGCAGAATCCACAAATAGATCAGTCATGATCTTATTGAACGGTGGAGTAGGATTGATGGCTGGCTCCTCTCTTGTGTTGTGGTGCACAAAGGCATGGGCAACTTATGATCTGAAGAGATGCAAATGGAATTGAATGTTCTGCAGTTAGCAGCAAGTATCTCCATATATAACCGTATGACCAAAATGTATTAACTTTGTAATTTTGCATGCTGCTGACTCTGCACACACTCTATGTGACTATTATCTAATGTTATGATACTGAAGGAAGCCATTCAGATCACCAAGTCTGTGCTTGCTTCCAGCCAGGCAATCCCATCAGTCCCATTCCCCTCTTACTTCCCAGCAATCCTACAACCTGCTTTCTTGGATGTGTCCATCCATTCCTCTTTAATTCTTTTCCCACTTACCTACTCTAGGGGTAACGTATCCGTCAAGTGAAATATCCAAGAGTGTGTTTGGGATGTTGGAAGAAACTGGAGCATCCAGGGATTGTTAGAGAATATGCAAATTCCAGACAGACAGTACTGGAGGCCAGGATCAAGCTCGAGTTACCAGTGCTGTAAGCCAGCAACATTATCTCATTTCTTGCTCAGTACAGAAGGAGCAACACATAAGATGCTGGAGGAACTCAGGGGCCAGGCAGCACTTATGGAGGGAAATAGACAGACAGCATTTTGGGTTGGGACAGATGAAGGGTCTTGATCTGAAGAGATGATTGTCCATTTTCCTCCTTAGATACTGCCCAACAAGTTGAGTTTGTCCAGCTTCTCATAAACACAGGAGATTCTGCAGATGTTCAAAATCCAGAGCAACACACACAAAATACACTCTGTGGCCACTTTATTGGGTACTTCCTGTACTGAGTGTATGTTCATGGTCTTCTGCTGCTACAACCCACCTGCTTCAAGGTCTAATATGCTGTGTGTTCAGAGATGCTCTTCTGCACACCATTGCTTACCCTGGGAGAAATATTCTGACTACCTTTACATTCATATAAATCTCTAAAATGTCACCCATCAGTCTCCTATGCTCTAGTGAGAGGAACTGTCTGTGTGTGTGTGTGAGAGAGAGACATTGACTACAAAGCTGCATGAACTACTCTCGCTCTTTCTCCTCTGTGTGAGACTGCACCTCTCACTCCTGGCTCTCCCTTTATGAGACAGTAGTCTCTCCTATGTGTGCACACCTCTCTCTCTCTCTCTCTCCCTTTATGAGACAGTAGTCTCTCCCATGTGTGCACACCTCTCTCTCTCCCTTTATGAGACAGTAGTCTCACCCATGTGTGCACACCTCTCTCTCTCCCTTTATGAGACAGTAGTCTCTCCCATGTGTGCACACCTCTCTCTCTCCCTTTATGAGACAGTAGTCTCACCCATGTGTGCACACCTCTCTCTCTCCCTTTATGAGACAGTAGTCTCACCCATGTGTGCACACCTCTCTCTCTCCCTTTATGAGACAGTAGTCTCTCCCATGTGTGCACACCTCTCTCTCTCCCTTTGAGACAGTAGTCTCTCCCATGTGTGCACACCTCTCTCTCTCCCTTTATGAGACAGTAGTCTCACCCATGTGTGAACACCTCTCTCTCTCCCTTTATGAGACAGTAGTCTCTCCCATGTGTGCACACCTCTCTCTCTCCCTTTATGAGACAGTAGTCTCACCCATGTGTGCACACCTCTCTCTCTCCCTTTGAGACAGTAGTCTCACCCATGTGTGCACACCTCTCTCTCCCTTTATGAGACAGTAGTCTCTCCCATGTGTGCACACCTCTCTCTCTCCCTTTATGAGACAGTAGTCTCACCCATGTGTGCACACCTCTCTCTCTCCCTTTATGAGACAGTAGTCTCTCCCATGTGTGCACACCTCTCTCTCTCCCTTTATGAGACAGTAGTCTCTCCCATGTGTGCACACCTCTCTCTCTCCCTTTATGAGACAGTAGTCTCTCCCATGTGTGCACACCTCTCTCTCCCTTTATGAGACAGTAGTCTCTCCCATGTGTGCACACCTCTCTCTCTCCCTTTATGAGACAGTAGTCTCACCCATGTGTGCACACCTCTCTCTCTCCCTTTATGAGACAGTAGTCTCTCCCATGTGTGCACACCTCTCTCTCTCCCTTTATGAGACAGTAGTCTCACCCATGTGTGCACACCTCTCTCTCCCTTTATGAGACAGTAATCTCTCCCATGTGTGCAAACCTCTCTCTCGACCTTTCTGTGACACTGCACACTTCTCTCCCTTTGTGTGAGTTTTTCCCCACTGTATGCATGAATGCAGCTGCATTTGTTTCTCCGCCACTCCTCTCCTTGAAAGACTCTCTTTTCCCTCACCCTGTGTGTGTGAGAAAGGGTGTGCATTACTCTCACACTCTTACCCCTCCTATGTGATATTGCTCCTCTCTCTCTCTCTCTGTCTCTGTGCAAGGGCCCCAGTCAGTGTGTGACTGCATCTATTACATTCTTGCTCCCTCTGTCTGTGAAGCTGGATGCATCTATGCATGCCTTCCTCCTTCTCTGTCCTTTACTGTGTAGTGCAGATCCAGGCTTCTACATATGTAGCACTGAACAAATCTCTCTCTTCCCCCTCTGACTGAATATGTATGTGACTGAGAGAAAGAGAGACATTGCAGTTTCCTCTGTCCAGCTACAGGTATTTCACTGAAGTCACACCAGCAGTCCCAGGCTTCCTATAACAAAAACAACCCTGCCCACCTCTCACTTGACTCTCTGCCTCCTACTACTCCCAGTTATTTGATCTGATTTGTCAATTTACCCTGGATCCCATGTATTATAATGTTTTGGATTGGTCTCCAATGTGGATCCTTATTGATATCCAAGTATACTACATCATCAATACATTTAGCTATCTCTTTGAAAATTCATTTAATTTGGTCAGACGCATCTTCCCCTAACTTCAATTAACCCCCGCCTTTCCAAGTGTAAATTAGCCTAGACCCTCAAATGTTTTTGATATACTGTATTGTTGACTTACTGGCCTGCAATTACCTGGTTTATTCCTGTCACCCAACTACAATTGCTCCTCTCCAGTCATCTGGTATCTCGCATGTGACCAGTGAAGACTTAATCTCTGGCAAAAACCCAGCAATCTCATCCCTTGACTCCTAGCATCAGTCCAAATAGATTTATCCACCTTTAAGTCTGATAAAACATCTAAAACCCATTCCCTTTTAAAGGCTATATTGTAGAATTTCAGCAATCCTTCCCCAAATTCTACAGTTACAGTCACAGTCTCCCTCCACCTCTCTCTTCCCCCTCTCCCACTCTCTCTAGAACACAGTTAAGTCCTCAGTTAGGCTCTGCCACTTTGATTCACAATAGCCCCTACATTCTCAGCCTACATTAGGGTCAATTGACAGCAGACAGCTCGTCCATCCAATGTGGGGAGGAGTCCCAGGCAGTCACAGAGAACGTGTAGACTCCACAGAGACAACGGCTGAAGACAGGATTGAACCTGGCCCACTGGAGCTGCGGTGTAGCAAATCAACTTGCCAACTGCTGTGCCATCGCAATGTTTGAGCTCCTGGTTCATTTGATGGGCTGTTCACGATTTTACTTTGTAAAGGTTCCCACATGGCAGACCTACCTGTAGGTAACAGCTTCCAAACTACTCTGTGTTGAAATCAGCCTTCCCTTAAGTTGTACTGCCCAGAAAGGGACTCTTCTGCTCAGTTCATCCATGGCAGCTCAGGAGGACTTCAGTTATGAGGAAGGCTGGATAAGGTGGGCTTGTTTCCTTGGATTGCAGGGTGCATGGAGGGGTGGGGGACATGGAGGTAGGACCTGACAGCAGTTTAAACCAATGAGGGTCACAGATGGGGTAGATGGCAAGCAAAACTTCCCACAGCAGAACTATCTAAAACCATGTGGCATTGGTTAGGCTGAGGAGTAGGAGGGTTACAGGGGATCTGTGGAAGACCTAACTGGAATCTGGAACACTCTGCCTTAAAGGGTAATTGAGGTAGACACTCTCACAACATTAGCATCTGATTTGCCGAGGCTGAGAAGGCTACTGTTGCAAACAAGAGGAAGTCTGCAGAAGCTGAAAATCCTGGAGGAACTCAGCAGGCCAGGCAGCATCTATGGAAAACAGCACAGTTGATGTTTTGGGCTGAGACCCTTCAGCAGGACTGGAGAAAAAAAGATGTAGGGTAAAGAAGTGGGATGAGGGGAGGGAGAAACACTCGGTGACAGGTGAAACCGGGGGAGGGGATGACATAAGCAGCTAGGAAGTCGATTGGTGAAAGAGACACCGGGCTGACAAAGGGGAATCGAATCAGAGAGAACAGAAGACTTTAGAAGAAAGAAAAGGGGGGTACAGTACCAGAGACAGGTGGTGGGCAGGCAAGGAGATAAGTGAGAGGGAGAAGAGTAAAAATCTTTACGTTACGTCTCCGTCTAAGTGTGCAATGTACAATTTATGGTAATTTATAATAAATAGTATGTACAACAGACAGTCAGTATAACTTAGAAATACAATTGTATCAGCATAATGGATGTATTGATCATGATCTTTCAGATATCACTTGATTCCGGCATGGTCCCGGAGGACTGCAAGATTGCAAATGTCACTCCACTCTTTAAGACGAGAGGAAGGCAAATGAAAGGAAGTTATAGGCCAGTTAGCCTAACCTCAGTGGAAAAGTGTTGGGTTTATTATTAAGAACGAGGATTCAAGGTACATGGAGACTAATGATAAAATTAGTCAAAGTCAGCGTGGTTTCTGTGAAGGGAAATCTCGCCTAACAAATCTGTTAGAGTTCTTCGAAGAAATAACAAGCAGGCTTGTCAAAGAAGAGGCAGTGGATGTCATTTGATAAGGTGCCACACATGTGGCTGCTTAACAAGATGAAATCCTATGGTGTTACAGGAAAGATACTGGCGTGGATCGTGGAATGGCTGACAGGCAGGAGACAGCGAGTGGGAATAAAGGGGGACCTGTTCAGGATGGCTGCTGGTGACTAGTGGTGTTCCTCGGGTCAGTATTGGGACCGCTACTTTTCACATTGTTTGTCAACGACTTGGATAATGGAATTGATGGTTTTGTGGCAAGTTTGCAGATGAAACAAAGATAGGTGAAGATGTAGGCAGTGCTGAGGAAGCAGGACTTAAACAAATTGGAAGATTTGGCAAAAAAGTGGCAGATGGAATAAACTGTTGGGAAATGTATGATGATACATTTTGGTAAAAGGAGCAATAGAGTGGATTATTATCTAAATGGGGAGAAGGTTCAAACATCAGAGGTGCGGAGGGACTTAGGAGTCCTCGTACACGACTCCCAGAAAATTAATATACAGGTTGAGTCTGTGGTAAAGAAGGGAAATGCAATGTTGCCATTTATTTCAAGGGGATTAGAATATAAAAGCAAGAAGATAATGCTGAAGCTTTATAAGACACTAGTCAGGCCACACGGAGTATTGTCAACAGTTTTGGGCCCCATATCTCAGAAAAGATGTATTGTCATTGGAGAGAGTCCAGAGGAGGTTCACAAGGGATGAAGGGGTTAACATATAACCATATAACATATATAACCATATATCAATTACAGCACAGAAACAGGCCATCTTGGCCCTTCTAGTCTGTGCCGAATGCTTACTCTCACCTAGTCCCACCGACCTGCACTCAGCCCATAACCCTCCATTCCTTTCCTGTCCATATACCTATCCAATTTTTTTTTAAATGACAATATCGAACCTGCTGCTACCACTTCTACTGGAAGCTCATTCCACATAGCTACCGCACTGAGTAAAGAAGTTCCCCGTCGTGTTACCCCTAAACTTTTGTCCCCTAACTCTCAACTCATGTCCTCTTGTTTGAACCTCCCCTGCTCTCAATGGGAAAAGCCTATCCACGTCAACTCTATCTATCCTCTCATAATTTTAAATACCTCTGTCAAGACCCCCCTCAACCTACTACGCTCCAAAGAATAAAGACCTAACTTGTTCAACCTTTCTCTGTAACTTAGGTGCTGAAACCCAGGTAACATCCTAGTAAATCTCTTCTGTACTCTCTCTGTTTTGTTGACATCTTTCCTATGATTCAGTGACCAGAACTGTACTCAATACTCCAAATTTGGCCTCACCAATACCTTGTACAACATGAGGAGTGTTTGAAAGACCCGAAACACCCGATGATTCCAGGAACATCACTGATGACGTGTCCAGACATCAGTGATGTATGCTCACAGCGGCTCACTGGAATTTAGAAGGATATGGGGGGGTGGGGGAATTTCATTGAAATCTACTGAATGGTGAAAGGACCAGATAGGGTGGATGTGGAGAGGATGTTTTCTCTGATGGGGGTATCCAGAATCTAGAAGGCACAGTCTCAAAATTGAGGGATGACCCTTTAGAACAAATAAGGAGGATTTTTTTTAGTCAGAGAGTAGTAGATCTGTAGATTGTCCAAATATACAACATCCATTGCATTCCCTTTATCTATTTGATGTGTAATCTCCTGAAAGAATTCCAACAGGTTCGTCAGGCAGGATTTTTCCTTAAGGAAACCATGCTGAATTTGTCCTATCTTGTCTTGTATCACCAAGTATTCCATCACCTCATCCCTAACAAATGACTCAAACATCTTCCCAACCACTGAGGTCAGACTAACTGGTTTATAATTTCCTTCCTGCTGCCTTCTCCTTCCTTAGAGTGGAGTAACATTTCCAATTTTCCAGTCCTCTGGAACCATGCTGGAGTCGAATGATTTTTGAAAGATCATTACTAATGCCTCCACAATCTGTACTGCTATCTCTTTCAGAACCCTAGGTTGCAATTCATCTAGTCTAGGTGACTTATGTACCCTCGAGTCTTTCAGCTTTTTGAACATTTTCTCCCTTGTTATAGTAACTGCATTCACTTCTCTTCTCTCACACCCTTTAATATCTATCAACTGCTAATGTCTTGCACAGTAAAGACTGATGCAAAATATTCATTTAGTTCATCTGCCATCTCCTTGTCCCCTGTCATTTTCTAGCAGTCCTACATCCACTCTTATCTCTCTTTTATTTTTTACATATTTGAAAAAGGGTTTACTATCCCCTTTGATATTGTTTGCTGTGTCTCTCTCTCTCTCTCTCTCTCCCCCCCCCCCCCCCCCACGGCACTCTGAGTTTTAAGTTAAACCCTCATTTACGGAATCGGGGGCTAACAGGCCAGTCGAGTCCATGCTGCGTCCAATAGAGCGACCTGCTCAGTCCCTCGCCCCTACACTGCGACCATGCCGACCCATTCCCCGCCGTCTGCCCGGAGAGTTTAACCCTGAAAGGGAAAACAACCCCGGAAACGTTCCTTGAGGTAGCGAGATCCTGCTTTAGAGAATTTATTTGGTGATTCGCGCACCGAAATGAGTTAGTCTTCACAGCTCCCTGAGAACTCCCCTGTTGTACCCCCCGAACTCTCTGGCTGATCGACCCCGCCTCTCTCCCCTCCATCACCCGCGGACCTCTTACCTTGTGGTGGCCCGCCTTCCCGCACAGATTCCCGCCGCTATCCGAGACGCCGCACGAACTCGGGCGTTGTTTGTAAAACAGACTCGAAGTCCCAGTGTCATCCACTTCGTAGACGTAGACGTCGTCCGTCTTCCTGGTGCACCTCTCTGCCCTGAGCCGGGGTTTGGCTCCACTCTGTGGGTACACCCCTCTTACCAGCCGGCTCCGCCACCACGTATCCTCCCTAAGAAACGGGCCGAGGCCGACTGGATCTGCGCCCTCGCACCCCTGCTTGTGGAACCCTGGACTGACAGGTTTATGCCTCGACTGTCTCTTTCCGGGACAGGGAAATTCTCTCAGCTTGTCCCGACTGGCGGAGTTTAGCCAGGAGGAGTTCTCTCTGGGGAACTGCACGCTTGTCCCGACACTTCTGCGCACCCTTCCACCTTCCGACTTCCAGGCTCCCGTGGCGACGCCCCCGCAGCTATGATCGCTGTCAATCCTCGATGCTCTCTGCAATTGACACTCCTTTCTTTAAGTTCCAGACGCGATACCCAAATAGAAGTTTAGTGCAGCTTTCAGGGGTTACACTTACCTGACAGTGTGGCCGTCGATCTTTCCTTGCACTGTGTCTCCCGGGAGGCCTGCAGAAATCATCAGCAAAGGTTGTCGAGGTCAACGCCGATGGGTTGTAGGACAAACAAGTGATTCCCATTTCATCCAACTCGCGGAGATAGAGATCATCCCCGTGGCTGCTGCGCTTGGACTCTCGCCTGCCCTGTTCCCCACAAGTATCGCTGTCAGTTCCCATACCGAACAAACTGCAGCCACCCTTCATCCCGAGAGGAGACTTGGTCATTTCGCGCGACAGCTGGGTAACTGCCAGGGTCGTTGTTTTGGGGCAGTTGGGAAACTCCGGGTCATGTTGCGGGGAACACTGTCGTTCCACAGTTTCATAGTGGTGGGGCCCACTGCAGCCTTCACACCTGCACAAAGGGCCCTTCTCCCCGTCGTCAGTATCGCACCCGCTGGTCTTTTGCAAGCAGCATTCATCTTGTGTCTGTCTTTCTGTTCCGCTCCTCCCTGACACTGATGTTTGAGCGCAGGCCAGTAATGTATCTGGGAAAACGGCAGCCTGTAGAAGAATGCCGCATTTACAGGAACTGTAGCAGTTTGAAGGGTGGATGCACACCCAGTCATGATCATCCTGTGGACAGGGTCTCTGCTGTGGTGGTCCTGGCCTGGCTGAGGGCTCCACAGACTTTGGACTTTCTGTTTCTTCCTCGGAGCTGTGTGACTCACAGGAACAGAGCAGCACTCCGTCACGTGATGGCGTGGATTTACTGGTATAAACAAATGGCTCAGAGTCTTGGTGAAAGACGGGTGATGAGGAGACACGGACATTATCTGAAATACACCATCAAAACCAATTGCAAAAAATTGTTACAGTGGGAGCTCCTTACCAATGTATCAAAACCTTTGTGCGAATCACCTACTGAATTCATGGGCCCATTTCTGAGAGCCCCAATAGACCAGTCTATTCTACAGAATTCCTGCCTTAAAACAGAGGGGTTCTGGTCCAATCTGTGATTTCGGTTACTAGAGCAGATTTTTTTTTGTGTGAATTCCAGGTAACGTATTGTTGATAACAAGCTCATCCAGTTTGTGCTGGCTTTGTACAAGGACATACCAGTCAAAACTATTTCCTGCCCCTTCCGCACATGCCTGCATTCCTTCTTCTTTCAACTGTTTGTTCAGTTCCCGTTCCAATAGTGTGCATTAGGGTTAACTACCCCAGCAGTGAGTTCCAGACCCTAAACATCTACTGCAAAACAACTGTTGTTCCCCATATCACTTTTCGAAACCACCAATGCCCCCTCCGTCTGCTTGGTCCGTATGCCCTGTTTTCAGGGGGTTGGAGTTTAAGCGTTTATTACACTGAAATGGCACTAGTGAGACTATATCAGCAGGACAGATCAGTAGTCAGGAACAGGCTAATCAGCCAATCATGTATGTACCGATCATAATGCCAATTTAAATTGCATATTGGTCCACAAATGGTCAGTTCCCTGTCTGTCCACATCCCTGTCTAAATGCCTCTCAAACACCCTCTAAATGTCTTAATCTTTTCTCGAAGTTCAATATCCCATTTTAAGGAAAGACCTTGTGAGAAGGTTCACTGGGATGATTTGGGATAAGGAAGATTTCTACAAGGAATGGTTAAACTGATTGGGAATCCACTCAGTGGAGTTTAGGAGAATAAGTGATGATCTTATTGGACTAGATAGAGTTTGATTTCTTACTCAGTAAGGAACTCAAGTGTAAGGGAAAACGGCCGGTGGAGAGCAGCAGCCATGACCCCATGGAATAGTGGAGCAGGATGGAGTGCCAAACTCGCATCCCTTTCTTCAAAGCTGGGCCAGAGAGCCTCACCAGGACTTTAGAAATAGTTCGGATAACTGGTAATGATTGAAAATCATTTGTACGGAGCAATTCCAAGACAGAACCTTTTGCTTCTCCCACAGGTACCTGGCACACCTTAGACATTTATGGCCACAGAGCTCCAGCCCTTCACGTGTGCCACCATCTCACCTCCACCCAAACTCACTCAGAAACCATTTCCTCCATCACCCGCCTTTCCTCCTCTTTGTCGCTCACATAGCACTATACGGCTGACTGCACTTGTTTTCTTCCTCTTTCTTGAAAAAATCTTAGTAACTCTCGCTTCTTCCAGATTGCAAACGTTAGTAAACAGAAACTTGCTCGGTCACTTGCGGAGGTAGGACGCCCTCCTGCTCAGGCACCAGCCCCAGCTCTCTCCCCTCAATGATCGCCTCCTGATCCCTTACCGAACAACCGCAACCCACTGGTTCTGCCCTACTCGCCGCCACGACGCTTCCCATTCGCCGGGTTTCCCACGGATCGTTCTGCCATTGGCTGCTTCCACAGCTCGGCCCCACCCCTTCTCTTTCTATGGCCTCGCACCCACCTCCTCACCTGGCTGCATCGCTGAGCCGCTCCCTCTTCCCGCAAACTTTGTCGGCAGCCATGCGGGCACGAGGCTGCTAGGGTCATCACACGTCACAAGCACCGGGGACTAAGCTCAAACCCGCCCCGGGACCACAGGCACCTCGACCCCGACCCCAAACCCTGAACTCACACCCCGACCCCAAACCCTGAACTCACACCCCGACCCCAAACCCTGAACTCACACCCCGATCCCAAACCCTGAACGCACACCCCGATCCCAAACCCTGAACGCACACCCCGATCCCAAACCCTGAACGCACACCCCGATCCCAAACCCTGAACTCACACCCCGATCCCAAACCCTGAACGCACACCCCGATCCCAAACCCTGAACTCACACCCCGATCCCAAACCCTGAACTCACATCCCGACCCCAAACCCTGAACTCACACCCCGATCCCAAACCCTGAACTCACACCCCGACCCCAAACCCTGAACTCACACCCCGATCCCAAACCCTGAACTCCCGTAAGGACCGTTCCCAAACCCTGAACTCACACCCTGATCCCAAACCCTGAACTCACACCCCGACCCCAAACCCTGAACGCACACCCCGATCCCAAACCCTGAACGCACACCCCGATCCCAAACCCTGAACTCACACCCCGATCCCAAACCCTGAACTCACACCCCGATCCCAAACCCTGAACTCACACCCCGACCCCAAACCCTGAACTCCCGTAAGGACCGATCCCAAACCCTGAACTCACACCCCGACCCCAAACCCTGAACTCACACCCCGACCCCAACCCTGAACTCACACCCCGATCCCAAACCCTGAACTCACACCCCGACCCCAAACCCTGAACTCACACCCCGACCCCAAACCCTGAACTCACACCGCGACCCCAAACCCAGAACTCACATCCCTATCACAAACCCTGAACTCACACCCCGATCCCAAACCCTGAACTCACACCCCGATCCCAAACCCTGAACTCACACCCCGATCCCAAACCCTGAACTCACACCCCGATCCCAAACCCTGAACTCACACCCCGATCCCAAACCCTGAACTCACACCCCGATCCCAAACCCTGAACTCACACCCCGACCCCAAACCCTGAACTCACACCCCGACCCCAAACCCTGAACTCACACCCCGACCCCAAACCCAGAACTCACATCCCTATCACAAACCCTGAACTCACACCCCGATCCCAAACCCTGAACTCACACCCCGATCCCAAACCCTGAACTCACACCCCGATCCCAAACCCTGAACTCACACCCCGATCCCAAACCCTGAACTCACACCCCGATCCCAAACCCTGAACTCACACCCCGATCCCAAACCCTGAACTCCCGTAAGGACCGATCCCAAACCCTGAACTCACACCCCAACCCCAAACCCTGAACTCACACCCCGACCCCAAACCCTGAACTCACACCCCGATCCCAAACCCTGAACTCACACCCCGACCCCAAACCCTGAACTCACACCCCGATCCCAAACCCTGAACTCACACCCCGATCCCAAACCCTGAACTCACACCCCGATCCCAAACCCTGAACTCACATCCCGACCCCAAACCCTGAACTCACACCCCGATCCCAAACCCTGAACTCACACCCCGACCCCAAACCCTGAACTCACACCCCGATCCCAAACCCTGAACTCACACCCCGACCCCAAACCCTGAACTCACACCCCGATCCCAAACCCTGAACTCACACCCCGATCCCAAACCCTGAACTCACACCCCGATCCCAAACCCTGAACTCACATCCCGACCCCAAACCCTGAACTCACACCCCGATCCCAAACCCTGAACTCACACCCCGATCCCAAACCCTGAACTCACACCCCGATCCCAAACCCTGAACTCACACCCCGATCCCAAACCCTGAACTCACATCCCGACCCCAAACCCTGAACTCACACCCCGACCCCAAACCCTGAACTCACACCCCGATCCCAAACCGTGAACTCACACCCCGATCCCAAACCCAGAACTCACACCCCGACCACAAACCCTGAACTCACACCCCGACCCCAAACCCTGAACTCACACCCCGATCCCAAACCCTGAACTCACATCCCGATCCCAAACCCTGAACTCACACCCTGACCCCAAACCCTGAACTCACATCCCGATCCCAAACCCTGAACTCACACCCCGACCCCAAACCCTGAACTCACACCCCGACCCCAAACCCTGAACTCACACCCCGATCCCAAACCGTGAACTCACACCCCGATCCCAAACCCAGAACTCACACCCCGACCCCAAACCCTGAACTCACACCCCGACCCCAAACCCTGAACTCCCGTAAGGACCGATCCCAAACCCTGAACTCCCGTAAGGACCGATCCCAAACCCTGAACTCACACCCCGACCCCAAACCCTGAACTCACACCCCGACCCCAAACCCTGAACTCACACCCCGATCCCAAACCCTGAACTCACACCCCGATCCCAAACCCTGAACTCACACCCCGATCCCAAACCCTGAACTCACACCCCGATCCCAAACCCTGAACTCACACCCCGATCCCAAACCCTGAACTCACACCCCGATCCCAAACCCTGAACTCACACCCCGATCCCAAACCCTGAACTCACACCCCGATCCCAAACCCTGAACTCACACCCCGATCCCAAACCCTGAACTCACATCCCGACCCCAAACCCTGAACTCACACCCCGACCCCAAACCCTGAACTCACACCCCGATCCCAAACCGTGAACTCACACCCCGATCCCAAACCCAGAACTCACACCCCGACCACAAACCCTGAACTCACACCCCGACCCCAAACCCTGAACTCACACCCCGATCCCAAACCCTGAACTCACATCCCGATCCCAAACCCTGAACTCACACCCTGACCCCAAACCCTGAACTCACATCCCGATCCCAAACCATGAACTCACACCCCGACCCCAAACCCTGAACTCACACCCCGACCCCAAACCCTGAACTCACACCCCGATCCCAAACCGTGAACTCACACCCCGATCCCAAACCCAGAACTCACACCCCGACCCCAAACCCTGAACTCACACCCCGACCCCAAACCCTGAACTCACACCCCGATCCCAAACCCTGAACTCACATCCCGATCCCAAACCCTGAACTCACACCCTGACCCCAAACCCTGAACTCACATCCCGATCCCAAACCCTGAACTCACACCCCGACCCCAAACCCTGAACTCACACCCCGACCCCAAACCCTGAACTCACACCCCGACCCCAAACCCTGAACTCACACCCCGACCCCAAACCCTGAACTCACACCCCGACCCCAAACCCTGAACTCACACCCCGACCCCAAACCCTGAACTCACACCCCGATCCCAAACCCTGAACTCACACCCCGACCCCAAACCCTGAACTCACACCCCGACCCCAAACCCTGAACTCACACCCCGACCCCAAACCCTGAACTCACACCCCGATCCCAAACCCTGAACTCACACCCGATCCCAAACCCTGAACTCACACCCCGATCCCAAACCCTGAACTCACACCCCGACCCCAAACCCTGAACTCACACCCCGACCCCAAACCCTGAACTCACACCCCGATCCCAAACCGTGAACTCACACCCCGATCCCAAACCGTGAACTCACATCCCGACCCCAAACCCTGAACTCACACCCCGATCCCAAACCCTGAACTCACACCCCGATCCCAAACCGTGAACTCACACCCCGATCCCAAACCGTGAACTCACACCCCGATCCCAAACCCTGAACTCACACCCCGATCCCAAACCCTGAACTCACATCCCGACCCCAAACCCTGAACTCACACCCCGATCCCAAACCCTGAACTCACACCCCGATCCCAAACCCTGAACTCACATCCCGACCCCAAACCCTGAACTCACACCCTGACCCCAAACCCTGAACTCACACCCCGATCCCAAACCGTGAACTCACACCCCGATCCCAAACCGTGAACTCACACCCCGACCCCAAACCCTGAACTCACACCCCGATCCCAAACCCTGAACTCACACCCCGACCCCAAACCCTGAACTCACACCCCGACCCCAAACCCTGAACTCACACCCCGACCCCAAACCCTGAACTCACACCCCGATCCCACACCCTGGACTCACACCCCGATCCCAAACCCTGAACTCACACCCCGATCCCAAACCCTGAACTCACACCCCGATCCCAAACCCTGAACTCACACCCCGACCCCAAACCCTGAACTCCCGTAAGGACCGATCCCAAACCCTGAACTCTCGGCACCTCGATCCCAAACCCTGAACTCACACCCCGATCCCAAACCCTGAACTCCCGTAAGGACCGATCCCAAACCCTGAACTCACACCCCGATCCCAAACCCAGAACTCACACCCCGACCCCAAACCCAGAACTCACACCCCGATCCCAAACCCTGAACTCACACCCCGATCCCAAACCCTGAACTCACACCCCGATCCCAAACCCTGAACTCACACCCCGATCCCAAACCCTGAACTCACACCCCGATCCCAAACCCTGAACTCACACCCCGATCCCAAACCCTGAACTCACACCCCGATCCCAAACCCTGAAATCACATCCCGACCCCAAACCCTGAACTCACACCCCGACCCCAAACCCTGAACTCACAGCCCGACCCCAAACCCTGAACTCACATCCCGATCCCAAACCCTGAACTCACACCCCGACCCCAAACCCTGAACTCACACCCCGACCCCAAACCCTGAACTCACACCCCGACCCCAAACCCTGAACTCACACCCCGATCCCAAACCCTGAACTCACACCCCGATCCCAAACCCTGAACTCACACCCCGATCCCAAACCCTGAACTCACACCCCGACCCCAAACCCTGAACTCACACCCCGACCCCAAACCCTGAACTCACACCCCGACCCCAAACCCTGAACTCACACCCCGATCCCAAACCCTGAACTCACACCCCGACCCCAAACCCTGAACTCACACCCCGATCCCAAACCCTGAACTCACACCCCGACCCCAAACCCTGAACTCACACCCCGACCCCAAACCCTGAACTCACACCCCGATCCCAAACCCTGAACTCACACCCCGATCCCAAACCCTGAACTCACACCCTGATCCCAAACCCTGAACTCACACCCCGATCCCAAACCCTGAACTCACACCCCGACCCCAAACCCTGAACTCACATCCCGACCCCAAACCCTGAACTCACACCCCGATCCCAAACCCTGAACTCACACACCGATCCCAAACCCTGAACTCACACCCCGACCCCAAACCCTGAACTCACATCCCGACCCCAAACCCTGAACTCACACCCCGATCCCAAACCCTGAACTCACACCCCGATCCCAAACCCTGAACTCACACCCCGATCCCAAACCCTGAACTCACACCCCGATCCCAAACCCTGAACTCACACCCCGATCCCAAACCCTGAACTCACACCCCGACCCCAAACCCTGAACTCACACCCCGACCCCAAACCCTGAACTCACACCCCGACCCCAAACCCTGAACTCACATCCCGACCCCAAACCCTGAACTCACACCCCGACCCCAAACCCTGAACTCACACCCCGATCCCAAACCCTGAACTCACACCCCGATCCCAAACCCTGAACTCACACCCCGATCCCAAACCCTGAACTCACACCCCGATCCCAAACCGTGAACTCACACCCCGATCCCAAACCCTGAACTCACACCCCGATCCCAAACCCTGAACTCACACCCCGATCCCAAACCCTGAACTCACACCCCGACCCCAAACCCTGAACTCACACCCCGATCCCAAACCCTGAACTCACACCCCGACCCCAAACCCTGAACTCACACCCCGATCCCAAACCCTGAACTCACACCCCGATCCCAAACCCTGAACTCCCGTAAGGACCGATCCCAAACCCTGAACTCACACCCCGACCCCAAACCCTGAACTCACACCCCGACCCCAAACCCTGAACTCACACCCCGATCCCAAACCCTGAACTCACACCCCGATCCCAAACCCTGAACTCACACCCCGATCCCAAACCCTGAACTCCCGTAAGGACCGATCCCAAACCCTGAACTCACACCCCGATCCCAAACCCTGAACTCCCGTAAGGACCGATCCCAAACCCTGAACTCACACCCCGATCCCAAACCCTGAACTCACACCCCGATCCCAAACCCTGAACTCACACCCCGATCCCAAACCCTGAACTCCCGTAAGGACCGATCCCAAACCCTGAACTCACACCCCGATTCCAAACACTGAACTCACACCCCGATCCCAAACCATGAACTCACACCCCGATCCCAAACCCTGAACTCCCGTAAGGACCGATCCCAAACCCTGAACTCCCGTAAGGACCGATCCCAAACCCTGAACTCACACCCCGATCCCAAACCCTGAACTCCCGTAAGGACCGATCCCAAACCCTGAACTCACACCCCGATCCCAAACCCTGAACTCCCGTAAGGACTGATCCCAAACCCCGAACTCACATCCCGACCCCAAACCCTGAACTCACACCCCGATCCCAAACCCTGAACTCACACCCCGATCCCAAACCCTGAACTCACACCCCGATCCCAAACCCTGAACTCACACCCCGACCCCAAACCCTGAACTCCCGTAAGGACCGATCCCAAACCCTGAACTCTCGGCACCTCGATCCCAAACCCTGAACTCACACCCCGACCACAAACCCTGAACTCACACCCCGACCCCAAACCCTGAACTCACACCCCGATCCCAAACCCTGAACTCACATCCCGATCCCAAACCCTGAACTCACACCCTGACCCCAAACCCTGAACTCACATCCCGATCCCAAACCCTGAACTCACACCCCGACCCCAAACCCTGAACTCACACCCCGACCCCAAACCCTGAACTCACACCCCGATCCCAAACCGTGAACTCACACCCCGATCCCAAACCCAGAACTCACACCCCGACCCCAAACCCTGAACTCACACCCCGACCCCAAACCCTGAACTCCCGTAAGGACCGATCCCAAACCCTGAACTCCCGTAAGGACCGATCCCAAATCCTGAACTCACACCCCGATCCCAAACCCAGAACTCACACCCCGATCCCAAACCCTGAACTCACACCCCGACCCCAAACCCTGAACTCACACCCCGATCCCAAACCCAGAACTCACACCCCGATCCCAAACCCTGAACTCACACCCCGACCCCAAACCCTGAACTCACACCCCGAACCCAAACCCTGAACTCACACCCCGACCCCAAACCCTGAACTCACACCCCGATCCCAAACCCTGAACTCACACCCCGATCCCAAACCCTGAACTCACACCCCGATCCCAAACCCTGAACTCACACCCCGATCCCAAACCCTGAACTCACACCCCGATCCCAAACCCTGAACTCACACCCCGATCCCAAACCCTGAACTCACACCCCGATCCCAAACCCTGAACTCACACCCCGATCCCAAACCCTGAACTCACACCCCGATCCCAAACCCTGAACTCACATCCCGACCCCAAACCCTGAACTCACACCCCGACCCCAAACCCTGAACTCACACCCCGATCCCAAACCGTGAACTCACACCCCGATCCCAAACCCAGAACTCACACCCCGACCACAAACCCTGAACTCACACCCCGACCCCAAACCCTGAACTCACACCCCGATCCCAAACCCTGAACTCACACCCCGATCCCAAACCCTGAACTCACACCCCGATCCCAAACCCTGAACTCACACCCCGATCCCAAACCCTGAACTCACACCCCGATCCCAAACCCTGAACTCACACCCCGATCCCAAACCCTGAACTCACACACCGATCCCAAACCCTGAACTCACACCCCGATCCCAAACCCTGAACTCACATCCCGACCCCAAACCCTGAACTCACACCCCGACCCCAAACCCTGAACTCACACCCCGATCCCAAACCGTGAACTCACACCCCGATCCCAAACCCAGAACTCACACCCCGACCACAAACCCTGAACTCACACCCCGACCCCAAACCCTGAACTCACACCCCGATCCCAAACCCTGAACTCACATCCCGATCCCAAACCCTGAACTCACACCCCGACCCCAAACCCTGAACTCACACCCCGACCCCAAACCCTGAACTCACATCCCGATCCCAAACCCTGAACTCACACCCCGACCCCAAACCCTGAACTCACACCCCGACCCCAAACCCTGAACTCACACCCCGATCCCAAACCGTGAACTCACACCCCGATCCCAAACCCAGAACTCACACCCCGACCCCAAACCCTGAACTCACACCCCGACCCCAAACCCTGAACTCCCGTAAGGACCGATCCCAAACCCTGAACTCCCGTAAGGACCGATCCCAAATCCTGAACTCACACCCCGAACCCAAACCCTGAACTCACACCCCGACCCCAAACCCTGAACTCACACCCCGATCCCAAACCCTGAACTCACACCCCGATCCCAAACCCTGAACTCACACCCCGATCCCAAACCCTGAACTCACACCCCGATCCCAAACCCTGAACTCACACCCCGATCCCAAACCCTGAACTCACACCCCGATCCCAAACCCTGAACTCACACCCCGATCCCAAACCCTGAACTCACACCCCGATCCCAAACCCTGAACTCACACCCCGATCCCAAACCCTGAACTCACATCCCGACCCCAAACCCTGAACTCACACCCCGACCCCAAACCCTGAACTCACACCCCGATCCCAAACCGTGAACTCACACCCCGATCCCAAACCCAGAACTCACACCCCGACCACAAACCCTGAACTCACACCCCGACCCCAAACCCTGAACTCACACCCCGATCCCAAACCCTGAACTCACATCCCGATCCCAAACCCTGAACTCACACCCTGACCCCAAACCCTGAACTCACATCCCGATCCCAAACCATGAACTCACACCCCGACCCCAAACCCTGAACTCACACCCCGACCCCAAACCCTGAACTCACACCCCGATCCCAAACCGTGAACTCACACCCCGATCCCAAACCCAGAACTCACACCCCGACCCCAAACCCTGAACTCACACCCCGACCCCAAACCCTGAACTCACACCCCGATCCCAAACCCTGAACTCACATCCCGATCCCAAACCCTGAACTCACACCCTGACCCCAAACCCTGAACTCACATCCCGATCCCAAACCCTGAACTCACACCCCGACCCCAAACCCTGAACTCACACCCCGACCCCAAACCCTGAACTCACACCCCGACCCCAAACCCTGAACTCACACCCCGACCCCAAACCCTGAACTCACACCCCGACCCCAAACCCTGAACTCACACCCCGACCCCAAACCCTGAACTCACACCCCGATCCCAAACCCTGAACTCACACCCCGACCCCAAACCCTGAACTCACACCCCGACCCCAAACCCTGAACTCACACCCCGACCCCAAACCCTGAACTCACACCCCGATCCCAAACCCTGAACTCACACCCCGATCCCAAACCCTGAACTCACACCCCGATCCCAAACCCTGAACTCACACCCCGACCCCAAACCCTGAACTCACACCCCGACCCCAAACCCTGAACTCACACCCCGATCCCAAACCGTGAACTCACACCCCGATCCCAAACCGTGAACTCACATCCCGACCCCAAACCCTGAACTCACACCCCGATCCCAAACCCTGAACTCACACCCCGATCCCAAACCGTGAACTCACACCCCGATCCCAAACCGTGAACTCACACCCCGATCCCAAACCCTGAACTCACACCCCGATCCCAAACCCTGAACTCACATCCCGACCCCAAACCCTGAACTCACACCCCGATCCCAAACCCTGAACTCACACCCCGATCCCAAACCCTGAACTCACATCCCGACCCCAAACCCTGAACTCACACCCTGACCCCAAACCCTGAACTCACACCCCGATCCCAAACCGTGAACTCACACCCCGATCCCAAACCGTGAACTCATACCCCGACCCCAAACCCTGAACTCACACCCCGATCCCAAACCCTGAACTCACACCCCGACCCCAAACCCTGAACTCACACCCCGACCCCAAACCCTGAACTCACACCCCGACCCCAAACCCTGAACTCACACCCCGATCCCACACCCTGGACTCACACCCCGATCCCAAACCCTGAACTCACACCCCGATCCCAAACCCTGAACTCACACCCCGATCCCAAACCCTGAACTCACACCCCGACCCCAAACCCTGAACTCCCGTAAGGACCGATCCCAAACCCTGAACTCTCGGCACCTCGATCCCAAACCCTGAACTCACACCCCGATCCCAAACCCTGAACTCCCGTAAGGACCGATCCCAAACCCTGAACTCACACCCCGATCCCAAACCCAGAACTCACACCCCGACCCCAAACCCAGAACTCACACCCCGATCCCAAACCCTGAACTCACACCCCGATCCCAAACCCTGAACTCACACCCCGATCCCAAACCCTGAACTCACACCCCGATCCCAAACCCTGAACTCACACCCCGATCCCAAACCCTGAACTCACACCCCGATCCCAAACCCTGAACTCACACCCCGATCCCAAACCCTGAACTCACATCCCGACCCCAAACCCTGAACTCACACCCCGACCCCAAACCCTGAACTCACACCCCGACCCCAAACCCTGAACTCACATCCCGATCCCAAACCCTGAACTCACACCCCGACCCCAAACCCTGAACTCACACCCCGATCCCAAACCCAGAACTCACACCCCGACCACAAACCCTGAACTCACACCCCGACCCCAAACCCTGAACTCACACCCCGATCCCAAACCCTGAACTCACACCCCGATCCCAAACCCTGAACTCACACCCCGATCCCAAACCCTGAACTCACACCCCGATCCCAAACCCTGAACTCACACCCCGATCCCAAACCCTGAACTCACACCCCGATCCCAAACCCTGAACTCACACACCGATCCCAAACCCTGAACTCACACCCCGATCCCAAACCCTGAACTCACATCCCGACCCCAAACCCTGAACTCACACCCCGACCCCAAACCCTGAACTCACACCCCGATCCCAAACCGTGAACTCACACCCCGATCCCAAACCCAGAACTCACACCCCGACCACAAACCCTGAACTCACACCCCGACCCCAAACCCTGAACTCACACCCCGATCCCAAACCCTGAACTCACATCCCGATCCCAAACCCTGAACTCACACCCCGACCCCAAACCCTGAACTCACACCCCGACCCCAAACCCTGAACTCACATCCCGATCCCAAACCCTGAACTCACACCCCGACCCCAAACCCTGAACTCACACCCCGACCCCAAACCCTGAACTCACACCCCGATCCCAAACCGTGAACTCACACCCCGATCCCAAACCCAGAACTCACACCCCGACCCCAAACCCTGAACTCACACCCCGACCCCAAACCCTGAACTCCCGTAAGGACCGATCCCAAACCCTGAACTCCCGTAAGGACCGATCCCAAATCCTGAACTCACACCCCGAACCCAAACCCTGAACTCACACCCCGACCCCAAACCCTGAACTCACACCCCGATCCCAAACCCTGAACTCACACCCCGATCCCAAACCCTGAACTCACACCCCGATCCCAAACCCTGAACTCACACCCCGATCCCAAACCCTGAACTCACACCCCGATCCCAAACCCTGAACTCACACCCCGATCCCAAACCCTGAACTCACACCCCGATCCCAAACCCTGAACTCACACCCCGATCCCAAACCCTGAACTCACACCCCGATCCCAAACCCTGAACTCACATCCCGACCCCAAACCCTGAACTCACACCCCGACCCCAAACCCTGAACTCACACCCCGATCCCAAACCGTGAACTCACACCCCGATCCCAAACCCAGAACTCACACCCCGACCACAAACCCTGAACTCACACCCCGACCCCAAACCCTGAACTCACACCCCGATCCCAAACCCTGAACTCACATCCCGATCCCAAACCCTGAACTCACACCCTGACCCCAAACCCTGAACTCACATCCCGATCCCAAACCATGAACTCACACCCCGACCCCAAACCCTGAACTCACACCCCGACCCCAAACCCTGAACTCACACCCCGATCCCAAACCGTGAACTCACACCCCGATCCCAAACCCAGAACTCACACCCCGACCCCAAACCCTGAACTCACACCCCGACCCCAAACCCTGAACTCACACCCCGATCCCAAACCCTGAACTCACATCCCGATCCCAAACCCTGAACTCACACCCTGACCCCAAACCCTGAACTCACATCCCGATCCCAAACCCTGAACTCACACCCCGACCCCAAACCCTGAACTCACACCCCGACCCCAAACCCTGAACTCACACCCCGACCCCAAACCCTGAACTCACACCCCGACCCCAAACCCTGAACTCACACCCCGACCCCAAACCCTGAACTCACACCCCGACCCCAAACCCTGAACTCACACCCCGATCCCAAACCCTGAACTCACACCCCGACCCCAAACCCTGAACTCACACCCCGACCCCAAACCCTGAACTCACACCCCGACCCCAAACCCTGAACTCACACCCCGATCCCAAACCCTGAACTCACACCCCGATCCCAAACCCTGAACTCACACCCCGATCCCAAACCCTGAACTCACACCCCGACCCCAAACCCTGAACTCACACCCCGACCCCAAACCCTGAACTCACACCCCGATCCCAAACCGTGAACTCACACCCCGATCCCAAACCGTGAACTCACATCCCGACCCCAAACCCTGAACTCACACCCCGATCCCAAACCCTGAACTCACACCCCGATCCCAAACCGTGAACTCACACCCCGATCCCAAACCGTGAACTCACACCCCGATCCCAAACCCTGAACTCACACCCCGATCCCAAACCCTGAACTCACATCCCGACCCCAAACCCTGAACTCACACCCCGATCCCAAACCCTGAACTCACACCCCGATCCCAAACCCTGAACTCACATCCCGACCCCAAACCCTGAACTCACACCCTGACCCCAAACCCTGAACTCACACCCCGATCCCAAACCGTGAACTCACACCCCGATCCCAAACCGTGAACTCATACCCCGACCCCAAACCCTGAACTCACACCCCGATCCCAAACCCTGAACTCACACCCCGACCCCAAACCCTGAACTCACACCCCGACCCCAAACCCTGAACTCACACCCCGACCCCAAACCCTGAACTCACACCCCGATCCCACACCCTGGACTCACACCCCGATCCCAAACCCTGAACTCACACCCCGATCCCAAACCCTGAACTCACACCCCGATCCCAAACCCTGAACTCACACCCCGACCCCAAACCCTGAACTCCCGTAAGGACCGATCCCAAACCCTGAACTCTCGGCACCTCGATCCCAAACCCTGAACTCACACCCCGATCCCAAACCCTGAACTCCCGTAAGGACCGATCCCAAACCCTGAACTCACACCCCGATCCCAAACCCAGAACTCACACCCCGACCCCAAACCCAGAACTCACACCCCGATCCCAAACCCTGAACTCACACCCCGATCCCAAACCCTGAACTCACACCCCGATCCCAAACCCTGAACTCACACCCCGATCCCAAACCCTGAACTCACACCCCGATCCCAAACCCTGAACTCACACCCCGATCCCAAACCCTGAACTCACACCCCGATCCCAAACCCTGAACTCACATCCCGACCCCAAACCCTGAACTCACACCCCGACCCCAAACCCTGAACTCACACCCCGACCCCAAACCCTGAACTCACATCCCGATCCCAAACCCTGAACTCACACCCCGACCCCAAACCCTGAACTCACACCCCGACCCCAAACCCTGAACTCACACCCCGACCCCAAACCCTGAACTCACACCCCGATCCCAAACCCTGAACTCACACCCCGATCCCAAACCCTGAACTCACACCCCGATCCCAAACCCTGAACTCACACTCCGACCCCAAACCCTGAACTCACACCCCGACCCCAAACCCTGAACTCACACCCCGACCCCAAACCCTGAACTCACACCCCGATCCCAAACCCTGAACTCACACCCCGACCCCAAACCCTGAACTCACACCCCGATCCCAAACCCTGAACTCACACCCCGACCCCAAACCCTGAACTCACACCCCGACCCCAAACCCTGAACTCACACCCCGATCCCAAACCCTGAACTCACACCCCGATCCCAAACCCTGAACTCACACCCTGATCCCAAACCCTGAACTCACACCCCGATCCCAAACCCTGAACTCACACCCCGACCCCAAACCCTGAACTCACATCCCGACCCCAAACCCTGAACTCACACCCCGATCCCAAACCCTGAACTCACACACCGATCCCAAACCCTGAACTCACACCCCGACCCCAAACCCTGAACTCACATCCCGACCCCAAACCCTGAACTCACACCCCGATCCCAAACCCTGAACTCACACCCCGATCCCAAACCCTGAACTCACACCCCGATCCCAAACCCTGAACTCACACCCCGATCCCAAACCCTGAACTCACACCCCGATCCCAAACCCTGAACTCACACCCCGACCCCAAACCCTGAACTCACACCCCGACCCCAAACCCTGAACTCACACCCCGACCCCAAACCCTGAACTCACATCCCGACCCCAAACCCTGAACTCACACCCCGACCCCAAACCCTGAACTCACACCCCGATATCAAACCCTGAACTCACACCCCGATCCCAAACCCTGAACTCACACCCCGATCCCAAACCCTGAACTCACACCCCGATCCCAAACCGTGAACTCACACCCCGATCCCAAACCCTGAACTCACACCCCGATCCCAAACCCTGAACTCACACCCCGATCCCAAACCCTGAACTCACACCCCGACCCCAAACCCTGAACTCACACCCCGATCCCAAACCCTGAACTCACACCCCGACCCCAAACCCTGAACTCACACCCCGATCCCAAACCCTGAACTCACACCCCGATCCCAAACCCTGAACTCCCGTAAGGACCGATCCCAAACCCTGAACTCACACCCCGACCCCAAACCCTGAACTCACACCCCGACCCCAAACCCTGAACTCACACCCCGATCCCAAACCCTGAACTCACACCCCGATCCCAAACCCTGAACTCACACCCCGATCCCAAACCCTGAACTCCCGTAAGGACCGATCCCAAACCCTGAACTCACACCCCGATCCCAAACCCTGAACTCCCGTAAGGACCGATCCCAAACCCTGAACTCACACCCCGATCCCAAACCCTGAACTCACACCCCGATCCCAAACCCTGAACTCACACCCCGATCCCAAACCCTGAACTCCCGTAAGGACCGATCCCAAACCCTGAACTCACACCCCGATTCCAAACACTGAACTCACACCCCGATCCCAAACCATGAACTCACACCCCGATCCCAAACCCTGAACTCCCGTAAGGACCGATCCCAAACCCTGAACTCCCGTAAGGACCGATCCCAAACCCTGAACTCACACCCCGATCCCAAACCCTGAACTCCCGTAAGGACCGATCCCAAACCCTGAACTCACACCCCGATCCCAAACCCTGAACTCCCGTAAGGACTGATCCCAAACCCCGAACTCACATCCCGATCCCAAATCCTGAACTCACATCCCGATCACAAACCCTGAACTCACATCCCGATCCCAAACCCTGAACTCACACCCCGATCCCAAACCCTGAACTCCTGTAAGGACCGATCCCAAACTTTGAACTCACACCCCGATCCCAAACCCTGAACTCACACCCCAATCCCAAACCCTGAACTCACACCCCAATCCCAAACCCTGAACTCACACCCCAATCCCAAACCCTGAACTCCCGTAAGGACCGATCCCAAACCCTGAACTCACACCCCGATCCCAAACCCTGAACTCCCGTAAGCACCGATCCCAAACCCTGAACTCACACCCCGATCCCAAACCCTGAACTCACACCCCGATCCCAAACCCTGAACTCCCATAAGGACCGATCCCAAACCCTGAACTCTCGGCACCTCAATCCCAAACCCTGAACTCTCGGCACCTCGATCCCAAACCCTGAACTCACACCCCGATCCCAAACCCTGAACTCCCGTAAGGACCGATCCCAAACCCTGAACTCACACCCCGATCCCAAACCCTGAACTCACACCCCGATCCCAAACCCTGAACTCCCATAAGGACCGATCCCAAACCCTGAACTCCCGTAAGGACCGATCCCAAACCTTGAACTCACATCCCGATTCCAAATCCTGAACTCCCATAAGGACTGATCCCAAACCTTGAACTCACACCCCGATCCCAAATCCTGAACTCACACCCTGATCCCAAACCCTGAACTCACATCCCGTTCCCAAACCCTGAACTCACATCCCGATCCCAAACCCTGATCTCCCGTAAGGACCTATCCCAAACCCTGAACTCCCACCCCGATCCCAAATCCTGAACTCCCGTAAGGACTGATCCCAAACCTTGAACTCTCGGCACCTTGATCCCAAACCCTGAACTCACACCCCGATCCCAAACCCTGAACTCTCGGCACCTTGATCCCAAACCCTGAACTCACACCCCGATCCCAAACCCTGAACTCCCGTAAGCACCGATCCCAAACCCTGAACTCACACCCCGATCCCAAACCCTGAACTCCCATAAGGACCGATCCCAAACCCTGAACTCCCGTAAGGACCGATCCCAAACCCTGAACTCACACCCCGATCCCAAACCCTGAACTCCCATAAGGACCGATCCCAAACCCTGAACTCTCGGCACCTCGATCCCAAACCCTGAACTCTCGGCACCTCGATCCCAAACCCTGAACTCACACCCCGATCCCAAACCCTGAACTCCCGTAAGGACCGATCCCAAACCCTGAACTCACACCCCGATCCCAAACCCTGAACTCACACCCCGATCCCAAACCCTGAACTCCCATAAGGACCGATCCCAAACCCTGAACTCCCGTAAGGACCGATCCCAAACCTTGAACTCACATCCCGATTCCAAATCCTGAACTCCCATAAGGACTGATCCCAAACCTTGAACTCACACCCCGATCCCAAATCCTGAACTCACACCCTGATCCCAAACCCTGAACTCACATCCCGTTCCCAAACCCTGAACTCACATCCCGATCCCAAACCCTGAACTCCCGTAAGGACCTATCCCAAACCCTGAACTCCCACCCCGATCCCAAATCCTGAACTCCCGTAAGGACTGATCCCAAACCTTGAACTCACACCTCGATCCCAAACGCTGAACTCTCGGCACCTCGACCCGATACCCTGAACTCCCACCCCGATCCCAAACCCTGAGCTCCCGACACCGATTCAAAACCCTTAACTGCCACCCCGATCCCAGACCCTGAACTCCCAGCACCTCCACCCGATACCCTGAACTCCCGGCCCAATCCCAAAACCTGAACTCCCTGCCGCAACCCGATACCCTGACTCACACCCCCAAACCTAAATCCTTAACTGCCAAACCCAAACCCTCAATTCCCCAATCTGTTCCCCAATCTCAAATCCTGAACACCCAGCCCTAATCCCAAATCCTGACTCCCATTCCCAAGCCTTGAACACCCAGTCTTTTATCTGAAACACCTAACCCTGAACTCCCAGCCCCAAACCCTGAACTTCTGTCCCTCAGTCCCAAACCCTGACCTCCTAGTCTTCAAGACAAAATCCTATGTCCTAAACCCTTGGCTCAATTGTCGGCTCCCAGAGCCGGTATCCCTCACCTTGAACTGTAATCCTTCCCCATCCCTATATCTTGAGCCTAGCCGGTCATCAGGCTCTGAAGCTCAAGACCCGGTCCTGACCTTGTTCTCCAAAACTTGAACCCCAGTAAATCGTCCCAGACCTTTGAACAACCCAAACCAAACCACGAGACCATAAGGTACAGTAGTAGAATTAGGTCATTTGTCCCATCAAGATGCTCAGCCATTTAATCATGGCTGACCCATTTTTTCTCGGCCCCACTATTGTACCCCTTTGTAACTAAATGTTATACCTCGATTTAAGGGAAAATCCTGGGAACTGTAGACCGGTGAGTCTCACGTCAGTTATAGGGAAACTGCTGGAGAAAATTCTTAGTGATAGGACATATGAGCACTTGGAAATCCATGGCCTAATTAGGGACGGCCAGCATGACTTTGTGGATGCAGGTTGTGCCTTTACAACTTGATTGAGATTTTTGACAAGCTAACGAGAGATTGATGAGGGTAAGGCAGCGGATGTTCTACATGGATCTTGGAGAGGTGTTTGACAATGTCCCTCATGGGAGGCTAATCCAGAAGATTGAGATGCAAGGGTTCTGCAGCTGTTTGAATTCAGAACTAGCTTGCACATAGAAGACAGAATTAAATTGAATTGGCTTTATTTCTTACATCCTTCACACGAGGAGTAAACATCATAATGTCTCCGTCTGAATGTGTAATGTGCAATTTATAGTAATTTGTAATAAATAGTTCAGTATATACAACAGGACAGTCAATATAACATAGAAATACAGTAGTGCCAGCATGAATTAATCACTCTGATGGCCTGGTGGAAGAAGCTGTCCCGCTGTCATAAGGTGGGCATTGAGAGCAGACCCAAATGCAAGACACAGACACTGAAGTACTAGGAACAGGACTCGGTGAGTCAAGAAAGCAAGGGAGGTGGGGAAGAAACTACGCTGGACAAGAGACAGGCCCTGGACTAGACTAGGAAAGTGGGACCTGGACAAGGAACTAGGAACTGGGAACTTGGAACCTGGACAAGGACTCTGGGCCAGAGACTGGACAGGGACCCGGAACCTGGGTCTTGACTTGGGCTGGGACTCCGGATTTAGGCAAGCACAAGACTTGGCAAGGCAACAGGACTGGACATGGGGGCAGGACGCGGGACTGCTAGGCTAGATGAGGACATGAAGCTCAGACTTGGACTTGGGAGACAGGAACGCGGAATACAGAGCCAGGACACCTCCTTGGGAACAGGACGTAGGGCTGCGACTCATGCACAGAAAGCTAAACACATCGAGACCATTCCCAACACTAGGTAGTGGCAAATGGCTGGACCTACCTAGCAAAGGTGTGGACACAAAGACAGTTCCAACTCAAGATTCAGAACAAGAAAACAGCCGGAGAGCACCAAAGGATTTCCAACGGGAAGAAATTTTGAGTTCTTGGGGGAAGAGAGAGGCCAGACTGCGCAGGCGTGTGACGTCAGCCAGTTGAGTGTGAACAATTTAAAAAGAAGGCAGCCATATCCAGCGGGCAGCTTTGGGAGCGGGCAGTGGAGTGAGAGGCAGCAGAGTGAAAGGGCTTTGGCTCAACAGGCTTCGGCGGTAACGGGACGAGGTAAGGCTGTTGTTGATTGCAAAAGGAGGTAGTATGTGTGTGAGGCCAGTTTTCTGTGGTCAGTGTCAGATGAGGGAGGTCCTGGAGTCTCCTGGCGTCCCAGACGGCCACATCTGCACCCGGTGCATCGAGATGCAACTCCTAAGGGACCATGTTAGGGAACTGGAGCTGCAGCTCGATGACCTTCATCTGGTTAGGGAGAGTGAGGATGTGATAGAGAGGAGTTACCGACAGGTGGTTACTCCAGGGCCACGGGGGACAGAGAAATGGGTCAGAGTCAGGAGAGGGAAGGGGAAGAGTCAGGTACTAGAGAGTACCCCTGTGGCTGTACCTCTTGACAATAAATACTGCTGTTTGAGTACTGTTGGGGGGGGGGAACAGCCTAACTGGGGGAAATGACAGTGGCCGTGCCTCTGGCACAGAGTCTGGCCCTGTGGCTCAGAAGGGTAGGGAAAGGAAGCGGAAGGCAGTAGTGATAGGAGACTCTATAGTCAGGGGGTCAGACAGGCAATTCTGTGGACGCAGGAAAGAAACTCGGATGGTAGTTTGCCTCCCATGTGCCAGGGTCCGGGACGTTTCTGATCGTGTCCAAGATATCCTGCGGTGGGAGGGAGAACAGCCAGAGGTCGTGGTACATATTGGTACCAATGACATAGTTAGGAAAAGGGAAGAGGTCCTGAAAGAAGACTACAGGGAGTTAGGAAGGAAGTTGAAAAGCAGGACCTCAAAGGTAGTAATCTCGGGATTACTGCCTGTGCCACACGACAGTGAGAATAGGAATAGAATGAGGTGGAGGATAATTGCATGGCTGAGGGATTGGAGCAGGGGGCAGGGATTCAGATTTCTGGATCATTGGGACCTATTTTGGGGCAGGTGTGACCTGTACAAAAAGGACAGGTTGCACTTGAATCCCAGGGGGACAAATATCCTGGTGGGCAGGTTTGATAGAGCTGTTTGGGAGGGTTTAAACTAGTTTGGCGGGGGGGGGGGGGTGGGAATCAGAATGTGAGTGCAGGGATTAAGGTGGAAGGACAAGGGCATGATGCTAAGAGTTCTGAGTTGATGAGGAAGGACAGGCAGGGGACAGAACATAACTGTAGCCAGTTAAAGGGGTTGAAATGTGTCTATTTCAATGCTAGGAGTATTAGGAACAAGGAGGATGAACTTCGAACATGGATTAGTACATGGAGCTACGATGTTGTGGCCGTTACTGAAACTTGGTTGGAGGAAGGGCAGGATTGGATGATGCAGGTCCCGGGGTTCAGGTGTTTTAAAAGGAATAGGATGGGAGGTAGAAAGGGGGTTGGGAGTGGCATTGCTGGTCAGGGATAGTATCACGGCTATAGAAAGGGAGGACGCTGCAGAAGGAGTGTCCACTGAGTCGGTCTGCTGGAAGTCAGAAATAGGAAGGGATCAATCACAGTGCTGGGAGTAGTCTAAAGGCCCCCAAATAGCCCTCAGGACACCGAGGAGCAGATAAACAGGCAGATTTTAGAATGGTGCAGGAAATACAGGGTTGTAGTTATGGGAGATTTCAACTTCCATCATATTGACTGGCACCTCCTGAGTGCAAGGGGGATAGATGGGGCTGAATTTGTCAGGTGTGTTCAAGAAGGATTCCTGACGCAGTATGTGGACCGGCCGACGAGAGGAGAGGCCACACTGGATCTAATTCTGGGTAATGAACCTGGTCAGGTGACAGACCTCCTGGTGGGGGAGCATTTTGGTGAGAGTGACCACAACTCCCTTAGCTTCAGCATAGCTATGGAAAGGGATAAAATCAGATGAAATGGTAAAGTGCTTAACTGGGGAAGGGCTAACTTTGAAGATATGAAGCAGGAACTAGCAAGAGTAAATTGGAAACATAACAGATGTTCAAAGGGGAAAGCACAGAAGGAATGTGGAAGAAGTTTAGGGACCACTTGAGCTGGGTTCAGGATAGGTTTGTCCCACTGAGTCAAGGAAAAAATGGTAGGGAAAGGGAACCGTGGCTGAAGAAACATGTGAGGCAACTTGTCAAGAGGGAACAGGAAACATATGTAACATATAAGAAGCAGGAAGTAGGAGGGGCTTATGAGAAATATAGGGTAGCTAGGAAGGAGCTAAAGAAAGGACTTAGGAGAGCTCGAAGGGGGCATGAGAAGGCCTTGGCATGTAGGATTAAGGAGGACCCCGAGGTGTTCTATGTGTATGTGAAGAATAGGAGGATGACGAGAACGAAGGTGGGACCGCTAAAGGATAAAGATGGAAACATGTGCCTGGAAGCGGAAGAGGTTGGGGAGGTCCTAAATGAATACTTTGCTTCAGTATTCACAAGTCTCATGTAGATAGGGTGGTGAAGAAGGCTTTTGGAATGCTGGCCTTTATAAATCAGAGCATTGAGTACAGAAGTTGGGATGTAATGTTAAAATTGTACAAGGCATTGGTAAAGCCAAATTTGGAATATTGTGTACAGTTCTGGTCACCGAATTATAGGAAAGATATCAATAAATTAGAGAGAGTGCAGAGACGATTTACTAGGATGTTACCTGGGTTTCAGCACTTAAGTTACAGAGAAAGGTTGAACAAGTTAGGTCTCTATTCATTGGAGCGTAGAAGGTTGAGGGGGGATTTGATCGAGGTATTTAAAATTTTGAGAGGGATAGATAGAGTTGACGTGAACAGGCTGTTTCCATTGAGAGTAGGGGAGATTCAAATGAGAGGACATGATTTGAGAGTTAGAGGGCAAAAGTTTAAGGGAAACACAAGGGGGTATTTCTTTACTCAGAGAGTGATAGCTGTGTGGAATGAGCTTCCTGTAGAAGTAGTAGAGGCCAGTTCAGTTGTGTCATTTAAGGTAAAATTGGATAGGTATATGGACAGGAAAGGAGTGGAGGATTATGGGCTGAGTGTGGGTAGGTGGGACTAGGTGAGATTAAGAGTTCGGCACGGACTAGGAGGGTCGAGATGGCCTGTTTCCATGCTGTGATTGTTATATGGTTATATGGTTATAAAAGGATCTTGATCAGGATGAGCTCAAAGTAGAACAGGCCGGTGTGCTGAACAATGTGGAGATTAAGGAAGAAGTGCTGGATCTTCTCAAAAACATTAAGATTGATAAATCCCCAGGGCCGGGTATGATACACCCCAGGTTGTTGTGAGAATTGAGAGAAGAGATTGCAGGAGCATTAGCTATGACCTTTGAATCCTCTTTGGCTTCAGGGGAAGTGCCAGAGGACTGGAGAATGGCAAATGTAGTTCCCTTGTTTAAAAAAGGTAATAGGGAGAAACCTGGGAACTACAGACCAGTGAGTCTTATGTCGGTGGTATGCAAACTACTGGAAAGGATCTACGAGCATTTGGAGAAGTACAGTCTACTCATGGATAGTCAACATGGCTTTGTGAAGGGGAGATTGTGCCTTACGAGCTTGATTAAGTTTTTTGAAGAGGTAACAAAAGAAACTGATGAGGGTAGGGCAGTGGATGTGGTCTACATGGACTTTAGCAAAGTATTTGACAGGGTCCCTCACGAGAGACTCATCCAGAAAGTCATGAGGCATGGGATAAGTGGAAACTTGGATGTTTGGATAAAAAATTGGCTTAAAGGAAGAAAGCAGAGGGTAGTTGTGGAAGGAAAGTATTCTGCCTGGAGGTCGGTGACTAGTGGAGTGCCACAAGGATCTGTCCTGGGACCCCTGCTACTTGTGATTTTTATAAATGACCTGGATGTGCAGGTGGAAGGATGGGTGAGTAAGTTTGCAGATGACACGAAGATTGGAGGAGTGGTGGATGGAGCTGTAGGTTGTCGAAGGTTACAAGAGGATATAGACAGGCTGCAGAGTTCAATCCGGACAAGTGTAATGTGATGCATTTTGGAAGGACAAACCAGAGGACTGAGTACAGGATTAATGGTCAGTTACTTAAGAGTGTGGATGAACAAAGGGACCTTGGGGTTCAAATCCAAACATCCCTCAATGTTGCTGCGCAGGTTGATAGGGTAGTTAAGAAGGCCTATGGGATGCTAGGCTTCATTAACAGGGGGATTGAGTTCAAGAGTAAAGAGGTCATGTTGCAACTCTACAAATCTCTGGTGAGACCGCACTTAGAATATTGTGTTCAATTCTGGTCACCTCATTGTAGGAAGGATGTGGAAGCTATGGAGAGGGTGCAGAGGAGATTGACCAGGATGTTGCCTGGTTTGGAGAACAAGTCATATGAAGCAAGGTTAGCAGAGCTGGGACTTTTCTCTTTGGAGCGTAGAAGAATGAGAGGGAACTTGATAGAGGTCTACAAGATTATGAGAGGCATAGATAGGGTGGATAGTCAGTATCTGTTTCCCAGGGCACCAATAGCAAACACCAGAGGGCATATGTACAAAGTTAAGGGAGGGAAGTTTAGGGGAGACATCGGGGTAAATTCTTTTACACAGAGGGTTGTGAGTGCCTGGAATGACTTGCCAGGGACGGTGGTGGAGGCTAAAACATTAGGGGTATTTAAGAGCCTCTTGGACAGGCACATGGATGAAAAAAAAATAGAGGGTTATGCGGTAGTGTGGGTTTAGTACTTTTTAAGGATTATATGGGTCAGCACAACATGGAGGGCTGAAGGGCCTGTACTGTGCTGCAGTGTTTTATGGTTCTAAAATAGTGGCAAACAGCCGGACCTACCTAGCAAAGGCGAGGACACAAAGAGACAGTTCCAAACAACGAAAGAGGGTTCCTTATCTGGACACAGCAAGGCTCCAGTCTTACTCCGGCAGTAGAACTTGAAGGCGAGAATAGGCGAGGATGCAAGCGAGGTTCCAGGCGAAAGGTAGCAGATGAGGCTCCAGCCAAGGGCTGCAGAAAAAAGAGGAAGGGAGCAGTCCAGCCTCAGGATAACAGCAAAGACAGCCTGGCTTACCCAACGGAGGCAAGGACAGGAAGGACAGATCCCACCACAGGATAACAACAAAGACAGCCTGGCTTACCCAACGGAGGCAAGGATAGGAAGGACAGATCCCACCACAGGATAACAACAAAGACAGCCTGGCTTACCCAACGGAGGCAAGGATAGGAAGGACAGATCCTACCACAGGATAACAACAAAGACAGCCTGGCTTACCCAGCGGAGGCAAGGACAGGAAGGACAGATCCCACCACAGGATAACAACAAAGACAGCCTGGCTTACCCAACGGAGGCAAGGATAGGAAGGACAGATCCCACCACAAGGTAACAGCAAAGACAGCCTGGCTTACCCAACGGAGGCGAGGATTTTCAACTGACAAGACAAACCAGCACATACACTCGATTCCAGGGCCACTTATATTCCCGGCCCCAAGACGAGCATCAGGTGCCCATGATTAAGTCCAACTGAAATGGGACAGCCTGAAGACCCAGAGTCCAGAGTCCACAGACCGGACCATGAACCAGAACACGGACTTCATGGACCGGACCGTGACACCTGGAGCCTGGTGGTCCTGGCTTTTAAGCTGCGATATCATTTCCCTGATGGTAGCAGCTGGAATAGACTGTGGTTGGGGTGACTCGTTCCCCATGATCCTTCGGGCCCTTTTTGCACACCTGTCTTTGTAAATGTCCTGAATAGTGGGAAGTTCACATCTACAAATGTGCTGGGCTGTCCTCACCCCTCCCTGCAGAGTCCTGTGATTGAGGGAAGTATAGTTCCATACCTGGCAGTGATGCAGCCAGTCAGGATGCTCTCAATTGCATCCCTGTAGAAAGTCCTTGGGATTTGGGGACTCATGCCAAACTTCTTCAACCACACTGTTGTACTTTTTTCCCCACACAGCCGGTATGTACAGACCCATGTGAGATCCTCGGTGATGTGCATGCCAAGGAATTTAAAGCTGTTCACCCTCTCAACCCCAGATCCATTGATCAATAGGGATTAGCCTGTCTCCATTCCTCCTGTAATCCACAACCAGCTCCTTTGTTTTTGCAACATTGAGAGAGAGGTTGTTTTCTTGACATCACTGTGCCAGGGTGATGACTTCTTCCCTGTTATTATTTGGTAACAATCAATGTAGTATCATTAATGATAATAATGTAGTATCATCTGGAATTTTAATTAGCAGATTAGAGCTGTGGGTGGTGACACAGTCATGGGAATACAGAGAGTAAAGGAGGGGGCTTAGTACACAGCCCTGAGGGGCACCTGTGTTGAGGTTCAGAGGGGTGGAGGTGAGGGAGCCCACTCAGGTCTCCCTCTCACTTCCATTTTGCTCTTTCAAGGTCCATCCTGACTTTTTTCTCTTGCTCTAATGATCCTTCAAGCTGGAGAGAAATGAAATATTGTCAGAGGTTTATAAACAGCCAACAACTGGATCATCAAGAGGGTGAACCAGCGAAGAACAGGATGTACAACCTACCAAACCCATGTCAAACATCGAGCATAGCCAACACTAACATTACCCTAAACTCGCCCGTCCTTCAGCCCCACAGACACTACCTGACCTGCTGAGTTCCTCCAGCATTTTGTTTTGTGCCTGTTTTTACCCTGTCCACATTTCCTTCAATTCCATCATGCCAAGAATCTACCATTCACATTCTAATAATAATAATAAGTACTTTATTGATCTCAAGTGGGAAATTATTTTGGTACAGCAGCAACATTTAAAAATTTGAGTGTGTGTCTTCAGGCTCCTGTATCTCCTCCCAGGTAGTAGCAATGAGAAGAGGGCATTTCTTGGGTGATGGGAGTCCCTAATGATGGATGCTGCATTTTCTGGGAAGGCCAGTACCCATGATGGAGCCAAATTATTAGAGTTTTGCTGTAACCAGTACTAATTTATAAAAATATAATTCCAATGTGGCATCATCAGACTGATGCTAAATCAAATCAAATTTTTATCTAGTTTTATTGTCATCTCTGAATTTTCAGCTGCGGTCCTTAATCATTCAGGAGAAACTTTAGGAAACTACATCTAAGTTTAATTAAATGAGTAGTGGGCTGCCATTTTAACTGCATTGTTTCGCGATACACAAAATGATCGTGGCAGAGGCAATTGAGATTACAATTTTGCTCAGAAGTTGGCCTCCAGTGTTATTGTTTGCACCCAGATGCAAGTTTAACCCCAGGACGTTTGGCTAGTAGTACCAAAATATCACAATGGTAACCAGCAGAATATAATTTAAATTTAATTTTAAACTATTTAGAATCTATTGCCACAGAGGATGGGTGCACCTAGGAGGTTAAGCCTCCCTGTTTCTGTCTCTCAGACAGCACAAGGGAATGGACAAAAACTGGAACAATCTGGGCTTCAAGCATTAGCAAGGAGCAAGGGGGATGAATGAACACAACTCAAGAAGCCCTCCTTCTGACTAAAAGTAATGGGAGTCTTGCAACTGACTCTGGTCACAAAACACATTCCTGACCATCCAATGCCACCATAATTGTATAATGACAGACTTCCCAGGCTCTTCAGCCTTCCAGCTCCACAACAACAGTCAACTGTCCATTTCTAAAAGTTTTGTCCAAAACTTCCAGTCTACATTAAAAGTTGGAGATTTTGCATAAAAATTAGGAACACAAATTGAAAAGGAGCAAGCAAAAGAGACCTTCTATTAGACGAACTTTGAAAACTATCTCTGCACTCTCACTATTATCATCTTATGACCAAACTTAGTATCACTATTTTCCTAGGAAGTGTCTCAGAAAAGTAACAAAGTATTTCAGATTCACTCTAATTGATAGTGAGGGTGCAGAGATAGTGTCCAAAGTTCAAGTCTAATACAAGGTCTCTTCTGTTGCACCAGTTTTGTGAATGGGTCAATATTCAACTAGATTTGTAAGAATGATAATTAATTAACCAATTTGACTTACATCATCAACTTGCTGCTCAAGTTTTGACTTGAGTTTAGTCAGGGTGTTGACTTTATCCTCCTCAGCCTGCAGGTCCTCCAGGGTTTGCTGGTGAGCCTCCTGAAGAGCTTTCTTCTCCTTCGTCAGTTTAACAATCGTTTCATCCAGAGTGGCCATTTCCTCTGTAAGATTCTTAACCTATAAATTTCATCGTGATGATGAGAATTATAAATTATCAATTATTTGTCTGCTCAATGAATGAAAGACATTATGTTATTATATCATTCAGATTTTTCCAAAAACACATTCAATTTACATTAAAAACTTCAGTACTGACAGGGACAGGTCTATTCTTATTGTACTGAAGTACAGTACTGGTGTGGACATATCTGGCCCTGTATAACAATACTGGTTAGGACATGGTTTTGCTGCATGTTAATGGGGATCAATACTAGTGGATACAATACTGGCATCTGTTTGAACTGATCAGTCCCTATACAATTGCGGTTTATTCATCCTCATATAACAACAATGTAATGCACCACTGGTGGGGAAAGGGCTGTCTCTGCATGGCACTGAAGTGCAATACCGTTAGCGAGGAGGGAGGGCTTCAAATTTATAGAAAATTGGGCAGTTTTCCAGGTAAGGTGGGACCTGTTCCAGCGGGATGGTTTACATCCTAACTCGAGGGGGACAAATACTCTTGCAGGTAGGTCTACTAGAGAGGCTCCAGTGGATTTAAACTAGATACAAAGGGGGAGGGGAACCTGAGTGCAGGAACAGTGCACCTTAACAGGCGGGGGACCAGCATTCCGGCAGGCAGGTTTGCCACTGCTACACGAGTGTGTTTAAACGGGTGTGTGAGGGGGAAGAGACGAACTGGAAATATAAGGATGGAGTTAAAGGGAAAGAGAGAATAAGAAAAGTTAAAAAAGACAACAGAATTAACAGGGCAGAAAGCTCAGGAAAGGATCAGAGAGTATGGCCAAGTGCAAAAGGAGTCGATGTGAGAAGCGAAAGGAGTAATGGATTAAAAGTATTATATATGAATGCACGAAGTATAAGAAACAAAGTGGATGAGCTTGAGGTTCAATTGGAAATTGGCAAGTATGATGTTGTAGGAATAACAGAGACATGGCTGCAAGAGGTCCAGGGCTGGGAAATGAATATTCAAGGATATACGTCCTATCGAAAGGACAGACAGGTGGGCAGAGGGGGTGGGGTGGCTCCGTTGGTGAGGAATGAAATTCAGTCCCTTGCGAGGGGTGACATAGAATCAGATATAGAGACAGTATGGATAGAACTGAGAAATTATAAGGGCAAAAAGACCCTAATGGGAGTTATCTACAGGTCCCCAAACAGTAGCCAGGATATAGGGTGCAAGTTAAATCAAGAGTTAAACTTAGCATGTCACAAAGGTAATGCTACGGTTGTAATGGGGGATTTCAACATGCAGGTAGACTGGGAGAATCAGGATGGTACTGGACCCCAAGAAAGGGAGTTTGTGGAGTGCCTCCGAGATGGATTCTTAGAACAGCTTGTACTGGAGCCTACCAGGGAGAAGGCAATTCTAGATTTAGTGTTGTATAATGAACCGGATTTGATAAGGGACCTCGAGGTAAAGGAGCCTTAGGAGGTAGTGACCATAATATGGTAAGTTTTAATCTACAATTTAAAAGGAGAAGGGAAAATCAGAAGTGTCAGTATTACAGTTGAACAAAGGGGACTATGGAGCCATGAGGGAGGCACTAGCCAAAGTTGACTGGAAGGATACCCTAGCAGGGATGACAATGAAACAATAATGGCAGGTATTTCTGGGAATAATGCAGAGGTGCAGGATCAGTTCATTCCAAAGAAGTAGAAAGATTCTAAGGGGAGTAAGGGGCAACCGTAGCTGACGAGGGAAGTAAAGGGCAGTATAAAAATAAAAGAGAAGAAATATAACATAGCAAAGATGAGCGGGAAGCCAGAGGATAGGGAAACTTTTAAAGAGCAACAGAAGATTAGTTAAAGGGCAATACGGGGAGGGAAGATGAGCTATGAAGGTAAGCTAGCCAAGAATATAAAGGAGGATAGTAAAAGCTTCTTTAGGTATGTGAAGAGGAAAAAATTAGTTAAGACCAAAGTTGGGCCCTTGAAGGCAGAAATGGGTGAATTTATTCTGGGGAACAAGGAAATGGCAAGATGAGTTGAACAGGTACTTTAGATCTGTCTTCACTAGGGAAGACACAGACAATTTCCCAGATGTAAAAGTGGCCAGAGGACCTAGGGTAATGGAGGAATTGAAGGAAATTCACATTAGGCGGAAAATGATGTTGGGTAGACTGATGGGACTGAAGGCTGATAAATCCCCAGGGCCTGATGGTCTGCATCCCAGGATATTTAAGGAGGTGGCTCTAGAAATCATGGGCACATTGGTAATCATTTTCCAATGTTCTATAGATTCAGGATAAGTTCTTGAGGATTGGAGGATAGCTAATGTTATCCCACATTTTAAGAAAGGAGGGAGAGAGAAAATGGGGAATTATAGACCAGTTAGCCTGACATCAGTGATGGGGAAGATGCTGAATTATAAAAGATGAAATAACGGCACATTTGGATAGCAGTAGCAGTATCAGTCCGAGTCAGCATGGATTTACAAAGGGGAAATCATGCTTGACTAATCTTCTGGAATTTTTTGAGGATGTAACTATGAAAATGGACAAGGGAGAGCCAGTGGATGTAGTGTACCTGGACTTCCAGAAAGCCTTTGATAAGGTCCCACATAGGAGATTAGTGGGCAAAATTAGAGCACATAATATTGGGGGTAGGGTACTAACATGGATAGAAAATTGATTGGCAGACAGGAAACAAAGAGTAGGGATTATCGGGCCCTTTTCAGAATGGCAGGCAGTGACTAGTGGGGTACCGCAAGGCTTGGGGCTGGGACCACAGCTATTTACAATATACATTAATGATTTAGATGAAGGGATTAAAAGTAACATTAGCAAATTTGCAGATGACACAAAGCTGGGTGGCAGTGTGAGATATGAGGAGGATGTTAGGAGAATGCAGGGTGACTTGGACAGGTTGGGTGAGCGGGCAGATGCAGTTTAATGTGGATAAATGTGATGTTATCCACTTCGGTGGCAAGAATAGGAAGGCAGATTACTATCTGAATGGTGTCAAATTAGGAAAAGGAGAAGTACAATGAGATCTAGGTGTCCTTGTTCATCAGTCACTGAAAGTAAGCATGCAGGTACAGCAGGCGGTGAAGAAAGCTAATGGCATGATGGCCTTCATAACTAGGGGAGTTGAGTATAGGAGCAAAGAGGTCCTTCTGCAGTAGTACAGGGCCCTGGTGAGACCACACCTGGAGTACTGTGTTCAGTTTTGGTCTTCAAATTTGAGGAAGGACATTCTTGCTATTGAGGGAGGACAGCGTAGGTTCATGAGTTTGAATCTTGGGATGGTAGGACTGTCATATGTTGAAAGATTGAAGTGACTGGGCTTGTTTACACTGGAATTTAGAATGATGAGAGGGGATCTGATTGAAACATATAAGATAATTAAGGGATTGGACATGCTAGAGGCAGGAAACATGTTCCCAATGTTGGGGGAGTCCAGAACCAGAGGCCACAGTTTAAGAATAAGGGGTAGGCCACTTAGAACAGAGTTGAGGAAAAACTTTTTCACCCAGAGAGTTGTGGATCTATGGAATGCTCTGCCTCAGAAGGCAGTGGATGCCAATTCTCTGGATGCTTTCAAGAAAGAGTTAGATGGAGCTCTTAAAGATAGTGGAGTCAAGAGATATGGGGAAAAGGCAGGAACGGGGTACTGATTGTGGATGATCAGCCATGATCACATTGAATGGCGGTGCTGGCTAGAAGGGCTGAATGGCCTACTCCTGCACCTATTGTCTAATGTTTTATGGGAAGGATGTAATAGAGAAATGGAGGTAATTTAAAGGTGAACTTTTGAGGGTACGGAATCTTTATGTTCCTGTTAGGTTGAAAGGAAAGGTTAAAAGTTTGAGAGCCATGGTTTTCAAGGGATGTTGGAAACTTGGTTCGGAAAAAGAGAGATATCCACAATAAATATAGGCAGCATGGAGTAAATGAGGTGCTCGAGGAATATAAAGAATGTAAAAAGAATCTTAAGAAAGAAATTAGAAAAGCGAAAAGAAGATACGAGGTTGCTTTGGCAAGTAAGGTGAAAACAAATCCAGAGGGTTTCTACAGTTATATTAATAGCAAAAGAATAGTGAGGGATAAAATTGGCCCCTTAGAGAATCAGAGTGGACAGCTATGTGTGGAGCCAAAAGAGCTGGGGGAAATTTTGAACAATTTCTTTTCTTCGGTATTCACTAAAGAGAAGGATATTGAATTGTGTAAGCTAAGGGAAACAAGTAGGGAAATTATGGAAACTATGATGATTAAAGAAGAGGAAGTACTGGCACTTTTAAGAAATATAAAAGTGGATAAGTCTCCAGGTCCTGACAGGATATTCCCTAGGACCTTGAGGGAAGTTAGTGTAGAAATAGCAGGGTTTCTGACAGAAATATTTCAAATGTCATTAGAAACGGGGATGGTGCCAAAGGATTGGCGTATTGCTCATGTTGTTCCATTGTTTAAAAAGGGTTCTAAGAGTTAACCTAGCAATTATTGGCCCAGTGGTGGTCACGTCAGTGGTGGGTAAATTAATGGAAAGTATTCTTAGAGATGGTATATATAATTATCTGGATAGACAGGGTCTGATTAGGAATAGACAGCATGGATTTGTGCATGGAAGGTCGTGTTTGACAAATCTTATTGAATTTTTTGAAGAGGTTACTAGGAAAGTTAATGAGGGTAAAGCAGTGGATGTTGTCTATATGGACTTCAGTAAGGCCTTTCACAAGGTTCCACATGGAAGGTTAGTTAGGAAAGTTCAATCGTTAGGTACTAATATTGAAGTGGTAAAATGAATTCAACAGTGGCTGGATGGGAGATGCCAGAGAGTAGTGGTGGATAACTGTTTGTCAGGTTGGAGGCCAGTGACTAGTGGTGTGCCTCAGGGATCTGTTCTGGGTCCAATGTTGTTTGTCATATACATTAAAGATCTGGATGATGGATTAGTAAGTAAATTGGATTATTAAGAAAGCAGATAATACTAAGATAGGTGGTTTTGTGGATAATGAAGTAGAGTTTCAAAACTGGCAGAGGGATTTAGGCCAGTTAGAAGAGTAGGCTGAAAGATGGCAGATGGAGTTTAATGCTGATAAGTGTGAGGTGCTACATTTTGGTAGGAATAATCAAAATAGGACATACATGGTAAATGGTAGGGCATTGAGGAATGCAGAAGAACAGAGTGATCTAGGAATAATGGTGCATAGTTCCCTGAAGGTGGAATCTCATGTGGATAGGGTTGTGAAGAAAGCTTTTGGTATGCTGACCTTTATAAATCAGAGCATTGAGTATAGGAGTTGGAATGTAATCTTAAAATTGTACAAGGTTTTGTTAAGGCCGAATTTGGAGTATTGTGTACAGTTCTGGTCATCAAATTATAGGAAAGATGTCAACAAGATAGAGAGAGTACAGAGAAGATTTACAAGAATGTTACCTGGGTTTCAGCACCTACGTTACAGGGAAAGGTTGAATGAATTAGGTCTTTATTCTTTGGAGCATAGAAGGTTGAGGGGGGACTTGATAAAGGTATTTAAAATTATGAGGGGGATAGATAGAGTTGACGTGGATAGGCTTTTTCCATTGAGAGTAGGGGAGATTCAAACAAGAGGACATGAGTTGAGAGGGGGCAAAAGTTTATGGGTAACACGAGGTGGAACTTCTTTACTCAGAGATTGGTAGCTATATGGAATGAGCTTCCAGTAGAAGTGGTAGAGGCAGTTTCGGTATTGTCAGTTAAAGTAAAATTGGAAAGGTATATGGACAGGAAAGGAATGGAGGGTTATGGGTTGAATGCAGGTCGGTGGGACTAGGTGAGAGTAAGCGTTCGGCACGGACCAGAAGAGCCGAGATGGCCTGTTTCCGAGCTGTAATTGTTATATGGTTATAACTATAAGTCACTTATAAGTGGCTAATACACTCAATTTCATTTCTAAAAGGGTTTACCAACGAATTAACACAGCGCATATTTCCCTTGCATGAATATAGTGATAAGTCAATTATACATCACTTATAAGTCAATAGCATCATAACATTTTAAGTAACATTTGGATATTAAACACACAGCGCATATTTTCCTTGTATGAGCATATAAAATCATTGCAACACACCAATATCACTGAATCAGTGGGAGCCCTGGGGTTGTTTTCCTGGAACAAGACGGTCCCATCGAGGGGTGATGGGAGACAACGATACTTGAACGGGGTTCCTTATGTCCAGTCTATTCCACAATTTAGTTTTCATTACATTCATTACAGAAAACCCTGCTTCGCAGATATGATGTTGGAAATGGAAGCAACATTTTCAGTGCTTTCGTGGCTATCTTGGGATATTCAGCCTTGACTTTGATCCAGAATGCCGGCAGAGATGTTATGTCAAACATACTTTTCAGCCCACCGTCATTTGCAAGCTCGAGGAGTTGATCTTCTTCCCGCGCTGACATGGATGATTCACCGGGGACATTCACAAATGGGTCACGGACCCATTCCTTTGCACGTCTTGGGTCATTTGCAGTTGGGAAGTAACACTCAAATTCTGTCAACAGCGAAGATAGGTGATTGCACACCAGCTGTGAGAAGGACAGTGCAGCCTCAGTCTCTCCCAAAATTCTAGCTAATGTTGGGAACATGTCAAATATGCCCCTATCTACTCGCCATCCCCACAGTTCCAGTTTGGCTTTGAAAGCAGACACTTTATCTGCCAACTTGAAGACAGTTATTCTCTCCTGAAGTGACAAATTGAGTTCATTGAGCAGGTTGAAGATGTCGCACAGATAAGCGAGTTTTGCCATCCACTCCTCGTCACTGAAGTGTTCTGCCAGTAGTGACTCTTTTCCTGAAAGAAATCTCTGTAGCGGCTCTCTTAACTCAAAAGCCCTGGCCAGGGCTCTCCCTCTTGATAGCGTTTGTGCTCTGCATCCATTTCCTCGCAAAGCTGCTCAAACAGATGTGAGTTAAGGGCTTTTGCTTTGATGTGATTGATAACTTCAACTCCGCTCAACTGGATTTTCAGGGGGAGGGGAACCAGAGTGTTAGAGCAGATAGTGAGGTGGAGGAGGATAAAGGTCATGTGAGAATTGCAAGTATAGTGCATGAAGTAAAACATAGAACACAGAATAGTACAGCACAGTACCGGCCCTTCAGCCCACAATGTTGTGCCAACCCTCAAACCCTGCCTCCCATATAACCCCCCACCTTAAATTCCTCCATATACCTGTCTAGTAGTCTCTTAAACTTCACTAGTGTATCTGCCTCCACCACTGACTCGGGCAGTGCATTCCATGCACCAACCACTCACTGAGTGAAAAAGCCTTCCTCTAATATCCCCCTTGAACTTCCCACCCCTTACCTTAAAGCCATGTCCTCTTGTATTGAGCAGTGGTGCCCTGGGGAAGAGGCACTGGCTGTCCACTCTATCTATTCCTCTTAATATCTTGTACACCTCTATCATGTCTCCTCTCATCCTTTTCTCCAAAGAGTAAAGCCCTAGCTCCCTTAATCTCTGATCATAATCCATACTCTCTAAACCAGGCAGCATCCTGGTAAATCTCCTCTGTACCCTTTCCAAGGTTTCCACATTGAGGTGACCAGAACTGGACACACTACTCCAAGTGTGGCCTAACTATAGTTTTATAGAGCTGCATCATTACATCGCATCTCTTAAACTCTATCCCTCGAGTTATGAAAGCTAACACCCCATAAGCTTTCTTAACTACCCTATCTACCTGTCAGGCAACTTTCAGGGATCTGTGGACATGTACCCACAGATCCCTCTGCTCCTCCACACTTCCAAGTATCCTGCCATTTACTTTGTACTCTGCCTTGGAGTTTGTCCTTCCAAAGTGTACCACCTCACACTTCTCCGGGTTGAACTCCATCTGCCACTTCTCAGCCCACTTCTGCATCCTATCAATGTCTCTCTGCAATCTTCGACAATCCTCTACACTATCTACAACACCACCAACCTTTGTGCCATCTGCAAACTTGCCAACCCACCCTTCTGCCCCCACATCCAGATCATTAATAAAAATCACAAAAAGTAGAGGTCCCAGAACAGATCCTTGTGGGACACCACTAGTCACAACCCTCCAATCTGAATGTACTCCTTCCACCACGGCCCACTGCTTTCTGCAGGCAAGCCAATTCTGAATCCACCTGGCCAAACCTCCCTGGATCCCATGCCTTCTGACTTTCTAAATAAGCCTACCATGTGGAACTTTGCCAAATCCCTTACTAAAATCCATGTAGATCACATCCACTGCATTACCTTCATCTATATGCCTGGTCACCTCCTCAAAGAACTCTGTCAGGCTTGTTAAACACAATCTGCCCTTCACAAAGCCATGCTGACTGTCCCTGATCAGACCATGATTCTCTAAATGCCCATAGATCATATCTCTACGAATCTTTTCCAACAGCTTTCCCACCACAGATGTAAGGCTCACTGTTCTATAATTACCTGGACTATCCCTACTACCATTTTTGAACAAGTGGACAACATTTGCCTCCGTCCAGTCCTCCGGTACCATCCCCGTGGACAAGGAGATAAAGATCCTAGCCAGAGGCTCAGCAATCTCTTCCCTCGCCTCGTGGAGCAGCAGGCCCCGGGGACTTATCCATCCTAATGCATTTTAACAACTCCAATGCCTCCTCTCCCTTAATATCAACATGCTCCAGAAAATCAACCTCACTCATATTGTCCTCACTGTCGTCATGTTCCCTCTCATTGGTGAATACCAAAGAGAAGTATTCATTGAGGACCTTGCTCACTTCCACAGCCTCAAGGAATATCTTCCCACTTTTATCTCTAATCGGTCCTACCTTCACTCCTGTCATCCTTTTGTTCTTCACATAATTGAAGAATGCCTTGGGGTTTTCCTTTACCCTATTTGCCAAGGCCTTCTCATGCCGCCTTCTTGCTCTCCTCAGCCCCTTCTTAAGCTCCTTTCTTGCTACCCTATATTCCTCAATAGACACATCTGATCCTTGCTTCCTAAACCTCATGTATGCTGCCTTCTTCCACCTGACTAGATTTTCCACCTCACTTGTCACCCATGGTTCCTTCACCCTACCATTCTTTATCTTCCTCACCGGGACAAATTTATCCCTAATACCCTGCAAAATATCCCTAAACATTGACCACATGTCCATAGTATATTTCCCTGCAAAAACATCATCCCAATTCACACCTGCAAGTTCTAGCCTTATAGCCTCATAGTTTGTCCTTCCCCAATTAAAGATTTTCCTGTCCTGTCTGATTCCATCCTTTTAAAACCATCGAACACTACAGCACAGTACAGGCCCTTCAGCCCTCCATGTTGCGTCGACCCATATAATCCTTAAAAAAAAGTACTAAACCCACACTACCCCATAACCCTCCATTTTTCTTTCATCCATGTGCCTGTCCAAGAGGCTCTTAAATACCCCTAATGTTTTAGCCTCCACCACCATCCCTGGCAAGTCATTCCAGGCACTCACAACCCTCTGTGTAAAAAGCTTACCCCTGATGTCTCCCCTAAACTTCCCTCCCTTAATTTTGTACATATGCCCTCTGGTGTTTGCTATTGGTGCCCTGGGAAACAGGTACTGACTATCCACCCTATCTATGCCTCTCATAATCTTGTAGACCTCTATCGTTCCCTCTCATTCTTCTGCGCTCCAAAGAGAAAAGTCCCAGCTCTGCTAACCTTGCTTCAGATGACTTGTTCTCCAATCCAGGCAACATCCTGGTCAATCTCCTCTGCACCCTCTCCATAGCTTCCACATCCTTCCTATAATGAGGTGACCAGAACTGAACACAATACTCTAAGTGCGGTCTCACTAGAGATTTGTAGAGTTGCAACATGATCTCTCTACTCTTGAACTCAATCCCCCTGTTAATGAAGCCTAGCATCCCATAGGCCTTCTTAACTACCCTATCAACCTGTGCAGCGACCTTGAGGGATGTATGGATTTGAACCCCAAGTTCCCTTTGTTCATCCACACTCTTAAGTAACTGACCATTAATCCTGTACTCAGTCCTCTGGTTTGTCCTTCCAAAATGCATCACCTCACACTTATCCAGATTGAACTCCATCTGCCATTTTTCTGCCCAACTCTGCAGCCTGTCTATATCCTCTTCTAACTTTCGACAACCTACAGCTCCATCCACAACTCCTTCAATCTTCATGTCATCCACAAACTTACTCATCCATCCTTCTGCCTCTTCATCCAGGTCATTTATAAAAATCACAAATATCAAGGGTCCCAGGACAGATCCCTGCGGCACTCCACTAGTCACCGACCTCCAGGCAGAATACTTTCCTTCCACAACTACCCTCTGCTTTCTTCCTTTAAGACAATTTTTTTATCCAATAATTTTTTCCACAATAATGCTAAAAGCCAGGGAGCGGTGATCACTGTCTCCCAGATGCTCACCCACTGACAGATCTGTGACCTGAACCGGTTCATTACCTAATACTAGATCTAGTATGGCATTCCCCCTAGTCAGCCTGTCAACATACTGTGACAGGAATCCATCCTGGACACACTTAACAAACTCTGCCCCATCTAAACCCTTGGAACTAATCAAGTGCCAATCAACATTAGGGAAGTTAAAGTCACCCATGATAACAATCCTGTTATTTTTGCACCTTTCCAAAATCAGCCTCCCAATCTGCTCCTCGGTATCTCTGCTGCTACCAGGGGGCCTATAGAATACTCCCAATTTAAAGCCCCTTTATATGTTAGATCTGGCTTTACTCCAGACACTATACTTACAGTTCTCGCATGACCCTTATCCTCCTCCACCTCACTATCTGCTCTATCTCTCTAGTTCCCCTCCCCCTGCAAATCTAATTTAAATCCCCCAGAGCAGCACTAGCAAACCTTCCCTCAAGGACATTAGTCCCCCTCCAGTTCAGGTGCAATGTCCTGTTGGAATAGGTCCCACCTTCCCTGGAACAAGGCCCAATTTTCCAGAAAATGAAGCCCTCCCTCCTGCACCAACTCCTTAGCCACATATTTAGCTGCATTATCTTCCTATTTCTAACCTCACTAGCATGTGACATGGGTAGCAATCCTGAGATTGCAACCCTGGAGGTCCTGTCCTTCAACTTTGCACCTAACTCCCTAAACTTTCTTTGCAGGACCTCCTCCTTCTGCCTATCCATGTCATTGGTCCCTACATGGACCACGACATCTGGCTGCTCACCCTCCCTCTTGAGAATACAGAGAACTCGATCGGTGATATTGTGGACTCTGGCACCAGGGAGGCAACAGACTATCCGGGATTCTCAATCTCTTCCACAGAACCTCTTATCTGTCCTCTTTTCTCTCCTTCCCTTCTGAGCTGAGGGTCCAGCTTCAGTGCCGGAGGTGCAACTTGTCCCTGGTAGGTCATCCCCACCAACATATCCAAAACGGTATACTTATTGTTGAAGGGAACGGCCACAGGGGTACTCTGCTCAATCTCTCTATTCCCCTTCCCTCTCCTGACAGTCACCCAGCTACCTATCTCTTGACTTTTAGGGGTGACTATCTCCCTGAAACTCCTGTCTATTTCTGCCTCTAACTCACGAATGATCCGAAGTTCATCCAGCTCCTGCTCCAGTTCCCTAACACGGTTTGTCAGGAGCTGCAGCTGGATGCACCTTTTGCAGGTGTAGTCATCAGGGACAACTGTGCTCGCCCTGACTTCCCACATACTGCAAATGGAGCACTTGATTGCACTAACTGCTGCCTCCATTACCTACTTCTAAGTTAATTAGATTAATTAAAGGAGCTTACCCGGCCTGACCTCACTTGGAGTGAAGCTCATCCTCCGCCTCTCGAGTCAAAGCCTTCCTACCTACCCCGTCTCCGTCGCCTGCTCCGTTAATCTGCTCACTTTTTAAACTCTGCTGCTGTTCTCACAGGCCGACCTTCTTGTAGTTTTTTGCACTGTTGGTTCCGTGTTTTGCACTTTGGTGCCGGAGCAATGCTTTTCGTTTGGTTGTATTGATGGGTTTTCATGCATGGTTGAATGACAATTATACATGAGCTACAACCACAGTACTCCCAGTAACTACACAATTTAACAAACAAGAGAAAATTGGTAGATGTTGGAAATCCGAGCAACACACGCACACACAAAATGCTGGAGGAACTCAGCATCTAGGAAAAGAGTAGAAATTTTAACCGTTTTATTTTAAATCACTGTCCTCTTCTCTGCCACTAGATGGAGGTGCTGTCTTTAGAAGCAGAAAGTGCTGGAAACACTCCAACTTTTTTTGGGTCTTCATCATGAAACACTAGGTCTGTTTCTCCTGCCATAGATGCTCCCTGACCTACCAGGAGTTTCCAATGTTTCCTGCTTTTGTTTCAAATTTCCAGCATCTTCATTTTAGTCAGTTTTCATTGTTTGAGGAGTTGCAGCTGGATTCATAAGGAACATGGTGGGTGAGAGTAAGATACTCACGCTGTCGAACAAATATTTCCATACTTAAGTGTATAAAATGATGAGAGGCATTGATTGTGTGGATGGTCAGTGGCTTTTTCCCAGGGCTGGAATGGCCAGCACGAGAAGGCAGGCATCCCACCTCTCCCGGAAGTTCCGGGAGTCTCTCGCATATTGAAAGCTGCTCCCTGACGCCTGCAAATTATATACAATATCCCAGAAATCGTTTTTTCTGAGAATGAGGGAGAGTGGGAAAGCGTGCAAGAGAGAGTGAGTGAGAGGGAGAGTGAGCGAGAGAGGGAAAGTGTGCGAGAGAGAGTGAGTGAGAGGGAGAGTGAGTGAGGGAGAGAGGGAAAGTGTGCGAGAGAGAGTGAGTGAGGGAGAGAGGGAAAGTGTGCGAGAGAGAGTGAGCAAGGGAGAGAGGGAAAGTGTGCGAGAGAGAGTGAGTGAGGGAGAGAGGGAAAGCGCGTGAGAGAGAGAGAGGGAAAGCGCGTGAGAGAGTGAGTGAGGGAGAGAGGGAAAGCGCGTGAGAGAGTGAGTGAGGGAGAGAGGGAAAGCGCGTGAGAGAGTGAGTGAGGGAGAGAGGGAAAGTGTGTGAGAGAGAGTGAGTGAGGGAGAGAGGGAAAGTGTGTGAGAGAGAGTGAGCGAGGGAGAGAGGGAAAGTGTGCGAGAGAGAGTGAGCGAGGGAGAGAGGGAAAGTGTGCGAGAGAGAGTGAGTGAGGGAGAGAGGGAAAGTGTGCGAGAGAGAGTGAGTGAGGGAGAGAGGGAAAGTGTGCGAGAGAGAGTGAGCGAGGGAGAGAGGGAAAGTGTGTGAGAGAGAGTGAGTGAGAGGGAGAGTGAGCGAGGGAGAGAGGGAAAGTGTGCGAGAGAGAGTGAGCAAGGGAGAGAGGGAAAGTGTGCGAGAGAGAGTGAGCGAGGGAGAGAGGGAAAGTGTGTGAGAGAGAGTGAGCAAGGGAGAGAGGGAAAGTGTGCGAGAGAGAGTGAGTGAGGGAGAGAGGGAAAGTGTGCGAGAGAGAGTGAGTGAGGGAGAGAGGGAAAGTGTGCGAGAGAGAGTGAGTGAGGGAGAGAGGGAAAGTGTGCGAGAGAGAGTGAGCGAGGGAGAGAGGGAAAGTGTGCGAGAGAGAGTGAGCAAGGGAGAGAGGGAAAGTGTGCGAGAGAGAGTGAGCGAGGGAGAGAGGGAAAGTGTGCGAGAGAGAGTGAGTGAGGGAGAGAGGGAAAGTGTGCGAGAGAGAGTGAGTGAGGGAGAGAGGGAAAGTGTGCGAGGGAGAGTGAGTGAGGGAGAGAGGGAAAGTGTGCGAGAGAGAGTGAGTGAGGGAGAGAGGGAAAGTGTGCGAGAGAGAGTGAGTGAGGGAGAGAGGGAAAGCGCGTGAGAGAGAGAGAGGGAAAGCACCCGTCCCGGGAGTCTCCTGCAAATTCATGTTGCTACCTCCCTGAAATGAGTTTTTGCCGGGTGGGATGTCTGAGAAGGCACAGGTTTAAGGTGCTTGGAAGTAGGTAAAGAGGAGATGTCAGGGGCAAGTTTTTTTACGCAGAGAGTGTTGAGTGTGTGGAATGGGCTGCTGGCAACGGTGGTGGAGGCAGATACGATCAGGTCTTTTCAGAGACTTTTGGATAGATACATGGAGCTTAGAAAAATAGAGGGCTATGGGTAAGCCTGGGTAATTTCTAAGGTAAGGACGTGTTTGGCACAACTTTGTAGGCAGAAGGGCCTGTATTGTGCTGTAGGTTTTCGATGTTTCTATGATAGAATCAATGAAAGATGGCACTAACAGGGCAGACAACCAGTATTCAAAAGACAACAAACTGTGCAAATTCAGAAAGAAAGAAAGAAATAATAATAAATAAGTAAGCAATAAATATTGAGAACATGGAATGAAGAATCCTTGAAAGCGAGTCCATTGGTTGTGGGAAAAGTTCAGTGATGGGACAAGTGAAACTGAGTGTAGTTATCCCCACTGGTTGAAGGGTAATAACTGTTCCAGAACCTGGTGGTGTGGGTCCTGATGCTCCTGTCCCTCCTTCCTGATGGTTGAAGGGTAATAACTGTTCCAGAACCTGGTGGTGTGGGTCCTGATGCTCCTGTACCTCCTTCCTGATGGTTGAAGGGTAATAACTGTTCCAGAACCTGGTGGTGTGGGTCCTGATGCTCCTGTACCTTTTTTTCCCCTCATGTCAGCAGTGAGAAGGGAACATGACCTGGGTGGTGCCGGTCTTCATGATGGATGCAGATTTCCTACAACAGCTCTCATGTAGATGTTCTCAGTGGTGGGAGGGCTTCACCCATGATCTTTTATGAAATCAGAACACCTGAGGGAACTGAAAGTCACGGGGAGGGTGTGCAGACTCCACACAGACAGCAACGGAGGTCAGGATTGAACCAGGATCACTGGAGCTCTGAGAAACAGTGGCTCCGTCGTGCCACCCAGTAGAGATTGACTATTAGTTTATTGTTTCAAGAGGAGTCAGAACCCCCCCCCCCACCAACAATTCAGCCTACCTCTGCAGACATGTAAAGCACTGGTGTCTTGCCGGCTGGATTCCAGACTCAGGTTCCAGGGGCTCATTACGTTGATAATTAATGTAATCTCCTTGTTCGTAAATCCTAGTCATGTCTTTTGACAAAAAGCTTTCAAACTCTTTATGTTTTAGTTCATCTGATTATTTATTGTATATCAACACAGGAAACTATTCTCTAATATCCGAATTTCCCCGGAGCAATCAGTTTTTCATCATTGGTATGTTTTTTGGGTTTACACACCTGTGGGGAAAGGGCGTCAGAATTTAAAAAGTTTTAGGAGGAGTCTGAGATGGATTCTGAGGAAGTCAGGAAGTGAATTTCAACCACAGTCATCAGGGAGAGAGAGTGAAATCCACAGTGTTCTAGATTAGAGCCAGTCTTGCTCAGGATGCTTGACTCGCAGTCTGAATTCTGTGACAAGTTTTGGTACACGGAGGAGATTTCAGCAATTGGTGGTAATTCACACAACAGCCACAAAGAAATATTATAAAAGGCTTCACCAACCTGGGACACAATTCTGTGCTGAGTTTCAGTGGTGGATGCCTCTGGAAGTAGTTGCCGCAACATTAGCATTTATTTTGAGAGGACTAGAATATAAAAACAAGGATGTACTGCTCAGGCAGTATAAGGCATTGGTTAGATGGCATTTGGAATGCTGTGAGCACGTCTGGGCCCCTTATCTAAGGAACAATATATCTAAGGGCCCTGGAGAGGGTCCAGAGAAGGTTCCCAAGAACAATCCCAGAAATGAAAGGCAGAGCTTATGAGGAGCATTTGATGCTGATATCTGTACTCAATGCAATTCAGAAAGATGAGGGGTGGATCTCATTGAAATCTAAAGGATACTGAAAGATGGACAGAGTGGACATAGAATTAGTAGGAGAGTCCAGGATCCAAGGGCACAAGCCTCAGAACAAAGATATTTTGAATATAATTGAAAGACTCCACCTCTACATCTCTGAAGCATTTTATGTTTCAATAAGATTTCCACTCATTCTTTGAAACTCCAGTGAATAAAGCTCCAGTTTGCTCCATTTTTTTTATTCATACATAAACTCTTCCTCCCAGGAGTCAACCCAGTGAAGTTCTCTGCTCTGTCCCAATGCAAGCATATCACTCCTCATTTACCAAGAAGAAAGCTATTTACACTGGAGTGCAGTCTCCCCAACACCCTGTAAAGTTGATGAAGAACCATTACTCTTGTTCTCCACATCCCCTGCAATGAAAGGGCAATATCCCATGAGCGATCATTAATACTTTGCTGTTACATTCAGTCTCCCAATTTGAGGATATGTGATCGGACAGAGCTCACAGTGTCTGTGATTCATCTGCAGTATGCTCAGACAGCTGTGGATTATTTTGGTTTATTGCCTCAGAAAGCAAAACACTTTGTGAAAAAATGATTCCATTCATTACTTTCCTTTTGGCTGCTGATCTGTGAGACTCCTGTAACTGCAGACCAGGGCAGGAAACAGGCCACATTCCTTCACAGAACCAATTCACCAAGTGATTGAAACAGAAAAATGTTTTCATTTTCAGCATTAACTTCAACTTCTCAGAAATGTTTCTTTCTACATGAGTGCACTCTCTGTTCCAGGTGATTTCAACCACTGAAGGAGTCAGAAAAGATGCATAGTGATTTGGAGGTTCATGGAGCTCATTTAAGATTTGTATGACACCATAAGACATAGGAGCAGAATTAGGCTAATCAGCCCTTCGAGTTTGCTCCATCATTCCATCATGGCTGATCCTGGATCCCATTCAACCCCATACACCTGCCTTTTCACCATATCATTTGGTGCCCTGACCATCAGGAAATTATGAACTTCTGCCTTAAATATACATACGGACTTGACCTCCACCGCAGTCTGTGGCAGAACATTCCACAGATTCATTACTAAATGGCTAAAAAAAAGGCCTCCTTACCTCTGTTCTAAAGGGTTGCCCCTTAATTTTGAGACTGTCCTCTAGTTCTCGATACCCATAAGGTAGGAAATATCCTCTCCACGTCTACCCTATTTAGTCCTTTCAACATTCAGTAGGTGTCAATAAGATTCCCCCCCCCACCACCACCACCAGTCAGTACAGGCCCAAAGCTGCCAAACTCTCCTCATATGTTAACCCCTTCATTCCTGGAATCATCCTCATGAACTTCTTCTGTCATGTGTTCCAATGACAACACATCCTTTCTGAGATATGGGGCCCAAAACTTTTGATAATACTCCTTGTGGCCTGACTAGTGTGTTATAAAGGCTCAGCATTATCTCCTTGCTTTTATAATCTATTCCCCTTGAAATAAATGCCAACATTGCATTTGCCTTCTTTACCACAGACTCAACCTGTATATTATCATTCTGGGAGTCTTGCATGAGGACTCCTAAGTCCCTCTGCACCTCTGATGTTTGAACCTTCTCCTCATTTAGATAATAATCCGCACTATTGTTCTTTTTACCAAAATGCATTATCATACATTTCCCAACACTGTATTCCATCTGCCATTTTTTGCCCATTCTTCCAATTTATCTAAGTCTTACTGAAATTGCATTGCTTTGTATCATTCACAAACTTTGCCACAAAGCCATCAATTCCATTATCTAAATCATTGACAAACAATGTGAAAAGCAGCGGTCCCAATACTGACCCCTGAGGAACACCACTAGTCACTGGCAAACAACCAGAAAAGGCCCCTTTTATTCCCTCTCGCTGCCTCCTGCCTGTCAGCCATTCTTCTGTCCATGCTAGTATCTTTCCTGTAACGCCATAGAATTTTATCTTGTTCAGCAGCTTTGGCATCTTACCAAATGCCTTCTGGAAATTTAAGTGGATGAAATCCACCGCCTCTCCTTTATCCACTCTGCTTTTACTTCCTCAAAGAACTCTAACAGATTTCTCAGGCAAGATTTCCCTTCACAGAAACCATGCTGCCTTTGACTTATTTTATCATCCTTAACAATAGACTCCAACACTTTCCCAACCACTGAGGTCAGGCTAACTGGCCTATAATTCCCTTTTTTATTTGCTTTCCTCCCTCTTAAACAGTGGAGTGACATTTGTAATCTTCCAGTCCTCCAGAACCATGCCAGGATCAAGTGATTCTTGAAAGATCATGACCAATGCATCCATTATCTCTTTAGCAACCTCTCTCAGGGCTCTGAGTTGTAGTCCATCTGGTCCAGGTCACTTATCCACCTTGTCCTTTCAGTTCATCTGGCACATTTTCCTTTGTAAGAGCAATAGCTCTCACTCCAGCTTCCTGATACTCATGGACCTCTGGCACACTGCTGGTGTCTTCCACAGTGAAGATAGATGCAAAGTACCCATTAATTCATCTGCCATTTCTTTGTTCCCCATTACTTCCTCACCAGCATCATTTTCCAGTGGTCCAATATCATTTCTCACCTCCCTTTTACTCTTTATACAATTGAAAAAACATTTAGCATTCTACTTTATATTATTGGCTAGTCTGCCCTCATATTTCATTTTTTCCATTCTTATAACTTTTTTATTTGCCTTTTGATGGATTTTAAAAGCTTCCCAATCATCTAACTTTCCACTCACTTTTGTTACCTTATATGCCTTATCTTTGGCTTTTATGCAGTCCTTAAATTTCCTTGTCAGCCACAGTTGCCTACCCCACCATTTGAAAACAGCTTCTTCTGTGGAACATATCTATCCTGCGCCTTGTGAACTATTCCCAGAAACTTCAGCCACCTCTAATCTCCCATCATCTCAGCCACTAGACAAGCTCCTCTCTTATGCCTCTGTAATTCCCTTTATTCCATTGCAATACTGATATATGTGAGTTATGCTTCTCCCTCTCAAATTGCATTATGAATTTAATCATATTATGATCACTGCCTCCTAAGGGTTCCTTTGTTAAGCTCCCTAATAAGATCAGGGTTATCACACAACACAATGTGAATAGCCTTTCCCCAAATAGGCTCAAGCACAGGCTGCTCTAACAAGCCATCTCATCGGCATTCAACAAATTCCCTCTCTTGCGATCCAACACCAACCTGATTTTTCCAATCCCCTTGCATATTGAAGTCCCCCATTACAATTGTGTCAATCCCTTTATTACATGCCTTTTTCAACGCCCTTTGCAATCTCAACCCCACATCCTGATTACTATTTGGAGGCCTCTATATTATTCCTATAATGGTTTGATGTCAATGTACATCAGATCGTACAAGGACACTTTTTAGTATTGGAATGGACTCATGTTAATGTGAATTAAACCACATGAGGATACTATCTAATACTGGAATGGACTCATGGCACAGTACATCAAACCACATGAGGATACAGTCTGATGTAGGAATGGACTCATCTTAATCTATATCAAACCACACGAGGAAACAATGTGCTGTTGTAGACATCTCACGTTAATGTACATCAAACCTCAAGAGAACTTAGTTCAATATTGGAATGGATTCATATCAAAGTAATTCAAACAGCACACAGACTCAATGCAATATTGGAATGAACTCACATCCATGTACATCAAATCAGATGAGGACACAGTTCAATACTGGAGTGGACACATCAATCAATGTACATCAAACCACACCAGGACACATTTCAATATTGAAATGGTTTCATGTTAACATACTTCGAACCACATGAGGACACAGTCTGATTTTAGAATGGACTCATACCAAAGTACATCAAACCACATGAGAACACAGGCTGATGTTGGAACATTCTCATGTCCATGTACATCAAACCACATGAGGACAGGCTGATGTTGGAATGGATTCATGTTAATGTACATCAAACCACACATGGAGAAAGTCCAATATTGGAATGGACTCATGTCAATATGCATCAAACCACAGTAGGACACAGCCTAGTATTAGAATGGACTCAGTTTAATGTACATCAAAACAGATCAGAACACAGCACAATATTGAAATGGATTCATGTTAGTGCACATGAAACCTCACGAGGATACAACAATATTGAAATGGACACATGTCAATTACATCAAATCACTCAAAGGCACAGTCTGATATTGGGATTGACTCATGTTAATGTACATCAAACCACATGAGGACACTGTCTGATGTTGGACTGTTCTCATGTCCATGAATGTCAAACCACACAAGGACACAGTTCATTTTTGGAATGGACACGTGTCAATGTACATCAAACCACACAAGGGCTCAGTAATAAAAAAGTTTAAGGAATTAGTGGATTTGTTGGAATACCACTTTTACCTAAAGTCTCGCAAGTTTGTGCAAAGTTTTAAGTTTGATTCACATTTAAGAAATCCAAATTAAATAGTACGTGACGCTGTAGTTGAACTGAGGAAGTCATGAGAACCCCTGTTTATAGAAGAGTAACCTTTCGGAAGGATTATTTTGTGCAACCAATGATTCGTGGATTCACAAGTGGTTTACATTAGAGGTGAATCTAACATTTGAGAACGCACAGAAAATTGCCCAAGCAGTGAAAGTGCCAAGTGAAGAACGTGCAGGAGTTATAAATCAGACCTACTGTTACAAGTAGCAGCATGCACAGGGGACTAACAGCAAAACATACCGTTCTTAAGGAAACAGAAGATTATTTTAAAAAGCTATGCAAAGACTGTTGCAATTGTGAAAGTAAATATATACTGCCTAAATGTAAATTAAAAGGACACATCACCAGCTTTTTGAATAAAGTTGAAGAAATAAAATTAAGATAGACCATAAGACACTGGAGCAGATTTAAACCATTCTGACCATCCAATCTGCTCTGCCATTCCATCATCCAATCTGCTCTGCCATTCAACCATCCAATCTGTTCTGCCATTCAATCATCCAATCTGCTCGGCCATTCGACCATCCAATCTGCTCTGCCATTCAACCATCCAATCTGCTCTGCCGTTCCATCATCGAATCTGCTCTGCCATTCGACCATCAAATCTGCTCTGCCATTCAACCATCCAATCTGCTCTGCCATTCCATCATCAAATCTGCTCTGCCATTCAACCATCCAATCTGCTCTGCCATTCCATCATCCAATCTGCTCTGCCATTCAATCATCCAATCTGCTCTGCCATTCCATCATCGAATCTGCTCTGCCATTCGACCATCGAATCTGCTCTGCCATTCAACCATCCAATCTGTTCTGCCATTCAATCATCCAATCTGCTCGGCCATTCGACCATCCAATCTGCTCTGCCATTCAACCATCCAATCTGCTCTGCCATTCCATCATCCAATCTGCTCTGCCATTCGACCATCAAATCTGCTCTGCGATTCAACCATCCAATCTGCTCTGCCATTCAATCATCCAATCTGCTCTGCCATTTGACCATCGAATCTGCTCTGCGATTCAACCATCCAATCTGCTCTGCCATTCAATCATCCAATCTGCTCTGCCATTTGACCATCGAATCTGCTCTGCCATTCAACCATCCAATCTGTTCTGCCATTCAATCATCCAATCTGCTCGGCCATTCGACCATCCAATCTGCTCTGCCATTCAACCATCCAATCTGCTCTGCCATTCCATCATCCAATCTGCTCTGCCATTCGACCATCGAATCTGCTCTGCGATTCAACCATCCAATCTGCTCTGCCATTCAATCATCCAATCTGCTCTGCCATTTGACCATCGAATCTGCTCTGCCATTCAACCATCCAATCTGCTCTGCCATTCCATCATCGAATCTGCTCTGCCATTCGACCATCGAATCTGCTCTGCCATTCAACCATCCAATCTGTTCTGCCATTCAATCATCCAATCTGCTCGGCCATTCGACCATCCAATCTGCTCGGCCATTCGACCATCCAATCTGCTCTGCCATTCGACCATCGAATCTGCTCTGCCATTCAACCATCCAATCTGTTCTGCCATTCAATCATCCAATCTGCTCGGCCATTCGACCATCCAATCTGCTCGGCCATTCGACCATCGAATCTGCTCTGCCATTCCATCATCCAATCTGCTCTGCCATTCAACCATCCAATCTGTTCTGCCATTCAATCATCCAATCTGCTCGGCCATTCGACCATCCAATCTGCTCTGCCATTCAACCATCCAATCTGCTCTGCCATTCCATCATCGAATCTGCTCTGCCATTCGACCATCAAATCTGCTCTGCCATTCAACCATCCAATCTGCTCTGCCATTCCATCATCAAATCTGCTCTGCCATTCAACCATCCAATCTGCTCTGCCATTCCATCATCCAATCTGCTCTGCCATTCAATCATCCAATCTGCTCTGCCATTCCATCATCGAATCTGCTCTGCCATTCGACCATCGAATCTGCTCTGCCATTCAACCATCCAATCTGTTCTGCCATTCAATCATCCAATCTGCTCGGCCATTCGACCATCCAATCTGCTCTGCCATTCAACCATCCAATCTGCTCTGCCATTCCATCATCCAATCTGCTCTGCCATTCGACCATCGAATCTGCTCTGCGATTCAACCATCCAATCTGCTCTGCCATTCAATCATCCAATCTGCTCTGCCATTTGACCATCGAATCTGCTCTGCCATTCAACCATCCAATCTGCTCTGCCATTCCATCATCGAATCTGCTCTGCCATTCGACCATCGAATCTGCTCTGCCATTCAACCATCCAATCTGTTCTGCCATTCCATCATCTGATCTGCTCTGCTCATGGCTGACTGGTTTTCCCTCTCAACAACATTTTCCTGCCTTTGATGCCCTGACTAATCAAGGAACTATCAACCTCCTCTTTAAATATACCAATGACTCAAAGATGTCTGTAGTAATGAAGTCCACAGATTCACCACCCTCTCACACTTCAACACTAGGTGCAGTGACAGTGCAGGATCCCTGAATTTCTTATAGCATGGCTACATCTGGAGTTGTTAAATTCCAAATTTCACATTTGCTTTCGAGGTAGTAGTTGCTCTGAATGTTGTCTTCCACAGTTCATTATTCTGGATTGGAAGGTAATAAACTATTTCAGAAACGAAGGAACGAAGAAAGGGAATGACTAACTGTTGACCTTACATCTGTGGGTGAACAAACCTGGAATCTGTAATGAAGGATATAATCAGAACAATTTGAGTGCCATAATCTGATTGAGCAGTGTCAGCAGGAATTTATAAAAGGCATATTGTATTTGATTCACCTGCTGGAGTTCTTTGGCATCAGACTACAGAACAGATAAGGACAAGAGATTCTGCAGATGCTGGAAATCTAGAGCATAAGACACAAAATGTTGGAGGGACTCAGCAGGTCAGGCAGCATATAAATAAACAGTCAACATTTCATTTTGCAGTCCTGATGATGGGTCTTGGCCCAAAGTGTCAATTGTTTATTCCCCTCCATAGATGCTGCCTGATCTGCTGAGAACACATAAGGAGTGTGGCATATCTGGATATCTGGACGGCACCCAATAAATTTCTGCAAATGTAACTATTCAACAAGGTTTGAGCACATGGAACAAACAATAATGGGTTGACAGAGATAGAAAGTTGGTTATTGGACCAGAAGTAAAGGATCAGAATAACTGGATCCTCCCCAGAATGGGTTATTACAGGACTGGTGCCTAGGCCTGGATGTTGACCAACAGTTTGGCTGAGTGCACCAAATATTACATTTCCAAGTTTACTGTTGATATTGAAGTGGTGGGACTGTGGGCAGAGAGGAGAGTGTAAGGAGGTTCAAAGGGAATATGAACAAGCTGAGCGAGTGCATTACGACATATCATATGCAATATGGTACAGAAAAACATTGTCCACTTTGGTGAGAATAATAGAACACAGAACAGTACAGAACCTTCAGCCCACAATGTTATGCCGACCTTATAACCTACTCTAAAATCAATCTAACAATCCTCCCTCCACATAGCCCTCCAATTTTCTATTATTTATGTGCCTATCTGAGAGTTCCTTTATTGTCCTTAATGCATCTGCCTTTACCTCCAATCCTGGCAGCAGATTCCACAAACCCACCACTCTGCGTAAAAATCTGACATCCCAACTATACTCACTTTAAAATCACTTTAAAATTATGCCCCCTCAAATTAACCATTCCTTACCTGGGAAAAAGTCTCTGCTTCTTATTATGTTCTGCACCTCTATCAAATTATCTCTCATCCTCCTTTGTTCCAAAGGGAAAACCACAGCTTGTTCAACCTTTCCTCATAAGACGAGTTCTCCAATCCAGGTAGCTATTGGTAAATCTCTTCTCTCCCTAAAGATTCCACATCTTTCCTATAATGAGGTAACCAGAACTGAACACAATATTCCAAGTGCGATCTACCCAGAGTTTTATGGAGCATTACCTCACAGCTCTTGGACTAATCCAAATTTTGGTCTCCAAATTTGAGGAAGGACATTCTTGCTATTGAGGGAGTGCAGCGCAGGTTCACGTGGTTAACTCCCAGGACGGGTGGACTGTCATTTGTTGAAATATTGGAACGATTAGGCTTGTATACACTGGAATTTAGAAGGATGAGAGGGAAACTGATTGAAACTTATAAAACTGTTAAGCGATTAGACACGCTACGGGCAGGAAACATGTTCCCAATGTTGGGAGATTCCAGAACCAAAGGCCACAGTTTAAGAATAAGGGGTAGGCCATTTAGAATGGAGTTGAGGAAAAACTTTTTCACCCAGAGAGTTAGATTGTGAGGACACTCAGACCTCGTTTATTGTCATTTAGTAATGCATGCATTTATATAACCGTATAACCATATAACAATTACAGCATGGAAACAGGCCATCTCGGCTTTCTAGTCCATGCTGACACTTATACTCACCTAGTCCCACTGGCCCGCACTCAGCCCATAACCCTCCATTTATTTCCTATCCATATACCTATACAATTTTACTTTAAATGACAATACTGAACCTGCCTCTACCACTTCTACTGGAAGCTCATTCCACACAGCTACCACTCTCTGAGTAAAGTAATTCCCCTTCGTGTTATCCTTAAAATTTTGCCCCCTAACTCTCAAATCGTGTCCTCTTGTTTGAATCTCCCCTACTCTCAGTGGAAAAAGCCTATCCACGTCAACTCTATCTATCCCCCTCATTATTTTAAATACCTCTATCAAGTACCCCCTCAACCTTCTACGCTCCAAAGAATAAAGACCTAACTTGTTCAACCTTTCCCTGTAACTTAGGTGCTGAAACCCAGGTAACATTCTAGTAAATGTTCTCTGTACTCTCTCTATTTTGTTGATATCTTTCCTATAATTCAATGACCAGAACTGTACACAATACTCCAAATTCGACCTTACCAATGCCTTGTACAATTTTAACATTACATCCCAACTCCTATACTCACTACTCTGATTTATAAAGGCCAGCATACCAAAAGCTTTCTTCACCACCCTATCCACATGAAATTCCACCTTCAGGGAACTATGCACCATTATTCCTAGATCACTCTGTTCTACTGCATTCTTCAATGCGCTACCATTTACCATGTATGTCCTATTTGGATTATTCCTAGCAAAATGTAGCACCTCACACTTATCAGCATTAAACTCCATCTGCCAACGTTCAGCCCACTTTTCTAACTGGCCTAAATCTCTCTGAAAGCTTTGAAAATCTACTTCATTATCCACAACGCCTCCTACCTTAGTATCATCTGCACACTGCAGGTCCAACAACTCCAGCAGAGCCGGTTTCCACACTGCAGGTCCAACAACTCCAGCAGAGCCTGTTTCCACATTGCAGGACCCACAACTCCAGCAGAGCCTGTCTCCAAGTTGTAGGATCCCACAACTCCAGCAGAGCCTCTTTCCACTCTATAGGATACCACAATTCCAGCAGAGACTGTTTCCACTCTATAGGATTCCACAACTCCAGCAGAGCCTCTTTCCTCTCTATAGGATCTCACAATTCCAGCAGAGCCTGTTTCCACTCTATAGGATCCCACAACTCCAGTAGAGCCTGTTTCCCAGTTGTTGGATCCACAACACCAGCAGAGGCTGTTTCCACATTGCAGGACCCACAACTCCAGCAGAGCCTGATTCAACATTGCAGAACCCACAACTCCAGCAGAGCCTGCTTCCACTCTATAGGATCAGACAACTACAGCAGAACCTGTCTCCAAGTTGTAGGATCCCACAACTCCAGCAGAGCCTCTTTCCTCTCTATAGGATCTCACAACTCCAGCAGAGCCTGTTTCCACACTGCAGGATCCCACAACTCCAGCAGAGCCTGTTTCCACTCTATAGGATCCCACAACTCCAGCAGCGCCTGTTTCCAATCTATAGGATCCCACAACTCCAGCAGAGCCTGTTTCCACACTGCAGAATCCACAACCCCAGCAGAGTCTGTTTCCTCACTATGGGCCCCACAACTCCAGCAGAACCTGTTTCCAAGTTGTAGGATCTACAACTCTAGCACAGCCTTTTTCCACTTTATAGGACCCATAACTCCAGCAAAGCCTATTTCCACTCTATAGGATCCCACAACTCCAGCACAGCCTTTTTCCACTCTACAGGACCCATAACTCCAGCACAGGCTGTTTCCACTCTATAGGATCCTACAGCTCCAGCAGAGCCTGTTTCCACTCTATAGGTCCCATCACTCCAGCAGAGCCTATTTCCACTCTATAGGATCCCACAACTCCAGCACAGCCTTTTTCCACTCTACAGGACCCATAACTCCAGCACAGGCTGTTTCCACTCTATAGGATCCTACAGCTCCAGCAGAGCCTGTTTCCACTCTATAGGTCCCATCACTCCAGCAGAGCCTATTTCCACTCTATAAGATCCCACAACTCCAGCAGAGCCTGTTTCGATACAGTAGGGAGCAGAACTCCAGCAGAGTCTGTTTCCACACTGTGGGCCTCACAACTCCAACAGAACCTGTTTCCAAGTTGTAGGATCTACAACTCTAGCACAGCTTGATCGACTCTGTGGGACCCATAACTGCAGCAGAGACTGTTTCCACTCTATAGGGTCCCACAACTCCAGCAGAGCCTAATCCCACTCTATAGGATCCCGCAACTTCAGCAGAACCTGTTTCCAAGTTGTAGGATCCTACAAATCCAGCAGAGCCTGTTTCCACTCTACAGGATCCCACAACTCCAGCAGATCCTGTTTCTTCTATATAGGACCCCAAAACTCCAGCAGAACCTGTTTCCACACAGCAGGATCCCTCAACTCCAGCAGAGCCTGTTTCCAAACTGTGGGCCCCACAACTCCAGCAGAGCCTGTTTCCAAATTGTAGGATCCACAACTCCAGCAGAGCCAGTTCCCAATTTGCAGGATACCACAACTACAGCAGAGCCTAATCCCACTCTATAGGATCCCGCAACTTCAGCAGAACCTGTTTCCACACAGCAGGATCCCTCAACTCCAGCAGAGCCTGTTTCCAAATTGTAGGATCCACGACTCCAGCAGAGCCAGTTCCCAATTTGCAGGATCCCACAACTCCAGCAGAGCCTGTTTCCACTCTATGGGATCCCACAACTCCGGCAGAGCCTGTTTCCACTTATAGGATACCAAAACTCCAGCAGAGCCGGTTTCCACACTGCAGGTCCAACAACTCCAGCAGAGCCTGTTTCCAAGTTGTAGGATCCCACAACTCCAGCAGAGCCTGCTTCCACTCTATAGGATCCCACAAATCCAGCAGAGACTGTTTCCAAGTTGTAGGATCCCACAACTCCAGCAGAGCCTCTTTCCACTCTATGGGATCTCACAATTCCAGCAGAGCCTGTTTCCACTCTATAGGATCCCACAAATCCAGCAGAGACTGTTTCCAAGTTGTAGGATCCCACAACTCCAGCAGAGCCTCTTTCCACTCTATAGGATACCACAACTCCAGCAGAGCCTCTTTCCTCTCTATAGGATCTCACAATTCCAGCAGAGACTGTTTCCACTCTATAGGATTCCACAACTCCAGCAGAGCCTCTTTCCACTCTCTAGGATCCACAACTCCAGCAGAGACTGTTTCCACTCTATAGGATTCCACAACTCCAGCAGAGCCTGTTTCCACTCTATAGGATTCCACAACTCCAGCAGAGTTTGTTTCTACTCTATAGGATCCCACAACTCCAGCAGAGCCTGTTTCCACTCTATAGGATCCCACAACTCCAGTAGAGCCTGTTTCCCAGTTGTTGGATCCACAACACCAGCAGAGGCTGTTTCCACATTGCAGGACCCACAACTCCAGCAGAGCCTGTTTCCACATTGCAGGACCCACAGCTCCAGCAGAGCCTGTTTCCACCCTATAGGATCAGACAACTCCAGCAGAACCTGTCTCCAAGTTGTAGGATCCGACAACTCCAGCAGAGCCTCTTTCCACTCTATAGGATCCTACAAATCCAGCAGAGCCTGTTTCCACTCTACAGGATCCCACAACTCCAGCAGAGCCTCTTTCCACTCTATGGGATCTCACAATTCCAGCAGAGCCTGTTTCCACTCTATAGGATCTCACAATTCCAGCAGAGACTGTTTCCACTCTATAGGATTCCACAACTCCAGCAGAGCCTGTTTCCACTCTATAGGATCCCACAACTCCAGTAGAGACTGTTTCCCAGTTGTTGGATCCACAACACCAGCAGAGGCTGTTTCCACATTGCAGGACCCACAACTCCAGCAGAGCCTGCTTCCACTCTATAGGATCCCACAACTCCAGCAGAGCCTGTTTCCACTCTATAGGATCCCACAAATCCAGCAGAGACTGTTTCCACGTTGTAGGATCCCACAACTCCAGCAGAGCCTCTTTCCACTCTGTAGGATCTCACAATTCCAGCAGAGCCTGTTTCCACTCTATAGGATCCCACAAATCCAGCAGAGACTGTTTCCAAGTTGTAGGATCCTACAAATCCAGCAGAGCCTCTTTCCACTCTATAGGATTCCACAACTCCAGCAGAGACTGTTTCCACTCTATAGGATCCCACAACTCCAGCAGAGCCTCTTTCCACTCTATAGGATTCCACAACTCCAGCAGAGCCTGTTTCCACTCTATAGGATCCCACAATTCCAGCAGAGCCGGTTTCCACTCTATAGGATCCCACAAATCCAGCAGAGACTGTTTCCAAGTTGTAGGATCCCACAACTCCAGCAGAGCCTCTTTCCACTCTATAGGATTCCACAACTCCAGCAGAGCCTGTTTCCACACTGCAGAATCCACAACTCCAGCAGAGCCTGTTTCCACACTGCAGAATCCACAACTCCAGCAGAGCCTGTTTCCACACTGCAGAATCCACAACTCCAGCAGAGCCTGCTTCCACATTACAGGACCCACAACTCCAACAGAGCCTGTTTCCAAGTTGTAGGTTCGCACAACTCCAGCAGAGCCTGATTCCACTCTATAGGATCCACAACTCCAGCAGAGCCTCTTTCCACTCTATAGGATACCACAACTCCAGCAGAGCCTCTTTCCTCTCTATAGGAACTCACAATTCCAGCAGAGACTGTTTCCACTCTATAGGATTCCACAAATCCAGCAGAGCCTGATTCCACTCTATAGGATCCACAACTCCAGCAGAGCCTCTTTCCACTCTATAGGATACCACAACTCCAGCAGAGCCTCTTTCCTCTCTTTAGGATCTCACAATTCCAGCAGAGACTGTTTCCACTCTATAGGATTCCACAACTCCAGCAGAGCCTGTTTCCACTCTATAGGATTCCACAAATCCAGCAGAGTTTGTTTCTACTCTATAGGATCCCACAACTCCAGCAGAGCCTGTTTCCACTCTATAGGATCCCACAACTCCAGTAGAGCCTGTTTCCCAGTTGTTGGATCCACAACACCAGCAGAGGCTGTTTCCACATTGCAGGACCCACAACTCCAAGCAGAGCCTATTTCCACTCTATAGGATCCCACAACTCCAGCAGAGCCTGTTTCCACTCTATAGGATCCCACAACTCCAGCAGAGCCTGTTTCCACTCTGCAGGATCCCACAACTCTAGCAGAGCCTGTTTCCACTCTATAGGATCCCACAACTCCAGCAGTGCCGGTTTCCAATCTATAGGATCCCACAACTCCAGCAGAGCCTGTTTCCACACTGCAGGATCCCACAACTCCAGCAGAGCCTCTTTCCACTCTATAGGATCTCACAATTCCAGCAGAGCCTGTTTTCACTCTATAGGATCCCACAAATCCAGCAGAGACTGTTTCCAAGTTGTAGGATCCCACAACTCCAGCAGAGCCTCTTTCCACTCTATAGGATACCACAACTCCAGCAGAGCCTCTTTCCTCTCTATAGGATCTCACAATTCCAGCAGAGACTGTTTCCACTCTATAGGATTCCACAACTCCAGCAGAGCCTCTTTCCACTCTCTAGGATCCACAACTCCAGCAGAGACTGTTTCCACTCTATAGGATTCCACAACTCCAGCAGAGCCTGTTTCCACTCTATAGGATTCCACAACTCCAGCAGAGTTTGTTTCTACTCTATAGGATCCCACAACTCCAGCAGAGCCTGTTTCCACTCTATATGATCCCACAACTCCAGTAGAGCCTGTTTCCCAGTTGTTGGATCCACAACACCAGCAGAGGCTGTTTCCACATTGCAGGACCCACAACTCCAGCAGAGCCTGTTTCCACATTGCAGGACCCACAGCTCCAGCAGAGCCTGTTTCCACCCTATAGGATCAGACAACTCCAGCAGAACCTGTCTCCAAGTTGTAGGATCCGACAACTCCAGCAGAGCCTCTTTCCACTCTATAGGATCCTACAAATCCAGCAGAGCCTGTTTCCACTCTACAGGATCCCACAACTCCAGCAGAGCCTGTTTCCACTCTATAGGATACCACTACTCCAGCAGAGCCCCTTTCCTCTCTATAGGATTCCACAACTCCAGCAGAGCCTGTTTCCACTCTATAGGATCCCACAACTCCAGTAGAGCCTGTTTCCCAGTTGTTGGATCCACAACACCAGCAGAGGCTGTTTCCACATTGCAGGACCCACAACTCCAGCAGAGCCTGCTTCCACTCTATAGGATCCCACAACTCCGGCAGAGCCTGTTTCCACTTATAGGATACCACAACTCCAGCAGAGCCGGTTTCCACACTGCAGGTCCAACAACTCCAGCAGAGCCTGTTTCCAAGTTGTAGGATCCCACAACTCCAGCAGAGCCTGCTTCCACTCTATAGGATCCCACAAATCCAGCAGAGACTGTTTCCACGTTGTAGGATCCCACAACTCCAGCAGAGCCTCTTTCCACTCTGTAGGATCTCACAATTCCAGCAGAGCCTGTTTCCACTCTATAGGATACCACAACTCCAGCAGAGCCTCTTTCCACTTTATAGGATCCCACAATTCCAGCAGAGCCTGTTTCCAGTCTATAGGATCCCACAAATCCAGCAGAGACTGTTTCCAAGTTGTAGGATCCCACAACTCCAGCAAAGCCTCTTTCCTCTCTATAGGATTCCACAACTCCAGCAGAGCCTGTTTCCACACTGCAGAATCCACAACTCCAGCAGAGCCTGTTTCCACATTACAGGACCCACAACTCCAACAGTGCCTGTTTCCAAGTTGTAGGTTCGCACAACTCCAGCAGAGCCTGATTCCACTCTATAGGATCCACAACTCCAGCAGAGCCTCTTTCCACTCTATAGGATACCACAACTCCAGCAGAGCCTCTTTCCTCTCTATAGGATCTCACAATTCCAGCAGAGACTGTTTCCACTCTATAGGATTCCACAACTCCAGCAGAGCCTGTTTCCACTCTATAGGATTCCACAACTCCAGCAGAGTTTGTTTCTACTCTATAGGATCCCACAACTCCAGCAGAGCCTGTTTCCACTCTATAGGATCCCACAACTCCAGTAGAGCCTGTTTCCCAGTTGTTGGATCCACAACACCAGCAGAGGCTGTTTCCACATTGCAGGACCCACAACTCCAAGCAGAGCCTGTTTCCACTCTATACGATCCCACAACTCCAGCAGAGCCTGTTTCCACTCTATAGGATCCCACAACTCCAGCAGAGCCTGTTTCCACTCTGCAGGATCCCACAACTCTAGCAGAGCCTGTTTCCACTCTATAGGATCCCACAACTCCAGCAGCGCCGGTTTCCAATCTATAGGATCCCACAACTCCAGCAGAGCCTGTTTCCACACTGCAGGATCCCACAACTCTAGCAGAGCCTGTTTCCACTCTATAGGATCCCACAACTCCAGCAGTGCCGGTTTCCAATCTATAGGATCCCACAACTCCAGTAGAGCCTGTTTCCACACTGCAGGATCCCACAACTCTAGCAGAGCCTGTTTCCACTCTATAGGATCCCACAACTCCAGCAGTGCCGGTTTCCAATCTATAGGATCCCACAACTCCAGCAGAGCCAGTTTCCACACTATAGGATCCCACAACTCCAGCAGAGCCTGTTTCCACACTGCAGAATCCACAACTCCAGCAGAGCCTGTTTCCACACTGCAGAATCCACAACTCCAGCAGAGCCTGTTTCCACACTGCCGAATCCACAACTCCAGCAGAGCCTGCTTCCACATTACAGGACCCACAACTCCAACAGTGCCTGTTTCCAAGTTGTAGGTTTGCACAACTCCAGCAGAGCCTGTTTCCAAGTTGTAGGTTTGCACAACTCCAGCAGAGCCTGATTCGATGCTGTAGGGAGCACAATTCCAGCAGAGCCTGTTTCCACTCTTTCGGACCCCACAACTCCAACAGAGCCTGTTTCCACTCTATAGGATCCTACAAATCCAGCAGAGCCTGTTTCCGCTCTATAAGATCACACAACTCCAGCACAGGCTGTTTCCACTCTATAGGATTCCACAACTCCAGCAGAGCCTGTTTCCACTCTATAGGATTCCACAACTCCAGCAGAGTTTGTTTCTACTCTATAGGATCCCACAAATCCAGCAGAGCCTATTTCCACTCTATAGGATCCCACAACTCCAGTAGAGCCTGTTTCCCAGTTGTTGGATCCACAACACCAGCAGAGGCTGTTTCCACATTGCAGGACCCACAACTCCAGCAGAGCCTGTTTCCACTCTGCAGGATCCCACAACTCTAGCAGAGCCTGTTTCCACTCTATAGGATCCCACAACTCCAGCAGTGCCGGTTTCCAATCTATAGGATCCCACAACTCCAGCAGAGCCTGTTTCCACACTGCAGGATCCCACAACTCCAGCAGAGCCTGTTTCCACGCTATAGGATCCCACAACTCCAGCAGAGCCTGTTTCCACTCTGCAGGATCCCACAACTCTAGCAGAGCCTGTTTCCAATCTATAGGATCCCACAACTCCAACAGAGCCTGTTTCCACACTGCAGGATCCCACAACTCTAGCAGAGCCTGTTTCCACACTATAGGATCCCACAACTCCAGCAGAGCCTGTTTCCACACTGCAGAATCCACAACTCCAGCAGAGCCTGTTTCCACACTGCAGAATCCAGACCTCCAGCGGAGCCTGCTTCCACATTACAGGACCCAAAACTCCAACAGTGCCTGTTTCCAAGTTGTAGGTTTGCACAACTCCAGCAGAGCCTGATTCGATGCTGTAGGGCGCACAATTCCAGCAGAGCCTGTTTCCACTCTTTCGGACCCCACAACTCCAACAGAGCCTGTTTCCACTCTATAGGATCCTACAAATCCAACAGAGCCTGTTTCCGCTCTATAAGATCACACAACTCCAGCACAGGCTGTTTCCACGCTATAGGATCCTACAGCTCCAGCAGAGCCTGTTTCCACTCTATAGGTCCCATAACTCCTGCAGAGCCTGTTTCCACTCTATAGGATCCCACAACACCAGCAGAGGCTGTTTCCACATTGCAGGACCCACAACTCCAGCAGAGCCTGTTTCCACTCTATAGGATCCCACAACTCCAGCAGAGCCTGTTTCCACCCTATAGGATCAGACAACTCCAGCAGAACCTGTCTCCAAGTTGTAGGATCCGACAACTCCAGCAGAGCCTGTTTCCACTCTACAGGATCCCACAACTCCAGCAGAACCTGTCTCCAAGTTGTAGGATCCCACAACTCCAGCAGAGCCTGTTTCCATGTTGTAGGATCCCACAACTCCAGCAGAGCCTGTTTCCACTCTATAGGATCCCACAACTCCAGTAGAGCCTGTTTCCCAGTTGTTGGAAACACAACACCAGCAAAGGCTGTTTCCACATTGCAGGACCCACAACTCCAGCAGAGCCTGTTTCCACATTGCAGGACCCACAGCTCCAGCAGAGCCTGTTTCCACTCTATAGGATCCCACAACTCCAGCAGAGCCAGATTCAACATTGCAGAACCCACAACTCCAGCAGAGCCTGTTTCAACTCTATAGGATCCCACAACTCCAGCAGAGCCTGTTTCCACCCTATAGGATCAGACAACTCCCGCAGAACCTGTCTCCAAGTTGTAGGATCCCACAACTCCAGCAGAGCCTGTTTCCACTCTATAGGATCCTACAAATCCAGCAGAGCCTGTTTCTACTCTACAGGATCCCACAAATCCAGCAGAGACTGTTTCCAAGTTGTAGGATCCCACAACTCCAGCAGAGCCTCTTTCCTCTCTATAGGATCTCACAATTCCAGCAGAGACTGTTTCCACACTATAGGATTCCACAACTCCAGCAGAGCCTCTTTCCACTCTCTAGGATTCACAACTCCAGCAGAGACTGTTTCCACTCTATAGGATCCCACAACTCCAGTAGAGCCTGTTTCCCAGTTGTTGGATCCACAACACCAGCAGAGGCTGTTTCCACATTGCAGGACCCACAACTCCAAGCAGAGCCTGTTTCCACTCTATAGGATCCCACAACTCCAGCAGAGCCTGTTTCCACTCTATAGGATCCCACAACTCCAGCAGAGCCTGTTTCCACTCTGCTGGATCCCACAACTCTAGCAGAGCCTGTTTCCACTCTATAGGATCCCACAACTCCAGCAGTGCCGGTTTCCAATCTATAGGATCCCACAACTCCAGCAGAGCCTGTTTCCACACTGCAGGATCCCACAACTCCAGCAGAGCCTGTTTCCACTCTATAGGATCCCACAACTCCAGTAGAGCCTGTTTCCACACTGCAGAATCCACAACTCCAGCAGAGCCTGTTTCCACTCTGCAGGATCCCACAAATCTAGCAGAGCCTGTTTCCACTCTATAGGATCCCACAACTCCAGCAGAGCCTGTTTCCACACTGCAGAATCCACAACTCCAGCAGAGCCTGTTTCCACTCTGCAGGATCCCACAACTCCAGCAGTGCCGGTTTCCAATCTATAGGATCCCACAACTCCAGCAGAGCCAGTTTCCACACTATAGGATCCCACAACTCCAGCAGAGCCTGTTTCCACACTGCAGAATCCACAACTCCAGCAGAGCCTGCTTCCACATTACAGGACCCAAAACTCCAGCAGTGCCTGTTTCCAAGTTGTAGGTTCCCACAACTCCAGCAGAGCCTGATTCCACTCTATAGGATCCACAACTCCAGCAGAGCCTCTTTCCACTCTATAGGATACCACAACTCCAGCAGAGCCTCTTTCCTCTCTATAGGATCTCACAACTCCAGCAGAGGCTGTTTCCACTCTATAGGATCCTACAAATCCAGCAGAGCCTGTTTCCACTCTACAGGATCCCACAAATCCAGCAGAGACTGTTTCCAAGTTGTAGGATCCCACAACTCCAGCAGAGCCTCTTTCCTCTCTATAGGATCTCACAATTCCAGCAGAGACTGTTTCCACACTATAGGATTCCACAACTCCAGCAGAGCCTCTTTCCACTCTCTAGGATCCACAACTCCAGCAGAGACTGTTTCCACTCTATAGGATTCCACAACTCCAGCAGAGCCTGTTTCCAAGTTGTAGGATCCCACAACTCCAGCAGAGCCTGCTTCCACTCTATAGGATCCCACAAATCCAGCAGAGACTGTTTCCACGTTGTAGGATCCCACAACTCCAGCAGAGCCTCTTTCCACTCTGTAGGATCTCACAATTCCAGCAGAGCTTGTTTCCACTCTATAGGATCCCACAACTCCAGCAGAGCCTCTTTCCACTTTATAGGATCCCACAATTCCAGCAGAGCCTGTTTCCAGTCTATAGGATCCCACAAATCCAGCAGAGACTGTTTCCAAGTTGTAGGATCCCACAACTCCAGCAAAGCCTCTTTCCACTCTATAGGATTCCACAACTCCAGCAGAGCCTGTTTCCACACTGCAGAATCAACAACTCCAGCAGAGCCTGTTTCCACATTACAGGACCCACAACTCCAACAGTGCCTGTTTCCAAGTTGTAGGTTCGCACAACTCCAGCAGAGCCTGATTCCACTCTATAGGATCCACAACTCCAGCAGAGCCTCTTTCCACTCTATAGGATACCACAACTCCAGCAGAGCCTCTTTCCTCTCTATAGGATCTCACAATTCCAGCAGAGACTGTTTCCACTCTATAGGATTCCACAACTCCAGCAGACCCTGTTTCCACTCTATAGGATTCCACAACTCAAGCAGAGTTTGTTTCTACTCTATAGGATCCCACAACTCCAGCAGAGCCTGTTTCCACTCTATAGGATCCCACAACTCCAGTAGAGCCTGTTTCCCAGTTGTTGGATCCACAACACCAGCAGAGGCTGTTTCCACATTGCAGGACCCACAACTCCAAGCAGAGCCTGTTTCCACTCTATACGATCCCACAACTCCAGCAGAGCCTGTTTCCACTCTATAGGATCCCACAACTCCAGCAGAGCCTGTTTCCACTCTGCAGGATCCCACAACTCTAGCAGAGCCTGTTTCCACTCTATAGGATCCCACAACTCCAGCAGCGCCGGTTTCCAATCTATAGGATCCCACAACTCCAGCAGAGCCTGTTTCCACACTGCAGGATCCCACAACTCTAGCAGAGCCTGTTTCCACTCTATAGGATCCCACAACTCCAGCAGTGCCGGTTTCCAATCTATAGGATCCCACAACTCCAGTAGAGCCTGTTTCCACACTGCAGGATTCCAGAACTCTAGCAGAGCCTGTTTCCACTCTATAGGATCCCACAACTCCAGCAGTGCCGGTTTCCAATCTATAGGATCCCACAACTCCAGCAGAGCCAGTTTCCACACTATAGGATCCCACAACTCCAGCAGAGCCTGTTTCCACACTGCAGAATCCACAACTCCAGCAGAGCCTGTTTCCACACTGCAGAATCCACAACTCCAGCAGAGCCTGTTTCCACACTGCAGAATCCACAACTCCAGCAGAGCCTGCTTCCACATTACAGGACCCACAACTCCAACAGTGCCTGTTTCCAAGTTGTAGGTTTGCACAACTCCAGCAGAGCCTGTTTCCAAGTTGTAGGTTTGCACAACTCCAGCAGAGCCTGATTCGATGCTGTAGGGCGCACAATTCCAGCAGAGCCTGTTTCCACTCTTTCGGACCCCACAACTCCAACAGAGCCTGTTTCCACTCTATAGGATCCTACAAATCCAGCAGAGCCTGTTTCCGCTCTATAAGATCACACAACTCCAGCACAGGCTGTTTCCACTCTATAGGATTCCACAACTCCAGCAGAGCCTGTTTCCACTCTATAGGATTCCACAACTCCAGCAGAGTTTGTTTCTACTCTATAGGATCCCACAACTCCAGCAGAGCCTATTTCCACTCTATAGGATCCCACAACTCCAGTAGAGCCTGTTTCCCAGTTGTTGGATCCACAACACCAGCAGAGGCTGTTTCCACATTGCAGGACCCACAACTCCAGCAGAGCCTGTTTCCACTCTATAGGATCCCACAACTCCAGCAGAGCCTGTTTCCACTCTATTGGATCCCACAACTCCAGCAGAGCCTGTTTCCACTCTGCAGGATCCCACAACTCTAGCAGAGCCTGTTTCCAATCTATAGGATCCCACAACTCCAGCAGAGCCTGTTTCCACACTGCAGGATCCCACAACTCTAGCAGAGCCTGTTTCCACACTATAGGATCCCACAACTCCAGCAGAGCCTGTTTCCACACTGCAGAATCCACAACTCCAGCAGAGCCTGTTTCCACACTGCAGAATCCAGACCTCCAGCGGAGCCTGCTTCCACATTACAGGACCCAAAACTCCAACAGTGCCTGTTTCCAAGTTGTAGGTTTGCACAACTCCAGCAGAGCCTGATTCGATGCTGTAGGGCGCACAATTCCAGCAGAGCCTGTTTCCACTCTTTCGGACCCCACAACTCCAACAGAGCCTGTTTCCACTCTATAGGATCCTACAAATCCAACAGAGCCTGTTTCCGCTCTATAAGATCACACAACTCCAGCACAGGCTGTTTCCACGCTATAGGATCCTACAGCTCCAGCAGAGCCTGTTTCCACTCTATAGGTCCCATAACTCCTGCAGAGCCTGTTTCCACTCTATAGGATCCCACAACACCAGCAGAGGCTGTTTCCACATTGCAGGACCCACAACTCCAGCAGAGCCTGTTTCCACTCTATAGGATCCCACAACTCCAGCAGAGCATGTTTCCACCCTATAGGATCAGACAACTCCAGCAGAACCTGTCTCCAAGTTGTAGGATCCGACAACTCCAGCAGAGCCTGTTTCCACTCTACAGGATCCCACAACTCCAGCAGAACCTGTCTCCAAGTTGTAGGATCCCACAACTCCAGCAGAGCCTGTTTCCATGTTGTAGGATCCCACAACTCCAGCAGAGCCTGTTTCCACTCTATAGGATCCCACAACTCCAGTAGAGCCTGTTTCCCAGTTGTTGGATCCACAACACCAGCAAAGGCTGTTTCCACATTGCAGGACCCACAACTCCAGCAGAGCCTGTTTCCACATTGCAGGACCCACAGCTCCAGCAGAGCCTGTTTCCACTCTATAGGATCCCACAACTCCAGCAGAGCCAGATTCAACATTGCAGAACCCACAACTCCAGCAGAGCCTGTTTCAACTCTATAGGATCCCACAACTCCAGCAGAGCCTGTTTCCACCCTATAGGATCAGACAACTCCCGCAGAACCTGTCTCCAAGTTGTAGGATCCCACAACTCCAGCAGAGCCTGTTTCCACTCTATAGGATCCTACAAATCCAGCAGAGCCTGTTTCTACTCTACAGGATCCCACAAATCCAGCAGAGACTGTTTCCAAGTTGTAGGATCCCACAACTCCAGCAGAGCCTCTTTCCTCTCTATAGGATCTCACAATTCCAGCAGAGACTGTTTCCACACTATAGGATTCCACAACTCCAGCAGAGCCTCTTTCCACTCTCTAGGATCCACAACTCCAGCAGAGACTGTTTCCACTCTATAGGATCCCACAACTCCAGTAGAGCCTGTTTCCCAGTTGTTGGATCCACAACACCAGCAGAGGCTGTTTCCACATTGCAGGACCCACAACTCCAAGCAGAGCCTGTTTCCACTCTATAGGATCCCACAACTCCAGCAGAGCCTGTTTCCACTCTATAGGATCCCACAACTCCAGCAGAGCCTGTTTCCACACTGCAGGATCCCACAACTCTAGCAGAGCCTGTTTCCACTCTATAGGATCCGACAACTCCAGCAGTGCCGGTTTCCAATCTATAGGATCCCACAACTCCAGCAGAGCCTGTTTCCACACTGCAGGATCCCACAACTCCAGCAGAGCCTGTTTCCACTCTATAGGATCCCACAACTCCAGTAGAGCCTGTTTCCACACTGCAGAATCCACAACTCCAGCAGAGCCTGTTTCCACTCTGCAGGATCCCACAACTCTAGCAGAGCCTGTTTCCACTCTATAGGATCCCACAACTCCAGCAGAGCCTGTTTCCACACTGCAGAATCCACAACTCCAGCAGAGCCTGTTTCCACTCTGCAGGATCCCACAACTCCAGCAGTGCCGGTTTCCAATCTATAGGATCCCACAACTCCAGCAGAGCCAGTTTCCACACTATAGGATCCCACAACTCCAGCAGAGCCTGTTTCCACACTGCAGAATCCACAACTCCAGCAGAGCCTGTTTCCACATTACAGGACCCAAAACTCCAGCAGTGCCTGTTTCCAAGTTGTAGGTTCCCACAACTCCAGCAGAGCCTGATTCCACTCTATAGGATCCACAACTCCAGCAGAGCCTCTTTCCACTCTATAGGATACCACAACTCCAGCAGAGCCTCTTTCCTCTCTATAGGATCTCACAATTCCAGCAGAGACTGTTTCCACTCTATAGGATTCCACAACTCCAGCAGAGCCTGTTTCCACTCTATAGGATTCCACAACTCCAGCAGAGTTTGTTTCTACTCTATAGGATCCCACAACTCCAGCAGAGCCTGTTTCCACTGTATAGGATCCCACAACTCCAGTAGAGCCTGTTTCCCAGTTGTTGGATCCACAACACCAGCAGAGGCTGTTTCCACATTGCAGGACCCACAACTCCAGCAGAGCCTGTTTCCTCTCTATAGGATCCCACAACTCCAGCAGAGCCTGTTTCCACTCTATAGGATCCCACAACACCAGCAGAGGCTGTTTCCACATTGCAGGACCCACAACTCCAGCAGAGCCTGTTTCCACACTGCAGGATCCCACAACTCTAGCAGAGCCTGTTTCCACTCTATAGGATTCCACAACTCCGGCAGAGTTTGTTTCTACTCTATAGGATCCCACAACTCCAGCAGAGCCTGTTTCCACTCTATAGGATCCCACAACTCCAGTAGAGCCTGTTTCCCAGTTGTTGGATCCACAACACCAGCAGAGGCTGTTTCCACATTGCAGGACCCACAACTCCAGCAGAGCCTGTTTCCACTCTTTCGGACCCCACAACTCCAACAGAGCCTGTTTCCACTCTATAGGATCCTACAAATCCAGCAGAGCCTGTTTCCGCTCTATAAGATCACACAACTCCAGCACAGGCTGTTTCCACTCTATAGGATTCCACAACTCCAGCAGAGCCTGTTTCCACTCTATAGGATTCCACAACTCCAGCAGAGTTTGTTTCTACTCTATAGGATCCCACAACTCCAGCAGAGCCTATTTCCACTCTATAGGATCCCACAACTCCAGTAGAGCCTGTTTCCCAGTTGTTGGATCCACAACACCAGCAGAGGCTGTTTCCACATTGCAGGACCCACAACTCCAGCAGAGCCTGTTTCCACTCTATAGGATCCCACAACTCCAGCAGAGCCTGTTTCCACTCTATAGGATCCCACAACTCCAGCAGAGCCTGTTTCCACTCTGCAGGATCCCACAACTCTAGCAGAGCCTGTTTCGAATCTATAGGATCCCACAACTCCAGCAGAGCCTGTTTCCACACTGCAGGATCCCACAACTCTAGCAGAGCCTGTTTTCACACTATAGGATCCCACAAATCCAGCAGAGCCTGTTTCCACACTGCAGAATCCACAACTCCAGCAGAGCCTGTTTCCACACTGCAGAATCCAGAACTCCAGCGGAGCCTGCTTCCACATTACAGGACCCAAAACTCCAACAGTGCCTGTTTCCAAGTTGTAGGTTTGCACAACTCCAGCAGAGCCTGATTCGATGCTGTAGGGCGCACAATTCCAGAAGAGCCTGTTTCCACTCTTTCGGACCCCACAACTCCAACAGAGCCTGTTTCCACTCTATAGGATCCTACAAATCCAACAGAGCCTGTTTCCGCTCTATAAGATCACACAACTCCAGCACAGGCTGTTTCCACTCTATAGGATCCCACAACTCCAGCATAGCCTGTTTCCACTCTGCAGGATCCCACAACTCTAGCAGATCCTGTTTCCAATCTATAGGATCCCACAACTCCAGCAGAGCCTGTTTCCACACTGCAGGATCCCACAACTCTAGCAGAGCCTGTTTCCACACTATAGGATCCCACAACTCCAGCAGAGCCTGTTTCCACACTGCAGAATCCACAACTCCAGCAGAGCCTGTTTCCACTCTGCAGGATCCCACAACTCCAGCAGTGCCGGTTTCCAATCTATAGGATCCCACAACTCCAGCAGAGCCAGTTTCCACACTATAGGATCCCACAACTCCAGCAGAGCCTGTTTCCACACTGCAGAATCCACAACTCCAGCAGAGCCTGCTTCCACATTACAGGACCCAAAACTCCAGCAGTGCCTGTTTCCAAGTTGTAGGTTCCCACAACTCCAGCAGAGCCTGATTCCACTCTATAGGATCCACAACTCCAGCAGAGCCTCTTTCCACTCTATAGGATACCACAACTCCAGCAGAGCCTCTTTCCTCTCTATAGGATCTCACAATTCCAGCAGAGACTGTTTCCACTCTATAGGATTCCACAACTCCAGCAGAGCCTGTTTCCACTCTATAGGATTCCACAACTCCAGCAGAGTTTGTTTCTACTCTATAGGATCCCACAACTCCAGCAGAGCCTGTTTCCACTGTATAGGATCCCACAACTCCAGTAGAGCCTGTTTCCCAGTTGTTGGATCCACAACACCAGCAGAGGCTGTTTCCACATTGCAGGACCCACAACTCCAGCAGAGCCTGTTTCCACTCTATAGGATCCCACAACTCCAGCAGAGCCTGTTTCCACTCTATAGGATCCCACAACTCCAGCAGAGCCTGTTTCCACTCTGCAGGATCCCACAACTCTAGCAGAGCCTGTTTCCACTCTATAGGATCCCACAACACCAGCAGAGGCTGTTTCCACATTGCAGGACCCACAACTCCAGCAGAGCCTGTTTCCACTCTATAGGATCCCACAACTCCAGCAGAGCCTGTTTCCACCCTATAGAATCAGACAACTCCAGCAGAACCTGTCTCCAAGTTGTAGGATCCGACAACTCCAGCAGAGCCTGTTTCCACTCTACAGGATCCCACAACTCCAGCAGAACCTGTCTCCAAGTTGTAGGATCCCACAACTCCAGCAGAGCCTGTTTCCATGTTGTAGGATCCCACAACTCCAGCAGAGCCTGTTTCCACTCTATAGGATCCCACAACTCCAGTAGAGCCTGTTTCCCAGTTGTTGGATCCACAACACCAGCAGAGGCTGTTTCCACATTGCAGGACCCACAACTCCAGCAGAGCCTGTTTCCACATTGCAGGACCCACAACTCCAGCAGAGCCTGTTTCCACATTGCAGGACCCACAGCTCCAGCAGAGCCTGTTTCCACTCTATAGGATCCCACAACTCCAGCAGAGCCAGATTCAACATTGCAGAACCCACAACTCCAGCAGAGCCTGTTTCAACTCTATAGGATCCCACAACTCCAGCAGAGCCTGTTTCCACCCTATAGGATCAGACAACTCCCGCAGAACCTGTCTCCAAGTTGTAGGATCCCACAACTCCAGCAGAGCCTGTTTCCACTCTATAGGATCCTACAAATCCAGCAGAGCCTGTTTCTACTCTACAGGATCCCACAAATCCAGCAGAGACTGTTTCCAAGTTGTAGGATCCCACAACTCCAGCAGAGCCTCTTTCCTCTCTATAGGATCTCACAATTCCAGCAGAGACTGTTTCCACACTATAGGATTCCACAACTCCAGCAGAGCCTCTTTCCACTCTCTAGGATCCACAACTCCAGCAGAGACTGTTTCCACTCTATAGGATCCCACAACTCCAGTAGAGCCTGTTTCCCAGTTGTTGGATCCACAACACCAGCAGAGGCTGTTTCCACATTGCAGGACCCACAACTCCAAGCAGAGCCTGTTTCCACTCTATAGGATCCCACAACTCCAGCAGAGCCTGTTTCCACTCTATAGGATCCCACAACTCCAGCAGAGCCTGTTTCCACACTGCAGGATCCCACAACTCTAGCAGAGCCTGTTTCCACTCTATAGGATCCCACAACTCCAGCAGTGCCAGTTTCCAATCTATAGGATCCCACAACTCCAGCAGAGCCTGTTTCCACACTGCAGGATCCCACAACTCCAGCAGAGCCTGTTTCCACTCTATAGGATCCCACAACTCCAGTAGAGCCTGTTTCCACACTGCAGAATCCACAACTCCAGCAGAGCCTGTTTCCACTCTGCAGGATCCCACAACTCTAGCAGAGCCTGTTTCCACTCTATAGGATCCCACAACTCCAGCAGAGCCTGTTTCCACACTGCAGAATCCACAACTCCAGCAGAGCCTGTTTCCACTCTGCAGGATCCCACAACTCCAGCAGTGCCGGTTTCCAATCTATAGGATCCCACAACTCCAGCAGAGCCAGTTTCCACACTATAGGATCCCACAACTCCAGCAGAGCCTGTTTCCACACTGCAGAATCCACAACTCCAGCAGAGCCTGCTTCCACATTACAGGACCCAAAACTCCAGCAGTGCCTGTTTCCAAGTTGTAGGTTCCCACAACTCCAGCAGAGCCTGATTCCACTCTATAGGATCCACAACTCCAGCAGAGCCTCTTTCCACTCTATAGGATACCACAACTCCAGCAGAGCCTCTTTCCTCTCTATAGGATCTCACAATTCCAGCAGAGACTGTTTCCACTCTATAGGATTCCACAACTCCAGCAGAGCCTGTTTCCACTCTATAGGATTCCACAACTCCAGCAGAGTTTGTTTCTACTCTATAGGATCCCACAACTCCAGCAGAGCCTGTTTCCACTGTATAGGATCCCACAACTCCAGTAGAGCCTGTTTCCCAGTTGTTGGATCCACAACACCAGCAGAGGCTGTTTCCACATTGCAGGACCCACAACTCCAGCAGAGCCTGTTTCCACTCTATAGGATCCCACAACTCCAGCAGAGCCTGTTTCCACTCTATAGGATCCCACAACTCCAGCAGAGCCTGTTTCCACTCTGCAGGATCCCACAACTCTAGCAGAGCCTGTTTCCACTCTATAGGATCCCACAACACCAGCAGAGGCTGTTTCCACATTGCAGGACCCACAACTCCAGCAGAGCCTGTTTCCACTCTATAGGATCCCACAACTCCAGCAGAGCCTGTTTCCACCCTATAGAATCAGACAACTCCAGCAGAACCTGTCTCCAAGTTGTAGGATCCCACAACTCCAGCAGAGCCTGTTTCCATGTTGTAGGATCCCACAACTCCAGCAGAGCCTGTTTCCACTCTATAGGATCCCACAACTCCAGTAGAGCCTGTTTCCCAGTTGTTGGATCCACAACACCAGCAGAGGCTGTTTCCACATTGCAGGACCCACAACTCCAGCAGAGCCTGTTTCCACATTGCAGGACCCACACCTCCAGCAGAGCCTGTTTCCACTCTATAGGATCCCACAACTCCAGCAGAGCCAGATTCAACATTGCAGAACCCACAACTCCAGCAGAGCCTGTTTCAACTCTATAGGATCCCACAACTCCAGCAGAGCCTGTTTCCACTCTATAGGATCCTACAAATCCAGCAGAGCCTGTTTCCACTCTACAGGATCCCACAAATCCAGCAGAGACTGTTTCCAAGTTGTAGGATCCCACAACTCCAGCAGAGCCTCTTTCCTCTCTATAGGATCTCACAATTCCAGCAGAGACTGTTTCCACACTATAGGATTCCACAACTCCAGCAGAGTCTCTTTCCACTCTCTAGGATCCACAACTCCAGCAGAGACTGTTTCCACTCTATAGGATTCCACAACTCCAGCAGAGCCTGTTTCCAAGTTGTAGGATCCCACAACTCCAGCAGAGCCTGCTTCCACTCTATAGGATCCCACAAATCCAGCAGAGACTGTTTCCAAGTTGTAGGATCCCACAACTCCAGCAGAGCCTCTTTCCACTCTATAGGATCTCACAATTCCAGCAGAGACTGTTTCCACTCTATAGGATCCCACAACTCCAGTAGAGCCTGTTTCCCAGTTGTTGGATCCACAACACCAGCAGAGGGTGTTTCCACATTGCAGGACCCACAACTCCAGCAGAGCCTGTTTCCACATTGCAGGACCCACAGCTCCAGCAGAGCCTGTTTCCACTCTATAGGATCCCACAACTCCAGCAGAGCCAGTTCCCAATTTGCAGGATACCACAACTCCAGCAGAGCCGGTTTCCACACTGCAGGTCCAACAACTCCAGCAGAGCCTGTTTCCACTCTATAGGATCTCACAATTCCAGCAGAGACTGTTTCCACTCTATAGGATTCCACAACTCCAGCAGAGCCTGTTTCCACTCTATAGGATCCCACAAATCCAGCAAAGACTGTTTCCACGTTGTAGGATCCCACAACTCCAGCAGAGCCTCTTTCCACTCTATAGGATACCACAACTCCAGCAGAGCCTCTTTCCTCTCTATAGGATCTCACAATTCCAGCAGAGACTGTTTCCACACTATAGGATTCCACAACTCCAGCAGAGCCTCTTTCCACTCTCTAGGATCCACAACTCCATCAGAGACTGTTTCCACTCTATAGGTTCCCACAACTCCAGTAGAGCCTGTTTCCCAGTTGTTGGATCCACAACACCAGCAGAGGCTGTTTCCACATTGCAGGACCCACAACTCCAGCAGAGCCTGTTTCCACTCTATAGGATCCCACAACTCCAGCAGAGCCTGTTTCCACTCTATAGGATCCCACAACTCCAGCAGAGCCTGTTTCCACTCTGCAGGATCCCACAACTCTACCAGAGCCTGTTTCCACTCTATAGGATCCCACAACTCCAGCAGTGCCGGTTTCCAATCTATAGGATCCCACAACTCCAGCAGAGCCTGTTTCCACACTGCAGGATCCCACAACTCTAGCAGAGCCTGTTTCCACTCTATAGGATCCCACAACTCCAGCAGTGCCGGTTTCCAATCTATAGGATCCCACAACTCCAGCAGAGCCTGTTTCCACACTGCAGGATCCCACAACTCCAGCAGAGCCTGTTTCCACTCTATAGGATCCCACAACTCCAGCAGAGCCTGTTTCCACACTGCAGAATCCACAACTCCAGCAGAGCCTGTTTCCACTCTGCAGGATCCCACAACTCTAGCAGAGCCTGTTTCCACTCTATAGGATCCCACAACTCCAGCAGAGCCTGTTTCCACACCGCAGAATCCACAACTCCAGCAGAGCCTGTTTCCACTCTGCAGGATCCCACAACTCCAGCAGTGCCGGTTTCCAATCTATAGGATCCCACAACTCCAGCAGAGCCAGTTTCCACACTATAGGATCCCACAACTCCAGCAGAGCCTGATTCTACTCTATAGGATCCACAACTCCAGCAGAGCCTCTTTCCACTCTATAGGATACCACAACTCTAGCAGAGCCTCTTTCCTCTCTATAGGATCTCACAATTCCAGCAGAGACTGTTTCCACTCTATAGGATTCCACAACTCCAGCAGAGCCTGTTTCCACTCTATAGGATTCCACAACTCCAGCAGAGTTTGTTTCTACTCTATAGGATCCCACAACTCCAGCAGAGCCTGTTTCCACTCTATAGGATCCCACAACTCCAGTAGAGCCTGTTTCCCAGTTGTTGGATCCACAACACCAGCAGAGGCTGTTTCCACATTGCAGGACCCACAACTCCAGCAGAGCCTGTTTCCACTCTATAGGATCCCACAACTCCAGCAGAGCCTGTTTCCACTCTATAGGATCCCACAACTCCAGCAGAGCCTGTTTCCACTCTGCAGGATCCCACAACTCTAGCAGAGCCTGTTTCCACTCTATAGGATCCCACAACACCAGCAGAGGCTGTTTCCACATTGCAGGACCCACAACTCCAGCAGAGCCTGTTTCCACTCTATAGGATCCCACAACTCCAGCAGAGCCTGTTTCCACCCTATAGGATCAGACAACTCCAGCAGAACCTGTCTCCAAGTTGTAGGATCCGACAACTCCAGCAGAGCCTGTTTCCACTCTACAGGATCCCACAACTCCAGCAGAACCTGTCTCCAAGTTGTAGCATCCCACAACTCCAGCAGAGCCTGTTTCCATGTTGTAGGATCCCACAACTCCAGCAGAGCCTGTTTCCACTCTATAGGATCCCACAACTCCAGTAGAGCCTGTTTCCCAGTTGTTGGATCCACAACACCAGCAGAGGCTGTTTCCACATTGCAGGACCCACAACTCCAGCAGAGCCTGTTTCCACATTGCAGGACCCACAGCTCCAGCAGAGCCTGTTTCCACTCTATAGGATCCCACAACTCCAGCAGAGCCAGATTCAACATTGCAGAACCCACAACTCCAGCAGAGCCTGTTTCAACTCTATAGGATCCCACAACTCCAGCAGAGCCTGTTTCCACCCTATAGGATCAGACAACTCCCGCAGAACCTGTCTCCAAGTTGTAGGATCCCACAACTCCAGCAGAGCCTGTTTCCACTCTATAGGATCCTACAAATCCAGCAGAGCCTGTTTCCACTCTACAGGATCCCACAAATCCAGCAGAGACTGTTTCCACACTATAGGATTCCACAACTCCAGCAGAGCCTCTTTCCACTCTCTAGGATCCACAACTCCAGCAGAGACTGTTTCCACTCTATAGGATTCCACAACTCCAGCAGAGCCTGTTTCCAAGTTGTAGGATCCCACAACTCCAGCAGAGCCTGCTTCCACTCTATAGGATCCCACAAATCCAGCAGAGACTGTTTCCAAGTTGTAGGATCCCACAACTCCAGCAGAGCCTCTTTCCACTCTATAGGATCTCACAATTCCAGCAGAGACTGTTTCCACTCTATAGGATCCCACAACTCCAGTAGAGCCTGTTTCCCAGTTGTTGGATCCACAACACCAGCAGAGGCTGTTTCCACATTGCAGGACCCACAACTCCAGCAGAGCCTGTTTCCACATTGCAGGACCCACAGCTCCAGCAGAGCCTGTTTCCACTCTATAGGATCCCACAACTCCAGCAGAGCCAGTTCCCAATTTGCAGGATACCACAACTCCAGCAGAGCCGGTTTCCACACTGCAGGTCCAACAACTCCAGCAGAGCCTGTTTCCACTCTATAGGATCTCACAATTCCAGCAGAGACTGTTTCCACTCTATAGGATTCCACAACTCCAGCAGAGCCTGTTTCCACTCTATAGGATCCCAAAAATCCAGCAGAGACTGTTTCCAAGTTGTAGGATCCAACAACTCCAGCAGAGCCTCTTTCCACTCTATAGGATACCACAACTCCAGCAGAGCCTCTTTCCTCTCTATAGGATCTCACAATTCCAGCAGAGACTGTTTCCACACTGCAGGATCCCACAACTCTAGCAGAGCCTGTTTCCACACTATAGGATCCCACAACTCCAGCAGAGCCTGTTTCCACACTATAGGATTCCACAACCCCAGCAGAGCCTGTTTCCACACTGCAGAATCCACAACTCCAGCAGAGCCTGGTTCCACTCTATAGGATCCCACAACTCCAGCCGAGCCTTGTTCCACTCTATAGGATTCCACAACTCCAGCAGAGCCTGTTTCCAAGTTGTAGGATTCCACAACTCCAGCAGAGCCTGATTCGATGCTGTAGGGCGCACAATTCCAGCAGAGTTTGTTTCTACTCTATAGGATCCCACAACTCCAGTAGAGCCTGTTTCCCAGTTGCTGGATCCACAACACCAGCAGAGGCTGTTTCCACATTGCAGGACCCACAACTCCAGCAGAGACTGTTTCCACTCTATAGGATCCCACAACTCCAGCAGAGCCTGTTTCCACTCTATAGGATCCCACAACTCCAGCAGAGCCTGTTTCCACTCTGCAGGATCCCACAACTCTAGCAGAGCCTGTTTCCACTCTATACGATCCCACAACTCCAGCAGTGCCGGTTTCCAATCTATAGGATCCCACAACTCCAGCAGAGCCTGTTTCCACACTGCAGGATCCCACAACTCTAGCAGAGCCTGTTTCCACACTATAGGATCCCACAACTCCAGCAGAGCCTGTTTCCACACTGCAGAATCCACAACTCCAGCAGAGCCTGTTTCCACACTGCAGAATCCACAACTCCAGCAGAGCCTGTTTCCACACTGCAGAATCCACAACTCCAGCAGAGCCTGCTTCCACATTACAGGACCCACAACTCCAACAGAGCCTGTTTCCACTCTTTCGGACCCCACAACTCCAACAGAGCCTGTTTCCACTCTATAGGATCCTACAAATCCAGCAGAGCCTGTTTCCGCTCTATAAGATCACACAACTCCAGCACAGGCTGTTTCCACTCTATAGGATTCCACAACTCCAGCAGAGCCTGTTTCCACTCTATAGGATTCCACAACTCCAGCAGAGCCTGTTTCCACTCTATAGGATCCCACAACTCCAGTAGAGCCTGTTTCCCAGTTGTTGGATCCACAACACCATCAGAGGCTGTTTCCACTCTATAGGATCCCACAACTCCAGCAGAGCCTGTTTCCACTCTATAGGATCCCACAACTCCAGCAGAGCCTGTTTCCACTCTGCAGGATCCCACAACTCTAGCAGAGCCTGTTTCCACTCTATAGGATCCCACAACTCCAGCAGTGCCGGTTTCCAATCTATAGGATCCCACAACTCCAGCAGAGCCTGTTTCCACACTGCAGGATCCCACAACTCTAGCAGAGCCTGTTTCCACACTATAGGATCCCACAACTCCAGCAGAGCCTGTTTCCACACTGCAGAATCCACAACTCCAGCGGAGCCTGCTTCCACATTACAGGACCCACAACTCCAACAGTGCCTGTTTCCAAGTTGTAGCTTTGCACAACTCCAGCAGAGCCTGATTCGATGCTGTAGGGCGCACAATTCCAGCAGAGCCTGTTTCCACTCTTTCTGACCCCACAACTCCAACAGAGCCAGTTTCCACTCTATAGGATCCTACAAATCCAGCAGAGCCTGTTTCCGCTCTATAAGATCACACAACTCCAGCACAGGCTGTTTCCACTCTATAGGTCCCATAACTCCTGCAGAGCCTGTTTCCATGTTGTAGGATCCCACAACTCCAGCAGAGCCTGTTTCCACTCTATAGGATCCCACAACTCCAGTAGAGCCTGTTTCCCAGTTGTTGGATCCACAACACAAGCAGAGGCTGTTTCCACATTGCAGGACCCACAACTCCAGCAGAGCCTGTTTCCACATTGCAGTACCCACAGCTCCAGCAGAGCCTGTTTCCACTCTATAGGATCCCACAACTCCAGCAGAGCCAGATTCAACATTGCAGAACCCACAACTCCAGCAGAGCCTGTTTCAAATCTATAGGATCCCACAACTCCAGCAGAGCCTGTTTCCACCCTATAGGATCAGACAACTCCCGCAGAACCTGTCTCCAAGTTGTAGGATCCCACAACTCCAGCAGAGCCTGTTTCCGCTCTACAGCATCCCACAAATCCAGCAGAGACTGTTTCCAAGTTGTAGGATCCCACAACTCCAGCAGAGCCTCTTTCCTCTCTATAGGATCTCACAATTCCAGCAGAGACTGTTTCCACACTATAGGATTCCACAACTCCAGCAGAGCCTCTTTCCACTCTCTAGGATTCCACAACTCCAGCAGAGTTTGTTTCTACTCTATAGGATCCCACAACTCCAGCAGAGCCTGTTTCCACTCTATAGGATCCCACAACTCCAGCAGAGCCTGTTTCCACTCTATAGGATTCCACAACTCCAGCAGAGTTTGTTTCTACTCTATAGGATCCCACAACTCCAGCAGAGCCTGTTTCCACTCTATAGGATCCCACAACTCCAGTAGAGCCTGTTTCCCAGTTGTTTGATCCACAACACCAGCAGAGGCTGTTTCCACATTGCAGGACCCACAGCTCCAGCAGAGCCTGTTTCCACATTGCAGGACCCACAGCTCCAGCAGAGCCTGTTTCCACTCTATAGGTCCCATAACTCCTGCAGAGCCTGTTTCCACTCTATAGGATCCCACAACACCAGCAGAGGCTGTTTCCACATTGCAGGACCCACAACTCCAGCAGAGCCTGTTTCCACTCTATAGGATCCCACAACTCCAGCAGAGCCTGTTTCCACCCTATAGGATCAGACAACTCCAGCAGAACCTGTCTCCAAGTTGTAGGATCCGACAACTCCAGCAGAGCCTGTTTCCACTCTACAGGATCCCACAACTCCAGCAGAACCTGTCTCCAAGTTGTAGGATCCCACAACTCCAGCAGAGCCTGTTTCCACTCTATAGGATCCCACAACTCCAGTAGAGCCTGTTTCCCAGTTGTTGGATCCACAACACCAGCAGAGGCTGTTTCCACATTGCAGGACCCACAACTCCAGCAGAGCCTGTTTCCACATTGCAGGACCCACAGCTCCAGCAGAGCCTGTTTCCACTCTATAGGATCCCACAACTCCAGCAGAGCCAGATTCAACATTGCAGAACCCACAACTCCAGCAGAGCCTGTTTCAACTCTATAGGATCCCACAACTCCAGCAGAGCCTGTTTCCACCCTATAGGATCAGACAACTCCCGCAGAACCTGTCTCCAAGTTGTAGGATCCCACAACTCCAGCAGAGCCTGTTTCCACGCTATAGGATCCTACAAATCCAGCAGAGCCTGTTTCCACTCTACAGGATCCCACAAATCCAGCAGAGACTGTTTCCAAGTTGTAGGATCCCACAACTCCAGCAGAGCCTCTTTCCTCTCTATAGGATCTCACAATTCCAGCAGAGACTGTTTCCACACTATAGGATTCCACAACTCCAGCAGAGCCTCTTTCCACTCTCTAGGATCCACAACTCCAGCAGAGACTGTTTCCACTCTATAGGATTCCACAACTCCAGCAGAGCCTGTTTCCACTCTATAGGATCCCGCAACTCCAGCAGAGCCTGTTTCCACTCTATAGGATCCCACAACTCCAGCAGAGCCTGTTTCCACTCTATAGGATCCCACAACTCCAGTAGAGCCTGTTTCCCAGTTGTTGGATCCACAACACCAGCAGAGGCTGTTTCCACATTGCAGGACCCACAGCTCCAGCAGAGCCAGTTCCCAATTTGCAGGATACCACAACTCCAGCAGAGCCGGTTTCCACACTGCAGGTCCAACAACTCCAGCAGAGCCTGTTTCCAAGTTGTAGGATCCCACAACTCCAGCAGAGCCTGCTTCCACTCTATAGGATCCCACAAATCCAGCAGAGACTGTTTCCAAGTTGTAGGATCCCACAACACCAGCAGAGCCTCTTTCCACTCTATAGGATCTCACAATTCCAGCAGAGACTGTTTCCACTCTATACGATCCCACAACTCCAGTAGAGCCTGTTTCCCAGTTGTTGGATCCACAACACCAGCAGAGGCTGTTTCCACATTGCAGGACCCACAACTCCAGCAGAGCCTGTTTCCACATTGCAGGACCCACAGCTCCAGCAGAGCCTGTTTCCACTCTATAGGATGCCACAACTCCAGCAGAGCCAGTTCCCAATTTGCAGGATACCACAACTCCAGCAGAGCCGGTTTACACACTGCAGGTCCAACAACTCCAGCAGAGCCTGTTTCCAAGTTGTAGGATCCTACAACTCCAGCAGAGCCTGCTTCCACTCTATAGGATCCCACAAATCCAGCAGAGACTGTTTCCAAGTTGTAGGATCCCACAACTCTAGCAGAGCCTGTTTCCACACTATAGGATCCCACAACTCCAGCAGAGCCTGTTTCCACACTGCAGAATCCACAACTCCAGCGGAGCCTGCTTCCACATTACAGGACCCACAACTCCAACAGTGCCTGTTTCCAAGTTGTAGGTTTGCACAACTCCAGCAGAGCCTGATTCGATGCTGTAGGGCGCACAATTCCAGCAGAGCCTGTTTCCACTCTTTCGGACCCCACAACTCCAACAGAGCCAGTTTCCACTCTATAGGATCCTACAAATCCAGCAGAGCCTGTTTCCGCTCTATAAGATCACACAACTCCAGCACAGGCTGTTTCCACTCTATAGGTCCCATAACTCCTGCAGAGCCTGTTTCCATGTTGTAGGATCCCACAACTCCAGCAGAGCCTGTTTCCACTCTATAGGATCCCACAACTCCAGTAGAGCCTGTTTCCCAGTTGTCGGATCCATAACACCAACAGCGGCTGTTTCCACATTGCAGGACCCACAACTCCAGCAGAGCCTGTTTCCACATTGCAGGACCCACAGCTCCAGCAGAGCCTGTTTCCACTCTATAGGATCCCACAACTCCAGCAGAGCCAGATTCAACATTGCAGAACCCACAACTCCAGCAGAGCCTGTTTCAAATCTATAGGATCCCACAACTCCAGCAGAGCCTGTTTCCACCCTATAGGATCAGACAACTCCCGCAGAACCTGTCTCCAAGTTGTAGGATCCCACAACTCCAGCAGAGCCTGTTTCCGCTCTACAGCATCCCACAAATCCAGCAGAGACTGTTTCCAAGTTGTTGGATCCCACAACTCCAGCAAACCTCTTTCCTCTCTATAGGATCTCACAATTCCAGCAGAGACTGTTTCCACACTATAGGATTCCACAACTCCAGCAGAGCCTCTTTCCACTCTCTAGGATTCCACAACTCCAGCAGAGTTTGTTTCTACTCTATAGGATCCCACAACTCCAGCAGAGACTGTTTCCACTCTATAGGATCCCACAACTCCAGCAGAGCCTGTTTCCACTCTGTAGGATTCCACAACTCCAGCAGAGTTTGTTTCTACTCTATAGGATCCCACAACTCCAGCAGAGCCTGTTTCCACTCTATAGGATCCCACAACTCCAGTAGAGCCTGTTTCCCAGTTGTTGGATCCACAACACCAGCAGAGGCTGTTTCCACATTGCAGGACCCACAGCTCCAGCAGAGCCTGTTTCCACATTGCAGGACCCACAGCTCCAGCAGACCCTGTTTCCACTCTATAGGTCCCATAACTCCTGCAGAGCCTGTTTCCACTCTATAGGATCCCACAACACCAGCAGAGGCTGTTTCCACATTGCAGGACCCACAACTCCAGCAGAGCCTGTTTCCACTCTATAGGATCCCACAACTCCAGCAGAGCCTGTTTCCACCCTATAGGATCAGACAACTCCAGCAGAACCTGTCTCCAAGTTGTAGGATCCGACAACTCCAGCAGAGCCTGTTTCCACTCTACAGGATCCCACAACTCCAGCAGAACCTGTCTCCAAGTTGTAGGATCCCACAACTCCAGCAGAGCCTGTTTCCATGTTGTAGGATCCCACAACTCCAGCAGAGCCTGTTTCCACTCTATAGGATCCCACAACTCCAGCAGAGCCTGTTTCCACTCTCTAGGATTCCACAACTCCAGCAGAGTTTGTTTCTACTCTATAGGATCCCACAACTCCAGCAGACCCTGTTTCCACTCTATAGGATCCCACAACTCCAGCAGAGCCTGTTTCCACTCTATAGGATTCCACAACTCCAGCAGAGTTTGTTTCTACTCTATAGGATCCCACAACTCCAGCAGAGCCTGTTTCCACTCTATAGGATCCCACAACTCCAGTAGAGCCTGTTTCCCAGTTGTTGGATCCACAACACCAGCAGAGGCTGTTTCCACATTGCAGGACCCACAGCTCCAGCAGAGCCTGTTTCCACATTGCAGGACCCACAGCTCCAGCAGACCCTGTTTCCACTCTATAGGTCCCATAACTCCTGCAGAGCCTGTTTCCACTCTATAGGATCCCACAACACCAGCAGAGGCTGTTTCCACATTGCAGGACCCACAACTCCAGCAGAGCCTGTTTCCACTCTATAGGATCCCACAACTCCAGCAGAGCCTGTTTCCACCCTATAGGATCAGACAACTCCAGCAGAACCTGTCTCCAAGTTGTAGGATCCGACAACTCCAGCAGAGCCTGTTTCCACTCTACAGGATCCCACAACTCCAGCAGAACCTGTCTCCAAGTTGTAGGATCCCACAACTCCAGCAGAGCCTGTTTCCATGTTGTAGGATCCCACAACTCCAGCAGAGCCTGTTTCCACTCTATAGGATCTCACAACTCCAGTAGAGCCTGTTTCCCAGTTGTTGGATCCACAACACCAGCAGAGGCTGTTTCCACATTGCAGGACCCACAACTCCAGCAGAGCCTGTTTCCACATTGCAGGACCCACAGCTCCAGCAGAGCCTGTTTCCACTCTATAGGATCCCACAACTCCAGCAGAGCCAGATTCAACATTGCAGAACCCACAACTCCAGCAGAGCCTGTTTCAACTCTATAGGATCCCACAACTCCAGCAGAGCCTGTTTCCACCCTATAGGATCAGACAACTCCCGCAGAACCTGTCTCCAAGTTGTAGGATCCCACAACTCCAGCAGAGCCTGTTTCCACGCTATAGGATCCTACAAATCCAGCAGAGCCTGTTTCCACTCTACAGGATCCCACAAATCCAGCAGAGACTGTTTCCAAGTTGTAGGATCCCACAACTCCAGCAGAGCCTCTTTCCTCTCTATAGGATCTCACAATTCCAGCAGAGACTGTTTCCACACTATAGGATTCCACAACTCCAGCAGAGCCTCTTTCCACTCTCTAGGATCCACAACTCCAGCAGAGACTGTTTCCACTCTATAGGATTCCACAACTCCAGCAGAGCCTGTTTCCACTCTATAGGATCCCACAACTCCAGCAGAGCCGGTTTCCACTCTATAGGATCCCACAACTCCAGCAGAGCCTGTTTCCACTCTATAGGATCCCACAACTCCAGTAGAGCCTGTTTCCCAGTTGTTGGATCCACAACACCAGCAGAGGCTGTTTCCACCTTGCAGGACCCACAGCTCCAGCAGAGCCTGTTTCCACATTGCAGGACCCACAGCTCCAGCAGAGCCAGTTCCCAATTTGCAGGATACCACAACTCCAGCAGAGCCGGTTTCCACACTGCAGGTCCAACAACTCCAGCAGAGCCTGTTTCCAAGTTGTAGGATCCCACAACTCCAGCAGAGCCTGCTTCCACTCTATAGGATCCCACAAATCCAGCAGAGACTGTTTCCAAGTTGTAGGATCCCACAACTCCAGCAGAGCCTCTTTCCACTCTATAGGATCTCACAATTCCAGCAGAGACTGTTTCCACTCTATAGGATCCCACAACTCCAGTAGAGCCTGTTTCCCAGTTGTTGGATCCACAACACCAGCAGAGGCTGTTTCCACATTGCAGGACCCACAACTCCAGCAGAGCCTGTTTCCACATTGCAGGACCCACAGCTCCAGCAGAGCCTGTTTCCACTCTATAGGATCCCACAACTCCAGCAGAGCCAGTTCCCAATTTGCAGGATACCACAACTCCAGCAGAGCCGGTTTCCACACTGCAGGTCCAACAACTCCAGCAGAGCCTGTTTCCAAGTTGTAGGATCCTACAACTCCAGCAGAGCCTGCTTCCACTCTATAGGATCCCACAAATCCAGCAGAGACTGTTTCCAAGTTGTAGGATCCCACAACTCCAGCAGAGCCTCTTTCCACTCTATAGGATCTCACAATTCCAGCAGAGACTGTTTCCACTCTATAGGGTTCCACAACTCCAGCAGAGCCTGTTTCCACTCTATAGGATCCCACAAATCCAGCAGAGACTGTTTCCAAGTTGTAGGATCCCACAACTCCAGCAGAGCCTCTTTCCACTCTATAGGATACCACAACTCCAGCAGAGCCTCTTTCCTCTCTATAGGATCTCACAATTCCAGCAGAGACTGTTTCCACACTGCAGGATCCCACAACTCTAGCAGAGCCTGTTTCCACACTATAGGATCCCACAACTCCAGCAGAGCCTGTTTCCACAGTGCAGAATCCACAACTCCAGCAGAGCCTGCTTCCACATTACAGGACCCACAACTCCAGCAGAGCCTGTTTCCACTCTATAGGATCCCGCAACTCCAGCAGAGCCTGTTTCCACCCTATAGGATCAGACAACTCCCGCAGAACCTGTCTCCAAGTTGTAGGATCCCACAACTCCAGCAGAGCCTGTTTCCACGCTATAGGATCCTACAAATCCAGCAGAGCCTGTTTCCACTCTACAGGATCCCACAAATCCAGCAGAGACTGTTTCCACACTATAGAATTCCACAACTCCAGCAGAGCCTCTTTCCACTCTCTAGGATCCACAACTCCAGCAGAGACTGTTTCCACTCTATAGGATTCCACAACTCCAGCAGAGCCTGTTTCCACTCTATAGGATTCCACAGCTCCAGCAGAGTTTGTTTCTACTCTATCGGATCCCACAACTCCAGCAGAGCCTGTTTCCACTCTATAGGATCCCACAACTCCAGCAGAGCCTGTTTCCACTCTATAGGATCCCACAACTCCAGTAGAGCCTGTTTCCCAGTTGTTGGATCCACAACACCAGCAGAGGCTGTTTCCACATTGCAGGACCCACAGCTCCAGCAGAGCCTGTTTCCACATTGCAGGACCCACAGCTCCAGCAGAGCCAGTTCCCAATTTGCAGGATACCACAACTCCAGCAGAGCCGGTTTCCACACTGCAGGTCCAACAACTCCAGCAGAGCCTGTTTCCAAGTTGTAGGATCCCACAACTCCAGCAGAGCCTGCTTCCACTCTATAGGATCCCACAAATCCAGCAGAGACTGTTTCCAAGTTGTAGGATCCCACAACTCCAGCAGAGCCTCTTTCCACTCTATAGGATCTCACAATTCCAGCAGAGACTGTTTCCACTCTATAGGATCCCACAACTCCAGTAGAGCCTGTTTCCCAGTTGTTGGATCCACAACACCAGCAGAGGCTGTTTCCACATTGCAGGACCCACAACTCCAGCAGAGCCTGTTTCCACATTGCAGGACCCACAGCTCCAGCAGAGCCTGTTTCCACTCTATAGGTCCCATAACTCCTGCAGAGCCTGTTTCCACTCTATAGGATCCCACAACACCAGCAGAGGCTGTTTCCACATTGCAGGACCCACAACTCCAGCAGAGCCTGTTTCCACTCTATAGGATCCCACAACTCCAGCAGAGCCTGTTTCCACCCTAAAGGATCAGACAACTCCAGCAGAACCTGTCTCCAAGTTGTAGGATCCGACAACTCCAGCAGAGCCTGTTTCCACTCTACAGGATCCCACAACTCCAGCAGAACCTGTCTCCAAGTTGTAGGATCCCACAACTCCAGCAGAGCCTGTTTCCATGTTGTAGGATCCCACAACTCCAGCAGAGCCTGTTTCCACTCTATAGGATCCCACAACTCCAGTAGAGCCTGTTTCCCAGTTGTTGGATCCACAACACCAGCAGAGGCTGTTTCCACATTGCAGGACCCACAACTCCAGCAGAGCCTGTTTCCACATTGCAGGACCCACAGCTCCAGCAGAGCCTGTTTCCACTCTATAGGATCCCACAACTCCAGCAGAGCCAGATTCAACATTGCAGAACCCACAACTCCAGCAGAGCCTGTTTCAACTCTATAGGATCCCACAACTCCAGCAGAGCCTGTTTCCACCCTATAGGATCAGACAACTCCCGCAGAACCTGTCTCCAAGTTGTAGGATCCCACAACTCCAGCAGAGCCTGTTTCCACGCTATAGGATCCTACAAATCCAGCAGAGCCTGTTTCCACTCTACAGGATCCCACAAATCCAGCAGAGACTGTTTCCAAGTTGTAGGATCCCACAACTCCAGCAGAGCCTCTTTCCTCTCTATAGGATCTCACAATTCCAGCAGAGACTGTTTCCACACTATAGGATTCCACAACTCCAGCAGAGCCTCTTTCCACTCTCTAGGATCCACAACTCCAGCAGAGACTGTTTCCACTCTATAGGATTCCACAACTCCAGCAGAGCCTGTTTCCACTCTATAGGATCCCACAACTCCAGCAGAGCCTGTTTCCACTCTATAGGATCCCACAACTCCAGCAGAGCCTGTTTCCACTCTATAGGATCCCACAACTCCAGTAGAGCCTATTTCCCAGTTGTTGGATCCACAACACCAGCAGAGGATGTTTCCACATTGCAGGACCCACAGCTCCAGCAGAGCCTGTTTCCACATTGCAGGACCCACAGCTCCAGCAGAGCCAGTTCCCAATTTGCAGGATACCACAACTCCAGCAGAGCCGGTTTCCACACTGCAGGTCCAACAACTCCAGCAGAGCCTGTTTCCAAGTTGTAGGATCCCACAACTCCAGCAGAGCCTGCTTCCACTCTATAGGATCCCACAAATCCAGCAGAGACTGTTTCCAAGTTGTAGGATCCCACAACTCCAGCAGAGCCTCTTTCCACTCTATAGGATCTCACAATTCCAGCAGAGACTGTTTCCACTCTATAGGATCCCACAACTCCAGTAGAGCCTGTTTCCCAGTTGTTGGATCCACAACACCAGCAGAGGCTGTTTCCACATTGCAGGACCCACAACTCCAGCAGAGCCTGTTTCCACATTGCAGGACCCACAGCTCCAGCAGAGCCTGTTTCCACTCTATAGGATCCCACAACTCCAGCAGAGCCAGTTCCCAATTGGCAGGATACCACAACTCCAGCAGAGCCGGTTTCCACACTGCAGGTCCAACAACTCCAGCAGAGCCTGTTTCCAAGTTGTAGGATCCTACAACTCCAGCAGAGCCTGCTTCCACTCTATAGGATCCCACAAATCCAGCAGAGACTGTTTCCAAGTTGTAGGATCCCACAACTCCAGCAGAGCCTCTTTCCACTCTATAGGATCTCACAATTCCAGCAGAGACTGTTTCCACTCTATAGGGTTCCACAACTCCAGCAGAGCCTGTTTCCACTCTATAGGATCCCACAAATCCAGCAGAGACTGTTTCCAAGTTGTAGGATCCCACAACTCCAGCAGAGCCTCTTTCCACTCTATAGGATACCACAACTCCAGCAGAGCCTCTTTCCTCTCTATAGGATCTCACAATTCCAGCAGAGACTGTTTCCACACTGCAGGATCCCACAACTCTAGCAGAGCCTGTTTCCACACTATAGGATCCCACAACTCCAGCAGAGCCTGTTTCCACAGTGCAGAATCCACAACTCCAGCAGAGCCTGCTTCCACATTACAGGACCCACAACTCCAGCAGAGCCTGTTTCCACTCTATAGGATCCCGCAACTCCAGCAGAGCCTGTTTCCACCCTATAGGATCAGACAACTCCCGCAGAACCTGTCTCCAAGTTGTAGGATCCCACAACTCCAGCAGAGCCTGTTTCCACGCTATAGGATCCTACAAATCCAGCAGAGCCTGTTTCCACTCTACAGGATCCCACAAATCCAGCAGAGACTGTTTCCACACTATAGAATTCCACAACTCCAGCAGAGCCTCTTTCCACTCTCTAGGATCCACAACTCCAGCAGAGACTGTTTCCACTCTATAGGATTCCACAACTCCAGCAGAGCCTGTTTCCACTCTATAGGATTCCACAACTCCAGCAGAGTTTGTTTCTACTCTATCGGATCCCACAACTCCAGCAGAGCCTGTTTCCACTCTATAGGATCCCACAACTCCAGCAGAGCCTGTTTCCACTCTATAGGATCCCACAACTCCAGTAGAGCCTGTTTCCCAGTTGTTGGATCCACAACACCAGCAGAGGCTGTTTCCACATTGCAGGACCCACAGCTCCAGCAGAGCCTGTTTCCACATTGCAGGACCCACAGCTCCAGCAGAGCCAGTTCCCAATTTGCAGGATACCACAACTCCAGCAGAGCCGGTTTCCACACTGCAGGTCCAACAACTCCAGCAGAGCCTGTTTCCAAGTTGTAGGATCCCACAACTCCAGCAGAGCCTGCTTCCACTCTATAGGAACCCACAAATCCAGCAGAGACTGTTTCCAAGTTGTAGGATCCCACAACTCCAGCAGAGCCTCTTTCCACTCTATAGGATCTCACAATTCCAGCAGAGACTGTTTCCACTCTATAGGATCCCACAACTCCAGTAGAGCCTGTTTCCCAGTTGTTGGATCCACAACACCAGCAGAGGCTGTTTCCACATTGCAGGACCCACAACTCCAGCAGAGCCTGTTTCCACATTGCAGGACCCACAGCTCCAGCAGAGCCTGTTTCCACTCTATAGGATCCCACAACTCCAGCAGAGCCAGTTCCCAATTTGCAGGATACCACTACTCCAGCAGAGCCGGTTTCCACACTGCAGGTCCAACAACTCCAGCAGAGCCTGTTTCCAAGTTGTAGGATCCTACAACTCCAGCAGAGCCTGCTTCCACTCTATAGGATCCCACAAATCCAGCAGAGACTGTTTCCAAGTTGTAGGATCCCACAACTCCAGCAGAGCCTCTTTCCACTCTATAGGATCTCACAATTCCAGCAGAGACTGTTTCCACTCTATAGGATCCCACAACTCCAGCAGAGCCTCTTTCCACTCTCTAGGATCCACAACTCCAGCAGAGACTGTTTCCACTCTATAGGATTCCACAACTCCAGCAGAGCCTGTTTCCACTCTATAGGATTCCACAACTCCAGCAGAGTTTGTTTCTACTCTATCGGATCCCACAACTCCAGCAGAGCCTGTTTCCACTCTATAGGATCCCACAACTCCAGCAGAGCCTGTTTCCACTCTATAGGATCCCACAACTCCAGTAGAGCCTGTTTCCCAGTTGTTGGATCCACAACACCAGCAGAGGCTGTTTCCACATTGCAGGACCCACAGCTCCAGCAGAGCCTGTTTCCACATTGCAGGACCCACAGCTCCAGCAGAGCCAGTTCCCAATTTGCAGGATACCACAACTCCAGCAGAGCCGGTTTCCACACTGCAGGTCCAACAACTCCAGCAGAGCCTGTTTCCAAGTTGTAGGATCCCACAACTCCAGCAGAGCCTGCTTCCACTCTATAGGATCCCACAAATCCAGCAGAGACTGTTTCCAAGTTGTAGGATCCCACAACTCCAGCAGAGCCTCTTTCCACTCTATAGGATCTCACAATTCCAGCAGAGACTGTTTCCACTCTATAGGATCCCACAACTCCAGTAGAGCCTGTTTCCCAGTTGTTGGATCCACAACACCAGCAGAGGCTGTTTCCACATTGCAGGACCCACAACTCCAGCAGAGCCTGTTTCCACATTGCAGGACCCACAGCTCCAGCAGAGCCTGTTTCCACTCTATAGGATCCCACAACTCCAGCAGAGCCAGTTCCCAATTTGCAGGATACCACAACTCCAGCAGAGCCGGTTTCCACACTGCAGGTCCAACAACTCCAGCAGAGCCTGTTTCCAAGTTGTAGGATCCTACAACTCCAGCAGAGCCTGCTTCCACTCTATAGGATCCCACAAATCCAGCAGAGACTGTTTCCAAGTTGTAGGATCCCACAACTCCAGCAGAGCCTCTTTCCACTCTATAGGATCTCACAATTCCAGCAGAGACTGTTTCCACTCTATAGGATCCCACAACTCCAGTAGAGCCTGTTTCCCAGTTGTTGGATCCACAACACCAGCAGAGGCTGTTTCCACATTGCAGGACCCACAACTCCAGCAGAGCCTGTTTCCACATTGCAGGACCCACAGCTCCAGCAGAGCCTGTTTCCACTCTATAGGATCCCACAACTCCAGCAGAGCCAGTTCCCAATTTGCAGGATACCACAACTCCAGCAGAGCCGGTTTCCACACTGCAGGTCCAACAACTCCAGCAGAGCCTGTTTCCACTCTATAGGATCTCACAATTCCAGCAGAGACTGTTTCCACTCTATAGGATTCCACAACTCCAGCAGAGCCTGTTTCCACTCTATAGGATCCCACAAATCCAGCAGAGACTGTTTCCAAGTTGTAGGATCCCACAACTCCAGCAGAGCCTCTTTCCACTCTATAGGATACAACAACTCCAGCAGAGCCTCTTTCCTCTCTATAGGATCTCACAATTCCAGCAGAGACTGTTTCCACACTGCAGGATCCCACAACTCTAGCAGAGCCTGTTTCCGCACTATAGGATCCCACAACTCCAGCAGAGCCTGTTTCCACACTATAGGATTCCACAACTCCAGCAGAGCCTGTTTCCACACTGCAGAATCCACAACTCCAGCAGAGCCTGTTTCCACTCTATAGGATCCCACAACTCCAGCCGAGCCTTGTTCCACTCTATAGGATTCCACAACTCCAGCAGAGCCTGTTTCCAAGTTGTAGGTTCGCACAACTCCAGCAGAGCCTGATTCGATGCTGTAGGGCGCACAATTCCAGCAGAGTTTGTTTCTACTCTATCGGATCCCACAACTCCAGCAGAGCCTGTTTCCACTCTATAGGATCCCACAACTCCAGTAGAGCCTGTTTCCCAGTTGCTGGATCCACAACACCAGCAGAGGCTGTTTCCACATTGCAGGACCCACAACTCCAGCAGAGACTGTTTCCACTCTATAGGATCCCACAACTCCAGCAGAGCCTGTTTCCACTCTATAGGATCCCACAACTCCAGCAGAGCCTGTTTCCACACTGCAGAATCCACAACTCCAGCAGAGCCTGTTTCCACACTGCAGAATCCACAACTCCAGCAGAGCCTGTTTCCACACTGCAGAATCCACAGCTCCAGCGGAGCCTGCTTCCACATTACAGGACCCACAACTCCAACAGTGCCTGTTTCCAAGTTGTAGGTTTGCACAACTCCAGCAGAGCCTGATTCGATGCTGTAGGGCGCACAATTCCAGCAGAGCCTGTTTCCACTCTATAAGATCACACAACTCCAACAGAGCCTGTTTCCACTCTTTCAGAACCCACAACTCCAACAGAGCCTGTTTCCACTCTATAAGATCACACAACTCCAACAGAGCCTGTTTCCACTCTTTCGGAACCCACAATTCCAACAGAGCCTGTTTCCGCTCTTTCGGACCCCACAACTCCAACAGAGACTGTTTCCACTCAATAGGATCTCACAATTCCAGCAGAGCCTGTTTCCACTCTATAGGATACCACAACTCCAGCAGAGCCTGTTTCCACTCTATAGGATCCCACAACTCCAGTAGAGCCTGTTTCCCAGTTGTTGGATCCACAACACCAGCAGAGGCTGTTTCCACATTGCAGGACCCACAACTCCAGCAGAGCCTGTTTCCACTCTATAGGATCCCACAACTCCAGCAGAGCCTGTTTCCACTCTATAGGATCCCACAACTCCAGCAGAGCCTGTTTCCACTCTGCAGGATCCCACAACTCTAGCAGAGCCTGTTTCCACTCTATAGGATCCCACAACTCCAGCAGTGCCGGTTTCCAATCTATAGGATCCCACAACTCCAGCAGAGCCTGTTTCCACACTGCAGGATCCCACAACTCTAGCAGAGCCTGTTTCCACACTATAGGATCCCACAACTCCAGTAGAGCCTGTTTCCCAGTTGCTGGATCTACAACACCAGCAGAGGCTGTTTCCACATTGCAGGACCCACAACTCCAGCAGAGACTGTTTCCACTCTATAGGATCCCACAACTCCAGCAGAGCCTGTTTCCACTCTATAGGATCCCACAACTCCAGCAGAGCCTGTTTCCACACTACAGAATCCACAACTCCAGCAGAGCCTGTTTCCACACTGCAGAATCCACAACTCCAGCAGAGCCTGTTTCCACACTGCAGAATCCACAACTCCAGCAGAGCCTGTTTCCACACTGCAGAATCCACAACTCCAGCAGAGCCTGTTTCCACTCTATAGGATCCCAAAACTCCAGTAGAGCCTGTTTCCCAGTTGTTGGATCCACAACACCAGCAGAGGCTGTTTCCACATTGTAGGACCCACAACTCCAAGCTGAGCCTGTTTCCACTCTATAGGATCCCACAACTCCAGCAGAGCCTGTTTCCACTCTATAGGATCCCACAACTCCAGCAGTGCCGGTTTCCAATCTATAGGATCCCACAACTCCAGCAGAGCCTGTTTCCACACTGCAGGATCCCACAACTCTAGCAGAGCCTGTTTCCACACTATAGGATCCCACAACTCCAGCAGAGCCTGTTTCCACACTGCAGAATCCACAACTCCAGCGGAGCCTGCTTCCACATTACAGGACCCAAAACTCCAACAGTGCCTGTTTCCAAGTTGTAGGTTTGCACAACTCCAGCAGAGCCTGATTCGATGCTGTAGGGCGCACAATTCCAGCAGAGCCTGTTTACACGCTTTCGGACCCCACAACTCCAACAGAGCCAGTTTCCACTCTATAGGATCCTACAAATCCAGCAGAGCCTGTTTCCGCTCTATAAGATCACACAACTCCAGCACAGGCTGTTTCCACTCTATAGGATCCCACAACACCAGCAGAGGCTGTTTCCACATTGCAGGACCCACAACTCCAGCAGAGCCTGTTTCCAAGTTGTAGGATCCCACAACTCCAGCAGAGCCTGTTTCCACCCTATAGGATCAGACAACTCCAGCAGAACCTGTCTCCAAGTTGTAGGATCCGACAACTCCAGCAGAGCCTGTTTCCACTCTACAGGATCCCACAACTCCAGCAGAACCTGTCTCCAAGTTGTAGGATCCGACAACTCCAGCAGAGCCTGTTTCCACTCTACAGGATCCCACAACTCCAGCAGAACCTGTCTCCAAGTTGTAGGATCCCACAACTCCAGCAGAGCCTGTTTCCATGTAGTAGGATCCCACAACTCCAGCAGAGCCTGTTTCCACTCTATAGGATCCCACAACTCCAGTAGAGCCTGTTTCCCAGTTGTTGGATCCACAACACCAGCAGAGGCTGTTTCCACATTGCAGGACCCACAACTCCAGCAGAGCCTGTTTCCACATTGCAGGACCCACAGCTCCAGCAGAGCCTGTTTCCACTCTATAAGATCCCACAACTCCAGCAGAGCCAGATTCAACATTGCAGAACCCACAACTCCAGCAGAGCCTGTTTCAACTCTATAGGATCCCAGAACGCCAGCAGAGCCTGATTCCACCCTATAGGATCAGACAACTCCCGCAGAACCTGTCTCCAAGGTGTAGGATCCCACAACTCCAGCAGAGACTGTTTCCAAGTTGTAGGATCCCACAACTCCAGCAGAGACTCTTTCCTCTCTATAGGATCTGACAATTCCAGCAGAGACTGTTTCCACACTATAGGATTCCACAACTCCAGCAGAGCCTCTTTCCACTCTCTAGGTTCCACAACTCCAGCAGAGACTGTTTCCACTCTATAGGATTCCACAACTCCAGCAGAGCCTGTTTCCACTCTATAGGATTCCACAACTCCAGCAGAGTTTGTTTCTACTCTATAGGATCCCACAACTCCAGCAGAGCCTGTTTCCACTCTATAGGATCCCACAACTCCAGTAGAGCCTGTTTCCCAGTTGTTGGATCCACAACACCAGCAGAGGCTGTTTCCACATTGCAGGACCCACAACTCCAGCAGAGCCTGTTTCCACTCTGCAGGATCCCACAACTCTAGCAGAGCCTGTTTCCACTCTATAGGATCCCACAACTCCAGCAGTGCCGGTTTCCAATCTATAGGATCCCACAACTCCAGCAGAGCCTGTTTCCACACTGCAGGATCCGACAACTCTAGCAGAGCCTGTTTCCACACTATAGGATCCCACAACTCCAGCAGAGCCTGTTTCCACACTGCAGAATCCACAACTCCAGCAGAGCCTGCTTCCACATTACAGGACCCAAAACTCCAACAGTGCCTGTTTCCAAGTTGTAGGTTTGCACAACTCCAGCAGAGCCTGATTCGATGCTGTAGGGCGCACAATTCCAGCAGAGCCTGTTTCCACTCTATAAGATCACACAACTCCAACAGAGCCTGTTTCCACTCTTTCGGAACCCACAAATCCAACAGAGCCTGTTTCCACTCTATAAGATCACACAACTCCAACAGAGCCTGTTTCCACTCTATAGGATCCCACAACTCCAGCAGAGCCAGTTCCCAATTTGCAGGATACCACAACTCCAGCAGAGCCGGTTTCCACACTGCAGGTCCAACAACTCCAGCAGAGCCTGTTTCCAAGTTGTAGGATCCCACAACTCCAGCAGAGCCTGCTTCCACTCTATAGGATCCCACAAATCCAGCAGAGACTGTTTCCAAGTTGTAGGATCCCACAACTCCAGCAGAGCCACTTTCCACTCTATACGATCCCACAACTCCAGCAGAGCCTGCTTCCACTCTATAGGATCCCACAAATCCAGCAGAGACTGTTTCCAAGTTGTAGGATCCCACAACTCCAGCAGAGCCACTTTCCACTCTATACGATCTCACAATTCCAGCAGAGACTGTTTCCACTCTATAGGATCCCACAACTCCAGTAGAGCCTGTTTCCCAGTTGTTGGATCCACAACACCAGCAGAGGCTGTTTCCACATTGCAGGACCCACAACTCCAGCAGAGCCTGTTTCCACATTGCAGGATCCACAGCTCCAGCAGAGCCTGTTTCCACTCTATAGGATCCCACAACTCCAGCAGAGCCAGTTCCCAATTTGCAGGATACCACAACTCCAGCAGAGCCGGTTTCCACACTGCAGGTCCAACAACTCCAGCAGAGCCTGTTTCCAAGTTGTAGGATCCCACAACTCCAGCAGAGCCTGCTTCCACTCTATAGGATCCCACAAATCCAGCAGAGACTGTTTCCAAGTTGTAGGATCCCACAACTCCAGCAGAGCCTCTTTCCACTCTATAGGATCTCACAATTCCAGCAGAGACTCTTTCCACTCTATAGGATTCCACAACTCCAGCAGAGCCTGTTTCCACTCTATAGGATCCCACAAATCCAGCAGAGACTGTTTCCAAGTTGTAGGATCCCACAACTCCAGCAGAGCCTCTTTCCACTCTATAGGATACCACAACTCCAGCAGAGCCTCATTCCTCTCTATAGGATCTCACAATTCCAGCAGAGACTGTTTCCACTCTATAGGATTCCACAACTCCAGCAGAGTTTGTTTCTACTCTATAGGATCCCACAACTCCAGCAGAGCCTGTTTCCACTCTATAGGATCCCACAACTCCAGTAGAGCCTGTTTCCCAGTTGTTGGATCCACAACACCAGCAGAGGCTGTTTCCACATTGCAGGACCCACAACTCCAGCAGAGCCTGTTTCCACATTGCAGGACCCACAGCTCCAGCAGAGCCTGTTTCCACTCTATAGGATCCCACAACTCCAGCAGAGCCGGTTTCCAATCTATAGGATCCCACAACTCCAGCAGAGCCTGTTTCCACACTGCAGGATCCCACAACTCTAGCAGAGCCTGTTTCCACTCTATAGGATCCCACAACTCCAGCAGCGCCGGTTTCCAATCTATAGGATCCCACAACTCCTGCAGAGCCTGTTTCCACACTGCAGAATCCACAACTCCAGCAGAGCCTTTTTCCACACTGCAGAATCCACAACTCCAGCAGAGCCTGTTTCCACTCTATAGGATTCCACAACTCCAGCAGAGCCTGTTTCCACACTGCAGAATCCACAACTCCAGCAGAGCTTGTTTCCACTCTATAGGATTCCACAACTCCAGCAGAGCCTGTTTCCACACTGCAGAATCCACAACTCCAGCAGAGCTTGTTTCCACTCTATAGGATTCCACAACTCCAGCAGAGCCTGTTTCCACACTGCAGAATCCACAACTCCAGCAGAGCCTGCTTCCACATTACAGGACACACAACTCCAACACAGCATGTTTCCAAGTTGTAGGTTTGCACTACTCCAGCAGAGCCTGATTCGATGCTGTAGGGCGCACAATTCCAGCAGAGCCTGTTTCCACTCTATAAGATCACACAACTCCAACAGAGCCTGTTTCCACTCTTTCGGAACCCACAACTCCAACAGAGCCTGTTTCCACTCTATAGGATCCCACAAATCCAGCAGAGCCTGTTTCCGCTCTATAAGATCACACAACTCCAACAGAGCCTGTTTCCACTCTTTCGGACCCCTCAACTCCAACAGAGCCTGTTTCCACTCTATAGGATCCCACAAATCTAGCAGAGCCAGATTCAACATTGCAGAACCCACAACTCCAGCAGAGCCTGTTTCCACCCTATAGGATCAGACAACTCCAGCAGAACCTGTCTCCATGTTGTAGGATCCCACAACTGCAGCAGAGCCTCGTTCCTCTCTATAGGATCCCACAACTCCAGCAGAGCCTGTTTCCACTCTATAGGATCCCACAAGTCCAGCAGAGCCTGTTTCTACTCTATAGGATCCCACAACTCCAGCAGAGCCTGTTTCCACTCTATAGGATCCTACAAATCCAGCAGACCCTGTTCCCAGTTGTTGGATCCACAACACCAGCAGAGCCTGTTTCCACACTGCAGAATCCACAACTCCAGCAGAGCCTGCTTCCACATTACAAGACCCACAACTCCAGCAGAGCCTGTTTCCACTCTATAGGATCCCACAACTCCAGCAGAGCCTGTTTCCACCCTATAGGATCAGACAACTCCCGCAGAACCTGTCTCCAAGTTGTAGGATCCCACAACTCCAGCAGAGCCTGTTTCCACGCTATAGGATCCTACAAATCCAGCAGAGCCTGTTTCCACTCTACAGGATCCCACAAATCCAGCAGAGACTGTTTCCACACTATAGGATTCCACAACTCCAGCAGAGCCTCTTTCCACTCTCTAGGATCCACAACTCCAGCAGAGACTGTTTCCACTCTATAGGATTCCACAACTCCAGCAGAGCCTGTTTCCACTATAGGATTCCACAACTCCAGCAGAGTTTGTTTCTACTCTATCGAATCCCACAACTCCAGCAGAGCCTGTTTCCACTCTATAGGATCCCACAACTCCAGCAGAGCCTGTTTCCACTCTATAGGATCCCACAACTCCAGTAGAGCCTGTTTCCCAGTTGTTGGATCCACAACACCAGCAGAGGCTGTTTCCACATTGCAGGACCCACAGCTCCAGCAGAGCCTGTTTCCACATTGCAGGTCCAACAACTCCAGCAGAGCCTGTTTCCAAGTTGTAGGATCCCACAACTCCAGCAGAGCCTGCTTCCACTCTATAGGATCCCACAAATCCAGCAGAGACTGTTTCCAAGTTGTAGGATCCCACAACTCCAGCAGAGCCTCTTTCCACTCTATAGGATCTCACAATTCCAGCAGAGACTGTTTCCACTCTATAGGGTCCCACAACTCCAGTAGAGCCTGTTTCCCAGTTGTTGGATCCACAACACCAGCAGAGGCTGTTTCCACCCTATAGGATCAGACAACTCCAGCAGAACCTGTCTCCATGTTGTAGGATCCCACAACTGCAGCAGAGCCTCGTTCCTCTCTATAGGATCCCACAACTCCAGCAGAGCCTGTTTCCACTCTATAGGATCCCACAACTCCAGCAGAGCCTGTTTCCACTCTATAGGATCCCACAACTCCAGTAGAGCCTGTTTCCCAGTTGTTGGATCCACAACACCAGCAGAAGCTGTTTCCACATTGCAGGACCCACAACTCCAGCAGAGCCTGTTTCCACTCTGCAGGATCCCACAACTCTAGCAGAGCCTGTTTCCACTCTATAGGATCCCACAACTCCAGCAGTGCCGGTTTCCAATCTATAGGATCCCACAACTCCAGCAGAGCCTGTTTCCACACTGCAGGATCCCACAACTCTAGCAGAGCCTGTTTCCACACTATAGGATCCCACAACTCCAGCAGAGCCTGTTTCCACACTGCAGAATCCACAACTCCAGCAGAGCCTGCTTCCACATTACAGGACCCAAAACTCCAACAGTGCCTGTTTCCAAGTTGTAGGTTTGCACAACTCCAGCAGAGCCTGATTCGATGCTGTAGGGCGCACAATTCCAGCAGAGCCTGTTTCCACTCTATAAGATCACACAACTCCAACAGAGCCTGTTTCCACTCTTTCGGAACCCACAACTCCAACAGAGCCTGTTTCCACTCTATAAGATCACACAACTCCAACAGAGCCTGTTTCCACTCTATAGGATCCCACAACTCCAGCAGAGCCAGTTCCCAATTTGCAGGATACCACAACTCCAGCAGAGCCGGTTTCCACACTGCAGGTCCAACAACTCCAGCAGAGCCTGTTTCCAAGTTGTAGGATCCCACAACTCCAGCAGAGCCTGCTTCCACTCTATAGGATCCCACAAATCCAGCAGAGACTGTTTCCAAGTTGTAGGATCCCACAACTCCAGCAGAGCCACTTTCCACTCTATACGATCTCACAATTCCAGCAGAGACTGTTTCCACTCTATAGGATCCCACAACTCCAGTAGAGCCTGTTTCCCAGTTGTTGGATCCACAACACCAGCAGAGGCTGTTTCCACATTGCAGGACCCACAACTCCAGCAGAGCCTGTTTCCACATTGCAGGATCCACAGCTCCAGCAGAGCCTGTTTCCACTCTATAGGATCCCACAACTCCAGCAGAGCCAGTTCCCAATTTGCAGGATACCACAACTCCAGCAGAGCCGGTTTCCACACTGCAGGTCCAACAACTCCAGCAGAGCCTGTTTCCAAGTTGTAGGATCCCACAACTCCAGCAGAGCCTGCTTCCACTCTATAGGATCCCACAAATCCAGCAGAGACTGTTTCCAAGTTGTAGGATCCCACAACTCCAGCAGAGCCTCTTTCCACTCTATAGGATCTCACAATTCCAGCAGAGACTCTTTCCACTCTATAGGATTCCACAACTCCAGCAGAGCCTGTTTCCACTCTATAGGATCCCACAAATCCAGCAGAGACTGTTTCCAAGTTGTAGGATCCCACAACTCCAGCAGAGCCTCTTTCCACTCTATAGGATACCACAACTCCAGCAGAGCCTCTTTCCTCTCTATAGGATCTCACAATTCCAGCAGAGACTGTTTCCACTCTATAGGATTCCACAACTCCAGCAGAGTTTGTTTCTACTCTATAGGATCCCACAACTCCAGCAGAGCCTGTTTCCACTCTATAGGATCCCACAACTCCAGTAGAGTCTGTTTCCCAGTTGTTGGATCCACAACACCAGCAGAGGCTGTTTCCACATTGCAGGACCCACAACTCCAGCAGAGCCTGTTTCCACATTGCAGGACCCACAGCTCCAGCAGAGCCTGTTTCCACTCTATAGGATCCCACAACTCCAGCAGAGCCGGTTTCCAATCTATAGGATCCCACAACTCCAGCAGAGCCTGTTTCCACACTGCAGGATCCCACAACTCTAGCAGAGCCTGTTTCCACTCTATAGGATCCCACAACTCCAGCAGCGCCGGTTTCCAATCTATAGGATCCCACAAATCCAGCAGAGCCTGTTTCCGCTCTATAAGATCACACAACTCCAACAGAGCCTGTTTCCACTCTTTCGGACCCCTCAACTCCAACAGAGCCTGTTTCCACTCTATAGGATCCCACAAATCCAGCAGAGCCTGTTTCCGCTCTATAAGATCACACAACTCCAGCACAGGCTGTTTCCACTCTATAGGATCCTACAGCTCCAGCAGAGCCTGTTTCCACTCTATAGGATCCCACAACTCCAGCAGAGCCAGATTCAACATTGCAGAACCCACAACTCCAGCAGAGCCTGTTTCCACCCTATAGGATCAGACAACTCCAGCAGAACCTGTCTCCATGTTGTAGGATCCCACAACTGCAGCAGAGCCTCGTTCCTCTCTATAGGATCCCACAACTCCAGCAGAGCCTGTTTCCACTCTATAGGATCCCACAAGTCCAGCAGAGCCTGTTTCTACTCTATAGGATCCCACAACTCCAGCAGAGCCTGTTTCCACTCTATAGGATCCTACAAATCCAGCAGACCCTGTTCCCAGTTGTTGGATCCACAACACCAGCAGAGCCTGTTTCCACACTGCAGAATCCACAACTCCAGCAGAGCCTGCTTCCACATTACAGGACCCACAACTCCAGCAGAGCCTGTTTCCACTCTATAGGATCCCACAACTCCAGCAGAGCCTGTTTCCACACTATAGGATCAGTCAACTCCCGCAGAACCTGTCTCCAAGTTGTAGGATCCCACAACTCCAGCAGAGCCTGTTTCCACGCTATAGGATCCTACAAATCCAGCAGAGCCTGTTTCCACTCTACAGGATCCCACAAATCCAGCAGAGACTGTTTCCACACTATAGGATTCCACAACTCCAGCAGAGCCTGTTTCCACACTGCAGAATCCACAACTCCAGCAGAGCCTGCTTCCACATTACAGGACCCAAAACTCCAACAGTGCCTGTTTCCAAGTTGTAGGTTTGCACAACTCCAGCAGAGCCTGATTCGATGCTGTAGGGCGCACAATTCCAGCAGAGCCTGTTTCCACTCTATAAGATCACACAACTCCAACAGAGCCTGTTTCCACTCTTTCGGAACCCACAACTCCAACAGAGCCTGTTTCCACTCTATAAGATCACACAACTCCAACAGAGCCTGTTTCCACTCTATAGGATCCCACAACTCCAGCAGAGCCAGTTCCCAATTTGCAGGATACCACAACTCCAGCAGAGCCGGTTTCCACACTGCAGGTCCAACAACTCCAGCAGAGCCTGTTTCCAAGTTGTAGGATCCCACAACTCCAGCAGAGCCTGCTTCCACTCTATAGGATCCCACAAATCCAGCAGAGACTGTTTCCAAGTTGTAGGATCCCACAACTCCAGCAGAGCCACTTTCCACTCTATACGATCTCACAATTCCAGCAGAGACTGTTTCCACTCTATAGGATCCCACAACTCCAGTAGAGCCTGTTTCCCAGTTGTTGGATCCACAACACCAGCAGAGGCTGTTTCCACATTGCAGGACCCACAACTCCAGCAGAGCCTGTTTCCACATTGCAGGATCCACAGCTCCAGCAGAGCCTGTTTCCACTCTATAGGATCCCACAACTCCAGCAGAGCCAGTTCCCAATTTGCAGGATACCACAACTCCAGCAGAGCCGGTTTCCACACTGCAGGTCCAACAACTCCAGCAGAGCCTGTTTCCAAGTTGTAGGATCCCACAACTCCAGCAGAGCCTGCTTCCACTCTATAGGATCCCACAAATCCAGCAGAGACTGTTTCCAAGTTGTAGGATCCCACAACTCCAGCAGAGCCTCTTTCCACTCTATAGGATCTCACAATTCCAGCAGAGACTCTTTCCACTCTATAGGATTCCACAACTCCAGCAGAGCCTGTTTCCACTCTATAGGATCCCACAAATCCAGCAGAGACTGTTTCCAAGTTGTAGGATCCCACAACTCCAGCAGAGCCTCTTTCCACTCTATAGGATACCACAACTCCAGCAGAGCCTCTTTCCTCTCTATAGGATCTCACAATTCCAGCAGAGACTGTTTCCACTCTATAGGATTCCACAACTCCAGCAGAGTTTGTTTCTACTCTATAGGATCCCACAACTCCAGCAGAGCCTGTTTCCACTCTATAGGATCCCACAACTCCAGTAGAGTCTGTTTCCCAGTTGTTGGATCCACAACACCAGCAGAGGCTGTTTCCACATTGCAGGACCCACAACTCCAGCAGAGCCTGTTTCCACATTGCAGGACCCACAGCTCCAGCAGAGCCTGTTTCCACTCTATAGGATCCCACAACTCCAGCAGAGCCGGTTTCCAATCTATAGGATCCCACAACTCCAGCAGAGCCTGTTTCCACACTGCAGGATCCCACAACTCTAGCAGAGCCTGTTTCCACTCTATAGGATCCCACAACTCCAGCAGCGCCGGTTTCCAATCTATAGGATCCCACAAATCCAGCAGAGCCTGTTTCCGCTCTATAAGATCACACAACTCCAACAGAGCCTGTTTCCACTCTTTCGGACCCCTCAACTCCAACAGAGCCTGTTTCCACTCTATAGTATCCCACAAATCCAGCAGAGCCTGTTTCTGCTCTATAAGATCACACAACTCCAGCACAGGCTGTTTCCACTCTATAGGATCCTACAGCTCCAGCAGAGCCTGTTTCCACTCTATAGGATCCCACAACTCCAGCAGAGCCAGATTCAACATTGCAGAACCCACAACTCCAGCAGAGCCTGTTTCCACCCTATAGGATCAGACAACTCCAGCAGAACCTGTCTCCATGTTGTAGGATCCCACAACTGCAGCAGAGCCTCGTTCCTCTCTATAGGATCCCACAACTCCAGCAGAGCCTGTTTCCACTCTATAGGATCCCACAAGTCCAGCAGAGCCTGTTTCTACTCTATAGGATCCCACAACTCCAGCAGAGCCTGTTTCCACTCTATAGGATCCTACAAATCCAGCAGACCCTGTTCCCAGTTGTTGGATCCACAACACCAGCAGAGCCTGTTTCCACACTGCAGAATCCACAACTCCAGCAGAGCCTGCTTCCACATTACAGGACCCACAACTCCAGCAGAGCCTGTTTCCACTCTATAGGATCCCACAACTCCAGCAGAGCCTGTTTCCACCCTATAGGATCAGACAACTCCCGCAGAACCTGTCTCCAAGTTGTAGGATCCCACAACTCCAGCAGAGCCTGTTTCCACGCTATAGGATCCTACAAATCCAGCAGAGCCTGTTTCCACTCTACAGGATCCCACAAATCCAGCAGAGACTGTTTCCACACTATAGGATTCCACAACTCCAGCAGAGCCTCTTTCCACTCTCTAGGATCCACAACTCCAGCAGAGACTGTTTCCACTCTATAGGATTCCACAACTCCAGCAGAGCCTGTTTCCACTATAGGATTCCACAACTCCAGCAGAGTTTGTTTCTATTCTATCGGATCCCACAACTCCAGCAGAGCCTGTTTCCACTCTATAGGATCCCACAACTCCAGCAGAGCCTGTTTCCACTCTATAGGATCCCACAACTCCAGTAGAGCCTGTTTCCCAGTTGTTGGATCCACAACACCAGCAGAGGCTGTTTCCACATTGCAGGACCCACAGCTCCAGCAGAGCCTGTTTCCACATTGCAGGTCCAACAACTCCAGCAGAGCCTGTTTCCAAGTTGTAGGATCCCACAACTCCAGCAGAGCCTCCTTCCACTCTATAGGATCCCACAAATCCAGCAGAGACTGTTTCCAAGTTGTAGGATCCCACAACTCCAGCAGAGCCTCTTTCCACTCTATAGGATCTCACAATTCCAGCAGAGACTGTTTCCACTCTATAGGATCCCACAACTCCAGTAGAGCCTGTTTCCCAGTTGTTGGATCCACAACACCAGCAGAGGCTGTTTCCACCCTATAGGATCAGACAACTCCAGCAGAACCTGTCTCCATGTTGTAGGATCCCACAACTGCAGCAGAGCCTCGTTCCTCTCTATAGGATCCCACAACTCCAGCAGAGCCTGTTTCCACTCTATAGGATCCCACAACTCCAGCAGAGCCTGTTTCCACTCTATAGGATCCCACAACTCCAGTAGAGCCTGTTTCCCAGTTGTTGGATCCACAACACCAGCAGAGGCTGTTTCCACATTGCAGGACCCACAACTCCAGCAGAGCCTGTTTCCACTCTGCAGGATCCCACAACTCTAGCAGAGCCTGTTTCCACTCTATAGGATCCCACAACTCCAGCAGTGCCGGTTTCCAATCTATAGGATCCCACAACTCCAGCAGAGCCTGTTTCCACACTGCAGGATCCCACAACTCTAGCAGAGCCTGTTTCCACACTATAGGATCCCACAACTCCAGCAGAGCCTGTTTCCACACTGCAGAATCCACAACTCCAGCAGAGCCTGCTTCCACATTACAGGACCCAAAACTCCAACAGTGCCTGTTTCCAAGTTGTAGGTTTGCACAACTCCAGCAGAGCCTGATTCGATGCTGTAGGGCGCACAATTCCAGCAGAGCCTGTTTCCACTCTATAAGATCACACAACTCCAACAGAGCCTGTTTCCACTCTTTCGGAACCCACAACTCCAACAGAGCCTGTTTCCACCCTATAGGATCAAACAACTCCAGCAGAACCTGTCTCCATGTTGTAGGATCCCACAACTGCAGCAGAGCCTCGTTCCTCTCTATAGGATCCCACAACTCCAGCAGAGCCTGTTTCCACTCTATAGGATCCCACAAGTCCAGCAGAGCCTGTTTCTACTCTATAGGATCCCACAACTCCAGCAGAGCCTGTTTCCACTCTATAGGATCCTACAAATCCAGCAGACCCTGTTCCCAGTTGTTGGATCCACAACACCAGCAGAGCCTGTTTCCACACTGCAGAATCCACAACTCCAGCAGAGCCTGCTTCCACATTACAGGACCCACAACTCCAGCAGAGCCTGTTTCCACTCTATAGGATCCCACAACTCCAGCAGAGCCTGTTTCCACCCTATAGGATCAGACAACTCCCGCAGAACCTGTCTCCAAGTTGTAGGATCCCACAACTCCAGCAGAGCCTGTTTCCACGCTATAGGATCCTACAAATCCAGCAGAGCCTGTTTCCACTCTACAGGATCCCACAAATCCAGCAGAGACTGTTTCCACACTATAGGATTCCACAACTCCAGCAGAGCCTCTTTCCACTCTCTAGGATCCACAACTCCAGCAGAGACTGTTTCCACTCTATAGGATTCCACAACTCCAGCAGAGCCTGTTTCCACTATAGGATTCCACAACTCCAGCAGAGTTTGTTTCTACTCTATCGGATCCCACAACTCCAGCAGAGCCTGTTTCCACTCTATAGGATCCCACAACTCCAGCAGAGCCTGTTTCCACTCTATAGGATCCCACAACTCCAGTAGAGCCTGTTTCCCAGTTGTTGGATCCACAACACCAGCAGAGGCTGTTTCCACATTGCAGGACCCACAGCTCCAGCAGAGCCTGTTTCCACATTGCAGGTCCAACAACTCCAGCAGAGCCTGTTTCCAAGTTGTAGGATCCCACAACTCCAGCAGAGCCTGCTTCCACTCTATAGGATCCCACAAATCCAGAAGAGACTGTTTCCAAGTTGTAGGATCCCACAACTCCAGCAGAGCCTCTTTCCACTCTATAGGATCTCACAATTCCAGCAGAGACTGTTTCCACTCTATAGGATCCCACAACTCCAGTAGAGCCTGTTTCCCAGTTGTTGGATCCACAACACCAGCAGAGGCTGTTTCCACCCTATAGGATCAGACAACTCCAGCAGAACCTGTCTCCATGTTGTAGGATCCCACAACTGCAGCAGAGCCTCGTTCCTCTCTATAGGATCCCACAACTCCAGCAGAGCCTGTTTCCACTCTATAGGATCCCACAACTCCAGCAGAGCCTGTTTCCACTCTATAGGATCCCACAACTCCAGTAGAGCCTGTTTCCCAGTTGTTGGATCCACAACACCAGCAGAGGCTGTTTCCACATTGCAGGACCCACAACTCCAGCAGAGCCTGTTTCCACTCTGCAGGATCCCACAACTCTAGCAGAGCCTGTTTCCACTCTATAGGATCCCACAACTCCAGCAGAGCCTGTTTCCACACTGCAGGATCCCACAACTCTAGCAGAGCCTGTTTCCACACTATAGGATCCCACAACTCCAGCAGAGCCTGTTTCCACACTGCAGAATCCACAACTCCAGCAGAGCCTGCTTCCACATTACAGGACCCAAAACTCCAACAGTGCCTGTTTCCAAGTTGTAGGTTTGCACAACTCCAGCAGAGCCTGATTCGATGCTGTAGGGCGCACAATTCCAGCAGAGCCTGTTTCCACTCTATAAGATCACACAACTCCAACAGAGCCTGTTTCCACTCTTTCGGAACCCACAACTCCAACAGAGCCTGTTTCCACTCTATAAGATCACACAACTCCAACAGAGCCTGTTTCCACTCTATAGGATCCCACAACTCCAGCAGAGCCAGTTCCCAATTTGCAGGATACCACAACTCCAGCAGAGCCGGTTTCCACACTGCAGGTCCAACAACTCCAGCAGAGCCTGTTTCCAAGTTGTAGGATCCCACAACTCCAGCAGAGCCTGCTTCCACTCTATAGGATCCCACAAATCCAGCAGAGACTGTTTCCAAGTTGTAGGATCCCACAACTCCAGCAGAGCCACTTTCCACTCTATACGATCTCACAATTCCAGCAGAGACTGTTTCCACTCTATAGGATCCCACAACTCCAGTAGAGCCTGTTTCCCAGTTGTTGGATCCACAACACCAGCAGAGGCTGTTTCCACATTGCAGGACCCACAACTCCAGCAGAGCCTGTTTCCACATTGCAGGATCCACAGCTCCAGCAGAGCCTGTTTCCACTCTATAGGATCCCACAACTCCAGCAGAGCCAGTTCCCAATTTGCAGGATACCACAACTCCAGCAGAGCCGGTTTCCACACTGCAGGTCCAACAACTCCAGCAGAGCCTGTTTCCAAGTTGTAGGATCCCACAACTCCAGCAGAGCCTGCTTCCACTCTATAGGATCCCACAAATCCAGCAGAGACTGTTTCCAAGTTGTAGGATCCCACAACTCCAGCAGAGCCTCTTTCCACTCTATAGGATCTCACAATTCCAGCAGAGACTCTTTCCACTCTATAGGATTCCACAACTCCAGCAGAGCCTGTTTCCACTCTATAGGATCCCACAAATCCAGCAGAGACTGTTTCCAAGTTGTAGGATCCCACAACTCCAGCAGAGCCTCTTTCCACTCTATAGGATACCACAACTCCAGCAGAGCCTCTTTCCTCTCTATAGGATCTCACAATTCCAGCAGAGACTGTTTCCACTCTATAGGATTCCACAACTCCAGCAGAGTTTGTTTCTACTCTATAGGATCCCACAACTCCAGCAGAGCCTGTTTCCACTCTATAGGATCCCACAACTCCAGTAGAGCCTGTTTCCCAGTTGTTGGATCCACAACACCAGCAGAGGCTGTTTCCACATTGCAGGACCCACAACTCCAGCAGAGCCTGTTTCCACATTGCAGGACCCACAGCTCCAGCAGAGCCTGTTTCCACTCTATAGGATCCCACAACTCCAGCAGAGCCGGTTTCCAATCTATAGGATCCCACAACTCCAGCAGAGCCTGTTTCCACACTGCAGGATCCCACAACTCTAGCAGAGCCTGTTTCCACTCTATAGGATCCCACAACTCCAGCAGCGCCGGTTTCCAATCTATAGGATCCCACAAATCCAGCAGAGCCTGTTTCCGCTCTATAAGATCACACAACTCCAACAGAGCCTGTTTCCACTCTTTCGGACCCCTCAACTCCAACAGAGCCTGTTTCCACTCTATAGGATCCCACAAATCCAGCAGAGCCTGTTTCCGCTCTATAAGATCACACAACTCCAGCACAGGCTGTTTCCACTCTATAGGATCCTACAGCTCCAGCAGAGCCTGTTTCCACTCTATAGGATCCCACAACTCCAGCAGAGCCAGATTCAACATTGCAGAACCCACAACTCCAGCAGAGCCTGTTTCCACCCTATAGGATCAGACAACTCCAGCAGAACCTGTCTCCATGTTGTAGGATCCCACAACTGCAGCAGAGCCTCGTTCCTCTCTATAGGATCCCACAACTCCAGCAGAGCCTGTTTCCACTCTATAGGATCCCACAAGTCCAGCAGAGCCTGTTTCTACTCTATAGGATCCCACAACTCCAGCAGAGCCTGTTTCCACTCTATAGGATCCTACAAATCCAGCAGACCCTGTTCCCAGTTGTTGGATCCACAACACCAGCAGAGCCTGTTTCCACACTGCAGAATCCACAACTCCAGCAGAGCCTGCTTCCACATTACAGGACCCACAACTCCAGCAGAGCCTGTTTCCACTCTATAGGATCCCACAACTCCAGCAGAGCCTGTTTCCACCCTATAGGATCAGACAACTCCCGCAGAACCTGTCTCCAAGTTGTAGGATCCCACAACTCCAGCAGAGCCTGTTTCCACGCTATAGGATCCTACAAATCCAGCAGAGCCTGTTTCCACTCTACAGGATCCCACAAATCCAGCAGAGACTGTTTCCACACTATAGGATTCCACAACTCCAGCAGAGCCTCTTTCCACTCTCTAGGATCCACAACTCCAGCAGAGACTGTTTCCACTCTATAGGATTCCACAACTCCAGCAGAGCCTGTTTCCACTATAGGATTCCACAACTCCAGCAGAGTTTGTTTCTATTCTATCGGATCCCACAACTCCAGCAGAGCCTGTTTCCACTCTATAGGATCCCACAACTCCAGCAGAGCCTGTTTCCACTCTATAGGATCCCACAACTCCAGTAGAGCCTGTTTCCCAGTTGTTGGATCCACAACACCAGCAGAGGCTGTTTCCACATTGCAGGACCCACAGCTCCAGCAGAGCCTGTTTCCACATTGCAGGTCCAACAACTCCAGCAGAGCCTGTTTCCAAGTTGTAGGATCCCACAACTCCAGCAGAGCCTGCTTCCACTCTATAGGATCCCACAAATCCAGCAGAGACTGTTTCCAAGTTGTAGGATCCCACAACTCCAGCAGAGCCTCTTTCCACTCTATAGGATCTCACAATTCCAGCAGAGACGGTTTCCACTCTATAGGATCCCACAACTCCAGTAGAGCCTGTTTCCCAGTTGTTGGATCCACAACACCAGCAGAGGCTGTTTCCACCCTATAGGATCAGACAACTCCAGCAGAACCTGTCTCCATGTTGTAGGATCCCACAACTGCAGCAGAGCCTCGTTCCTCTCTATAGGATCCCACAACTCCAGCAGAGCCTGTTTCCACTCTATAGGATCCCACAACTCCAGCAGAGCCTGTTTCCACTCTATAGGATCCCACAACTCCAGTAGAGCCTGTTTCCCAGTTGTTGGATCCACAACACCAGCAGAGGCTGTTTCCACATTGCAGGACCCACAACTCCAGCAGAGCCTGTTTCCACTCTGCAGGATCCCACAACTCTAGCAGAGCCTGTTTCCACTCTATAGGATCCCACAACTCCAGCAGTGCCGGTTTCCAATCTATAGGATCCCACAACTCCAGCAGAGCCTGTTTCCACACTGCAGGATCCCACAACTCTAGCAGAGCCTGTTTCCACACTATAGGATCCCACAACTCCAGCAGAGCCTGTTTCCACACTGCAGAATCCACAACTCCAGCAGAGCCTGCTTCCACATTACAGGACCCAAAACTCCAACAGTGCCTGTTTCCAAGTTGTAGGTTTGCACAACTCCAGCAGAGCCTGATTCGATGCTGTAGGGCGCACAATTCCAGCAGAGCCTGTTTCCACTCTATAAGATCACACAACTCCAACAGAGCCTGTTTCCACTCTTTCGGAACCCACAACTCCAACAGAGCCTGTTTCCACCCTATAGGATCAGACAACTCCAGCAGAACCTGTCTCCATGTTGTAGGATCCCACAACTGCAGCAGAGCCTCGTTCCTCTCTATAGGATCCCACAACTCCAGCAGAGCCTGTTTCCACTCTATAGGATCCCACAAGTCCAGCAGAGCCTGTTTCTACTCTATAGGATCCCACAACTCCAGCAGAGCCTGTTTCCACCCTATAGGATCAGACAACTCCCGCAGAACCTGTCTCCAAGTTGTAGGATCCCACAACTCCAGCAGAGCCTGTTTCCACGCTATAGGATCCTACAAATCCAGCAGAGCCTGTTTCCACTCTACAGGATCCCACAAATCCAGCAGAGACTGTTTCCACACTATAGGATTCCACAACTCCAGCAGAGCCTCTTTCCACTCTCTAGGATCCACAACTCCAGCAGAGACTGTTTCCACTCTATAGGATTCCACAACTCCAGCAGAGCCTGTTTCCACTATAGGATTCCACAACTCCAGCAGAGTTTGTTTCTACTCTATCGGATCCCACAACTCCAGCAGAGCCTGTTTCCACTCTATAGGATCCCACAACTCCAGCAGAGCCTGTTTCCACTCTATAGGATCCCACAACTCCAGTAGAGCCTGTTTCCCAGTTGTTGGATCCACAACACCAGCAGAGGCTGTTTCCACATTGCAGGACCCACAGCTCCAGCAGAGCCTGTTTCCACATTGCAGGTCCAACAACTCCAGCAGAGCCTGTTTCCAAGTTGTAGGATCCCACAACTCCAGCAGAGCCTGCTTCCACTCTATAGGATCCCACAAATCCAGAAGAGACTGTTTCCAAGTTGTAGGATCCCACAACTCCAGCAGAGCCTCTTTCCACTCTATAGGATCTCACAATTCCAGCAGAGACTGTTTCCACTCTATAGGATCCCACAACTCCAGTAGAGCCTGTTTCCCAGTTGTTGGATCCACAACACCAGCAGAGGCTGTTTCCACCCTATAGGATCAGACAACTCCAGCAGAACCTGTCTCCATGTTGTAGGATCCCACAACTGCAGCAGAGCCTCGTTCCTCTCTATAGGATCCCACAACTCCAGCAGAGCCTGTTTCCACTCTATAGGATCCCACAACTCCAGCAGAGCCTGTTTCCACTCTATAGGATCCCACAACTCCAGTAGAGCCTGTTTCCCAGTTGTTGGATCCACAACACCAGCAGAGGCTGTTTCCACATTGCAGGACCCACAACTCCAGCAGAGCCTGTTTCCACTCTGCAGGATCCCACAACTCTAGCAGAGCCTGTTTCCACTCTATAGGATCCCACAACTCCAGCAGAGCCTGTTTCCACACTGCAGGATCCCACAACTCTAGCAGAGCCTGTTTCCACACTATAGGATCCCACAACTCCAGCAGAGCCTGTTTCCACACTGCAGAATCCACAACTCCAGCAGAGCCTGCTTCCACATTACAGGACCCAAAACTCCAACAGTGCCTGTTTCCAAGTTGTAGGTTTGCACAACTCCAGCAGAGCCTGATTCGATGCTGTAGGGCGCACAATTCCAGCAGAGCCTGTTTCCACTCTATAAGATCACACAACTCCAACAGAGCCTGTTTCCACTCTTTCGGAACCCACAACTCCAACAGAGCCTGTTTCCACTCTATAAGATCACACAACTCCAACAGAGCCTGTTTCCACTCTATAGGATCCCACAACTCCAGCAGAGCCAGTTCCCAATTTGCAGGATACCACAACTCCAGCAGAGCCGGTTTCCACACTGCAGGTCCAACAACTCCAGCAGAGCCTGTTTCCAAGTTGTAGGATCCCACAACTCCAGCAGAGCCTGCTTCCACTCTATAGGATCCCACAAATCCAGCAGAGACTGTTTCCAAGTTGTAGGATCCCACAACTCCAGCAGAGCCACTTTCCACTCTATACGATCTCACAATTCCAGCAGAGACTGTTTCCACTCTATAGGATCCCACAACTCCAGTAGAGCCTGTTTCCCAGTTGTTGGATCCACAACACCAGCAGAGGCTGTTTCCACATTGCAGGACCCACAACTCCAGCAGAGCCTGTTTCCACATTGCAGGATCCACAGCTCCAGCAGAGCCTGTTTCCACTCTATAGGATCCCACAACTCCAGCAGAGCCAGTTCCCAATTTGCAGGATACCACAACTCCAGCAGAGCCGGTTTCCACACTGCAGGTCCAACAACTCCAGCAGAGCCTGTTTCCAAGTTGTAGGATCCCACAACTCCAGCAGAGCCTGCTTCCACTCTATAGGATCCCACAAATCCAGCAGAGACTGTTTCCAAGTTGTAGGATCCCACAACTCCAGCAGAGCCTCTTTCCACTCTATAGGATCTCACAATTCCAGCAGAGACTCTTTCCACTCTATAGGATTCCACAACTCCAGCAGAGCCTGTTTCCACTCTATAGGATCCCACAAATCCAGCAGAGACTGTTTCCAAGTTGTAGGATCCCACAACTCCAGCAGAGCCTCTTTCCACTCTATAGGATACCACAACTCCAGCAGAGCCTCTTTCCTCTCTATAGGATCTCACAATTCCAGCAGAGACTGTTTCCACTCTATAGGATTCCACAACTCCAGCAGAGTTTGTTTCTACTCTATAGGATCCCACAACTCCAGCAGAGCCTGTTTCCACTCTATAGGATCCCACAACTCCAGTAGAGCCTGTTTCCCAGTTGTTGGATCCACAACACCAGCAGAGGCTGTTTCCACATTGCAGGACCCACAACTCCAGCAGAGCCTGTTTCCACATTGCAGGACCCACAGCTCCAGCAGAGCCTGTTTCCACTCTATAGGATCCCACAACTCCAGCAGAGCCGGTTTCCAATCTATAGGATCCCACAACTCCAGCAGAGCCTGTTTCCACACTGCAGGATCCCACAACTCTAGCAGAGCCTGCTTCCACTCTATAGGATCCCACAAATCCAGCAGAGACTGTTTCCAAGTTGTAGGATCCCACAACTCCAGCAGAGCCACTTTCCACTCTATACGATCTCACAATTCCAGCAGAGACTGTTTCCACTCTATAGGATCCCACAACTCCAGTAGAGCCTGTTTCCCAGTTGTTGGATCCACAACACCAGCAGAGGCTGTTTCCACATTGCAGGACCCACAACTCCAGCAGAGCCTGTTTCCACATTGCAGGATCCACAGCTCCAGCAGAGCCTGTTTCCACTCTATAGGATCCCACAACTCCAGCAGAGCCAGTTCCCAATTTGCAGGATACCACAACTCCAGCAGAGCCGGTTTCCACACTGCAGGTCCAACAACTCCAGCAGAGCCTGTTTCCAAGTTGTAGGATCCCACAACTCCAGCAGAGCCTGCTTCCACTCTATAGGATCCCACAAATCCAGCAGAGACTGTTTCCAAGTTGTAGGATCCCACAACTCCAGCAGAGCCTCTTTCCACTCTATAGGATCTCACAATTCCAGCAGAGACTCTTTCCACTCTATAGGATTCCACAACTCCAGCAGAGCCTGTTTCCACTCTATAGGATCCCACAAATCCAGCAGAGACTGTTTCCAAGTTGTAGGATCCCACAACTCCAGCAGAGCCTCTTTCCACTCTATAGGATACCACAACTCCAGCAGAGCCTCTTTCCTCTCTATAGGATCTCACAATTCCAGCAGAGACTGTTTCCACTCTATAGGATTCCACAACTCCAGCAGAGTTTGTTTCCACTCTATAGGATCCCACAACTCCAGCAGAGCCTGTTTCCACTCTATAGGATCCCACAACTCCAGCAGAGCCAGTTCCCAATTTGCAGGATACCACAACTCCAGCAGAGCCGGTTTCCACACTGCAGGTCCAACAACTCCAGCAGAGCCTGTTTCCAAGTTGTAGGATCCCACAACTCCAGCAGAGCCTGCTTCCACTCTATAGGATCCCACAAATCCAGCAGAGACTGTTTCCAAGTTGTAGGATCCCACAACTCCAGCAGAGCCTCTTTCCACTCTATAGGATCTCACAATTCCAGCAGAGACTCTTTCCACTCTATAGGATTCCACAACTCCAGCAGAGCCTGTTTCCACTCTATAGGATCCCACAAATCCAGCAGAGACTGTTTCCAAGTTGTAGGATCTCACAACTCCAGCAGAGCCTCTTTCCACTCTATAGGATACCACAACTCCAGCAGAGCCTCTTTCCTCTCTATAGGATCTCACAATTCCAGCAGAGACTGTTTCCACTCTATAGGATTCCACAACTCCAGCAGAGTTTGTTTCCACTCTATAGGATCCCACAACTCCAGCAGAGCCTGTTTCCACTCTATAGGATCCCACAACTCCAGCAGAGCCGGTTTCCAATCTATAGGATCCCACAACTCCAGCAGAGCCTGTTTCCACACTGCAGGATCCCACAACTCTAGCAGAGCCTGCTTCCACTCTATAGGATCCCACAAATCCAGCAGAGACTGTTTCCAAGTTGTAGGATCCCACAACTCCAGCAGAGCCACTTTCCACTCTATACGATCTCACAATTCCAGCAGAGACTGTTTCCACTCTATAGGATCCCACAACTCCAGTAGAGCCTGTTTCCCAGTTGTTGGATCCACAACACCAGCAGAGGCTGTTTCCACATTGCAGGACCCACAACTCCAGCAGAGCCTGTTTCCACATTGCAGGATCCACAGCTCCAGCAGAGCCTGTTTCCACTCTATAGGATCCCACAACTCCAGCAGAGCCAGTTCCCAATTTGCAGGATACCACAACTCCAGCAGAGCCGGTTTCCACACTGCAGGTCCAACAACTCCAGCAGAGCCTGTTTCCAAGTTGTAGGATCCCACAACTCCAGCAGAGCCTGCTTCCACTCTATAGGATCCCACAAATCCAGCAGAGACTGTTTCCAAGTTGTAGGATCCCACAACTCCAGCAGAGCCTCTTTCCACTCTATAGGATCTCACAATTCCAGCAGAGACTCTTTCCACTCTATAGGATTCCACAACTCCAGCAGAGCCTGTTTCCACTCTATAGGATCCCACAAATCCAGCAGAGACTGTTTCCAAGTTGTAGGATCCCACAACTCCAGCAGAGCCTCTTTCCACTCTATAGGATACCACAACTCCAGCAGAGCCTCTTTCCTCTCTATAGGATCTCACAATTCCAGCAGAGACTGTTTCCACTCTATAGGATTCCACAACTCCAGCAGAGTTTGTTTCTACTCTATAGGATCCCACAACTCCAGCAGAGCCTGTTTCCACTCTATAGGATCCCACAACTCCAGTAGAGCCTGTTTCCCAGTTGTTGGATCCACAACACCAGCAGAGGCTGTTTCCACATTGCAGGACCCACAACTCCAGCAGAGCCTGTTTCCACATTGCAGGACCCACAGCTCCAGCAGAGCCTGTTTCCACTCTATAGGATCCCACAACTCCAGCAGAGCCGGTTTCCAATCTATAGGATCCCACAACTCCAGCAGAGCCTGTTTCCACACTGCAGGATCCCACAACTCTAGCAGAGCCTGCTTCCACTCTATAGGATCCCACAAATCCAGCAGAGACTGTTTCCAAGTTGTAGGATCCCACAACTCCAGCAGAGCCACTTTCCACTCTATACGATCTCACAATTCCAGCAGAGACTGTTTCCACTCTATAGGATCCCACAACTCCAGTAGAGCCTGTTTCCCAGTTGTTGGATCCACAACACCAGCAGAGGCTGTTTCCACATTGCAGGACCCACAACTCCAGCAGAGCCTGTTTCCACATTGCAGGATCCACAGCTCCAGCAGAGCCTGTTTCCACTCTATAGGATCCCACAACTCCAGCAGAGCCAGTTCCCAATTTGCAGGATACCACAACTCCAGCAGAGCCGGTTTCCACACTGCAGGTCCAACAACTCCAGCAGAGCCTGTTTCCAAGTTGTAGGATCCCACAACTCCAGCAGAGCCTGCTTCCACTCTATAGGATCCCACAAATCCAGCAGAGACTGTTTCCAAGTTGTAGGATCCCACAACTCCAGCAGAGCCTCTTTCCACTCTATAGGATCTCACAATTCCAGCAGAGACTCTTTCCACTCTATAGGATTCCACAACTCCAGCAGAGCCTGTTTCCACTCTATAGGATCCCACAAATCCAGCAGAGACTGTTTCCAAGTTGTAGGATCCCACAACTCCAGCAGAGCCTCTTTCCACTCTATAGGATACCACAACTCCAGCAGAGCCTCTTTCCTCTCTATAGGATCTCACAATTCCAGCAGAGACTGTTTCCACTCTATAGGATTCCACAACTCCAGCAGAGTTTGTTTCTACTCTATAGGATCCCACAACTCCAGCAGAGCCTGTTTCCACTCTATAGGATCCCACAACTCCAGTAGAGCCTGTTTCCCAGTTGTTGGATCCACAACACCAGCAGAGGCTGTTTCCACATTGCAGGACCCACAACTCCAGCAGAGCCTGTTTCCACATTGCAGGACCCACAGCTCCAGCAGAGCCTGTTTCCACTCTATAGGATCCCACAACTCCAGCAGAGCCGGTTTCCAATCTATAGGATCCCACAACTCCAGCAGAGCCTGTTTCCACACTGCAGGATCCCACAACTCTAGCAGAGCCTGTTTCCACTCTATAGGATCCCACAACTCCAGCAGCGCCGGTTTCCAATCTATAGGATCCCACAACTCCTGCAGAGCCTGTTTCCACACTGCAGAATCCACAACTCCAGCAGAGCCTTTTTCCACACTGCAGAATCCACAACTCCAGCAGAGCCTGTTTCCACTCTATAGGATTCCACAACTCCAGCAGAGCCTGTTTCCACACTGCAGAATCCACAACTCCAGCAGAGCTTGTTTCCACTCTATAGGATTCCACAACTCCAGCAGAGCCTGTTTCCACACTGCAGAATCCACAACTCCAGCAGAGCTTGTTTCCACTCTATAGGATTCCACAACTCCAGCAGAGCCTGTTTCCACACTGCAGAATCCACAACTCCAGCAGAGCCTGCTTCCACATTACAGGACACACAACTCCAACACAGCATGTTTCCAAGTTGTAGGTTTGCACTACTCCAGCAGAGCCTGATTCGATGCTGTAGGGCGCACAATTCCAGCAGAGCCTGTTTCCACTCTATAAGATCACACAACTCCAACAGAGCCTGTTTCCACTCTTTCGGAACCCACAACTCCAACAGAGCCTGTTTCCACTCTATAGGATCCCACAAATCCAGCAGAGCCTGTTTCCGCTCTATAAGATCACACAACTCCAACAGAGCCTGTTTCCACTCTTTCGGACCCCACAACTCCAACAGAGCCTGTTTCCACTCTATAGGATCCCACAAATCCAGCAGAGCCTGTTTCCGCTCTATAAGATCACACAACTCCAGCACAGGCTGTTTCCACTCTATAGGATCCTACAGCTCCAGCAGAGCCTGTTTCCACTCTATAGGATCCCACAACTCCAGCAGAGCCAGATTCAACATTGCAGAACCCACAACTCCAGCAGAGCCTGTTTCCACCCTATAGGATCAGACAACTCCAGCAGAACCTGTCTCCATGTTGTAGGATCCCACAACTGCAGCAGAGCCTCGTTCCTCTCTATAGGATCCCACAACTCCAGCAGAGCCTGTTTCCACTCTATAGGATCCCACAAGTCCAGCAGAGCCTGTTTCTACTCTATAGGATCCCACAACTCCAGCAGAGCCTGTTTCCACTCTATAGGATCCTACAAATCCAGCAGACCCTGTTCCCAGTTGTTGGATCCACAACACCAGCAGAGCCTGTTTCCACACTGCAGAATCCACAACTCCAGCAGAGCCTGCTTCCACATTACAGGACCCACAACTCCAGCAGAGCCTGTTTCCACTCTATAGGATCCCACAACTCCAGCAGAGCCTGTTTCCACCCTATAGGATCAGACAACTCCCGCAGAACCTGTCTCCAAGTTGTAGGATCCCACAACTCCAGCAGAGCCTGTTTCCACGCTATAGGATCCTACAAATCCAGCAGAGCCTGTTTCCACTCTACAGGATCCCACAAATCCAGCAGAGACTGTTTCCACACTATAGGATTCCACAACTCCAGCAGAGCCTCTTTCCACTCTCTAGGATCCACAACTCCAGCAGAGACTGTTTCCACTCTATAGCATTCCACAACTCCAGCAGAGCCTGTTTCCACTATAGGATTCCACAACTCCAGCAGAGTTTGTTTCTACTCTATCGGATCCCACAACTCCAGCAGAGCCTGTTTCCACTCTATAGGATCCCACAACTCCAGCAGAGCCTGTTTCCACTCTATAGGATCCCACAACTCCAGTAGAGCCTGTTTCCCAGTTGTTGGATCCACAACACCAGCAGAGGCTGTTTCCACATTGCAGGACCCACAGCTCCAGCAGAGCCTGTTTCCACATTGCAGGTCCAACAACTCCAGCAGAGCCTGTTTCCACGTTGTAGGATCCCACAACTCCAGCAGAGCCTGCTTCCACTCTATAGGATCCCACAAATCCAGCAGAGACTGTTTCCAAGTTGTAGGATCCCACAACTCCAGCAGAGCCTCTTTCCACTCTATAGGATCTCACAATTCCAGCAGAGACTGTTTCCACTCTATAGGATCCCACAACTCCAGTAGAGCCTGTTTCCCAGTTGTTGGATCCACAACACCAGCAGAGGCTGTTTCCACCCTATAGGATCAGACAACTCCAGCAGAACCTGTCTCCATGTTGTAGGATCCCACAACTGCAGCAGAGCCTCGTTCCTCTCTATAGGATCCCACAACTCCAGCAGAGCCTGTTTCCACTCTATAGGATCCCACAAGTCCAGCAGAGCCTGTTTCTACTCTATAGGATCCCACAACTCCAGCAGAGCCTGTTTCCACTCTATAGGATCCTACAAATCCAGCAGACCCTGTTCCCAGTTGTTGGATCCACAACACCAGCAGAGGCTGTTTCCACATTGCAGGACCCACAACTCCAGCAGAGCCTGTTTCCACTCTATAGGATCCCACAACTCCAGCAGAGCCTGTTTCCACTCTATAGGATCCCACAACTCCAGCAGAGCCTGTTTCCACACTGCAGGATCCCACAACTCTAGCAGAGCCTGTTTCCACTCTATAGGATCCCACAACTCCAGCAGCGCCGGTTTCCAATCTATAGGATCCCACAACTCCAGCGGAGCCTGCTTCCACATTACAGGACCCACAACTCCAACAGTGCCTGTTTCCAAGCTGTAGGTTTGCACAACTCCAGCAGAGCCTGATTCGATGCTGTAGGGCGCACAATTCCAGCAGAGCCTGTTTCCACTCTTTCGGACCCCACAACTCTAGCAGAGCCTGTTTCCACTCTACAGGATCCCACAACTCCAGCAGAGCCTGTTTCCACTCTATAGGATCCTACAAATCCAGCAGAGCCTGTTTCCGCTCTATAAGATCACGCAACTCCAGCACAGGCTGTTTCCACTCTATAGGATCGTACAGCTCCAGCTGAGCCTGTTTCCACTCTATACGTCCAATAACTCCTGCAGAGCCTGTTTCCACTCTATAGGATCCCACAACACCAGCAGACGCTGTTTCCACATTGCAGGACCCACAACTCCAGCAGAGACTGCTTCCACTCTATAGGATTCCACAAATCCAGCAGAGCCTGTTTCCACTCTATAGGATCCCACAACTCCAGCAGCGCTGGTTTCCAATCTATAGGATCCCACAACTCCAGCAGAGCCTGTTTCCACACTGCAGAATTCACAACTCCAGCAGAGCCTGCTTCCACATTACAGGACCCACAACTCCAACAGTGCCTGTTTCCAATCTATAGGATCCCACAACTCCAGCAGAGCTTGTTTCCACTCTATAGGATTCCACAACTCCAGCAGAGCCTGTTTCCACACTGCAGAATCCACAACTCCAACAGAGCCTGTTTCCAAGTTGTAGGTTCGCACAACTCCAGCAGAGCCTGATTCGATGCTGTAGGGCGCACAACTCCAGCAGAGCCTGATTCCACACTATAGGATCCACAACTCCAGCAGAGCCAGATTCAACATTGCAGAACCCACAACTCCAGCAGAGCCTGTTTCCACCCTATAGGATCAGACAACTCCAGCAGAACCTGTCTCCATGTTGTAGGATCCCACAACTCCAGCAGAGCCTCTTTCCTCTCTATAGGATCCCACAACTCCAGCAGAGCCTGTTTCCACTCTATAGGATCCCACAAGTCAAGCAGAGCCTGTTGCTACTCTATAGGATCCCACAACTCCAGCAGAGCCTGTTTCCACTCTATAGGATCCTACAAATCCAGCAGAGCCTGTTTCCACTCTACAGGATCCCACAACTCCAGCAGAGCCTGTTTCCACTCTATAGGATCCACAACTCCAGCAGAGCCTCTTTCCACTCTATAGGATACCACAACTCCAGCAGAGCCTCTTTCCTCTCTATAGGATCTCACAATTCCAGCAGAGACTGTTTCCACTCTATAGGATTCCACAACTCCAGCAGAGCCTGTTTCCACTCTATAGGATTCCACAACTCCAGCAGAGTTTGTTTCTACTCTATAGGATCCCACAACACAGCAGAGCCTGTTTCCACTCGAAAGGATACCACAACTCCAGCAGAGCCTGTTTCCACCCTACAGGATCAGACAACTCCAGCAGAACCTGTCTCCATGTTGTAGGATCCCACAACTCCAGCAGAGCCTCTTTCCTCTCTATAGGATCCCACAACTCCAGCAGAGCCTGTTTCCACTCTGTAGGATCCCACAAGTCCAGCAGAGCCTTTTGCTACTCTACAGGAACCCACAACTCCAGCAGAGCCTGTTTCCACTCTATAGGATCCACAACTCCAGCAGAGCCTCTTTCCACTCTATAGGATACCACAACTCCAGCAGAGCCTCTTTCCTCTCTATAGGATCTCACAATTCCAGCAGAGACTGTTTCCACTCTATAGGATTCCACAACTCCAGCAGTGACTGTTTCCACTCTATAGGATTCCACAACTCCAGCAGAGTTTGTTTCTACTCTATAGGATCCCACAACTCCAGTAGAGCCTGTTTCCCAGTTGTTGGATCCACAACTCCAGCAGAGGCTGTTTCCACATTGCAGGACCCACAACTCCAGCAGAGCCTGTTTCCACTCTATAGGATCCCACAACTCCAGCAGAGCCTATTTCCACTCTATAGGATCCCACAACTCCAGCAGAGCCTGTTTCCACTCTCTAGGATCCACAACTCCAGCAGAGACTGTTTCCACTCTTTCGGACCCCACAACTCCAACAGAGCCTGTTTCCACTCTATAGGATCCCACAACTCCAGCAGAGCCTGTTTCCACCCTATAGGATCAGACAACTCCAGCAGAACCTGTCTCCAAGTTGTAGGATCCGACAACTCCAGCAGAGCCTGTTTCCACTCTATAGGATCCTACAAATCCAGCAGAGCCTGTTTCCACTCTACAGGATCCCACAACTCCAGCAGAGCCTGTTTCCACTCTATAGGATACCACTACTCCAGCAGAGCCTCTTTCCACTCTATAGGATTCCACAATTCCAGCAGAGCCTGTTTCCACTCTTTCGGATCCCACAACTCCAGCAGAGCCTGTTTCCACTCTATAGGATCCCACAACTCCAGTAGAGCCTGTTTCCCAGTTGTTGGATCCACAACACCAGCAGAGGAAGTTTCCACATTGCAGGACCCACAAATCCAGCAGAGCCTGCTTCCACTCTATAGGATCCCACAACTCCAGCAGAGCCTGTTTCCACTCTATAGGATCCCACAACTCCAGCAGTGCCTGTTTCCACCCTATAGGATCAGACAACTCCAGCAGAACCTGTCTCCATGTTGTAGGATCCCACAACTCCAGCAGAGCCTCTTTCCTCTCTATAGGATCCCACAACTCCAGCAGAGCCTGTTTCCACTCTATAGGATCCTACAAATCCAGCAGAGCCTGTTTCCACTCTACAGGATCCCACAACTCCAGCAGAGCCTGTTTCCACTCTATAGGATCCACAACTCCAGCAGAGCCTCTTTCCACTCTATAGGATACCACAACTCCAGCAGAGCCTCTTTCCTCTCTATAGGATCTCACAATTCCAGCAGAGACTGTTTCCACTCTATAGGATTCCACAACTCCAGCAGAGCCTGTTTCCACTCTATAGGATTCCACAACTCCAGCAGACGTTGTTTCTACTCTATAGGATCCCACAACTCCAGTCGAGCCTGTTTCCCAGTTGTTGGATCCACAACTCCAGCAGAGGCTGTTTCCACATTGCAGGACCCACAACTCCAGCAGAGCCTGTTTCCACTCTATAGGATCCCACAACTCCAGCAGAGCCTATTTCCACTCTATAGGATCCCACAACTCCAGCAGAGCCTGTTTCCACTCTCTAGGATCCACAACTCCAGCAGAGACTGTTTCCACTCTTTCGGACCCCACAACTCCAACAGAGCCTGTTTCCACTCTATAGGATCCCACAACTCCAGCAGAGCCTGTTTCCACCCTATAGGATCAGACAACTCCAGCAGAACCTGTCTCCAAGTTGTAGGATCCGACAACTCCAGCAGAGCCTCTTTCCTCTCTATAGGATCCCACAACTCCAGCAGAGCCTGTTTCCACTCTATAGGATCCCACAAGTCAAGCAGAGCCTGTTGCTACTCTATAGGATCCCACAACTCCAGCAGAGCCTGTTTCCACTCTATAGGATCCTACAAATCCAGCAGAGCCTGTTTCCACTCTACAGGATCCCACAACTCCAGCAGAGCCTGTTTCCACTCTATAGGATCCACAACTCCAGCAGAGCCTCTTTCCACTCTATAGGATACCACAACTCCAGCAGAGCCTCTTTCCTCTCTATAGGATCTCACAATTCCAGCAGAGACTGTTTCCACTCTATAGGATTCCACAACTCCAGCAGAGCCTGTTTCCACTCTATAGGATTCCACAACTCCAGCAGTGTTTGTTTCTACTCTATAGGATCCCACAACACAGCAGAGCCTGTTTCCACTCGAAAGGATACCACAACTCCAGCAGAGCCTGTTTCCACCCTATAGGATCAGACAACTCCAGCAGAACCTGTCTCCATGTTGTAGGATCCCACAACTCCAGCAGAGCCTCTTTCCTCTCTATAGGATCCCACAACTCCAGCAGAGCCTGTTTCCACTCTGTAGGATCCCACAAGTCCAGCAGAGCCTTTTGCTACTCTACAGGAACCCACAACTCCAGCAGAGCCTGTTTCCACTCTATAGGATCCACAACTCCAGCAGAGCCTCTTTCCACTCTATAGGATACCACAACTCCAGCAGAGCCTCTTTCCTCTCTATAGGATCTCACAATTCCAGCAGAGACTGTTTCCACTCTATAGGATTCCACAACTCCAGCAGTGACTGTTTCCACTCTATAGGATTCCACAACTCCAGCAGAGTTTGTTTCTACTCTATAGGAACCCACAACTCCAGTAGAGCCTGTTTCCCAGTTGTTGGATCCACAACTCCAGCAGAGGCTGTTTCCACATTGCAGGACCCACAACTCCAGCAGAGCCTGTTTCCACTCTATAGGATCCCACAACTCCAGCAGAGCCTATTTCCACTCTATAGGATCCCACAACTCCAGCAGAGCCTGTTTCCACTCTCTAGGATCCACAACTCCAGCAGAGACTGTTTCCACTCTTTCGTACCCCACAACTCCAACAGAGCCTGTTTCCACTCTATAGGATCCCACAACTCCAGCAGAGCCTGTTTCCACCCTATAGGATCAGACAACTCCAGCAGAACCTGTCTCCAAGTTGTAGGATCCGACAACTTCAGCAGAGCCTGTTTCCACTCTATAGGATCCTACAAATCCAGCAGAGCCTGTTTCCACTCTACAGGATCCCACAACTCCACCAGAGCCTGTTTCCAATCTATAGGATACCACTACTCCAGTAGAGCCTGTTTCCACTCTTTCGGATCCCACAACTCCAGCAGAGCCTGTTTCCACTCTATAGGATCCCACAACTCCAGTAGAGCCTGTTTCCACTCTATAGGATTCCACAACTCCAGCAGAGCCTGTTTCCACTCTATAGGATTCCACAACTCCAGCAGACGTTGTTTCTACTCTATAGGCTCCCACAACTCCAGTCGAGCCTGTTTCCCAGTTGTTGGATCCACAACTCCAGCAGAGGCTGTTTCCACATTGCAGGACCCACAACTCCAGCAGAGCCTGTTTCCACTCTATAGGATCCCACAACTCCAGCAGAGCCTATTTCCACTCTATAGGATCCCACAACTCCAGCAGAGCCTGTTTCCACTCTCTAGGATCCACAACTCCAGCAGAGACTGTTTCCACTCTTTCGGACCCCACAACTCCAACAGAGCCTGTTTCCACTCTATAGGATTCCACAACTCCAGCAGAGCCTGTTTCCACTCTATAGGATCCTACAAATCCAGCAGAGCCTGTTTCCACTCTACAGGATCCCACAACTCCTGCAGAGCCTGTTTCCACTCTATAGGATCCACAACTCCAGCAGAGCCTCTTTCCACTCTATAGGATACCACAACTCCAGCAGAGCCTCTTTCCTCTCTATAGGATCTCACAATTCCAGCAGAGACTGTTTCCACTCTATAGGATTCCACAACTCCAGCAGAGCCTGTTTCCACTCTATAGGATTCCACAACTCCAGCAGAGTTTGTTTCTACTCTATAGGATCCCACAACACAGCAGAGCCTGTTTCCACTCGAAAGGATACCACAACTCCAGCAGAGCCTGTTTCCACCCTACAGGATCAGACAACTCCAGCAGAACCTGTCTCCATGTTGTAGGATCCCACAACTCCAGCAGAGCCTCTTTCCTCTCTATAGGATCCCACAACTCCAGCAGAGCCTGTTTCCACTCTGTAGGATCCCACAAGTCCAGCAGAGCCTTTTGCTACTCTACAGGAACCCACAACTCCAGCAGAGCCTGTTTCCACTCTATAGGATCCACAACTCCAGCAGAGCCTCTTTCCACTCTATAGGATACCACAACTCCAGCAGAGCCTCTTTCCTCTCTATAGGATCTCACAATTCCAGCAGAGACTGTTTCCACTCTATAGGATTCCACAACTCCAGCAGTGACTGTTTCCACTCTATAGGATTCCACAACTCCAGCAGAGTTTGTTTCTACTCTATAGGATCCCACAACACAGCAGAGCCTGTTTCCACTCGAAAGGATACCACAACTCCAGCAGAGCCTGTTTCCACCCTACAGGATCAGACAACTCCAGCAGAACCTGTCTCCATGTTGTAGGATCCCACAACTCCAGCAGAGCCTCTTTCCTCTCTATAGGATCCCACAACTCCAGCAGAGCCTGTTTCCACTCTGTAGGATCCCACAAGTCCAGCAGAGCCTTTTGCTATTCTACAGGAACCCACAACTCCAGCAGAGCCTGTTTCCACTCTATAGGATCCACAACTCCAGCAGAGCCTCTTTCCACTCTATAGGATACCACAACTCCAGCAGAGCCTCTTTCCTCTCTATAGGATCTCACAATTCCAGCAGAGACTGTTTCCACTCTGTAGGATCCCACAAGTCCAGCAGAGCCTGTTTCCACTCTGTAGGATCCCACAAGTCCAGCAGAGCCTTTTGCTACTCTACAGGAACCCACAACTCCAGCAGAGCCTGTTTCCACTCTATAGGATCTACAAATCCAGCAGAGCCTGTTTCCACTCTACAGGATCCCACAACTCCAGCAGAGCCTGTTTCCACTCTATAGGATACCACTACTCCAGCAGAGCCTCTTTCCACTCTATAGGATTCCACAATTCCAGCAGAGCCTGTTTCCACTCTTTCGGATCCCACAACTCCAGCAGAGCCTGTTTCCACTCTATAGGATCCCACAACTCCAGTAGAGCCTGTTTCCCAGTTGTTGGATCCACAACACCAGCAGAGGAAGTTTCCACATTGCAGGACCCACAACTCCAGCAGAGCCTGTTTCCACTCTATAGGATTCCACAACTCCAGCAGAGTTTGTTTCTACTCTATAGGATCCCACAACACAGCAGAGCCTGTTTCCACTCGAAAGGATACCACAACTCCAGCAGAGCCTGTTTCCACCCTACAGGATCAGACAACTCCAGCAGAACCTGTCTCCATGTTGTAGGATCCCACAACTCCAGCAGAGCCTCTTTCCTCTCTATAGGATCCCACAACTCCAGCAGAGCCTGTTTCCACTCTGTAGGATCCCACAAGTCCAGCAGAGCCTTTTGCTACTCTACAGGAACCCACAACTCCAGCAGAGCCTGTTTCCACTCTATAGGATCCACAACTCCAGCAGAGCCTCTTTCCACTCTATAGGATACCACAACTCCAGCAGAGCCTCTTTCCTCTCTATAGGATCTCACAATTCCAGCAGAGACTGTTTCCACTCTATAGGATTCCACAACTCCAGCAGTGACTGTTTCCACTCTATAGGATTCCACAACTCCAGCAGAGTTTGTTTCTACTCTATAGGATCCCACAACTCCAGTAGAGCCTGTTTCCCAGTTGTTGGATCCACAACTCCAGCAGAGGCTGTTTCCACATTGCAGGACCCACAACTCCAGCAGAGCCTGTTTCCACTCTATAGGATCCCACAACTCCAGCAGAGCCTATTTCCACTCTATAGGATCCCACAACTCCAGCAGAGCCTGTTTCCACTCTCTAGGATCCACAACTCCAGCAGAGACTGTTTCCACTCTTTCGGACCCCACAACTCCAACAGAGCCTGTTTCCACTCTTTCGGATCCCACAACTCCAGCAGAGCCTGTTTCCACTCTATAGGATCCCACAACTCCAGTAGAGCCTGTTTCCACTCTATAGGATTCCACAACTCCAGCAGAGCCTGTTTCCACTCTATAGGATTCCACAACTCCAGCAGACGTTGTTTCTACTCTATAGGCTCCCACAACTCCAGTCGAGCCTGTTTCCCAGTTGTTGGATCCACAACTCCAGCAGAGGCTGTTTCCACATTGCAGGACCCACAACTCCAGCAGAGCGTGTTTCCACTCTATAGGATCCCACAACTCCAGCAGAGCCTATTTCCACTCTATAGGATCCCACAACTCCAGCAGAGCCTGTTTCCACTCTCTAGGATCCACAACTCCAGCAGAGACTGTTTCCACTCTTTCGGACCCCACAACTCCAACAGAGCCTGTTTCCACTCTATAGGATTCCACAACTCCAGCAGAGCCTGTTTCCACTCTATAGGATCCTACAAATCCAGCAGAGCCTGTTTCCACTCTACAGGATCCCACAACTCCAGCAGAGCCTGTTTCCACTCTATAGGATCCACAACTCCAGCAGAGCCTCTTTCCACTCTATAGGATACCACAACTCCAGCAGAGCCTCTTTCCTCTCTATAGGATCTCACAATTCCAGCAGAGACTGTTTCCACTCTATAGCATTCCACAACTCCAGCAGAGCCTGTTTCCACTCTATAGGATTCCACAACTCCAGCAGAGTTTGTTTCTACTCTATAGGATCCCACAACACAGCAGAGCCTGTTTCCACTCGAAAGGATACCACAACTCCAGCAGAGCCTGTTTCCACCCTACAGGATCAGACAACTCCAGCAGAACCTGTCTCCATGTTGTAGGATCCCACAACTCCAGCAGAGCCTCTTTCCTCTCTATAGGATCCCACAACTCCAGCAGAGCCTGTTTCCACTCTGTAGGATCCCACAAGTCCAGCAGAGCCTTTTGCTACTCTACAGGAACCCACAACTCCAGCAGAGCCTGTTTCCACTCTATAGGATCCACAACTCCAGCAGAGCCTCTTTCCACTCTATAGGATACCACAACTCCAGCAGAGCCTCTTTCCTCTCTATAGGATCTCACAATTCCAGCAGAGACTGTTTCCACTCTATAGGATTCCACAACTCCAGCAGTGACTGTTTCCACTCTATAGGATTCCACAACTCCAGCAGAGTTTGTTTCTACTCTATAGGATCCCACAACTCCAGTAGAGCCTGTTTCCCAGTTGTTGGATCCACAACTCCAGCAGAGGCTGTTTCCACATTGCAGGACCCACAACTCCAGCAGAGCCTGTTTCCACTCTATAGGATCCCACAACTCCAGCAGAGCCTATTTCCACTCTATAGGATCCCACAACTCCAGCAGAGCCTGTTTCCACTCTCTAGGATCCACAACTCCAGCAGAGACTGTTTCCACTCTTTCGGACCCCACAACTCCAACAGAGCCTGTTTCCACTCTATAGGATCCCACAACTCCAGCAGAGCCTGTTTCCACCCTATAGGATCAGACAACTCCAGCAGAACCTGTCTCCAAGTTGTAGGATCCGACAACTCCAGCAGAGCCTGTTTCCACTCTATAGGATCCTACAAATCCAGCAGAGCCTGTTTCCACTCTACAGGATCCCACAACTCCAGCAGAGCCTGTTTCCACTCTATAGGATACCACTACTCCAGCAGAGCCTCTTTCCACTCTATAGGATTCCACAATTCCAGCAGAGCCTGTTTCCACTCTTTCGGATCCCACAACTCCAGCAGAGCCTGTTTCCACTCTATAGGATCCCACAACTCCAGTAGAGCCTGTTTCCCAGTTGTTGGATCCACAACACCAGCAGAGGAAGTTTCCACATTGCAGGACCCACAACTCCAGCAGAGCCTGCTTCCACTCTATAGGATCCCACAACTCCAGCAGAGCCTGTTTCCACTCTATAGGATCCCACAACTCCAGCAGCGCCTGTTTCCACCCTATAGGATCAGACAACTCCAGCAGAACCTGTCTCCATGTTGTAGGATCCCACAACTCCAGCAGAGCCTCTTTCCTCTCTATAGGATCCCACAACTCCAGCAGAGCCTGTTTCCACTCTATAGGATCCTACAAATCCAGCAGAGCCTGTTTCCACTCTACAGGATCCCACAACTCCAGCAGAGCCTGTTTCCACTCTATAGGATCCACAACTCCAGCAGAGCCTCTTTCCACTCTATAGGATACCACAACTCCAGCAGAGCCTCTTTCCTCTCTATAGGATCTCACAATTCCAGCAGAGACTGTTTCCACTCTATAGGATTCCACAACTCCAGCAGAGCCTGTTTCCACTCTATAGGATTCCACAACTCCAGCAGACGTTGTTTCTACTCTATAGGATCCCACAACTCCAGTCGAGCCTGTTTCCCAGTTGTTGGATCCACAACTCCAGCAGAGGCTGTTTCCACATTGCAGGACCCACAACTCCAGCAGAGCCTGTTTCCACTCTATAGGATCCCACAACTCCAGCAGAGCCTATTTCCACTCTATAGGATCCCACAACTCCAGCAGAGCCTGTTTCCACTCTCTAGGATCCACAACTCCAGCAGAGACTGTTTCCACTCTTTCGGACCCCACAACTCCAACAGAGCCTGTTTCCACTCTATAGGATCCCACAACTCCAGCAGAGCCTGTTTCCACCCTATAGGATCAGACAACTCCAGCAGAACCTGTCTCCAAGTTGTAGGATCCGACAACTCCAGCAGAGCCTCTTTCCTCTCTATAGGATCCCACAACTCCAGCAGAGCCTGTTTCCACTCTACAGGATCCCACAAGTCAAGCAGAGCCTGTTGCTACTCTATAGGATCCCACAACTCCAGCAGAGCCTGTTTCCACTCTATAGGATCCTACAAATCCAGCAGAGCCTGTTTCCACTCTACAGGATCCCACAACTCCAGCAGAGCCTGTTTCCACTCTATAGGATCCACAACTCCAGCAGAGCCTCTTTCCACTCTATAGGATACCACAACTCCAGCAGAGCCTCTTTCCTCTCTATAGGATCTCACAATTCCAGCAGAGACTGTTTCCACTCGAAAGGATACCACAACTCCAGCAGAGCCTGTTTCCACCCTATAGGATCAGACAACTCCAGCAGAACCTGTCTCCATGTTGTAGGATCCCACAACTCCAGCAGAGCCTCTTTCCTCTCTATAGGATCCCACAACTCCAGCAGAGCCTGTTTCCACTCTGTAGGATCCCACAAGTCCAGCAGAGCCTTTTGCTACTCTACAGGAACCCACAACTCCAGCAGAGCCTGTTTCCACTCTATAGGATCCACAACTCCAGCAGAGCCTCTTTCCACTCTATAGGATACCACAACTCCAGCAGAGCCTCTTTCCTCTCTATAGGATCTCACAATTCCAGCAGAGACTGTTTCCACTCTATAGGATTCCACAACTCCAGCAGTGACTGTTTCCACTCTATAGGATTCCACAACTCCAGCAGAGTTTGTTTCTACTCTATAGGATCCCACAACTCCAGTAGAGCCTGTTTCCCAGTTGTTGGATCCACAACTCCAGCAGAGGCTGTTTCCACATTGCAGGACCCACAACTCCAGCAGAGCCTGTTTCCACTCTATAGGATCCCACAACTCCAGCAGAGCCTGTTTCCACCCTAAAGGATCAGACAACTCCAGCAGAACCTGTCTCCAAGTTGTAGGATCCGACAACTCCAGCAGAGCCTGTTTCCACTCTATAGGATCCTACAAATCCAGCAGAGCCTGTTTCCACTCTACAGGATCCCACAACTCCACCAGAGCCTGTTTCCACTCTATAGGATACCACTACTCCAGTAGAGCCTGTTTCCACTCTTTCGGATCCCACAACTCCAGCAGAGCCTGTTTCCACTCTATAGGATCCCACAACTCCAGTAGAGCCTGTTTCCACTCTATAGGATTCCACAACTCCAGCAGAGCCTGTTTCCACTCTATAGGATTCCACAACTCCAGCAGACGTTGTTTCTACTCTATAGGATCCCACAACTCCAGTCGAGCCTGTTTCCCAGTTGTTGGATCCACAACTCCAGCAGAGGCTGTTTCCACATTGCAGGACCCACAACTCCAGCAGAGCCTGTTTCCACTCTATAGGATCCCACAACTCCAGCAGAGCCTATTTCCACTCTATAGGATCCCACAACTCCAGCAGAGCCTGTTTCCACTCTCTAGGATCCACAACTCCAGCAGAGACTGTTTCCACTCTTTCGGACCCCACAACTCCAACAGAGCCTGTTTCCACTCTATAGGATCCCACAACTCCAGCAGAGCCTGTTTCCACCCTATAGGATCAGACAACTCCAGCAGAACCTGTCTCCAAGTTGTAGGATCCGACAACTCCAGCAGAGCCTGTTTCCACTCTATAGGATCCTACAAATCCAGCAGAGCCTGTTTCCACTCTACAGGATCCCACAACTCCAGCAGAGCCTGTTTCCACTCTATAGGATACCACTACTCCAGCAGAGCCTCTTTCCTCTCTATAGGATCTCACAATTCCAGCAGAGACTGTTTCCACTCTATAGGATTCCACAATTCCAGCAGAGCCTGTTTCCACTCTATAGGATCCCACAACTCCAGTAGAGCCTGTTTCCCAGTTGTTGGATCCACAATACCAGCAGAGGCAGTTTCCACATTGCAGGACCCACAACTCCAGCAGAGCCTGCTTCCACTCTATAGGATCCCACAACTCCAGCAGAGCCTGTTTCCACTCTATAGGATCCCACAACTCCAGCAGAGCCTGTTTCCACTCTATAGGATCAGACAACTCCAGCAGAACCTGTCTGCAAGTTGTAGGATCCCACAACTCCAGCAGAGCCTCTTTCTTCTCGATAGAATCTCACAACTCCAGCAGAGCCTGTTTCCACTCTATAGGATCCCACAACTCCAGCAGCGCCTGTTTCCAATCTATAGGATCCCACAACTCCAGCAGAGCCTGTTTCCACTCTATAGGATCCCACAACTCCAGCAGAGCCTGTTTCCACTCTATAGGATCAGACAACTCCAGCAGAACCTGTCTCCAAGTTGTAGGATCTCACAACTCCAGCAGAGCCTGTTTCCAAGTTGTAGGTTCGCACAACTCCAGCAGGGCCTGATTCGCTGTTGTCGGGCGCACAATTCCAGCAGAGCCTGTTTCCACACTTTCGGACCCCACAACTCCAACAGAGACTGTTTCCACTCAATAGGATCCCACAAATCCAGCAGAGCCTGTTTCCGCTCTATAAGATCACACAACTCCAGCACAGGCTGTTTCCACTCTATAGGATCCTACAGCTCCAGCAGAGCCTGTTTCCACTCTATAGGTCCCATAACTCCAGCAGAGCCTATTTCCACTCTATAGGATCCCACAACTCCAGCAGAGCCTGTTTCCACTCTCTAGGATCCACAACTCCAGCAGAGACTGTTTCCACTCTATAGGATTCCACAACTCCAGCAGAGCCTGTTTCCACTCTATAGGATCCCACAACTCCAGCAGCGCCGGTTTCCAATCTATATGATCCCACAACTCCAGCAGAGCTTGTTTCCACTCTATACGATCCCACAACTCCAGCAGAGCCTGTTTCCAATCTATATGATCCCACAACTCCAGCAGAGCTTGTTTCCACTCTATAGGATTCCACAACTCCAGCAGAGCCTGTTTCCACACTGCAGAATCCACAACTCCAGCAGAGCCTGCTTCCACATTACAGGACCCACAACTCCAACAGTGCCTGTTTCCAAGTTGTAGTTTCGCACAACTCCAGCAGAGCCTGATTCCACTCTATAGGATCCCACAACTCCAGCAGAGCCTGTTTCCACTCTATAGGATCCCACAACTCCAGCAGAGCCAGATTCAACATTGCAGAAACCACAACACCAGCAGAGCCTTTTTCCACCCTATACGATCAGACAACTCCAGCAGAACCTGTCTCCATGTTGTAGAATCCCACAACTCCAGCAGAGCCTCTTTCCTCTCTATAGGATCCCACAACTCCAGCAGAGCCTGTTTCCACTCGATAGGATCCCACAAGTCCAGCAGAGCCTGTTTCTACTCTATAAGATCCCACAACTCCAGCAGAGCCTGTTGCCACTCTATAGGATCCTACAAATCCAGCAGACCCTGTTTCCCAGTTGTTGGATCCACAACACCAGCAGAGGCTGTTTCCACATTGCAGGACCCACAACTCCAGCAGAGCCTGTTTCCACTCTATAGGATCCCACAACTCCAGCAGAGCCTGTTTCCACTCTATAGGATCCCACAACTCCAGCAGAGTCTGTTTCCACACTGCAGGATCCCACAACTCTAGCAGAGCCTGTTTCCACTCTATAGGATCCCACAACTCCAGCAGCGCCGGTTTCCAATCTATAGGATCCCACAACTCAAGCAGAGCCTGTTTCCACCCTATAGGATCAGACAACTCCAGCAGAGCCTGCTTCCACATTACAGGACCCACAACTCCAGCAGAGCCTGTTTCCAAGTTGTAGGTTTGCACAACTCCAGCAGAGCCTGATTCGATGCTGTAGGGCGCACAATTCCAGCAGAGCCTGTTTCCGCTCTTTCAGACCCCACAACTCCAACAGAGCTTGTTTCCACTCTGTAGGATCCCACAAATCCTGCAGAGCCTGTTTCCGCTCTATAAGATCACACAACTCCAGCACAGGCTGTTTCCACTCTTTCGGACCCCACAACTCCAACAGAGCCTGTTTCCACTCTATAGGTCCCATAACTCCAGCAGAGCCTATTTCCACTCTATAGGATCCCACAACTCCAGCAGAGCCTGTTTCCACTCTCTAGGATCCACAACTCCAGCAGAGACTGTTTCCATACTATAGGATTCCACAACTCCAGCAGAGCCTGTTTCCACTCTATAGGATCCCACAACTCCAGCAGCGCCGGTTTCCAATCTATAGGATCCCACAACTCCAGCAGAGCTTGTTTCCACTCTATAGGATTCCACAACTCCAGCAGAGCCTGTTTCCACACTGCAGAATCCACAACTCCAGCAGAGCCTGCTTCCACATTACAGGACCCACAACTCCAACAGAGCCTGTTTCCAAGTTGTAGGTTCGCACAACTCCAGCAGAGCCTGATTCGATGCTGTAGGGCGCACAATTCCAGCAGAGCCTGTTTCCACTCTTTCGGACCCCACAACTCCAACAGAGCCTGTTTCCACTCTATTGGATCCCACAACTCCAGCAGAGCCTGATTCGATGCTGTAGGGCGCACAATTCCAGCAGAGTCTGTTTCCACTCTATAGGATCCCACAACTCCAGCAGAGCCTGTTTCCACTCTATAGGATCCCACAACTCCAGCAGAGCCAGATTCAACATTGCAGAACCCACAACTCCAGCAGAGCCTGTTTCCACCCTATAGGATCAGACAACTCCAGCAGAACCTGTCTCCATGTTGTAGGATCCCACAACTCCAGCAGAGCCTCTTTCCTCTCTATAGGATCCCACAACTCCTGCAGAGCCTGTTTCCACTCTATAGGATCCCACAAGTCCAGCAGAGCCTATTTCTACTCTATAGGATCCCACAACTCCAGCAGAGCCTGTTTCCACTCTATAGGATCCTACAAATCCAGCAGACCCTGTTTCCCAGTTGTTGGATCCACAACACCAGCAGAGGCTGTTTCCACTCTATAGGATCCCACAACTCCAGCAGAGCCTGTTTCCACACTGCAGGATCCCACAACTCTAGCAGAGCCTGTTTCCACTCTATAGGATCCCACAACTCCAGCAGCGCCGGTTTCCAATCTATAGGATCCCACAACTCCAGCAGAGCCTGTTTCCACACTGCAGGATCCCACAACTCTAGCAGAGCCTGTTTCCACTCTATAGGATCCCACAACTCCAGCAGAGCCTGTTTCCACACTGCAGGATCCCACAACTCTAGCAGAGCCTGTTTCCAATCTATAGGATCCCACAACTCCAGCAGAGACTGTTTCCGCTCTTTCGGACCCCACAACTCCAACAGAGCTTGTTTCCACTCTGTAGGATCCCACAAATCCAGCAGAGCCTGTTTCCGCTCTATAAGATCACACAAATCCAGCACAGGCTGTTTCCACTCTTTCGGACCCCACAACTCCAACAGAGCCTGTTTCCACTCTATAGGATCCCACAACTCCAGCAGAGCCAGATTCAACATTGCAGAACCCACAACTCCAGCAGAACCTGTCTCCCAGTTGTTGGATCCACAACACCAGCAGAGGCTGTTTCCACATTGCAGGACCCACAACTCCAGCAGAGCCTGTTTCCACTCTATAGGATCCCACAACTCCAGCAGAGCCTGTTTCCACTCTATAGGATCCCACAACTCCAGCAGAGCCTGTTTCCACTCTATAGGATCCCACAACTCCAGCAGAGCCTGTTTCCACACTGCAGGATCCCACAACTCTAGTAGAGCCTGTTTCCACTCTATAGGATCCCACAACTCCAGCAGCGCCGGTTTCCAATCTATAGGATCCCACAACTCCAGCAGAGCCTGTTTCCACACTGCAGAATCCACTACTCCAGCAGAGCCTGTTTCCACATTACAGGACCCACAACTCCTGCAGAGCCTGTTTCCAAGTTGTAGGTTCGCACAACTCCAGCAGAGCCTGATTCGATGCTGTAGGGCGCACAATTCCAGCAGAGCCTGTTTCCGCTCTTTCTGACCCCACAACTCCAACAGAGACTGTTTCCACTCAATAGGATCCCACAAATCCAGGAGAGCCTGTTTCCACTCTATAGGATCCTACAAATCCAGCAGAGCCTGTTTCCGCTCTATAAGATCACACAACTCCAGCACAGGCTGTTTCCACTCTATCGGATCCCACAACTGCAGCAGCGCCGGTTTCCAATCTATAGGATCCCACAACTCCAGCAGAGCCTGTTTCCAAGTTGTAGGTTCGCACAATTCCAGCAGAGCCTGTTTCCACTCTATACGATCCCCAAATCCAGCAGAGCCTGTTTCTGCTCTATAAGATCACACAACTCCAGCACAGGCTGTTTCCACTCTATAGGATCCTACAGCTCCAGCAGAGCCAGATTCAACATTGCAGAACCCACAACTCCAGCAGAGCCTGTTTCCACTCTATAGGTCCCATAACTCCAGCAGAGCCTGTTTCCACTCTCTAGGATCCACAACTCCAGCAGAGACTGTTTCCTCTCTATAGGATATCACCACTCCAGCAGAGCCTGTTTCTACACTGCCGGATCCCACAACTCTAGCAGAGCCTGTTTCCACTCTATAGGATCCCACAACTCCAGCAGCGCCTGTTTCCAATCTATAGGATCCCACAACTCCAGCAGAGCCTGTTTCCACACTGCAGGATCCCACAACTCTAGCAGAGCCTGTTTCCACTCTATAGGATCCCACAACTCCAGCAGAGCCTGTTTCCACTCTATAGGATCCCACAACTCCAGCAGAGCCTCTTTCCTCTCTATAGGATCCCACAACTCCAGCAGAGCCTGTTTCCACTCTATAGGATCCCACAAGTCCAGCAGAGCCTGTTTCTACTCTATAGGATCCTACAAATCCAGCAGACCCTGTTTCCCAGTTGTTGGATCCACAACACCAGCAGAGGCTGTTTCCACATTGCAGGACCCACAACTCCAGCAGAGCCTGTTTCCACTCTATAGGATCCCACAACTCCAGCAGAGCCTGTTTCCACTCTATAGGATCCCACAACTCCAGCAGAGCTTGTTTCCACTCTATAGGATCCCACAACTCCAGCAGAGCCTGTTTCCACACTGCAGGATCCCACAACTCTAGCAGAGCCTGTTTCCACTCTATAGGATCCCACAACTCCAGCAGCGCCGGTTTCCAATCGATAGGATCCCACAACTCCAGCAGAGCCTGTTTCCACACTGCAGAATCCACAACTCCAGCAGAGCCTGTTTCCACATTACAGGACCCACAACTCCTGCAGAGCCTGTTTCCAAGTTGTAGATTCGCACAACTCCAGCAGAGCCTGATTCGATGCTGTAGGGCGCACAATTCCAGCAGAGCCTGTTTCCGCTCTTTCTGACCCCACAACTCCAACAGAGACTGCTTCCACTCAATAGGATCCCACAAATCCAGGAGAGCCTGTTTCCACTCTATAGGATCCTACAAATCCAGCAGAGCCTGTTTCCGCTCTATAAGATCACACAACTCCAGCACAGGCTGTTTCCACTCTATCGGATCCCACAACTGCAGCAGCGCCGGTTTCCAATCTATAGGATCCCACAACTCCAGCAGAGCCAGTTTCCAAGTTGTAGGTTCGCACAATTCCAGCAGAGCCTGTTTCCACTCTATAGGATCCCACAAATCCAGCAGAGCCTGTTTCTGCTCTATAAGATCACACAACTCCAGCACAGGCTGTTTCCACTCTATAGGATCCTACAGCTCCAGCAGAGCCAGATTCAACATTGCAGAACCCACAACTCCAGCAGAGCCTGTTTCCACTCTATAGGTCCCATAACTCCAGCAGAGCCTGTTTCCACTCTCTAGGATCCACAACTCCAGCAGAGACTGTTTCCTCTCTATAGGATATCACAACTCCAGCAGAGCCTGTTTCCACACTGCCGGATCCCACAACTCTAGCAGAGCCTGTTTCCACTCTATAGGATCCCACAACTCCAGCAGCGCCTGTTTCCAATCTATAGGATCCCACAACTCCAGCAGAGCCTGTTTCCACACTGCAGGATCCCACAACTCTAGCAGAGCCTGTTTCCACTCTATAGGATCCCACAACTCCAGCAGAGCCTGTTTCCACTCTATAGGATACCACTACTCCAGCAGAGCCTCTTTCCTCTCTATAGGATCTCACAATTCCATCAGAGACTGTTTCCACTCTATAGGATTCCACAACTCCAGCAGAGCCTGTTTCCACTCTCTAGGATCCACAACTCCAGCAGAGACTGTTTCCACTCTATAGGATTCCACAACTCCAGCAGAGCCTGTTTCCACAACTCCAGCAGCTCCGGTTTCCAATCTATAGGATCCCACAACTCCAGCAGAGCTTGTTTCCACTCTATAGGATTCCACAACTCCAGCAGAGCCTGTTTCCACACTGCAGAATCCACAACTCCAGCAGAGCCTGCTTCCACATTACAGGACCCACAACTCCAACATTGCCTGTTTCCACTCTATAGGATCCTACAGCTCCAGCAGAGCCTGTTTCCACTCTATAGGTCCCATAACTCCAGCAGAGCCTGTTTCCACTCTCTAGGATCCACAACTCCAGCAGAGACTGTTTCCTCTCTATAGGATATCACAACTCCAGCAGAGCCTGTTTCCACACTGCAGGATCCCACAACTCTAGCAGAGCCTGTTTCCACTCTATAGGATCCCACAACTCCAGCAGCGCCTGTTTCCAATCTATAGGATCCCACAACTCCAGCAGAGCCTGTTTCCACACTGCAGGATCCCACAACTCTAGCAGAGCCTGTTTCCACTCTATAGGATCCCACAACTCCAGCAGAGCCTGTTTCCACTCTATAGGATACCACTACTCCAGCAGAGCCTCTTTCCTCTCTATAGGATCTCACAATTCCATCAGAGACTGTTTCCACTCTATAGGATTCCACAACTCCAGCAGAGCCTGTTTCCACTCTCTAGGATCCACAACTCCAGCAGAGACTGTTTCCACTCTATAGGATTCCACAACTTCAGCAGAGCCTGTTTCCACTCTATAGGATCCCACAACTCCAGCAGCGCCGGTTTCCAATCTATAGGATCCCACAACTCCAGCAGAGCCTGTTTCCACTCTATAGGATCCCACAACTCCAGCAGAGCCTGTTTCCACACTGCAGGATCCCACAACTCTAGCAGAGCCTGTTTCCACTCTATAGGATCCCACAACTCCAGCAGCGCCGGTTTCCAATCTATAGGATCCCACAACTCCAGCAGACCCTGTTTCCACACTGCAGAATCCACAACTCCAGCAGAGCCTGTTTCCACATTACAGGACCCACAACTCCTGCAGAGCCTGTTTCCAAGTTGTAGGTTCGCACAACTCCAGCAGAGCCTGATTCGATGCTGTAGGGCGCACAATTCCAGCAGAGCCTGTTTCCGCTCTTTCTGACCCCACAGCTCCAACAGAGACTGTTTCCACTCAATAGGATCCCACAAATCCAGGAGAGCCTGTTTCCACTCTATAGGATCCTACAAATCCAGCAGAGCCTGTTTCCGCTCTATAAGATCACACAACTCCAGCACAGGCTGTTTCCACTCTATCGGATCCCACAACTGCAGCAGCGCCGGTTTCCAATCTATAGGATCCCACAACTCCAGCAGAGCCTGTTTCCAAGTTGTAGGTTCGCACAATTCCAGCAGAGCCTGTTTCCACTCTATAGGATCCCACAAATCCAGCAGAGCCTGTTTCTGCTCTATAAGATCACACAACTCCAGCACAGGCTGTTTCCACTCTATAGGATCCTACAGCTCCAGCAGAGCCAGATTCAACATTGCAGAACCCACAACTCCAGCAGAGCCTGTTTCCACTCTATAGGTCCCATAACTCCAGCAGAGCCTGTTTCCACTCTCTAGGATCCACAACTCCAGCAGAGACTGTTTCCTCTCTATAGGATATCACAACTCCAGCAGAGCCTGTTTCCACACTGCCGGATCCCACAACTCTAGCAGAGCCTGTTTCCACTCTATAGGATCCCACAACTCCAGCAGCGCCTGTTTCCAATCTATAGGATCCCACAACTCCAGCAGAGCCTGTTTCCACACTGCAGGATCCCACAACTCTAGCAGAGCCTGTTTCCACTCTATAGGATCCCACAACTCCAGCAGAGCCTGTTTCCACTCTATAGGATACCACTACTCCAGCAGAGCCTCTTTCCTCTCTATAGGATCTCACAATTCCATCAGAGACTGTTTCCACTCTATAGGATTCCACAACTCCAGCAGAGCCTGTTTCCACTCTCTAGGATCCACAACTCCAGCAGAGACTGTTTCCACTCTATAGGATTCCACAACTCCAGCAGAGCCTGTTTCCACTCTATAGGATCCCACAACTCCAGCAGCTCCGGTTTCCAATCTATAGGATCCCACAATTCCAGCAGAGCTTGTTTCCACTCTATAGGATTCCACAACTCCAGCAGAGCCTGTTTCCACACTGCAGAATCCACAACTCCAGCAGAGCCTGCTTCCACATTACAGGACCCACAACTCCAACATTGCCTGTTTCCACTCTATAGGATCCCACAACTGCAGCAGCGCCGGTTTCCAATCTATAGGATCCCACAACTCCAGCAGAGCCTGTTTCCAAGTTGTAGGTTCGCACAATTCCAGCAGAGCCTGTTTCCACTCTATAGGATCCCACAAATCCAGCAGAGCCTGTTTCTGCTCTATAAGATCACACAACTCCAGCACAGGCTGTTTCCACTCTATAGGATCCTACAGCTCCAGCAGAGCCAGATTCAACATTGCAGAACCCACAACTCCAGCAGAGCCTGTTTCCACTCTATAGGTCCCATAACTCCAGCAGAGCCTGTTTCCACTCTCTAGGATCCACAACTCCAGCAGAGACTGTTTCCTCTCTATAGGATATCACAACTCCAGCAGAGCCTGTTTCCACACTGCCGGATCCCACAACTCTAGCAGAGCCTGTTTCCACTCTATAGGATCCCACAACTCCAGCAGCGCCTGTTTCCAATCTATAGGATCCCACAACTCCAGCAGAGCCTGTTTCCACACTGCAGGATCCCACAACTCTAGCAGAGCCTGTTTCCACTCTATAGGATCCCACAACTCCAGCAGAGCCTGTTTCCACTCTATAGGATACCACTACTCCAGCAGAGCCTCTTTCCTCTCTATAGGATCTCACAATTCCATCAGAGACTGTTTCCACTCTATAGGATTCCACAACTCCAGCAGAGCCTGTTTCCACTCTCTAGGATCCACAACTCCAGCAGAGACTGTTTCCACTCTATAGGATTCCACAACTCCAGCAGAGCCTGTTTCCACTCTATAGGATCCCACAACTCCAGCAGCTCCGGTTTCCAATCTATAGGATCCCACAATTCCAGCAGAGCTTGTTTCCACTCTATAGGATTCCACAACTCCAGCAGAGCCTGTTTCCACACTGCAGAATCCACAACTCCAGCAGAGCCTGCTTCCACATTACAGGACCCACAACTCCAACATTGCCTGTTTCCACTCTATAGGATCCTACAGCTCCAGCAGAGCCTGTTTCCACTCTATAGGTCCCATAACTCCAGCAGAGCCTGTTTCCACTCTCTAGGATCCACAACTCCAGCAGAGACTGTTTCCTCTCTATAGGATATCACAACTCCAGCAGAGCCTGTTTCCACACTGCAGGATCCCACAACTCTAGCAGAGCCTGTTTCCACTCTATAGGATCCCACAACTCCAGCAGCGCCTGTTTCCAATCTATAGGATCCCACAACTCCAGCAGAGCCTGTTTCCACACTGCAGGATCCCACAACTCTAGCAGAGCCTGTTTCCACTCTATAGGATCCCACAACTCTAGCAGAGCCTGTTTCCACTCTATAGGATCCCACAACTCCAGCAGAGCCTGTTTCCACTCTATAGGATCCCACAAATCCAGCAGAGCCTGTTTCTGCTCTATAAGATCACACAACTCCAGCACAGGCTGTTTCCACTCTATAGGATCCTACAGCTCCAGCAGAGCCAGATTCAACATTGCAGAACCCACAACTCCAGCAGAGCCTGTTTCCACTCTATAGGTCCCATAACTCCAGCAGAGCCTGTTTCCACTCTCTAGGATCCACAACTCCAGCAGAGACTGTTTCCTCTCTATAGGATATCACAACTCCAGCAGAGCCTGTTTCCACACTGCCGGATCCCACAACTCTAGCAGAGCCTGTTTCCACTCTATAGGATCCCACAACTCCAGCAGCGCCTGTTTCCAATCTATAGGATCCCACAACTCCAGCAGAGCCTGTTTCCACACTGCAGGATCCCACAACTCTAGCAGAGCCTGTTTCCACTCTATAGGATCCCACAACTCCAGCAGAGCCTGTTTCCACTCTATAGGATACCACTACTCCAGCAGAGCCTCTTTCCTCTCTATAGGATCTCACAATTCCATCAGAGACTGTTTCCACTCTATAGGATTCCACAACTCCAGCAGAGCCTGTTTCCACTCTCTAGGATCCACAACTCCAGCAGAGACTGTTTCCACTCTATAGGATTCCACAACTCCAGCAGAGCCTGTTTCCACTCTATAGGATCCCACAACTCCAGCAGCTCCGGTTTCCAATCTATAGGATCCCACAACTCCAGCAGAGCTTGTTTCCACTCTATAGGATTCCACAACTCCAGCAGAGCCTGTTTCCACACTGCAGAATCCACAACTCCAGCAGAGCCTGCTTCCACATTACAGGACCCACAACTCCAACATTGCCTGTTTCCACTCTATAGGATCCTACAGCTCCAGCAGAGCCTGTTTCCACTCTATAGGTCCCATAACTCCAGCAGAGCCTGTTTCCACTCTCTAGGATCCACAACTCCAGCAGAGACTGTTTCCTCTCTATAGGATATCACAACTCCAGCAGAGCCTGTTTCCACACTGCAGGATCCCACAACTCTAGCAGAGCCTGTTTCCACTCTATAGGATCCCACAACTCCAGCAGCGCCTGTTTCCAATCTATAGGATCCCACAACTCCAGCAGAGCCTGTTTCCACACTGCAGGATCCCACAACTCTAGCAGAGCCTGTTTCCACTCTATAGGATCCCACAACTCCAGCAGAGCCTGTTTCCACTCTATAGGATACCACTACTCCAGCAGAGCCTCTTTCCTCTCTATAGGATCTCACAATTCCATCAGAGACTGTTTCCACTCTATAGGATTCCACAACTCCAGCAGAGCCTGTTTCCACTCTCTAGGATCCACAACTCCAGCAGAGACTGTTTCCACTCTATAGGATTCCACAACTTCAGCAGAGCCTGTTTCCACTCTATAGGATCCCACAACTCCAGCAGCGCCGGTTTCCAATCTATAGGATCCCACAACTCCAGCAGAGCCTGTTTCCACTCTATAGGATCCCACAACTCCAGCAGAGCCTGTTTCCACACTGCAGGATCCCACAACTCTAGCAGAGCCTGTTTCCACTCTATAGGATCCCACAACTCCAGCAGCGCCGGTTTCCAATCTATAGGATCCCACAACTCCAGCAGACCCTGTTTCCACACTGCAGAATCCACAACTCCAGCAGAGCCTGTTTCCACATTACAGGACCCACAACTCCTGCAGAGCCTGTTTCCAAGTTGTAGGTTCGCACAACTCCAGCAGAGCCTGATTCGATGCTGTAGGGCGCACAATTCCAGCAGAGCCTGTTTCCGCTCTTTCTGACCCCACAGCTCCAACAGAGACTGTTTCCACTCAATAGGATCCCACAAATCCAGGAGAGCCTGTTTCCACTCTATAGGATCCTACAAATCCAGCAGAGCCTGTTTCCGCTCTATAAGATCACACAACTCCAGCACAGGCTGTTTCCACTCTATCGGATCCCACAACTGCAGCAGCGCCGGTTTCCAATCTATAGGATCCCACAACTCCAGCAGAGCCTGTTTCCAAGTTGTAGGTTCGCACAATTCCAGCAGAGCCTGTTTCCACTCTATAGGATCCCACAAATCCAGCAGAGCCTGTTTCTGCTCTATAAGATCACACAACTCCAGCACAGGCTGTTTCCACTCTATAGGATCCTACAGCTCCAGCAGAGCCAGATTCAACATTGCAGAACCCACAACTCCAGCAGAGCCTGTTTCCACTCTATAGGTCCCATAACTCCAGCAGAGCCTGTTTCCACTCTCTAGGATCCACAACTCCAGCAGAGACTGTTTCCTCTCTATAGGATATCACAACTCCAGCAGAGCCTGTTTCCACACTGCCGGATCCCACAACTCTAGCAGAGCCTGTTTCCACTCTATAGGATCCCACAACTCCAGCAGCGCCTGTTTCCAATCTATAGGATCCCACAACTCCAGCAGAGCCTGTTTCCACACTGCAGGATCCCACAACTCTAGCAGAGCCTGTTTCCACTCTATAGGATCCCACAACTCCAGCAGAGCCTGTTTCCACTCTATAGGATACCACTACTCCAGCAGAGCCTCTTTCCTCTCTATAGGATCTCACAATTCCATCAGAGACTGTTTCCACTCTATAGGATTCCACAACTCCAGCAGAGCCTGTTTCCACTCTCTAGGATCCACAACTCCAGCAGAGACTGTTTCCACTCTATAGGATTCCACAACTCCAGCAGAGCCTGTTTCCACTCTATAGGATCCCACAACTCCAGCAGCTCCGGTTTCCAATCTATAGGATCCCACAACTCCAGCAGAGCTTGTTTCCACTCTATAGGATTCCACAACTCCAGCAGAGCCTGTTTCCACACTGCAGAATCCACAACTCCAGCAGAGCCTGCTTCCACATTACAGGACCCACAACTCCAACATTGCCTGTTTCCACTCTATAGGATCCTACAGCTCCAGCAGAGCCTGTTTCCACTCTATAGGTCCCATAACTCCAGCAGAGCCTGTTTCCACTCTCTAGGATCCACAACTCCAGCAGAGACTGTTTCCTCTCTATAGGATATCACAACTCCAGCAGAGCCTGTTTCCACACTGCAGGATCCCACAACTCTAGCAGAGCCTGTTTCCACTCTATAGGATCCCACAACTCCAGCAGCGCCTGTTTCCAATCTATAGGATCCCACAACTCCAGCAGAGCCTGTTTCCACACTGCAGGATCCCACAACTCTAGCAGAGCCTGTTTCCACTCTATAGGATCCCACAACTCCAGCAGAGCCTGTTTCCACTCTATAGGATACCACTACTCCAGCAGAGCCTCTTTCCTCTCTATAGGATCTCACAATTCCATCAGAGACTGTTTCCACTCTATAGGATTCCACAACTCCAGCAGAGCCTGTTTCCACTCTCTAGGATCCACAACTCCAGCAGAGACTGTTTCCACTCTATAGGATTCCACAACTTCAGCAGAGCCTGTTTCCACTCTATAGGATCCCACAACTCCAGCAGCGCCGGTTTCCAATCTATAGGATCCCACAACTCCAGCAGAGCTTGTTTCCACTCTATAGGATTCCACAACTCCAGCAGAGCCTGTTTCCACACTGCAGAATCCACAACTCCAGCAGAGCCTGCTTCCACATTACAGGACCCACAACTCCAACAGTGCCTGTTTCCACTCTATAGGATCCTACAGCTCCAGCAGAGCCTGTTTCCACTCTATAGGTCCCATAACTCCAGCAGAGCCTGTTTCCACTCTCTAGGATCCACAACTCCAGCAGAGACTGTTTCCTCTCTATAGGATATCACAACTCCAGCAGAGCCTGTTTCCACACTGCAGGATCCCACAACTCTAGCAGAGCCTGTTTCCACTCTATAGGATCCCACAACTCCAGCAGCGCCTGTTTCCAATCTATAGGATCCCACAACTCCAGCAGAGCCTGTTTCCACACTGCAGGATCCCACAACTCTAGCAGAGCCTGTTTCCACTCTATAGGATCCCACAACTCCAGCAGAGCCTGTTTCCACTCTATAGGATACCACTACTCCAGCAGAGCCTCTTTCCTCTCTATACGATCTCACAATTCCATCAGAGACTGTTTCCACTCTATAGGATTCCACAACTCCAGCAGAGCCTGTTTCCACCCTATAGGATCAGACAACTCCAGCAGAACCTGTCTCCATGTTGTAGGACCCCACAACTCCAGCAGAGCCTCTTTCCTCTCTATAGGATCCCACAACTCCAGCAGAGCCTGTTTCCACTCTATAGGATCCCACAAGTCCAGCAGAGCCTGTTTCTACTCTATAGGATCCCACAACTCCAGCAGAGCCTGTTTCCACTCTATAGGATCCTACAAATCCAGCAGACCCTGTTTCCCAGTTGTTGGATCCACAACACCAGCAGAGGCTGTTTCCACATTGCAGGACCCACAACTCCAGCAGAGCCTGTTTCCACTCTATAGGATCCCACAACTCCAGCAGAGCCTGTTTCCACTCTATAGGATCCCACAACTCCAGCAGAGCCTGTTTCCACACTGCAGGATCCCACAACTCTAGCAGAGCCTGTTTCCACTCTATAGGATCCCACAACTCCAGCAGCGCCGGTTTCCAATCTATTGGATCCCACAACTCCAGCAGAGCCTGTTTCCACACTGCAGGATCCCACAACTCTAGCAGAGCCTGTTTCCACTCTATAGGATCCCACAACTCCAGCAGCGCCGGTTTCCAATCTATAGGATCCCACAACTCAAGCAGAGCCTGTTTCCACCCTATAGGATCAGACAACTCCAGCAGAGCCTGTTTCCAAGTTGTAGGATCCCACAACTCCAGCAGAGCCTGTTTCCGCTCTTTCGGACCCCACAACTCCAACAGAGCTTGTTTCCACTCTGTAGGATCCCACAAATCCAGCAGAGCCTGTTTCCGCTCTATAAGATCACACAACTCCAGCACAGGCTGTTTCCACTCTTTCGGACCCCACAACTCCAACAGAGCCTGTTTCCACTCTATAGGATCCCACAACTCCAGCAGAGCCAGATTCAACATTGCAGAACCCACAACTCAAGCAGAACCTGTTTCCACCCTATAGGATCAGACAACTCCAGCAGAACCTGTCTCCATGTTGTAGGATCCCACAACTCCAGCAGAGCCTCTTTCCTCTCTATAGGATCCCACAACTCCAGCAGAGCCTGTTTCCACTCTATAGGATCCCACAAGTCCAGCAGAGCCTGTTTCTACTCTATAGGATCCTACAAATCCAGCAGACCCTGTTTCCCAGTTGTTGGATCCACAACACCAGCAGAGGCTGTTTCCACATTGCAGGACCCACAACTCCAGCAGAGCCTGTTTCCACTCTATAGGATCCCACAACTCCAGCAGAGCCTGTTTCCACTCTATCGGATCCCACAACTCCAGCAGAGCCTGTTTCCACACTGCAGGATCCCACAACTCTAGCAGAGCCTGTTTCCACTCTATAGGATCCCACAACTCCAGCAGCGCCGGTTTCCAATCTATAGGATCCCACAACTCCAGCAGAGCCTGTTTCCACACTGCAGAATCCACAACTCCAGCAGAGCCTGTTTCCACACTGCAGAATCCACAACTCCAGCGGAGCCTGTTTCCACACTGCAGAATCCACAACTCCAGCAGAGCCTGCTTCCACATTACAGGACCCACAACTCCAACAGTGCCTGTTTCCAAGTTGTAGGTTTGCACAACTCCAGCAGAGCCTGATTCGATGCTGTAGGGCGCACAATTCCAGCAGAGCCTGTTTCCGCTCTTTCGGACCCCACAACTCCAACAGAGCCTGTTTCCACTCTATAGGATCCTACAAATCCAACAGAGCCTGTTTCCGCTCTATAAGATCACACAACTCCAGCACAGGCTGTTTCCACTCTATAGGATCCTACAGCTCCAGCAGAGCCTGTTTCCACTCTATAGGATCCCACAACTCCAGCAGAGCCTGTTTCCAAGTTGTAGGTTTGCACAACTCCAGCAGAGCCTGATTCGATGCTGTAGGGCGCACAATTCCAGCAGAGCCTGTTTCCGCTCTTTCGGACCCCACAACTCCAACAGAGCCTGTTTCCACTCTATAGGATCCTACAAATCCAACAGAGCCTGTTTCCGCTCTATAAGATCACACAACTCCAGCACAGGCTGTTTCCACTCTATAGGATCCTACAGCTCCAGCAGAGCCTGTTTCCACTCTATAGGATCCCACAACTCCAGCAGAGCCTGTTTCCAAGTTGTAGGTTTGCACAACTCCAGCAGAGCCTGATTCGATGCTGTACGGCGCGCAATTCCAGCAGAGCCTGTTTCCACTCTTTCGGACCCCACAACTCCAACAGAGCCAGTTTCCACTCTATAGGATCCTACAAATCCAGCAGAGCCTGTTTCCGCTCTATAAGATCACACAACTCCAGCACAGGCTGTTTCCACTCTATCGGATCCCACAACTGCAGCAGCGCCGGTTTCCAATCTATAGGATCCCACAACTCAAGCAGAGCCTGTTTCCACCCTATAGGATCAGACAACTCCAGCAGAGGCTGTTTCCACACTGCAGAATCCACAACTCCAGCAGAGCCTGTTTCCACACTGCAGAATCCACAACTCCAGCAGAGCCTGCTTCCACATTACAGGACCCACAACTCCAACAGAGCCTGTTTCCAAGTTGTAGGTTCGCACAACTCCAGCAGAGCCTGTTTCCACTCTATAGGATCCCACAAATCCAGCAGAGCCTGTTTCTGCTCTATAAGATCACACAACTCCAGCACAGGCTGTTTCCACTCTATAGGATCCTACAGCTCCAGCAGAGCCAGATTCAACATTGCAGAACCCACAACTCCAGCAGAGCCTGTTTCCACTCTCTAGGATCCACAACTCCAGCAGCGCCTGTTTCCAATCTATAGGATCCCACAACTCCAGCAGAGCCTGTTTCCACACTGCAGGATCCCACAACTCTAGCAGAGCCTGTTTCCACTCTATAGGATCCCACAACTCCAGCAGAGCCTGTTTCCACTCTATAGGATACCACTACTCCAGCAGAGCCTCTTTCCTCTCTATAGGATCTCACAATTCCATCAGAGACTGTTTCCACTCTATAGGATTCCACAACTCCAGCAGAGCCTGTTTCCACTCTCTAGGATCCACAACTCCAGCAGAGACTGTTTCCACTCTATAGGATTCCACAACTCCAGCAGAGCCTGTTTCCACTCTATAGGATCCCACAACTCCAGCAGCGCCGGTTTCCAATCTATAGGATCCCACAACTCCAGCAGAGCTTGTTTCCACTCTATAGGATTCCACAACTCCAGCAGAGCCTGTTTCCACACTGCAGAATCCACAACTCCAGCAGAGCCTGCTTCCACATTACAGGACCCACAACTCCAACAGTGCCTGTTTCCACTCTATAGGATCCTACAGCTCCAGCAGAGCCTGTTTCCACTCTATAGGTCCCATAACTCCAGCAGAGCCTCTTTCCTCTCTATAGGATCTCACAATTCCATCAGAGACAGTTTCCAATCTATAGGATCCCACAACTCCAGCAGAGCTTGTTTCCACTCTATAGGATTCCACAACTCCAGCAGAGCCTGTTTCCACACTGCAGAATCCACAACTCCAGCAGAGCCTGCTTCCACATTACAGGACCCACAACTCCAACAGTGCCTGTTTCCACTCTATAGGATCCTACAGCTCCAGCAGAGCCTGTTTCCACTCTATAGGTCCCATAACTCCAGCAGAGCCTGTTTCCACTCTCTAGGATCCACAACTCCAGCAGAGACTGTTTCCTCTCTATAGGATATCACAACTCCAGCAGAGCCTGTTTCCACACTGCAGGATCCCACAACTCTAGCAGAGCCTGTTTCCACTCTATAGGATCCCACAACTCCAGCAGCGCCTGTTTCCAATCTATAGGATCCCACAACTCCAGCAGAGCCTGTTTCCACACTGCAGGATCCCACAACTCTAGCAGAGCCTGTTTCCACTCTATAGGATCCCACAACTCCAGCAGAGCCTGTTTCCACTCTATAGGATACCACTACTCCAGCAGAGCCTCTTTCCTCTCTATAGGATCTCACAATTCCATCAGAGACTGTTTCCACTCTATAGGATTCCACAACTCCAGCAGAGCCTGTTTCCACCCTATAGGATCAGACAACTCCAGCAGAACCTGTCTCCATGTTGTAGGATCCCACAACTCCAGCAGAGCCTCTTTCCTCTCTATAGGATCCCACAACTCCAGCAGAGCCTGTTTCCACTCTATAGGATCCCACTAGTCCAGCAGAGCCTGTTTCTACTCTATAGGATCCCACAACTCCAGCAGAGCCTGTTTCCACACTATAGGATCCTACAAATCCAGCAGACCCTGTTTCCCAGTTGTTGGATCCACAACACCAGCAGAGGCTGTTTCCACATTGCAGGACCCACAACTCCAGCAGAGCCTGTTTCCACTCTATAGGATCCCACAACTCCAGCAGAGTCTGTTTCCACTCTATAGGATCCCACAACTCCAGCAGAGCCTGTTTCCACACTGCAGGATCCCACAACTCTAGCAGAGCCTGTTTCCACTCTATAGGATCCCACAACTCCAGCAGCGCCGGTTTCCAATCTATAGGATCCCACATCTCCAGCAGAGCCTGTTTCCACTCTATAGGATCCCACAACTCCAGCAGCGCCGGTTTCCAATCTATAGGATACCACAACTCAAGCAGAGCCTGTTTCCACCCTATAGGATCAGACAACTCCAGCAGCGCCGGTTTCCAATCTATAGGATCCCACAACTCAAGCAGAGCCTTTTTCCAAGTTGTAGGTTCGCACAATTCCAGCAGAGCCTGTTTCCGCTCTTTCGGACCTCACAACTCCAACAGAGCTTGTTTCCACTCTGTAGGATCCCACAAATCCAGCAGAGCCTGTTTCCGCTCTATAAGATCACACAACTCCAGCACAGGCTGTTTCCACTCTTTCGGACCCCACAACTCCAACAGAGCCTGTTTCCACTCTATAGGATCCCACAACTCCAGCAGAGCCAGATTCAACATTGCAGAACCCACAACTCAAGCAGAACCTGTTTCCACCCTATAGGATCAGACAACTCCAGCAGAACCTGTCTCCATGTTGTAGGATCCCACAACTCCAGCAGAGCCTCTTTCCTCTCTATAGGATCCCACAACTCCAGCAGAGCCTGTTTCCCAGTTGTTGGATCCACAACACCAGCAGAGGCTGTTTCCACATTGCAGGACCCACAACTCCAGCAGAGCCTGTTTCCACTCTATAGGATCCCACAACTCCAGCAGAGCCTGTTTCCACTCTATAGGATCCCACAACTCCAGCAGAGCCTGTTTCCACACTGCAGGATCCCACAACTCTAGCAGAGCCTGTTTCCACTCTATAGGATCCCACAACTCCAGCAGCGCCGGTTTCCAATCTATAGGATTCCACAACTCCAGCAGAGCCTGTTTCCACACTGCAGAATCCACAACTCCAGCAGAGCCTGCTTCCACATTACAGGACCCACAACTCCAACAGTGCCTGTTTCCAAGTTGTAGGTTCGCACAACTCCAGCAGAGCCTGATTCGATGCTGTAGGGCGCACAATTCCAACAGAGCCTGTTTCCGCTCTTTCGGACCCCACAACTCCAACAGAGACTGTTTCCACTCAATAGGATCCCACAATTCCAGCAGAGCCTGTTTCCACTCTATAGGATCCCACAAATCCAGCAGAGCCTGTTTCTGCTCTATAAGATCACACAACTCCAGCAGAGCCTGTTTCCACTCTCTAGGATCCACAACTCCAGCAGAGACTGTTTCCACACTGCAGGATCCCACAACTCTAGCAGAGCCTGTTTCCACTCTATAGGATCCCACAACTCCAGCAGCGCCTGTTTCCAATCTATAGGATCCCACAACTCCAGCAGAGCCTGTTTCCACACTGCAGGATCCCACAACTCTAGCAGAGCCTGTTTCCACTCTATAGGATCCCACAACTCCAGCAGAGCCTGTTTCCACTCTATAGGATACCACTACTCCAGCAGAGCCTCTTTCCTCTCTATAGGATCTCACAATTCCATCAGAGACTGTTTCCACTCTATAGGATTCCACAACTCCAGCAGAGCCTGTTTCCACTCTCTAGGATCCACAACTCCAGCAGAGACTGTTTCCACTCTATAGGATTCCACAACTCCAGCAGAGCCTGTTTCCACTCTATAGGATCCCACAACTCCAGCAGCTCCGGTTTCCAATCTATAGGATCCCACAACTCCAGCAGAGCTTTTTTCCACTCTATAGGATTCCACAACTCCAGCAGAGCCTGTTTCCACACTGCAGAATCCACATCTCCAGCAGAGCCTGCTTCCACATTACAGGACCCACAACTCCAACAGTGCCTGTTTCCACTCTATAGGATCCTACAGCTCCAGCAGAGCCTGTTTCCACTCTATAGGTCCCATAACTCCAGCAGAGCCTGTTTCCACTCTCTACGATCCACAACTCCAGCAGAGACTGTTTCCTCTCTATAGGATATCACAACTCCAGCAGAGCCTGTTTCCACACTGCAGGATCCCACAACTCTAGCAGAGCCTGTTTCCACTCTATAGGATCCCACAACTCCAGCAGCGCCTGTTTCCAATCTATAGGATCCCACAACTCCAGCAGAGCCTGTTTCCACACTGCAGGATCCCACAACTCTAGCAGAGCCTGTTTCCACTCTATAGGATCCCACAACTCCAGCAGAGCCTGTTTCCACTCTATAGGATACCACTACTCCAGCAGAGCCTCTTTCCTCTCTATAGGATCTCACAATTCCATCAGAGACTGTTTCCACTCTATAGGATTCCACAACTCCAGCAGAGCCTGTTTCCACTCTAGGATCCACAACTCCAGCAGAGACTGTTTCCACTCTATAGGATTCCACAACTCCAGCAGAGCCTGTTTCCACTCTATAGGATCCCACAACTCCAGCAGCGCCGGTTTCCAATCTATAGGATCCCACAACTCCAGCAGAGCTTGTTTCCACTCTATAGGATTCCACAACTCCAGCAGAGCCTGTTTCCACACTGCAGAATCCACAACTCCAGCAGAGCCTGCTTCCACATTACAGGACCCACAACTCCAACAGTGCCTGTTTCCACTCTATAGGATCCTACAGCTCCAGCAGAGCCTGTTTCCACTCTATAGGTCCCATAACTCCAGCAGAGCCTGTTTCCACTCTCTAGGATCCACAACTCCAGCAGAGACTGTTTCCTCTCTATAGGATATCACAACTCCAGCAGAGCCTGTTTCCACACTGCAGGATCCCACAACTCTAGCAGAGCCTGTTTCCACTCTATAGGATCCCACAACTCCAGCAGCGCCTGTTTCCAATCTATAGGATCCCACAACTCCAGCAGAGCCTGTTTCCACACTGCAGGATCCCACAACTCTAGCAGAGCCTGTTTCCACTCTATAGGATCCCACAACTCCAGCAGAGCCTGTTTCCACTCTACAGGATACCACTACTCCAGCAGAGCCTCTTTCCTCTCTATAGGATCTCACAATTCCATCAGAGACTGTTTCCACTCTATAGGATTCCACAACTCCAGCAGAGCCTGTTTCCACTCTATAGGATACCACTACTCCAGCAGAGCCTCTTTCCTCTCTATAGGATCTCACAATTCCATCAGAGACTGTTTCCACTCTATAGGATTCCACAACTCCAGCAGAGCCTGTTTCCACTCTATAGGATCCCACAACTCCAGCAGCGCCGGTTTCCAATCTATAGGATCCCACAACGCCAGCAGAGCTTGTTTCCACTCTATAGGATTCCACAACTCCAGCAGAGCCTGTTTCCACACTGCAGAATCCACAACTCCAGCAGAGCCTGCTTCCACATTACAGGACCCACAACTCCAACAGTGCCTGTTTCCACTCTATATGATCCTACAGCTCCAGCAGAGCCTGTTTCCACTCTATAGGTCCCATAACTCCAGCAGAGCCTGTTTCCACTCTCTAGGATCCACAACTCCAGCAGAGACTGTTTCCTCTCTATAGGATATCACAACTCCAGCAGAGCCTGTTTCCACACTGCAGGATCCCACAACTCTAGCAGAGCCTGTTTCCACTCTATAGGATCCCACAACTCCAGCAGCGCCGGTTTCCAATCTATAGGATCCCACAACTCCAGCAGAGCCTGTTTCCACACTGCAGAATCCACAACTCCAGCGGAGCCTGCTTCCACATTACAGGACCCAAAACTCCAACAGTGCCTGTTTCCAAGTTGTAGGTTTGCACAACTCCAGCAGAGCCTGATTCGATGCTGTAGTGCGCACAATTCCAGCAGAGCCTGTTTCCACTCTTTCGGACCCCACAACTCCAACAGAGCCTGTTTCCGCTCTATAAGATCACACAACTCCAGCAGAGCCTGTTTCCGCTCTATAAGATCACACAACTCCAGCACAGGCTGTTTCCACGCTATAGGATCCTACAGCTCCAGCAGAGCCTGTTTCCACTATAGGTCCCATAACTCCTGCAGAGCCTGTTTCCACTCTATAGGATCCCACAACACCAGCAGAGGCTGTTTCCACATTGCAGGACCCACAACTCCAGCAGAGACTGCTTCCACTCTATAGGATCCCACAACTCCAGCAGAGACTGCTTCCACTCTATAGGATTCCACAACTCCAGCAGAGCCTGTTTCCACTCTATAGGATCCCACAACTCCAGCAGCGCCGGTTTCCAATCTATAGGATCCCACAACTCCAGCAGAGCTTGTTTCCACTCTATAGGATTCCACAATTCCAGCAGAGCCTGTTTCCACTCTTTCGGACCCCACAACTCCAACAGAGCCTGTTTCCACTCTATAGGATCCCACAACTCCAGCAGAGCCAGATTCAACATAGCAGAACCCACAACTCCAGCAGAGCCTGTTTCCACTCTATAGGATCCCACAACTCCAGCAGAGCCTGTTTCCACCCTATAGGATCAGACAACTCCAGCAGAACCTGTCTCCATGTTGTAGGATCCCACAACTCCAGCAGAGCCTCTTTCCTCTCTATAGGATCCCACAACTCCAGCAGAGCCTGTTGCTACTCTATAGGATCCCACAACTCCAGCAGAGCCTGTTTCCACTCTATAGGATTCTACAAATCCAGCAGAGCCAGTTTCCACTCTACAGGATCCCACAACTCCAGCAGAGCCTGTTTCCACTCTATAGGATCCACAACTCCAGCAGAGCCTCTTTCCACTCTATACGATACCACAACTCCAGCAGAGCCTCTTTCCTCTCTATAGGATCTCACAATTCCAGCAGAGACTGTTTCCACTCTATAGGATTCCACAACTCCAGCAGAGCCTGTTTCCACTCTATAGGATTCCACAACTCCAGCAGAGTTTGTTTCTACTCTATAGGATCCCACAACTCCAGTAGAGCCTGTTTCCACTCTACAGGATCCCACAACTCCAGTAGAGCCTGTTTCCCAGTTGTTGGATCCACAACACCAGCAGAGGCTGTTTCCACATTGCAGGACCCACAACTCCAGCAGAGCCTGTTTCCACTCTATAGGATCCCACAACTCCAGCAGAGCCTATTTCCACTCTATAGGATTCCACAACTCCAGCAGAGCCTGTTTCCCAGTTGTTGGATCCACAACACCAGCAGAGGCTGTTTCCACATTGCAGGACCCACAACTCCAGCAGAGCCTGTTTCCACTCTATAGGATCCCACAACTCCAGCAGAGCCTATTTCCACTCTATAGGATCCCACAACTCCAGCAGTGCCTGTTTCCACTCTCTAGGATCCACAACTCCAGCAGAGACTGTTTCCACTCTTTCGGACCCCACAACTCCAGCAGAGCCTGTTTCCACCCTATAGGATGAGACAACTCCAGCAGAACCTGTCTCCATGTTGTAGGATCCGACAACTCCAGCAGAGCCTGTTTCCACTCTATAGGATCCTACAAATCCAGCAGAGCCTGTTTCCACTCTACAGGATCCCACAACTCCAGCAGAGCCTGTTTCCACTCTATAGGATACCACTACTCCAGCAGAGCCTCTTTCCTCTCTATAGGATCTCACAATTCCAGCAGAGACTGTTTCCACTCTATAGGATCCCACAACTCCAGTAGAGCCTGTTTCCCAGTTGTTGGATCCACAACACCAGCAGAAGCTGTTTCCACATTGCAGGACCCACAACTCCAGCAGAGCCTGTTTCCACTCTATAGGATCCCACAACTCCAGCAGAGCCTGTTTCCACCCTATAGGATCAGACAACTCCAGCAGAACCTGTCTCCAAGTTGTAGGATCTCACAACTCCAGCAGAGCCTGTTTCCACTCTATAGGATCTCACAACTCCAGCAGAGCCTGTTTCCACTCTATAGGATCCCACAACTCCAGCAGAGCCTGTTTCCACTCTATAGGATCCCACAACTCCAGCAGAGCCTGTTTCCACTCTATAGGATCCCACAACTCCAGCAGAGCCTGTTTCCACTCTATAGGATCCCACAACTCCAGCAGCGCCTGTTTCCAATCTATAGGATCCCACAACTCCAGCAGAGCCTGTTTCCACTCTATAGGATCCCACAAATCAAGCAGAGCCTCTTTCCACTCTATAGGACCCCACAACTCCAGCAGAGCCTGTTTCCACTCTATAGGATCCCACAAATCAAGCAGAGCCTCTTTCCACTCTATAGGAACCCACAACTCCAGCAGAGCCTGTTTCCACTCTATAGGATCCCACAACTCCAGCAGAGCCTGTTTCCACTCTATAGGATCCCGCAACTCCAGCAGAGCCTGTTTCCAAGTTGTTGGATCCCACAACTCCAGCAGAGCCTCTTTCCATGCTGTTGGCCCCACAACTCCAGCAGAGCCTGTTTCCAATCTATAATATCCCACAATTCCAGCAGAGCCTGCTTCCACATTGCAGGATCCACAACTCCAGCAGAGCCTCTTTCCACTCTATAGGATCCCGCAACTCCAGTAGAGCCTGTTTCCAAGTTGTTGGATCCCACAACTCCAGCAGAGCCTCTTTCCATGCTGTTGGCCCCACAACTCCAGCAGAGCCTGTTTCCAATCTATAATATCCCACAATTCCAGCAGAGCCTGCTTCCACATTGCAGGATCCACAACTCCAGCAGAGCCTCTTTCCACTCTATAGGATCCCACAACTCCAGTAGAGCCTGTTTCCACTCTATAGGATCCCACAACTCCAGCAGAGCCTGTTTCCTCTCTATAGGATCCCACAACTCCAGCAAAGCCTGTTTCCACACTGCAGGATCCACAACTCCAACAGAGCCTGTTTCCACTCTATAGGATCCCGCAACTCCAGCAGAGCCTGTTTCCAAGTTGCAGGAACCCACAACTCCAGTAGAGCCTGTTTCCACTCTATAGGATCCCACAACTCCAGCAGAGCCTGTATCCACACTGCAGAATCCACAACTCCTGCAGAGCCTGCTTCCACATTGCAGGATCCACAACTCCAGCAGAGCCTGTTTCCACTCTATAGGTTCCCACAACTCCAGCCGAGCCTTGTTCCACTCTTTCGGACCCCACAACTCCAGCAAAGCCTTTTTCCACTCTATAGGTCCCCACAACTCCAGTAGAGCCTGTTTCCACTCTATAGGTTCCCACAACTCCAGCAGAGCCTTGTTCCACTCTTTCGGACCCCACAACTCCAGCAAAGCCTTTTTCCACTCTATAGGTCCCCACAACTCCAGTAGAGCCTGTTTCCACTCTATAGGTTCCCACAACTCCAGCAGAGCCTTGTTCCACTCTTTCGGACCGCACAACTCCAGCAAAGCCTTTTTCCACTCTATAGGTCCCCACAACTCCAGTAGAGCCTGTTTCCACTCTATAGGTTCCCACAACTCCAGCATAGCCTTGTTCCACTCTTTCGGACCCCACAACTCCAGCAAAGCCTTTTTCCACTCTATAGGTCCCCACAACTCCAGTAGAGCCTGTTTCCACTCTATAGCTTCCCACAACTGCAGCAGAGCCTGTTTCCACACTGCAGGATCCACAACTCCAGCAGAGCCTGTTTCCACTCTATAGGATCCCACAACTCCAACAGAGCCTGTTTCCACACTGCAGGATCCCCAACTCCAGCAGAGCCTGTTTCCACTCTATAGGATCCCACAAATCCAGCCGAGCCTCTTTCCTCTCTATAGTATCCCACAACTCCAGTAGAGCCTGTTTCCACTCTATAGCTTCCCACAACTCCAGCAGAGCCTGTTTCCACTCTATAGCTTCCCACAACACCAGCAGAGCCTGTTTCCACTCTTTCGGACCCCACAAATGCAGCAGAGCCTCTTTCCACTCTATAGGATCCCTCAAATCCAGCAGAGCCTGTTTCCACTCTATAGGATCCCACAACTCCAGCAGAGCCTGTTTCCTCTCTATAGGATCCCACAACTCCAGCAAAGCCTGTTTCCACACTGCAGGATCCACAACTGCAGCAGAGCCTGTTTCCACTCTATACGATCCCACAACTCCAGCAGAGCCTGTATCCACACTGTAGAATCCACAACTCCAGCAGAGCCTGCTTCCACATTGCAGGACCACAACTCCAGCAGAGCCTGCTTCCACATTGCAGGACCACAACTCCAGCAGAGCCTGTTTCCACTCTATAGGATCCCACAACTCCAGCAGAACCTGTTTCCAATCTATAGGATCCCACAACTCCAGCAGAACCTGTTTCCAAGTTTTAGGATCTACAACTCTCGCACAGCCTGTTTCCACTCTATAGGACCCATAACTCCAGCAGAGCCTATTTCCACTCTATAGGTTCCCACAACTCCAGCAGAGCCTTGTTCCACTCTTTCAGACCCCACAACTCCAGCAAAGCCTTTTTCCACTCTATAGGTCCCCACAACTCCAGTAGAGCCTGTTTCCACTCTATAGGATCCCACAACTCCAGCAGAGCCTATTTCCACTCTATAGGATCCCACAAATCCAGCCAAGCCTCTTTCTTCTCTATAGTATCCCACAACTCCAGTAGAGCCTGTTTCCACTCTATACCTTCCCACAACTCCAGCAGAGCCTGTTTCCACTCTTTCGGACCCCACAAATCCAGCCGAGCCTCTTTCTTCTCTATAGTATCCCACAACTCCAGTAGAGCCTGTTTCCACTCTATAGCTTCCCACAACTCCAGCAGAGCCTGTTTCCACTCTATAGCTTCCCACAACTCCAGCAGAGCCTGTTTCCACTCTTTCGGACCCCACAAATGCAGCAGAGCCTCTTTCCGCTCTATAGGATCCCTCAAATCCAGCAGAGCCTCTTTCCACTCTATAGTATCCCACAACTCCAGTAGAGCCTCTTTCCACTCTATAGGACTCCATAACTCCAGCAGAGCCTGTTTCCACACTGCAGGATCCACAACTGCAGCAGAGCCTGTTTTCACTCTATAGCATCCCACAACTCCAGTAGAGCCTGTTTCCAATCTATAGGATCCCACAACTCCAGCAGAGCCTGTTTCCATACTGCAGGATCCACAACTGCAGCTGAGCCTGTTTCCACTCTATAGGATCCCAGAACTCCAGCAGAGCCTGTTTCCACTCTATAGGATCCCACAACTCCAGCAGAGCCTGTTTCCACTCTATAGGATCGCACAACTCCAGCAGTGCCTGTTTCTACACTGTGGGTCACACAACTCCAGCAGAGCCTGTTTCCACTCTATAGGATCCCACAACTCCAGCAGAGTCTGTTTCCACTCTATAGGATCCCACAACTCCAGCAGAGCCTGTTTCCACTCTATAGGATCCCACAACTCCAGCAGAGTCTGTTTCCACTCTATAGGATCCCACAACTCCAGCAGAGCCTGTTTCCACTCTATAGGATCCCACAACTCCAGCAGAGCCTGTTTCCACTCTATAGGATCCCACAACTCCAGCAGAGCCTGTTTCCACTCTATAGGATCCCACAACTCCAGCAGAGCCTGTTTCCAAATTGTAGGATCCACAATTCCAGCAGAGTCTGTTTCTATGCTGTGGGGCCATGTTCCAGATGGCAGATGGGCTTCCCTTACTCTACTTTAGTTCACTTTCCTCCCTCTCTGTGCTCTGTTAGTATTAATGATCTCACGACCTCAAGCAGCTCAGAACATAGAACACAATGGTTTACTCGCAATCTCGAGGAAATCTGCAGATGCTGGAAATTCAAACAACACACACAAAATGCTGGTGGAACACAGCAGGCCAGGCAGCATCTATAGGGAGAAGCACTGTCAACACTTCGGGCCGAGACTCTTCGTCAAGACAATGTTTTACTGATCTTTTAACCACTCTAAGATCAATCTCACCCTTCCCTCCCACATTGCCCTCCCTTTTCTCACTTTTTCTCTCTATCCGATATCCTTTTCAAGAGCTTTCTGTTGAAGTTGCTTTATATGTATAGTCCAGTGCCCTGTACATTCAGCTCAAACTCACAACCATTTCTGACCCGTGTGCCATCGCTCCTTTGTCATGTGTGCTCTTGCCCTGTCATTCTGATGCAGAGCAGAATATGCAGCATCACTTTTGCTGCTATAAAATTAGAAGCTGCAGGTGAGAATGTGTCATCAGTGAGCTGTGGCTGTTCACCATGGTGTATGAGGAGCTGACATTGCCCCTTTAAACCCGTTAGGCCACTTTCCTCAGTGGGACAGAGCCAGGGATGGCTGAGGTGGCATGTGGTCAGACATGGCCATCACCACCTGGGCTCAACACTCGGTGCGTTGATTCAAACATGCCTTTTCTTTGCAGGATGGCACAGAAACTGCCTCATCAAATGAGGTGTTAGAATTCTCAGTCCTTGGCGGCTGCACAGTTAACTGACTGGCTGATCCAGTTACAGAGGCACAGCACAGCGATCCTGTAGAAATAGATCAAAGCTGCAAAGTTGCATTCTGGGTGGCTCTCACACACATCAACTGTTCGAAATGGGAGCAGCCACAATGCCAGCTCAGTCGTGTGGTCTGCACCATTGATGCATGTGTTTCATTAGTCAGCTTCCTGCTGCATGGGGCAGAGGCAAGCGCTTTCTTTCTTACCACACCAGGTGATGCACCATCAATAACTCACTCTGAGACAGGCACACGTAGTTCACTGGGCATGCTTCGAGAAACAGTCTTCATGAGGAACGACATACAGGTATTCTCAAAAAGGACTATTTTACTACCAGAATAACAGCAGTGTACAGTCCTGCAGAAAGGTCAGGTCTGTGAGTGAGAGAGGTGATAGACTGAACACAATCTGTCCCATTTCATCTGAATACAATCTCCAGCTCCCTGTTGCTCAGGCTATCAGCATTCCCCTCTGCAATAGCTCCTCCCCGTCTTCCATGAAACTGGCCAGACTAGCCCGAGCCATCCTTGACCTGATGTATATCAAGCCAAACTGTCCCCCGGAGACTCAGAACTGCTCGGACTTCAGTCCGCTGTTAGACCGCTGTCCCCACCCCCACACTGTTACACCGGTGTCTCCACCCCCGCAGTGTTAGACCGGTGTCCCCACCCCCACAGTGTTAGACCGCTGTCTCCACCCCCACACTGTTAGACCGGTGTCCCCACCCCCACAGTGTTAGACCGCTGTCTCCACCCCCACACTGTTAGACCGGTGTCCCCACCCCCACACTGTTAGACAGCTATCCCCACCCCCACAGTGTTAGACCGCTGTCCCCACCCCCACACTGTTAGACCGCTGACCCCACCCCCACACTGTTAGACCGGTGTCCCCACCCCCACAGTGTTAGACCGGTGTCCCCACCCCCAGAGTGTTAGACCGGTGTCCCCACCCCCACAGTGTTAGACCGGTGTCCCCACACCCACATTGTTAGACTGCTGTCCCCACCCCCACAGTGTTAGACCGCTGTCCCCACCCCCGCACTGTTAGACCGGTGTCCCCACCCCCACAGTGTTAGACCGGTGTCCCCACCCCCACACTGTTAGACCGCTGTCCCCACCCCCGCACTGTTAGACCGGTGTCCCCACCCCCACACTGTTATACCGGTGTCCCCACCCCCACATTGTTAGACCGGTGTCCCCACCCCCACAGTGTTAGACCGCTGTCCCCACCCCCACAGTGTTAGACCGCTGTCCCCACCCCCAGATTGTTAGACCGCTGTCCCCACCCCCACAGTGTTAGACCGGTGCCCCCACCCCCACATTGTTAGACCGCTATCCCCACCCCCACAGTGTTAGACCGGTGTCCCCACCCCCACACTGTTAGACCGGTGCCCCCACCCCCAGAGTGTTAGACCGGTGTCCCCACCCCCACAGTGTTAGACCGGTGTCCCCACCCCCACACTGTTAGACCGGTGTCCCCACACCCAGAGTGTTACACCGGTGTCCCCACCCCCACAGTGTTAGACCGGTGTCCCCACCCCCACAGTGTTAGACCGGTGCCCCCACCCCCAGAGTGTTAGACCGGTGTCCCCACCCCCACACTGTTAGACCGGTGTCCCCACCCCACAGTGTTAGACCGGTGTCCCCACCCCCACAGTGTTAGACCGCTGTCCCCACCCCCACACTGTTAGACCGCTGTCCCCACCCCCACACTGTTAGACCGGTGCCCCCACCCCCAGAGTGTTAGACCGGTGTCCCCACCCCCACACTGTTAGACCGGTGTCCCCACCCCCACAGTGTTAGACCGCTGTCCCCACCCCCACACTGTTAGACCGCTGTCCCCACCCCCACACTGTTAGACCGGTGCCCCCACCCCCAGAGTGTTAGACCGGTGTCCCCACCCCCACACTGTTAGACCGGTGTCCCCACCCCCACAGTGTTAGACCGGTGTCCCCACACCCACATTGTTAGACCGGTGTCCCCTCCCCCACACTGTTAGACCGGTGTCCCCTCCCCCACACTGTTAGACCGGTGTCCCCACCCCCACAGTGTTAGACCGGTGTCCCCACACCCACATTGTTAGACCGGTGTCCCCTCCCCCACAGTGTTAGACCGGTGTCCCCACACCCACAGTGTTAGACCGCTGTCCCCACCCCCACACTGTTAGACCGCTGTCCCCACCCCCACAGTGTTAGACCGGTGTCCCCACCCCCGCACTGTTAGACCGGTCTCCCCACCCCCACAGTGTTAGACCGCTGTCCCCACCCCCAGAGTGTTAGACCGGTGTCCCCACCCCCACATTGTTAGACCGGTGTCCCCACCCCCAGAGTGTTAGACCCCTGTCCCCACCCCCACACTGTTAGACCGGTGCCCCCACCCCCAGAGTGTTAGACCGGTGTCCCCACCCCCACATTGTTAGACCGGTGTCCCCACCCCCAGAGTGTTAGACCGGTGTCCCCACCCCCGCAGTGTTAGACCGCTGTCCCCACCCCCACACTGTTAGACCGGTGTCCCCACACCCACAGTGTTAGACCGCTGTCCCCACCCCCACACTGTTAGACCGGTGTCCCCACACCCACAGTGTTAGACCGCTGTCCCCACCCCCGCAGTGTTAGACCGCTGTCCCCACCCCCACACTGTTAGACCGGTGTCCCCACACCCACAGTGTTAGACCGGTGTCCCCTCCCCCGCACTGTTAGACCGGTGTCCCCACCCCCACAGTGTTAGACCGCTGTCCCCACCCCCACAGTGTTAGACCGGTGTCCCCACCCCCGCACTGTTAGACCGGTGTCCCCACCCCCACAGTGTTAGACCGGTGTCCCCACCCCCAGAGTGTTAGACCGCTGTCCCACCCCCACACTGTTAGACCGGTGTCCCCACACCCACAGTGTTAGACCGCTGTCCCCACCCCCACACTGTTAGACCGGTGTCCCCACACCCACAGTGTTAGACCGCTGTCCCCACCCCCGCAGTGTTAGACCGCTGTCCCCACCCCCACACTGTTAGACCGGTGTCCCCACACCCACAGTGTTAGACCGGTGTCCCCTCCCCCGCACTGTTAGACCGGTGTCCCCACCCCCACAGTGTTAGACCGCTGTCCCCACCCCCACAGTGTTAGACCGGTGTCCCCACCCCCGCACTGTTAGACCGGTGTCCCCACCCCCACACTGTTAGACCGGTGTCCCCACACCCACAGTGTTAGACCGCTGTCCCCACCCCCACACTGTTAGACCGGTGTCCCCACACCCACAGTGTTAGACCGCTGTCCCCACCCCCACACTGTTAGACCGGTGTCCCCACACCCACAGTGTTAGACCGCTGTCCCCACCCCCGCAGTGTTAGACCGCTGTCCCCACCCCCACACTGTTAGACCGGTGTCCCCACACCCACAGTGTTAGACCGGTGTCCCCTCCCCCGCACTGTTAGACCGGTGTCCCCACCCCCACAGTGTTAGACCGCTGTCCCCACCCCCACAGTGTTAGACCGGTGTCCCCACCCCCAGAGTGTTAGACCGCTGTCCCACCCCCACACTGTTAGACCGGTGTCCCCACCCCCACAGTGTTAGACCGGTGTCCCCACCCCCACAGTGTTAGACCGGTGTCCCCACCCCCAGAGTGTTAGACCGCTGTCCCCACCCCCACACTGTTAGACCGGTGTCCCCACCCCCACAGTGTTAGACCGGTGTCCCCACCCCCACACTGTTAGACCGGTGTCCCCACCCCCACAGTGTTAGACCCCTGTCCCCACCCCCACACTGTTAGACCGGTGTCCCCACCCCCACAGTGTTAGACCGGTGTCCCCACCCCCAGAGTGTTAGACCGGTGTCTCCACCCCCACACTGTTAGACCGGTGTCCCCACCCCCACAGTGTTAGACCGGTGTCCCCACCCCCACACTGTTAGACCGGTGTCCCCACCCCCACAGTGTTAGTCCGGTGTCTCCACCCCCACAGTGTTAGACCCCTGTCCCCACCCCCACACTGTTAGACCGGTGTCCCCACCCCCAGAGTGTTAGACCGGTGTCCCCACCCTCACAGTGTTAGACCGGTGTCCCCACCCCCGCACTGTTAGACCGGTGTCCCCACCCCAGAGTGTTAGACCGCTGTCCCCACCCCCACATTGTTAGACCGGTGCCCCCACCCCAGAGTGTTAGACCGGTGCCCCCACCCCAACAGTGTTAGACCGGTGTCCCCACCCCCACATTGTTAGACCGGTGTCCCCACCCCCAGAGTGTTAGACCGGTGTCCCCACCCCCGCAGTGTTAGACCGGTGTCCCCACCCCCACAGTGTTAGACCGGTGCCCCCACCCCCAGAGTGTTAGACCGCTGTCCCCACCCCCACAGTGTTAGACCGGTGTCCCCACCCCCGCAGTGTTAGACCGGTGTCCCCACCCCCACAGTGTTAGACCGGTGTCCCCACCCCCACACTGTTAGACCGGTGTCCCCACCCCCAGAGTGTTAGACCGCTGTCCCCACCCCCACACTGTTAGACCGGTGTCCCCACCCCCAGAGTGTTAGACCGCTGTCCCCACCCCCAGAGTGTTAGACCGGTGTCCCCACCCCCACAGTGTTAGACCGGTGTCCCCACCCCCAGAGTGTTAGACCGGTGTCCCCACCCCCACACTGTTAGACCGGTGTCCCCACCCCACAGTGTTAGACCGGTGTCCCCACCCCCACAGTGTTAGACCGCTGTCCCCACCCCCACACTGTTAGACCGCTGTCCCCACCCCCACACTGTTAGACCGGTGCCCCACCCCCAGAGTGTTAGACCGGTGTCCCCACCCCCACAGTGTTAGACCGGTGTCCCCACCCCCACACTGTTAGACCGGTGTCCCCACCCCCACAGTGTTAGACCGGTGTCCCCACCCCCAGAGTGTTAGACCGCTGTCCCCACCCCCACACTGTTAGTCCGGTGACCCCACCCCCACAGTGTTAGACCGGTGTCCCCACCCCCACACTGTTAGACCGGTGTCCCCACCCCCAGTGTGTTAGACCGCTGTCTCCACCCCCACACTGTTAGACCGGTGTCCCCACCCCCACACTGTTAGACCGGTGTCCCCACCCCCAGAGTGTTAGACCGCTGTCCCCACCCCCACACTGTTAGACCGGTGTCCCCACCCCCAGAGTGTTAGACCGCTGTCCCCACCCCCAGAGTGTTAGACCGGTGTCCCCACCCCCACAGTGTTAGACCGGTGTCCCCACCCCCAGAGTGTTAGACCGGTGTCCCCACCCCCACACTGTTAGACCGGTGTCCCCACCCCCACAGTGTTAGACCGGTGTCCCCACCCCCACACTGTTAGACCGGTGTCCCCACCCCCAGAGTGTTAGACCGGTGTCCCCACCCCCAGAGTGTTAGACCGCTGTCCCCACCCCCACACTGTTAGACCGCTGTCCCCACCCCCAGAGTGTTAGACCGCTGTCCCCACCCCCAGAGTGTTAGACCGGTGCCCCCACCCCCACAGTGTTAGTCCGGTGTCCCCACCCCCACAGTGTTAGACCGGTGTCCCCACCCCCACACTGTTAGACCGGTGTCCCCACCCCCACAGTGTTAGACCGGAGTCCCCACCCCCACAGTGTTAGACCGGTGTCCCCACCCCCACATTGTTAGAACGGTCCCCACCCCCACAGTGTTAGACCGGTGCCCCCACCCCCACATTGTTAGACCGGTGTCCCCACCCCCAGAGTGTTAGACCGGTGCCCCCACCCCCACACTGTTAGACCGGTGTCCCCACCCCCACAGTGTTAGACCGGTGTCCCCACCCCCAGTGTTAGACCGCTGTCCCCACCCCCACAGTGTTAGACCGGTGTCCCCACCCCCACATTGTTAGACCGGTGTCCCCACCCCCACAGTGTTAGACCGGTGTCCCCACCCCCAGAGTGTTAGACCGGTGTCCCCACCCCCACAGTGTTAGACCGGTGTCCCCACCCCCAGAGTGTTAGACCGCTGTCCCCACCCCAGAGTGTTAGACCGGTGTCCCCACCCCCACATTGTTAGACCGGTGTCCCCACCCCCACAGTGTTAGACCGGTGTCCCCACCCCCGCACTGTTAGACCGGTGTCCCCACCCCCACAGTGTTAGACCGGTGTCCCCACCCCCACATTGTTAGACCGGTGTCCCCACCCCCACAGTGTTAGACCGCTGTCCCCACCCCCACACTGTTAGACCGGTGTCCCCACCCCCACATTGTTAGACCGGTGTCCCCACCCCCACAGTGTTAGACCGGTGTCCCCACCCCCACATTGTTAGACCGGTGTCCCCACCCCCGCAGTGTTAGACCTTGTGTCCCCACCCCCACACTGTTAGACCGGTGTCCCCACCCCCAGAGTGTTAGACCGGTGTCCCCACCCCCACACTGTTAGACCGCTGTCCCCACCCCCACAGTGTTAGACCGGTGTCCCCACCCCCACACTGTTAGACCGCTGTCCCCACCCCCACAGTGTTTGACCGCTGTCCCCACCCCCACAGTGTTAGACCGGTGTCCCCACCCCCAGAGTGTTAGACCCGTGCCCCCACCCCCACAGTGTTAGACCGGTGTCCCCACCCCCACAGTGTTAGACCGGTGTCCCCACCCCCACATTGTTAGACCGGTGTCCACACCCCCACACTGTTAGACCGGTGTCCCCACCCCCACAGTGTTAGACCGGTGTCCCCACCCCCAGAGTGTTAGACCGGTGTCCCCACCCCCGCAGTGTTAGACCGGTGTCCCCACCCCCAGAGTGTTAGACCGGTGTCCCCACCCCCAGAGTGTTAGACCACTGTCCCCACCCCCACAGTGTTAGACCGGTGTCCCCACCCCCACAGTGTTAGACCGGTGTCCCCACCCCCAGAGTGTTAGACCGGTGTCCCCACCCCCACAGTGTTAGACCGGTGTCCCCACCCCCAGAGTGTTAGACCGGTGTCCCCACACCCACACTGTTAGACCGGTGTCCCCACCCCCAGAGTGTTAGACCGCTGTCCCCACCCCCACACTGTTAGACCGGTGCCCCCACCCCCAGAGTGTTAGACCGGTGTCCCCACCCCCACACTGTTAGACCGGTGCCCCCACCCCCACAGTGTTAGACCGGTGTCCCCACCCCCGCAGTGTTAGACCGGTGTCCCCACCCCCACAGTGTTAGACCGCTGTCCCCACCCCCAGAGTGTTAGACCGGTGTCCCCACCCCCACACTGTTAGACCGGTGTCCCCACCCCCACAGTGTTAGACCGGTGTCCCCACCCCCACACTGTTAGACCGGTGTCCCCACCCCCAGAGTGTTAGACCGGTGTCCCCACCCCCACACTGTTAGACCGGTGTCCCCACCCCCAGAGTGTTAGACCGGTGTCCCCACCCCCACACTGTTAGACCGGTGCCCCCACCCCCAGAGTGTTAGACCGGTGTCCCCACCCCCACAGTGTTAGACCGGTGTCACCACCCCCACACTGTTAGACCGGTGCCCCCACCCCCAGAGTGTTAGACCGGTGCCCCCACCCCCACACTGTTAGACCGGTGCCCCCACCCCCACAGTGTTAGACCGGTGTCCCCACCCCCAGAGTGTTAGACCGGTGTCCCCACCCCCAGAGTGTTAGACCGGTCCCCACCCCCACAGTGTTAGACCGGTGTCCCCACCCCCACACTGTTAGACCGGTGTCCCCACCCCCACAGTGTTAGACCGGTGTCCCCACCCCCACACTGTTAGACCGCTGTCCCCACCCCCACATTGTTAGACCGGTGTCCCCACCCCCACAGTGTTAGACCGCTGTCCCCACCCCCACACTGTTAGACCGGTGTCCCCACCCCCACACTGTTAGACCGCTGTCCCCACCCCCACACTGTTAGACCGGTGCCCCCACCCCCAGAGTGTTAGACCGGTGTCCCCACCCCCACACTGTTAGACCGGTGTCCCCACCCCCACAGTGTTAGACCGGTGTCCCCACCCCCACACTGTTAGACCGGTGTCCCCACCCCCACAGTGTTAGACCGGTGTCCCCACCCCCACACTGTTAGACCGGTGCCCCCACCCCCAGAGTGTTAGACCGGTGTCCCCACCCCCACAGTGTTAGACCGGTGTCCCCACCCCCACACTGTTAGACCGGTGCCCCCACCCCCAGAGTGTTAGACCGGTGTCCCCACCCCCACACTGTTAGACCGGTGTCCCCACCCCCACAGTGTTAGACCGCTATCCCCACCCCCACATTGTTAGACCGCTGTCCCCACCCCCACACTGTTAGACCGGTGCCCCCACCCCCAGAGTGTTAGACCGGTGTCCCCACCCCCAGATTGTTAGACCGGTGTCCCCACCCCCACAGTGTTAGACCGGTGTCCCCACCCCCACATTGTTAGACCGCTGTCCCCACCCCCACAGTGTTAGACCGGTGTCCCCACCCCCACACTGTTAGACCGGTGTCCCCACCCCCACACTGTTAGACCGCTGTCCCCACCCCCACAGTGTTAGACCGGTGTCCCCACCCCCACACTGTTAGACCGGTGCCCCCACCCCCAGAGTGTTAGACCGGTGTCCCCACCCCCACAGTGTTAGACCGGTGTCCCCACCCCCACACTGTTAGACCGGTGCCCCCACCCCCAGAGTGTTAGACCGGTGTCCCCACCCCCACACTGTTAGACCGGTGTCCCCACCCCCACAGTGTTAGACCGCTATCCCCACCCCCACATTGTTAGACCGCTGTCCCCACCCCCACACTGTTAGACCGGTGCCCCCACCCCCAGAGTGTTAGACCGGTGTCCCCACCCCCAGATTGTTAGACCGGTGTCCCCACCCCCACAGTGTTAGACCGGTGTCCCCACCCCCACATTGTTAGACCGCTGTCCCCACCCCCACAGTGTTAGACCGCTGTCCCCACCCCCACATTGTTAGACCGCTGTCCCACCCCCACACTGTTAGACCGGTGTCCCCACCCCCACATTGTTAGACCAGTGTCCCCACCCCCACAGTGTTAGACCGGTCCCCTACCTGCAGTGTTTCTGGAATGGTGGGGGCTCAGCTCAGTCCAGGGATCTTCCTGTATGCCCAGCCCATGCTGGATGATGACCCATGTGCCTCTGCAGCAAAATGAGAGGTGGGAGGCTTTGGTAGAATGGGATGTGAGATGGAGGCTGTGTGATTTGTGCAGTCCATCCAGAGACGGGTCCAGTGCTGCCGTTACCAGACAATGGCTGCACGCACCAAGGTTTAGCCCACGTCAGAGAGGAACAGCTTCACCAGAGCTCAGGACATGGGACCACAATAACCGAGGGTCATCCATACAGATTCTTCCAAACATCAGTACATTACAGCCAGTACAGGGCTCTCAAGCCGTAACGTGAATGTAATACAAAGGGAAAGCAATATTGAAATGCAGAATATACTGTTGCAGCAAAAGTGAGTTGCAGGCAGACAATAAGGTGCCTGGCCACAACAAGAATGGTGAAGAAATCAAGGTTCATTTTTATCAGAGAAGAGGTCCTTGTAACAGCTGAATAGAAGCTGTCCTTGAGCTTAGCGGTGACTATTTCCAAACTGTTGTATCTTCTGCCCAATGGAAAGAGGAGGGAGAGAGTGACCAGGGTGGGAGGATTCCTTAATTATGTTGCTACTTTCCCAAAGCTGAGGGAAGTGTGGACAGAGTACATGGAGGGGAGGCTGCTTCTGTGATGTGCTAAGCTGTGTCCACAGCTCTTCACAGTTTCTTGTGGTCACAGGCAATGCAGTTGCTGTAATAGGCCACGATGCATCCACATGGCATGTTTTCTGTGGTACATCTATAAAAATTGGTCAGAGTCAATGGGGTAGTTTCTTGATCTCTTGAGGAAGTGGAGGGTCAGGTGTGCTTTCTTGGCCGGCTGTGAAGTGATCCATTGCTGGAGGTGAGGCAGGCCGGAAACCTGGACCCAGCACAACTGCACCAATCATTCTGCTTATCTCTCTGAAAGTTAGGCGTCACATACCTGTGAGTATTTCACCTGCAGGAGCAGGAACACTCGAATGGATTGGTGCCTGTTCTGGTGCACCAAGTAGGGCACAGGAGAGCCCAGGGGAGAAACAGTCTGGTTCAAACGTTAGTTCCACAGGTACACTTCTCTGAAGAGGAAAAATAAACACATTGAGATCAAGTTCAAGATTGTTTAATATCATTTCCTGTACACAAATGTAAGGAGAGGGAAATAATTGTTCCTCCGGATCTGAAGCAGTACAAAAGATAAAGACCACAATAATAATAATAACACAAATGATATAAATGCATAAGAGCTTACGTTCAGTGCCGACGAAAGGTATTCACCCTTCTTTGAAGGTTTCGTGTTTTAGTGTTTTACAACATTGAATCACAGTGGATTTAAATTGGTTTATTTGACACTGATTAACAGAAAAAGACTCTTGTCAAAGTGAAAACAGATCTCTACAAAGTGATCAAATTAATTACAAATATAAAACACAAAATAATTGATTGCATAAGTATTCACTCCCTTTAATATGATGTACCAAATCATCACTGGCGAAGCCAATTCATTTTAGAAACATAGAAAGGGCACAATACAGGCCGATCAGCCCACAGTGCTGTGCCAAACATGTACTTACTTTAGAAATTACCTAAAGTTATCCATAGAACATAGAATAGTATAGCGCATTACAGGCCCTTCGGCCCACAGTGTTATGCCGACCCTCAAACCCTGCCTCCCATATAACCCCCTACCCCAACCAAAAAGCACAAGTCAGGAGATGGATACAAGAAATTTCCAAGTCACTGAATATCCCTTGGAGTACAGTTCAGGAAATGAAAAGAATATGACACAGCGGTAAATTTACCTAGAGTAGACCATCCTCATAAACTGAGTGACTGTGCAAGAAGGGGATGAGTGAGGGAGGCCACCAAGAAACCTATGACAACTCTGGAGGAGTTACCGGCTTCATTGGCTTACCTCAGCTGCTTCCCAGGTGCTTCACCAGTTGCCGCTTTACCAGAGCGGCAAAGAGAAAGCCACTCACATGAAATCTCAGCTGGAGTTTGCCAGAAGGCATGTGGGAGACTCGGAAGTCAGCTGGAAGAAGGTTCTATGGTCTGATGAAACCAAAACTGAGCTTTTTGGCCATCAGACTAAATGCTATAGACACAAAATGCCAGAGGAACTCAGCAGGCCAGGCAGCATCAATGGAAAAAAGTATAGTCAACGTTTCGGGCCGAGACCCTTTAGAGACTAATCGCTATGTTTGGCATAAGCCAAACACTGTACCTCCTCAAAATCACTCCATCCCTACCACGAAGGAAGGTGGTGACTGCATCATGCAGTGGGGATGCTTCACTGCAGCAGACCTTGGAAGGCTGGTGAAGGTAGAGGGTAAAATGCATTCAGCAAAGTACAGGGAAATCCTGGAGGAAAACCTGATGCAGTCTGCAAGAGAACGGCAACTTGGGAGAAGATTTGTTTTCCAGCAAGACCATGACCCCAAGTATATAGCCTAAGCTACACAGAAATGGCTTAAAAACAAAGTTAGTATCCTGGAGTGGCCAAGTCAGAGTCCAGACCTCAATCCAATTGAGAATTTGTGACTGGACTTAAAAAGAGCTGTTCACTCACAATCCCCATGCAATCTGACAGAGCATGAGCAGTTTTAAAGAAGAATGGGGAAAAGTTGCAGTGTCCAGATGTGCAAAGCTGATAGAGACCTATCCACACAGACTCAAGGCTGTAATTGCTGCCAAAGGTGCATCTACTAAGTACTGGCTTGAAAGGGGTGAATATTCATGCAATCAATTATTTTGTGTTTTATATTTGTAATTAATTTAGATCGTATTGTAGAGATGTGTAGGAGGGCCGAGATGGCCTGTTACCGTGCTGTGATTGTTATATGTTATATGTTTTTTTTTACTTTGACACACAAGAGTCTTTTTCTGTTGATCAGTGTCAAAAAAAGCCAAATTAAATCCATTCTTATTCAATGTTGTAAAACAATAAAACATGAAAACATCCAAAGGGAGAGAATACTTCTTGTAGGCACAGTATCTAGATAGAGTATATAGAATCATAGAAAAGTACAGCACTGAAACAGGCCCCTCAGACCATCTAGTCCATGCCGAACCATTGAAGCTGCCTACTTCCATCGATCTGGGACCATGGTCCTCCATACCCTACCACCCCTGCACCTATCTATTTCTCTTAAATGTTGAAATCGAGAGCTTGCATGCAAACCACTTCCACTGGCGGCTTGATCCACATTCTCACCACCCTCTGACTGAAGAAGTTTCCCCTCATGCTCCCCTTAAACTTTTCACCATTCACCCTTAACCCATGACCTCCAGTTGTAGTCCCATTTACCCTGTCTATACCCCTCATAATTCTGTCTACCTAAAACAAATCTCCTCTCAATCTTCTATGTTCCAAGGAATAAAGTCCTAACCTATTCAATCTTTCCTTATAATTCAGGTCCTCCAGACCCAACAACATCTTTGTAAATTTTCTCTGTATCCTTTTGAACTTACTTATATCTTTCCTGTTGGTAGCGGCCAAAACTGCACACAATACTCCAAATTAGACCTCACCAACATCTTACAGAACTTCAACATAACATCCTATCTCATGTACTCAGTACTTTGATTTACAAAGGCCAACGGGCCAAAAGCTTTCTTTACGACTTGGTCTACCTGTGATGTCACTTTCAATAAATTATGGACCTGTATTCCCAGATCCCTTTGTTCACCTCAGTGCTCTACTACTGTTCACTGGGTAAGGCCCACCCTGGTCAGTCCTAAGTGCAAAACCTCACACTTGTTTACATTAAATTCTATCTGCGATTTTTCAGCCCATTTTTTCCAGCTCATCCAAATCCCATTGCAATCTCTGATACTCTTTCTCACGGTCCACTACCCTCCTCAGTCTTGGTGCCATCCACAAATTTGCTGAGGCAGTTAACCATATTATCATCCAAATCATTGATATAGATGACAAACAATGGGTCCAGCACCAATCTCTGTGCACTCCACAGAGAGACATCCATCTACTACCACTCTCTGGCTTCTCCCACAATGACAGGACCTAATCCAATTCACTACCTCATCTTGAATGCCCAGTGACTGTAACTCTTTGACCAACGTTCCATGTGGGACCTTATTGAAAGCCTTGCTAAAGTTCATGTAGGCAACATCCACTACCTTACCTTCATTGACTTTCCTGGTAATTTCCTGGATGTAACAAAACAAATTGATGAAGGTAGAGCAGTGGATGTAGTGTATATGAATTTCAGTAAGGCATTTGATAAGGTTCCCCATGAAAGGTTCATTCAGAAAGTAATGAAGCATGTGGATCCAGACTTGGCTTGACCACAGAAGGCAAAGGGTGGTTGTGGATGGTTCATGGAGGTCAGTGACCAGTTGGATTCCTCAGGGATCTGTTCTTGGACCCCTCCTCTTTGCGATTTTTACAAATGACCTGGATGAGGAAGTAGATGGGTGGGTAAGTATGTTTGCTGGTGACTCAAAGGTTGGGGGGTGTTGTGGATAGTGTGGAGGGTTGTCAGAGGTTATAACGGGATGTAGAACTGGGCTGAGAAGTGTCAGGTGGAGTTCAAACTGGATAAGTGTGAGGTGGTTCATTTCAGTAGGTCAAATTTGAAGATAGAATATAATATTAAATGTAAGACTCTTGGCAATGTGGAGGATCAGAAACATCTTGGGGTCTGTGTCCACAGGACACTCAGAATTGCTGAGCAGGTTGACAGTGTTGCTAAGAAGGCGTACGGTGTGATGGTCTTCATCAACTGTGAGGTTGAGTTCAAGAGCCATGAAGTAATGTTACAGGTAGTGATCATAATTCTCTCTCCTTTACAATAGCATTGGAGAGAGATAGGAACAGACAAGTTAGAAAAGCATTTAATTGGAATAAGGGGAATTATGAGGCTATCAGGCAGGAAACCTGATTTTTCAGGAGAAAATTCAGATAGATTTTTTTTAACTACTTGGGATAAAAGAGGCACAACTGCGCAACCGCATGACCTCAGAGCGCAGAAGCTTTAAAAAGAACACCGCCATATCCAGTGGGCAACGTCAGAGCGGGCAGCGGAGTGAGAGGTGCAGAGCGTTAGGGCTTTGACTCAACTGGCTTAGGTAGAATCGGGAAGAGGCTTCCTGCGACCGTTGAGTCTTATAGTAAAGGGGTAAGTTACAGGTTTATTTATTTAGTAATAACTGTAGCATTAGAGGTGTGCATCTAGGATTAGTGTTGTGCTTGGACTGCCAGATGTGGGGACCCTGGGAGACTCCCAGCCTCCCCAAGGATTACATCTGCACCAGGTGCATTGAGATGAGGCTCCTTAAGGACCGTGTTCGGGATCTGGAGCTGCAACTTGATGACCTTCAGCTAATTAGGGAAAGTGAGGAGGTTATTGATAATACCTCTAGAAAGATAGCACCTCTGTGACAGTCTCCCTCAGAAATCGATATATCGTTTTATATCTGCAAGCCAGACAAGGATACCCGGATGGTGTGTTACCTCTCTGGTGTCACGATACGGGATGTCTCAGATCAGGTCCAGAGTATTCTGAGGAGAGAGGGCGAGCAGCCAGAAGCCTTGGTACATGTTGGTACCAATGACATAGACAGAAAAAGAGAGGAGGTCCTGAAGGAAGATTACTGGGAGCTAGGAAAAAAATTGAAAAGCCGGACCTCCAGAGTAATAATGTCAGGATTACTGCCTGAGCCACGCACTAATGAAGGTAAGAATAGCATAATTAAGCAGATAAATGTGTCGCTAAGTAACTGGTGCAGGGGGCAGGGCTTCGAATTTTTGGATCATTGGGATCCATTTTGGGGGAGTTATGAATTATACAAAAACAATGGGTTACACCTGAACTCAAAGGGTACTAATATCCTGGCAGGATTGTTTAATATAACTGTTAGGGAAGGTTTAAACTAAGTTGACAAGGGGAAGGAAACCAGAATGTTAAGGTCCAGGAAGAGGAAAATAGAAATAAGTCACAGTTACTGTGCAGCAAAGATGGCAAAGAGGACTGGCAAGTGAATAGACGGGATAATTTGCTGTGCGATAGAAATATAGCAAAATCGGTAACAGATACTGATCTAAATGTATTGTACTTTAATGCACACAGCATTAAAAATAAAGTGGATGACCTTGTTGTACAGCTACAGGTTAAAAGATACGACATTGTGGCCATCACCGAGTCATGGCTAAATGATGGATGTGTTTGGGAGCTGAATGTCCAAGGATACACAGTGAATAGGAAAGATAGGAAGGTAGGTAAAGGGGGTGGTGTGGCCCTGATGGTAAGCAACGATGTCAAATCACTAGAAAGAAGGAACATAGGATCAGAAGAGGTAGAATTCTTATGGGTCGAGTTAGGAAATGGCAAGGGTAAAAAGACATTAATAGCAGTTATAGACAGGCCTCCAAACAGCAGCCGGGATGTGGACTACAAGTTACAGCTGGTAATAGAAAAAGCGTGTCAGAAGGATAATGTCAAGATAATTCTGGGGGATTTTAATATGAAAGTGGATTGGGAAAGTAGGAAGGTACTGGATCTCAGGAGAGGGAGTTTGTAGAAAGCCTACGGGATTGCTTTTTGGAGCAGCTTGTCCATAAGCCCACCAGAGGATCAGCTGCTTTGCATTGGGTGCCGTGTAATGAACCTGAGGCAATTAGGGAGCTAGAGGTAATGGAACCCCTTGGAAGTAGTGATCATAATATTAAGTTCAGTTTCAAATTTAAAAAGGTGAAGCTGGTATCAGGTGTATCGATATTTCAGTGGAACAAAGGGAATTACAACGGTACGAGAGAGGAACTGGCCCAAGTTGACTGGAAAAGTAAGCTAGATGGAGGGACGGTGGAGCAGAATTGGATGAAATTCCTACAAGAAATAAGGAAATTGCAGGAAAAATATATTCCAAGAAAAAAGAAAATCATGAATGGAAAAATGGCACAAATGTGGCTAACGAGAGAGGTTAAGGCTAAAATAAAAGCAAAAGAGATGGCGTACAAGGAAGCAAAAATTAGTGGGAAAACTGAGGACTGGAGGACTTTTAAAAACTTACAGAAGGAAACTAAGAAAGTCATTAGGAAAGAAAAGATGAATTATGAAAGGAAGTTGGCAATTAACATAAAAAAGGATACGAAGAGTTTTTTTTAAATATATGAAGAGTAAAAGAGTGACATGGGTAGATATAGCACCTATTGAAAACGATGCTGGAGAAATTATAATGGGTAACAAAGAGATGGCAGAGGAACTAAATGAGTATTTTGCATCAGTCTTCACAGTGGAAGCCATTAGCAAAATACCTGATAGCCAGAGGTCTCAGGGAATAGAATTAGGTACAGTCAAGATTACTAGAGAGAAAGTGCTTAGGAAGCTAACTGGACTAAGGATAGATAAACACGAGGAAGTCTGCAGATGCTGGAAATTCAAGCAACACACACAGAAGTCTCCCAGACCGGATGAGGTGCACCCACGGGTTCCGAAGGAGGTGGCTTTGGAGATTGTGGAGGAATTGGAAATAATCTTGCAGGAATCAATAGACTTTGGCACGGTTCCAGAGGACTAGAAGGTCGCAAATGTAGTTCCACTGTTTAAGAAAGGAGGGAGGCAACAAAAAGAAAATTACAGACCTATTAGTCTGACATCGGTAGTTGGAAAGTTATTGGAGTTGATCCTCAAGGATGAGGTTATGAAATACCTTGAGGTGCATGACAAGATAGGCCCAAGCCAGCATGGTTTCATGAAGGGAAGATCCTGCCTCACCAACCTGTTGGAATTTTTTGAGGTAATCTCAAATAAGATTGACAAGGGAGAGGCTGAGGATGTTGTGTACTTGGATTTTCAAAAGGCCTTCAATAAGGTGCCGTATAAGAGGCTGCTTAATAAGATGAGAGCCCATGGAATTACAGGAATGATATTGGAATGGGTGGAGCATTGGCTGTTAGGCAGAAAGCAAAGGGTGGGAATATGGGGATCCTATTCTGGTTAGTTGCCGGTTACTAGTGGTGTTCCGCAGGGGTGGTGTTGGGGCCGCTTCTTTTTACACTGTATATCGATGATTTAGATTATGGATTAAATGGTTTTGTGGCTAAGTTTGCGGATGACACCAAGACAGGTGGAGGAGCAGGAAGTGTTGAAGAAACGGAAAGGTTACAGAGAGACTTGGTCAGTTTAGGAGAGTGGGCAAAGAAGTGGCAGATGAGATACAATGTTGAGAAATGTACATTTTGAAAGAAGAAATAATCGGGTAGATTATTATTTAGATAGGGAGAAAGTTCAAAAATCAGAAGTGCAAAGGGACTTGGGGATCCTCGTGTGGGATACCCTAAAGGTTAACCACCAGGTTGGATCGGCAGTAAGAAAAGCAAATGCTATGTTGGCATTCATTTCAAGAGGAGTAGTTTATAAGAGTAAGGTGGTGTTAATGAGGGTCTATGGAGCACTGGTGAGACCTCATTTGGAATACTGTGTGCAGTTTTGGGCCCCCTATCTTAGAAGGGATGTACTGATGTTGAAGAGAGTTCAGAGAAGATTTACGAGAATGATTCGTGGAATGCAGGGGCTAACATATGAGGAGCGTTTATCGGCTCTTGGACTGTATCCATTAGAGTATAGAAGAATGAGAGGGGATTTAATAGAAAGATTGTAAATGTTGAAAGGTTTGGAGAGAGTAGATGTGGAAAGGCTGTTTCCCTTGGTGGGTGAGTCCAGGACAAGAGGCCACTGTCATAACAACTCTTTCATGACTGATAATGGAGTTTTTGATATTTGGAGATTTCGGCATCCTAAGGACAAAGGGTTTTCTTTTTTCTCACATGTTTATCATTCTTATTCGAGAATTGATTATTTTTTTATTGATTCTTGTTTGATTCCTTCGGTAAATGGTTGTGATTATGATATTATAGCTATTTCTGACCATGCTCCATTAAAACTTTCTATTAAATTTATGGATACAGTTCCTAATGCTAGACAATGGCGATTTGACTCCACCTTACTGCAAGATCCGGACTTTATTAAGTTTATGAACGAACAGATCAACTTCTTCTTTTCAACCAACTCCACGGAAGATATTTCTTATGGAAAACTTTGGGACACTTTTAAAGCATATATACATGGACAGATTATCTCCTACTCTGTTGGTCTGAGAAAACACATAAAGAAGGAAGCTCTTTTATTGGTTGATAAAATTAAAGAGATTGACAAGAAATATTCAATTACTCCTAGTAAGGAGCTTTACAAGCAAAGGGTTGAACTTCAAACAGAACATAGTTTATTACTTACATCTTTGTTTGAAAATCAATTGATGAAGTCTAGATCTGATTTTTATATACATAGTGATAAATCGGGTAAACTGTTAGCTAGTCAATTGAAGAATTCTTTGGTTAAACGTCAAATTACTAAGATCCGTCAGCAAAATGGGGATTTGACAGTTAACCATGATGAGATAAATAAATCATTTCAAGATTTTTATACTTCCCTGTATCATTCTGAATTTCCTCAGGATTGTGGTACCATGTGTGATTTTCTTGGGAAATTGAATTTCCCAAAATTGTCACCAGATGATCTTTCAATATTGGAAGCTCCTATGACTGATACAGAAATCAAAGGGGTTATTTCTTCCATGAATTCAGGGAAAGCACCGGGTCCGGATGGGTATACAGCAAAATTTTTAAAATGTTTTTCCGTTATTCTTTCTCCTTGGTTATATAGGGTTTTTGAAGAAGCAATTAGATTGGGCAATTTGCCACAATCTTTTTATAGAGCTTCCATTCCTTTAATATTGAAGAAAGACAAAGACCCTACTGATTGTGCATCCCATAGACCAATATCCTTATTGAATGTAGATTCCAAGATTTTTTCCAAGTTACTTGCATCCAGGTTGGAGAAGGTATTACCCCAAATTATCTTGGAAGATCAAACCGGTTTTATTAAAAATCGTTATTCTTTTGTTAATGTTAGGAGGTTATTGAATATTGTGTATACTCCTTCACATAATACTTCAGAATGTGTTATTTCATTAGATGCGGAGAAAGCATTTGACAGAGTTGAATGGCCATACTTATTTAATGTGTTGGAGAAGTTTAATTTTAGTCCGACGTTTATTTCCTGGATTAAACTGATTTATCACACTCCAGTAGCCTCGGTGTTTACTAATAATCAAAGATCTCCCTTTTCTCGTCTATTTCGGGGCACTAGACAAGGTTGTCCTCTTAGCCCACTATTATTTGATATTGCTTTAGAACCCTTGGCAATTGCTATCAGAGAATCACAGGATATTCTTGGTATTAATCGTGGGACAGATACTCATAAGTTATCTTTGTATGCAGATGATTTATAATTATTTATTTCTAATCCTGAGAAATCCATTCCAGTAGTTTTATCATTGTTGGCTCAATTTAGTGATTTTTCTGGGTATAAATTAAATCTTAATTAGAGTGAATTGTTTCCTTTAAATAGACAGGTCCCAATTTATGGAAACTTACCTTTTAAATTAGTTAATGACTCTTTTATTTACTTAGGGATTAAAATCACAACAAACCATGAAGACTTATTTAAGGTTAATTTTGTACCCTTAATTGATCAGATTAAATGTTTGTTTACTAAGTGGTCACCATTATCTTTATCTCTGATAGGTAGGATTAATACTATTAAGATGGTTATTTCACCTAAGTTCTTATATATTTTTCAAGTGGTACCAATTTTTATTCCGAAATCTTTTTTTACTAATGTGGATACAAAAATTTCCTCATATATATGGCAGAATAAATATCCTAGGTTAGGTAAAATGTACTTACAGAAGGCAAAGAAGGAAGGTGGATTAGCATTGCCTAATTTTAGATTTTATTATTGGGCAGTTAATATCAGATATTTGATATGTTGGTTGAAAGATTGGGATGGATCTTTTAGCCCTCATTGGGTGAACCTGGAAATTAAATCGGTACCAGGATTTGCACTGGGTTCTATTTTAGGGACTTCTCTCCCTTTTGCTCTTTCTATATTGCCGAAACGAATTGACAACCCAATAGTTAAACATACTTTACGTATATGGTTTCAATTTCGGAAATTTTTTGGGTTGACTCAGTTTGTTTTAAATATTCCTATTGTATCCAATTGTTTTTTCCACCCTTCAATTATAGACCAAGCTTATTTGGCTTGGAAGACTAAGGGATTGCTATGATTTTCTGATTTATTTTTGGATAATTGTTTTATGTCTTGTGAGCAAGTATCTAATAAATATAATTTGCCTAGATTTCATTTTTTTAGATATTTACAGATTAGGAGTTTTTTAAATACTGTACTTCCTACCTTTCCAAATTTTGTGTCTTCAGATATTTTGGAGAATTTGTTTGAATTAAACCCCTTTCAGAAAGAGCTTATATCAAAACTTTATAATATAATTATGAAGATACGTTCAGAGCCCCTTTATAAGACAGAAAATGATTGGGAAAGAGACCTTAACCTTAGTATTCCTATTGAGAATTGAGATAGAATTCTTCAATTAGTTAATACATCATCTATATGTGCCAAACATTCATTAATACAGTTTAAGGGCGTACATAGGGCCCATATCTCCAAGGATAAATTGGCTCATTTTTATTCCTATACAAATCCTATTTGTGATAGATGTCAATCTGAAATAGCATCTTTAACTCATATGTTCTGGTCGTGTCCGCTTTTGAAAAAAATATTGGAAAGATATTTTTGATATTATCTCTGCGGTATTGAACATTGATTTACAACCCCATCCTATTACCGCAATTTTAGGTTTACCAATGATGGACTCACTTCATTTATCTTCTTCCGCCTGTCGAATGATTGCATTTCTTACACTAATGGCTAGAAGATCTATTTTGTTGAATTGGAAGGAAATTAATCCTCCTACTGTATTTCATTGGTTTTCTCAAATTATGTTATGTTTAAGTTTAGAAAAAATTAGAAGTGGTGTATTTGACACTTCTATTAAATTTGAAAAGATATGGAGACCATTTATTCAATATTTTCATATGATGTAATAGGACCCTGTTCCAGGCCTATTTGATTTTCCAGTTTTGTTTTCATATACGTCAAGAGGATCGGAGTTGACGACACTGATGATTTTGTATTTTTGCGAGATATTATAAACAGCCCTTTTTTTTCCTTTTCTCTCTTTTTTATTTTCTCTTTTTTTCTTTTTTCTTTTTTTCTTCTATTAGTTGTTAGATTTTTAGATTAGTTTTTGCATAATAAATTTTCTTTTTTTTCTTTTTTCCTTTTTATTTTTTCTTTTCATTTTATATTATGATATACCTAGGTTTGCCTTGTTTATTTGTATATTGTATATTTTACGATGTGGAAATACTCATTTATACTGTAATCATTGTTTTTGTAATCTTTTATAGTTAGTTGAAATATGTACATTTGTAATCCCATTATCTATGTACCAATTTTATTTTGTTGTTATTAATAATGATAATAAAAAGATGGAAAAAGAAAGAAAGAGGCCATTGTCTTAGAATTAGAGGATACCCATTTAAAACAGGTGAGGAGAATTTTTTTTTTAGCCAGAGGGTCATGGATTTGTGGAATTCGTTGCCACATACACCGGTGGAGGCCCAATCATTGAGGGTGTTTAAGGAAGAGATTGATAGGTATCTAATTAGTCAGGGTATCAAGGGATATGGGGAAAAAGCCAGAAATTGGAACAAGATGGGAGAATAGTTTAGTTCATGGTGGAGTGGGACGAATGGCCTGCTTCTGCTCCTTTGTCTTGTGATCTCTGCTCTTGTCAAATTGGAGGCTTAAATTGGAAACAGACGTTCTCAGGGAAAAGTACAGAAGAAATGTGGCAAATATTCAGGGGATATTCTGTGGAATTCTGCATAGGTACATTCCAATGAGACAGGGAAGTTATGACAGGGTACAGGCACTGTGGTGAACAAAGGCTGTAATAAATCTAGTCGAGAAGAAAAGAAAAGCTTACAAAAGGTTTAGAGAGCTTGGTAATGTTAGAGATCTAGAAGATTATAAGGCTACCAAGAAGGAGCTTAAGAAAGAAATTAGGAGAGCCAGAAGGGGCCATAGAGGGAGTACAGAGAAGGTTCAGCAGATTGATTCCTGGGATGGCAGGGCTTTCAAAGACCGGATTGACTAGGCTTATATTTGCAAGAGTAAGAGTAAGAAAACTTCTTCACACAGAGAGTGGTGAATCTGTGGAATTCTCTGCCACAGGAAACAGTTGAGGCCGGTTCATTGGCTATATTTAAGAGGAAGTTAGATATGACCCTTGTGGCTAAAGGGATCAGGGGGTATGGAGAGAAAGCAGGTACAGGGTTCTGAGTTGGATGATCAGCCATGATCATACTGAATGGTGGTGCAGGCTCGAAGGGCCGAATGGCCTACTCCTGCACCTATTTTCTATGTTTCTATGAGAAGGCCTTGGCAGGCAGGATTAAGGAAAATCCCAAGGCATTCTAAAGTATGTGAACAAGAGGATAAAATGTGAAAGAATAGGACCTATCAAGTGTGACAGTGGGAAAGTGTGTATGGAACCAGAGGAAATAGCAGAGGTACATAATGAATATCTTACTTCAGTATTCACTATGGAAAAGGATGTTGGTGATTGTAGTGATGACTTTCAGCAGATTGAAAAGCTTGAGCATGTAGATATGAAGAAAGAGGATGTGCTGGAGCTTCTGGAAAGTATAAAGTTGGATAATTTGTTGGGACTGGATGAGATATAGCCCAGGTTACTGTGGGAGGCAAGGGAGGAGATTGCTGAGCCTCTGGTGATGATCTTTGCATCATCAATGGGGACAGGAGAGGTTCTAGAGGATTGGAGGATGCGAATGTTGTTCCTTTATTCAAGAAAGGAAGTAGATATAGCCCAGGAAATTACAGACCAGTGAGTCTTACCTCAGTGGTTGGTAAGTTGATGGAGAAGATCCTGAGAGGCAGGATTTATGAACATTTGGAGGGGTATAATATGATTAGCAGTAGTCAGCATGGCTTTGTCAAGGGCAGGTCATGCCTTACGAGCCTGATTGAATTTTTTGAGGATGTGACTGAACACAATAATGAAAGAAGAGCAGTAGATGTAGTGTACATGGACTTCAGGCAAGGCACTTGATAAGGTACCCTATGCAAGGCTTATTGAGAAATTAAAGAGGCATGAGATCCAAGGGGACATTGTTTTGTGGATCCAGAGCTGGCTTGCCCACAGAAGGCAAAGGGTGGTTGTAGACGGGTCATATTCTGCATGGAGGTCGGTCACCAGTGGTGTGTCTCAGGGATCTGTTCTGGGACCCTTACTCTTTGTGATTTTTATAAATGACCTGGATGAGGAAGTGGAAGGATGGGTTAGCAAGTTTGCTGATGACACAAAGGTTGGAGGTTTTGTGGATAGTGTGGAGGACTGTCAGAGGTTACAGTGGTAATTGATAGGACGCAAAACTGGGCTGAGAAGTGGCAGATGGAATTCAACCCAGATAAGGGTGAAGTGGTTCATTTTGGTAGGTCAAATATGATGGCAGAATATTGCATTAATGGTAAATGTGGAGTGTGGATGGCAGTGTGGAGGATCAGAGGGATCTTGGGGTCCGATTTCTTAGGATGCTCAAAGCAGCTGTGAAGGTTGACACTGTGGTTAAGAAGGTGTATGGTGTATTGGCCTTCATTAATCATGGAATTGAATTTAGGAGCTGAGAGGTAATGTTACAGCTACATAGGACCCTGGTCAGACCCCACTGGGGGAGCATGCCTTATGAGAATAGGTTGAATGAACTCGGCCTTTTCTCCTTGGAGCTATGGAGGATGAGAGGTGACCTGATAGAGGTGTATAAGATTATGAGAGTCATTGATTGTGTGGATAGTCAAGAGGCTTTTTCCCAGGGCTGAAATGGTTGCCACAAGAGGACACAGGTTTAAGGTGCTGGGGAGTAAGTACAGAGGAGATGTCAGGGGTAAGTTTTTCACACAGAGAGTGGTGGGTGTATGGAATGCATTGCCAGTGAAGGTGGTAGAGGCAGATACAATAGGGTCTTTTAAGAGACTCTTAGATAGGTACATGGAGCTTAGAAAAATAGAGGGCTATGCAGTAGGGAATTTCTAGGTATCTTCTAGAATAGGTTACATGGTCAGCACAACATTGTAGGACAAAGGGCCTTAATGGGCTGTAGATTACTATGTTCTATAATTTCCTCAAAAAAACTCTCTAAGATTGATTAGACACAACGTACCACATAAGAAGCCATGCTGACTATCCCTAATCAGTCCATGTCTCTCCAAGCACTGAGCACCCTTCCCACTTTATCACGTCTAAAACAGTGGAACCCTGGAAAATTGAGCTGCCAGTCCTGTCCCTCCTGCAACCAAGCGTACAATATCATAATACCATGTGCTGATCCATGCCCTGAGCTCATCCTTCATTTCCTTCAATACTTCTTGCTTAGAAATATATGCAGTTCAAGACACTATTCACACCATGCTCCTGAAGTCTTAACACCATCTGTCTCCACAACCTGTCCACTATCTGTTCTGTCACTCTGGTTCCCTTCCCCTTGCAACTCCAGTTTAAACCCCACCCCCACCCCATGCAGCACTAGAAAACCTTCCTGCTAGGATATCAGTCCCCCTCCAGTTCAGGTGAAAACCATCAAACCATCTCTTCCAAACCAGTCCCTGGAAGAAAGCCCAGTGATCCAAAAACCTGTTACCTTCCTTCCCTCCTTAGCCAAAGCTCTGTGGCAATATCCAAATAGCACCTATCACTGTGGTGAGAGGAGATCCGTTAGTTAGAATAACAGGCAGGAGGTTCTGTGGGCGAGAATGAACTTCATGGATGGTATGTTGCGTCCTGGGTGCCAATGTCCGGGAGATCTCGGATCAAGTCCTCAGCATTCTTAACTGGGAGGGTGAACAGCCAGAAGTTGTGGTCCATGTGGGTACCAATGATATGGGTAGGATGAATGATGAGATTCTGCATAGGGAGTTAGGTGCTAAGTTAAAGAGTGGTGATCTCAGGATTGCTACCCTTGCCATGTGCTAGTGAGGCCAGAACTAGGAAGATTATACAGTTTAATTTATGGCTAGGGAGTTGATGTAGGAGGGAGGGCATCAGAATTTGGGATCATTGGGCACCTGACTTGGAGGGGGACTAATATCCCAGCAGGAAGGTTTGTTAGTGCTGCACAGTGGGGTTTAAAATAAAGTTGCAGGGTGATGAGAACCAGAATGCCAGAACAGTTAGTGCAGAGGATGTGGAGGCAGATGTTGGTAAGATGTCAGAGAAAGTCAGGAATCAAAAGGTTGGGCATTGTGCAACAAAATCTAAACGGGTGAGTACAGGACTAAAGATGTTGTATCTGAATGCGCGCAGTATATGGAATGAGGTAGATGAAACTGCAGCACAGTTGCAGATTGGCAGATATGATGTAGTCATCACCAAATCATGGCTGAAAGATTATAGCTGAGATCTTAATGTCCAAGGATATACATTGTATTGAAACCACGGGCAGGAAGGCAGAGGGGTGGCATTGCTCTGTTGGTAAAAAAAATGAAATCAAATCATTTGAAAGAGGTAACTTAGGGTCAGAAGGTAGTGAATCATTGTGGATAAAGCTAAGGAACTGCAAGGGTAAAAAGACCCTGATGGGAGTTGTATACAGACCCCCAAACAGTAGTAAGGATGTGACCTACAAATGACAGTGGGAGATAGAAAATGCATACCAAAAGGGCATGTTACAATAGTCATGGCAGTTTTCAGTATGGAGGTAGATTGGGAAAATCAGGTTGGTGTTGGATTACATGAGAGGGAAATTCTAGAGTGACTACAAGATGGCTTTTTAGAACAGCTCGTGGTTGAGCCCACAAAAGGATCAGCTATTCTGGATTGGGGATTGTGCAATGAACCAGAATTAATTAGAGAGCTTAAGGTAAAAGAACCCTTAGGGGAAAGTGATTGTAATATGATAGAATTCAGCCTAAAATTTGAGACAGAGAACCTAAAGTCAGATGGATCAGTATTACAGTGGAGTATAGGGAATTACAGAGACATGAGAGAGAGTTGGCCAGAATTGATTGGAAAAGAAGGGATGACAGCAGAGCATCAATGGCTGGAATTTCTGGAAGCAATGTGGAAGGCACAGGACATATACCTCCCAAAGAGGAAGAAGTATCTAAAGGAAAGATGACACAATCATGGCTAACAAGAGAAGTCAAAGCTGACATGAAAGCCAAAAGAGGGCATATAATAGAGCAAAAATTAGTGGAAAGTTAGAGGATTGGGAAGCTTTTAAAAAACAACAGAAGGCAACTAAAAATATCATTAAGAAGGTAAAGGTGGAATACGAAAGTAAGCTAGCCAATAATATTAAAGAGGATACCAAAGGTTTCTTCAGATACACAGAGTGTAAAAGAGAGGTGAGAGTGGGTATCAGACCGCTGGAAAACAATGCTGGAGAGGTAGTAATGGGGACAAGGAAATGACGTACAAACTGAATAAGTATTTTGCATCAGTCTTCACTGTGGAAAGCACTTGTAGTATGATGGAAATGCAAGGTGTTAGGGGGCATGAAGTGTGTGAATTTACCATTACTAGAGAGGAGGTGCCTGGGAAACTGAAAGATCTGAAGGTAGATAAGTCACCTGGACCAGATGGTGTACACCCCAGAGTTCTGAAAGAAGTGGCTGAAGAAATCATGAAGGCATTAGTAATAATTTTTCAATACTCACTGGATTCTGGAATGAAATTTTGCTTCACTCTTCAAGAAGAAAGAGAGACAGAAGAAAGGATACTATAAAGCCTGTTAGTCTTTTTGAGACTTTATAAAGCACTGGTGAGGTCTCACTTGGAGTATTGTGAGCAGTTTTGGGCCACTTATCTTAGAAAGGATGTGCTGAAACTGCGGAGTGTTCAAAGGAGGTTCATGAAAATGATTCCAGGATTGAACGGCTTGTCATATGAAGAGCGTTTGATGGCTCTGGGCCTGTATTGATTAGAATTTAGAAGAATGAGGGGTGATCTTATTGAAACCTATTGAATGGTGAAAGACCTTGGTAGAGTGGATGTGGAGAGTCTAAGATCTGAGGATACAACCATAGAATAGAGAGGCATCCTTTTAGAAGGGAGATGAGGAGGAATTTCTTTAGCCAGAAAGTGTTGCATCTGTGGAATTTGTTGCCACAGGCCATTGTAAAGGCCAAGTCTTTATTTATATTTAATGAAGAGATTGATAGATTCTTGATTGGTCAGGGCATGAAGGGATACATGGAAAAGGCAGGAGATTAGGGCTGAGATAAAATTTGGATAAAATGGCAGAGCAGACTAATTCTGTTCCTATCTTATGGTCTTCTGGTCTTACAGGAGTCAATTGTTAAGGAGGTGGTTTCAGGGTACTTGGAGTCAGATGATAAAATAGGCTGTAGTCAGCGTGGTTTCCTCAAAGGAAAATTTTGCCTGACAAATCTGTTGGAATTCTTTGAAGAAATAACAAGCGGGATAGACAAAGGAGAATCGGTTGATGTTGTGTACTTAGATTTTCAGAAGTCCTATCTTATGGTTTTACGATTTTATTGTGCTAACTTAGATGTTTTGTTAAACAACTATGGCACATTTTGTGTACTTTGCAGTCTGCACATGGCTTTGGTGATTTATCTGCCTGAAGCACTTCACTGTTAGCCAAAACTGTTAGACTGGTCTGTTTCCCAAGTCAGTACTCGCTGTCCATTGCATTGGCCAGAGGATGGGTAATCAGAGGAGAGTAGAACCTTCAGTCTGATGGTGCCTTCTGTCAAAGGTATCTGTTCGAAGTGCCTGGAATATATATCCTGACTCCTGACTTGTCACCCAACAGTCTGTCGCAGTAACAAGTCACAACTTCTAACTCACCTTTATTTCAAAACCTGTCATTGTTTGTTGCAGCATCAGCACTATATGATCTGAATTCCTTCTTGTTAGAATGTGCTTAGAAACCCTGAAATCTTCCTTTCAACTGTCATGAATTTTCATTGAATCGACTTTAGTCCTGATGAAGGGTTTCAGCCTGATATGTCAAATGTTTATTCCCCTCTGTAGATGCTGCCTGACCTGCTGAATTCCTCCAGCATTTTGTGTGTGTTGCTCTGTATTTCCAGCTTCTGCAGAGTCTTTTGTGTTCCTGTTCTGTAGTTGTGTGCCTTAGTTTATATCTGCAGGCTTGTTTTGGTAGCTGAAACTCAAGTCTGTACTAAGCTGTGATGATTTATGGCCACTGCACTGATAGCAATTGGCCAAACTGGTCTCATCAATGCACCCTGGACCTGCTTTCAGGCTTTGGACTTTGCACGCTTCTCTCACAATGAACTGCAGCTACACCAGCCACCTCTGTGGATGAGATTTTCCTGTGTCCATTGATATTCAAGTCTGAATATCAGCTTTTACTTGCTCAACAGCATTGACTGAATTTATTCATTCATGAACATATCCAATAAAAGAACCAGCACATCTGTAATACAAGGATAATTCTTTCAAAAACATGTTCTCACTGCTTGTCTCATTTTGCTCCTGAGTCCTTTCACCAGATTTGTACCTTTCTGAGTTTCCAGCAGCTTCAGATAAATCTTCCAATTTCTTCACAATACCTTTAAACAAGAAATTTTCGCCTCGAGTGGCATGAGATCTGTCAGCTTACCGCATGGCTCTGGCACCTTCCCATCACAAGTGTTACTTCCTTACTCACGCATCACATCCATCGGGCTGACACACGATTACTCTCGCCATCAACCCCGGGGGTGTGGTTTGCTTTGAAAAGCGTCCGTTCATTTGATTACAAGCTGAGTGATTCTGGAGCTCATCTCAGCTGCCACTGCTGGCAGTCAGGGAAGCTGGCCATGTGGGATGCTTTGGGAAATTAATTTTAGTGCATTGGACTCACCTAGAGTGTGTCATCAGAATTGGTAGGTAGGTCTGAAGAGGCTTGTCATTCCCATCGACTTGCAGTGGCTTCAAAATGAATTAAGGCACAGCAAATAAGTAACCAGAGAGGTAGTGGTTTATTTATAGACAGCACGTGAACTATTTACATGTTGAGTCTCCAAGCTATTATCGCAAACTGAATGCCTGTGATACTGTTACTGCGTTTGAGAAGCAAGCACCCCACAGGACTCTGCCGTCTATTAGTACATTATAAAGGCACAGTTGGATGCAGAGAAACAGCATGTTTCATGCTTAAAGATACATTACAATAGCTCATTGAATCAAGCTGCAAGACAACAAGGTCACAGGAAAATAAGGTTCTGGAAATGGCAAGGCAGCGATGGGTTCCATGGTCACAAAGCCAATTTGTGTCAGCTTGTCCCTTGACCATTCAGAAATAAAGTAAACACCTTCAACTTCTCAAGAAACAACCACAACTGAAGAAAGACAACATTTCTCTGTGGCAACCCTGGTCTCACCCCACCACAGATATTCCATTTCTCCTACCTATCCCTCCCTCATCTTCACTGTTTCTTCTCTTTTCTAGTTCTGATGCAGGGTCTACAACCTGAAATATTAACTCTTTTTCTGTCTTTACAGCTGCTGCCTGACCTGCTGAGTGTCTCCAACTTTTTCTGATTTTAAGTCAACTCTGTGGTTGATACAAGAATATATCAGAATTTATACTATAATTCTGAAAGGTTTACACATGCTTAAATAGCTGGCCAGGCCTGCAGTTGGCCAAGAGATTTTGTGAGTTAGCAGATGAATGGCATTCTCGATCCATTGCCAAAGAGCCATTCCAAGGAAGGATGCAGGGTGCTGCATCTATGGGAATCTGAAGACCAGTGAGACAGGAGCCACCAGCAGAGGAGGGGAAAGAGATAGGGAGTAGGACTTCCAGCCCCTTGTGCTTTCTCTGCAATTCAGTGGCTGATCACCTACTTCAGCCCTCATGTCTGTGCAAGACCTCCTTACCTGGACTCCCCCTGGACCAGTGTGCAAGATTCACTCCAGACAACACTCTCAAACTCCATCATAACTTCACTGCTTCCCTCAGACCTAAGGATCTCATCAGAAAGCTGCAGAAACTGGAGTTTAAATATACACAGAGAAGACTGGACATACTCAGCTGGTCAGCAGAATCTGTGGTAGTTCAGGAAGCAGAGAGAATAAAGAGAAGCAAGAGGAGGCCTTTCACCATTCTGCCTGACCTCAACCACACTTTTCTGCATTATCCTCAGATCTCATGATTCCCTTCTGAATCAGAATCACTTTCCTGCCACTATGTGAAACATACCAGAATTGATTGTGGTTTAGTGCCAAACATAAAATACAGGAAAATACCACAACAAACAACACAATAGCAGGACAATACTGCAAACAACCAGGAGCAATCAATAATAAGCAAAATGGCCGCATACACAAATGTCAATAATCAAATTTAAATAAATGTGAGCCTATGAACAGACTCAATAATTCCCAACAGAACAAGGAGAGCAGGAAAGAACATTGAATGGATGCTGTACAGGGACAGTCGGGGTTTTACACCTGAGGGGGTTTTGTTGAGAAGCCGGACAGCGACAGGAAAGAAGCTTCAGAGATGATGTGTAGTCCTGGTAGTGATGGACTTATAGTGTCTCCCTGATGGTAGTTTGGTGAATAGGTGTCTGCTAGGGTGGGTGGGGTCAGATGTAATATTACCGGCCCTTTTCTTTGCTCTGGCGATCAACAGGTCTTACCTAAAAACAACAGGTAATATAAAAATGGCAGGTGATATCTAAAAATCTATTACCACTTCAGCATCAGTCAAAGACATAAGAATATCATAAATCACAAAGATAAATACGGTAAATAGTGCATAGAAAAGGAATAGTTGGCTCATGGACTATTCAGAAATCTAATGGCAGAGGGGAAGAAACTGCTCCTAAACTATTGAGTGTGGGACTTCAGGGTACTGTACCTTGTCCCTGATGGTAGTGATAAAAGGGCATGTTCCAAATAGTGAGAGACCTTCATGACGAATGCCAACTCCTCGAGTTATGGTGTTTTGAAAATAGCCTCGGTGGTGGAGCTGGCTGAGTCTACAACCCTCTGCAGCTTCTTGACATCCTCTGCATTGGATTCTTCATGCCAGTCCTTGACAATGCTTGGCCTCACTGCTCCCTCAAGTATTTCCAAAAATTCACTACCCTCTACATTGAGGAATTTTTCTCATCTCTGTTCTGAATGGGTAGGCCCTCTTTTTGAGATTTGACCCCATGTTTTAGACACCCCAGCCAGGAAAAGCAGCTCCCTACCTCAACCCTCTCATTATATTCAGTTCTGGTCGCCTCATTAAAGGAAGGATAGAGAGGGTGGAGAAGATGTTTCCTGGATTAGACAGCATGAATTATGAGGACTGCTTGAGTAAGCTAAGGCTTTTCGTTTTGGACCAAAGGGTATGAGTAGACTAGATATAGGTGTTTAACTTGATAAGAGGCATGGATAGAGTGGACAGCCAGAGCAGAAATAGCTTATTTTGGTGATGAAGAAAAGTATAGAGGAATATCAGAAGGAGGTGTTGGTGTATGGAACACCCTGCTGGGGTGGTGGTACAAGTAGATACATTAAGGACGTTTAAGAAACACTTAGATAGGAATATGGATGATAAGAAAGTGGAGAGCTGTGTAGGAGGGAAAAATTAAAAGGGTGTCAAAACATCATAGAGCAAAGGGCCTGTACTATGCTATTGACTTCCATGTTTCGTGTACCCTCTCAATCCCATAAGAATTTTGTGTGTTTCGGTGAGATTAATTCTGGAGAAAATACCAAGGTACTATCAAGGATGTGATGACAGGACACTTTAAAAACAAATTAGATTAGACAGAGTCAGCAGGGATTAATGAAAAGGAAGTCATGTTTAGAATTTGAATTTGAATTTTATTTCCTCTAAATCCATCTCACAACATGGAGTAAAAATCATTATGTTGTATCTCTGTCGCTATGTACAAGCAATAAGGAAGGTACCGTTTGCCGGATGGAATCAGCTGAAACAGTTTGGGGTTGGGGTGGCTGAAGTCCCCGACAATCTTTTGGGCCATTTTTACATACCTGCCTTTGTAAATGTCTTGAATAGAGGAAAGTTCACATCCATAGATGCCTGGGCTGGCCTCACCACACCGCAGTGCCCTGCGATTGAGGGTAGTACAGTTCCCATACCAGTAGGTGGCACAGCCAGCTAGGATGCTCTGGTGGTGCCCCTGTAGAAAGTCCTGAGGATCTGGGGACTCGTGCCAAACTTCCTCAGCCACCTGAGGTGAAGGAGGCGCTGTTGTGCTTTCTTCACCACACAACCAGTACGTTTAATGGATTCTAGACATTTTTAAGGAATAGATTATGACTCCAAAGGTGACAGAAAGAAAGAGGAAGGCCCCATATTTGCTGTGAGTCGGAGTACAAGGAAATGTAAACACAGAGAGAGAAGAAGGCAGATGTTTGAATCTGGTGCAGAGACTTGGCCAGTCAAGCAGCATCTGTGGGTGGAGAATTTCAGGTCAAAACTCTGTATCAGGAAGAGGGTGTTGAGGCAGAGAGATGGAGAAGCAACCAGAGTAGGCAGAATGCACAGTACCAAATTCAAAGCGTGATTCTCACAGATTAAGTTGTTGTACTATTAGGAGTTTTGTTCATCCAGATGACACCGAGGAGATGGTGATCCAGAATGCGCAATACAATGTCAAAGATTCAAAGTACATTGCTGTATGCTGTATACAATCCTGTGCCTTCCCACAGGCAGCCAGGAGCCTGGTCAAAGCATCAAAAACTCAACATTCAACAATAAAAAACAAATCAAGCAAACAACACAGAGTATAAAACATCAAACCATAAAGTCATTGAAACAGTCCAGGAATGTTCACTTCCATTCAGTTCAATTTAGCACTGTGTTGTTCATTGACTGCAGTCTTCCCTGATCAAAGTGAGTAAGCAGAAACACATCCTAACATGAATTACAGAGTCCAATCCACAAACTGCATTGATTAAGACTTGCCCAAGACCCAAGACTTTGACACCATCGAGCTAGAGGGAGATAGAGACTGACTAAACTAAACACCCACTCACTCACCCACTCACCTTCCGCACTCATCCTCATTGATTTCAATCTTGCTCAATGCTTTAATCGGCAAGAAATGGAGTGGAGTGGAGTGGATCATGGGCTTGCGCCCTATCTCCAGGCTTCTTGGTCTCTAGGCTGCTTCTTCACTCAAAACCTCACTGAACTTCCTTGTGCCAGATCGCTCAATCAGCCCAAAAATACACTGTCAAAATGTAAATCACAGGTTCCAATCACACTCAGCTTAGTAGCAGAATCATATTTAAGTAAAATAATTAATTTTGTTAACTGTCTGCAGAGACGAGGAGGGGTGTAGGGGAGGGAGGGGGTGACGGAGACGGGGAGGGGTGTAGGGGAGGGCCATTGGCCGCGTTGTTTGCTGGAGCCATCTTCTTCAACAATGTGTTCAAAATCATGAAGGCAGTTATGTAATGTGTGAAACAACTGTGTTTGAGATATTCCGGGGCACCAGACCATAAAATCTCCTCTGACACAACTGTGTCTGAGTGTTCCCTGGGGTAGCGGAGTATGGGATTCCCCCTCAACCCTGCACAATATTTGTGAAGTCATCAGCTTGAAATGAAGAATTCCATGAATGAGAAACGATGGGATGGAGTGAAATAAGAACTGGTTGAATTTATAACCTTATAATCATATCAATGGTTAACTAGTTGTACAATTTCATAGTCCAATTGATTGTATTTGTTTATTTCCTTTTAAAAGAGAAATGGTGCAGTACCTTTAAGAATCAGTTTGTATCGCAGATGTCACAAGGGTTGGTGGTGTTCAGAACAGTGTAGAAGGCTGTTGTAAGGTAGTACAGGACATTGATAGGATGCAGAGCTTCTTAATCCAGAAAAGTGTGAAGTGATAAAGTTTGGAAATTTGAACCTGATGGCAGGATTCTTGGGAGTGTGGAGTGTGGAGGAATGGAGGGATCTTGGGGTGAACATCCATCGTTCACTCAAAATTGATAGGGTTGTTAAGAACGTGTATGGTGTGTTGTCCTTCAGTAGTCTGGGATTGAGTTCAAGACCACAAGGTTATGTTACATCTCAATAAAACCCTGGTTAGACCACATTTGGAGTATAATGTTCCGTTCTGGTCATCTCATTATAGGAAATGGGGAGAGGATGCAGAGGACATTTACCTGGATGTTGCCTGGATTGGAGAGCATGTCTTACAAGGATAGTTTGAGTGAGGTAGGGCTTTTCTCTTTGCAACGAAGGAGGATGAGAGGTGACTTGACAGAGGTGTATGAGATGATATGAGGCATAAAATGACTGGACACCCAGAGACTTTTCCCCAGGGTAGAAATGGCTAATTTTAAGGTGATTGAAAGAAAGTATATGGGGGATGTCAGAGATAAGATTTTTATACAAAGAGTGGTAAATGCGTGGAATGTGCTACTGGGGGTAGTGGTGGAAGCAGATACAATAAGAAATTCTTAGGCACATAGATGATAAAGAAAATAGAGGGGTATGTGGGAGGGAAGGATCAGATTTACCTTGGAGTAGGTTAAAAAACATAGTGAGCTGATGGGCCTGTACTGTGATGTAATGTTCCATATTTTATGCATCACATGGTGAGATTCTGATACCTTTTCATATTCAGACCTTGCGATTTGGTGAGAGTTATTGTTTTGAATAAAGCTGCTCTGTTTATAGCTCTGCTCTGCTTACAGTGCCAGGAACACAAGGAAAGCCACAAACACATTTGCTTGCAAGAGATCCATATTTCCTGGACTGAGTGAAATCCATTCTGAGAAATGTGTTCTCCATCTTAGTACGGGGACATTCAGTAGCAGCTGTAGGAGTAATCATACAGGGAATGTTGTGGATGAAACTTTTTCCGAAGGAATTAAGGAATAAAGTACAGAGAAAACAGTGTTTATAGTATTGTGCAAAAGCCTTAGGCCTAAGACTTTTGCACAGTACTATATTTGTCAACGTAAGCAGAGTGTGAGTTTGTAAATCTGGTGGGAGCATATGTTGGGAAAGGCAAGGGTGGAGTGCCATGGGAGGGGTGTGGGACAGGACAGGTGGTAGGGAAGGCGTGCTGGGCTGGGGGGTGGTGCAAGTGCAGACACACACAGCCTGGAGACACCAGTCAAGAAATCATTAGATTCCAAACAATTGGTTTATCGATCATTATAGAATGTCTCCCTGATGCTTCCTGCTCCCTCCCCTCTCCCTTCCCCTTTTCTCAACCATGATTCCCTTCTTCCTGCCCCCTCCCTACACTCAGTCCGTAATGGAGATACATATCAGAATCAGGCTTATCATCACTCACATCTTATGGATTTTTTTGTGGCAGCAGTAGTGCAATACATAAAATTGCTTCAGTACTGTTCAAAGGTCTTAAGCACCCTAGCTATAAATATGTGCCTCAGACTTTTGCACAGTGCTGTATATCAGTTCCAAGTCCTGGTCCGTTAGTGAGGAACAGGCTAGATACAGTTGGAGAATTGTCAGGGTTCCAAGTCTTAACTCTGAGATAAGTGCAAGTTATACCAAAGTAGGAATAAAACTGGGCAACAGACCAACCAGGTCTACAACAAACAGAGCAGAAAGAGGCAAAGACTATAATAATACCAGACATTCATTAGGATGCTGAAGGAATTCCAGGGCTGAAAGATTTCATGGTGAATAGACTAAGGAAGGTGGGATTATTCCCCAAAAGGCAGTGCAGATTTGATAAGTAGGGAGAACAAAAATCATAATTTGACCCAGGCACAGCACTGGCAGAGAGCAGAGCATGATTTAATGTAGACATGTTGAGAACATTGCCAAGTATGTTGGTCATCCATGTGAATAAAGAGATTGTGGAGGCATTTGTAACAACCTTTTAAGAATCACTAGATTCTAGGATTGTTCCAGAAGACTGGAAAACTGCAAATGTCATTCCACTCTTCAAAATGGAGAGGCAGAAGAAAGGAAACTATAGGCCAATTAGTCAGAACTGAGTGGTTGGGAAGACATTGGAGTTGACTGTGAAGGATGAGGTCTCTGGGTACTTGAGATATATGATAAAATAGGCTGTAGTCAGCACGGTTTCCTCAAGGGAAAATCTTGCCTGACGGAATTCTGTTGAAATTGTTGGAATTCTTTGAAGAAATAATAAGCAAGATGGACAAAGAAGTATTGGCTGCTGTTGTGTACTTGGAATTTCAGAAGGCCTCTAACAAGGTACCACGCGTAAGGCTGCTTAACAAACTAGGAGGCCATGACGTTACAGTAAAGATTCTAGCATGGCTGGTTGGCAGGAGGCAAACACTGGAAATAAAAGGAGCTTTTTCTGTTTGGTTGCTGGTGACTAGTGCTATTCCACTAGGTTAATGATTTGGATAATGGAATTAATGGCTTTAGAAACATAAAAACATGGAAAACCTACAGAACAATACAGGCCCTTCGGCCCACAAAGCTGTGCCAAACACGCCCTCACCTTAGAAAATACCGAGGGTTACCCATAGTCCTCTATTTTTCTGAGCTCCATGTACCTGTCCAGGAGTCTCTTAAAAGTCCCTATTGTATCCACTTCCACACCGTCATCAGCAGCCCATTCCACACACTCACCACTCTCTGTGTAAAAAACTTACCCCTGACATCTCCTTTGTACCTACTTCCAAGCATCTTAAAACTATGCCCTCTCGTGCTAGCCTTGTCTCGTGACAAGATCCCACGTAGGAGATTGTGCAAACTTAAAGCACGCAGTATTGGGGGTATGGTATTGATGTGGATAGAGAATTGGTTGGCCGACAGGAAGCAAAAAGTGGGAATAATTGGCACCTTTTCAGAATGGCAGGCAGTGACTAGTGGGGTACCGCAAGGCTCAGTGCTGGGACCCCAGTTGTTTACAATATATATTAATGATTTAGATGAGGGAATTAAATGCAGCATCTCTAAGATGACACGAAGCTGGGCAGCAGTGTTAGCTGTGAGGAGGATGCTAAGAGGATGCAGGGTGACTTGGATAGGTTAGGTGAGTGGGCAAATTCATGGCAGATGCAATTTAATGTGGATAAATGTGAGGTTATCCACTTTGGTGACAAGAACAGGAAAAAGAATTATTACCTGAATTGTGGCCGATTAGGCAAATGGTATGTTGGTATTCATAGCAAGAGGATTTGAGTACAGGAGCAGGGAGGTTCTACTGCAGTTGTACCAGTGGGACCACATCTGGAGTATTATGTGCAGTTTTGGTCCCCTAATCTGAGGAAAGACATCTCCCCCACTCCAAGATCTCCCTGTCTCATCAATCTCCACCACCATCCATCCATGTACCTGCTAACCCAGTAACACTCAGTTCCGTCTGTCCCATTCATCTCCACAATCAACCGCCTCTAATGAACCGATAATCCCTAGTTCCCCCGTCCTGTCAATCTACACCATCAAAGGTCCATGTACCTTCTGACTCCATGATCCCCAGTGACCACTGTCCTATCGATCACCACCATCAACCATCCATGACCCCAATGAACCCATAATCCCCAGTTCCCCTGTCCTATGGATCTTCAACATAAACTTTCCAGGTCTCAAATGACTACATAACCCTCAGTTCCCCTGTCCTATCGATCTCCGCCACCACCATCCATGTCCTCAAGGACCCTATAACCCCCAGTTCCTCCTGTCATATCAATTTTCATCACCAACTGTCCATGTAACTACTGACGTGGTTCTCCCACCCTATCAATTTCCACCATCAACCATCCATGTCCCCAATGAACCCAGAAGCCCCAGGTCTCTGTGTCCTATTGATATCCTCCACCAACCTTCCACGTTCCCAGTGGACCCACTACCCGCAGTTATCTGGTTCCTATGAATCTCCAGCACTAATTATTCATGTCCCCACTGTCCCAATAAACCTTATTTCTTTATGTCCTATAGATAGAAACATAGAAAACCTACAATACAATACAGGCCCTTCAGCCCATAAAGTTGTGCCAAACATGTCCCTACCTTAGAAATTTCTAGGCTTATCAATCCTGGGATACAACTCCTATCCCATATAATCCCTATCCCATACAATTCCTATCCCATACAATCCTTATCCCATACAACCCCTATCCCATAAAACCCCTATTCCATACAACCTATATCCCATACAACCCCTTTCCCATACAATCTCTAATTTTCTAAGCGCTCTAATTTTCTAAGCTCCACATACCTAACTAAGAGTCTCTTAAAAGACTCTATCGTATCCGCCTCCACCACTGTTGCTGGCAGCCCATTCCACGCACTCACCATTCTCTGAGTAAAAAACTTACCCCTGACATCTCCTCTGTACCTACTCCCCAGCATCTTAAACCTGTGTCCTCTTGTGGCAACCATTTCAGCCCTGGGAAAAAGCCTCTGACTATCCACACGATCGATGCCTCTTCTATCAGGTCACCTCTCATCCTCCCTTGCTGCAAGGAGAAAAGGCCGAGTTCACTCAACCTATTCTCATAAGGCATGCTCCCCAATCCAGGCAACATCCTTGTAAATCTCCTCTGCACCCTTTCTATGGCTTCCACATCCTTCCTGTAGCGAGGTGACCAGAACTGAGCACAGTACTCCAAGTGGAGTCTGACCAGGGTCCTATATAACTGCAACATTGCCTCTCGGCTCCTAAACTCATTTCCATGATTGATGAAGGCCAATACACTGTACTCCTTCTTAACCACAGAGTCAACCTGAACAGCTGCTTTGAGCGTCTTATGGACTCGGACCCCAAGATCCCTCTGATCCTCCACACTGCCAAGAGTCTTACCATTAATACTATATTCTGCCATCATATTTGACCTACCAAAATTAACCACTTCACACTTATCTGGGTTGAACTCCATCTGCCACTTCTCAGCCCAGTTTTGCATCCTATCAATGTCCCGCTGTTACCTCTGACAGCCCTCCACACTCTCCACAACACCTCCAACCTTTGTGTCATCAGCAAACTTAATAACCCATCCCTCCACTTCCTCATCCAGGTCATTTATAAAAATCACAAAGAGTAAGGGTGCCAGAACAGATCCCCGAGGCACTCCACTGGTGATCGACCTCCATGCAGAATATGACCTGTCTACAACCACTCTTTGCCTTCTGTAGGTAAGCCAGTTCTGGATCCACAAAGCAATGTTCCCTTGGATTCCATGCCTCCTTACTTACTTTCTCAATAAGCCTTGCATGGGGTACCATATCAAATGCCTTGCTGAAATCCATATTTACTACATCCACTGCTCTTCCTTCATCAATGTGTTTAGTCACATAGCACTGTATTTGGTAACGTGGAGCAAAAAGCAAGTCTGTAAATCTGGCGAGAGTGAAGGATGTTGGAAATGGCAAAGAGGGATGTTGAGAGGGATGCGGGACAGGTGGCAGAGAAGGAGTGTCGGTGGTGAGGGGTAGTACTGGTGTAGACACATGCAACTCTGAGACACAGGCAAGGTCATTTGATTCCAAACAATTGATGTATTGATCATTACAGAATGTCTCTCTGGCGCTTCCCGCTCCCTCCACTCTCCCTTCCCCTTTTCCAACCCTGATTCCCCTTTTCCTGCCTCCTTCCCACTCTTGGTCCACAATTGAGACCCATATCAGAATCTGGCTTATCATCACTCACATACGTCATAAAATTTGTTGTTATTTTGTGGCAGTAGCACAATGCAATACATGAAATTTCTACAGTACTGTGCAAAACTTTTAGGAACCCTAACTATGTATACATATGTCTAAGACTTATGCACAATCCAATATGACTTTCACTGGTCAGAAAAAACAGACCAATGCACAACATTGGCATGCACTCTCACTGCAGTAAGGTGTCATCATTCTACACTCAATTCCCTTTGCAATAAACGCAAAGCAAACACTTTTCCTGCCATACCTCAATGCCAAATTTCTTTGACGTTTATGAGGCAGGTACAATAGTACTTGAGGAGATATGTGGAGGGACAGGGCTTGGAGGGATATGGGCTGAATGCAGGAAATAGGGACTAGCTGGTGGGCACAGATGGGTTGGCATGGACTGGTTGAGCCAAAGGGTCTATATCCAGGCTGTTTTACTCTCTGACTCTCAGGCCCCTCTGAGCACCAATAATCTATCACATTTCTACGACCTCTATCCCATAAAACCCCTATCCCAAACAACCCCTTTCCCATACAATCCCCATCCCATACAATCCCCTATCCCAAACAATCCCCTATCCCAAACAATCCCCTGTCCCAAACAATCCCTACCCATATAACAACTATCTCATAAAACCCAAATCCCATACAATACCTATCCCAAACAATCCCTATCCCATACGACTCCTATCCCATACAGCCCCTATCCTATAAAAAGCATATCCTATGCAATCCCTATCCCATATAATCCCTATCCCATACAATCCCTATCCCATACGACCCCTATCCCATACGACCCCTATCCCATAAAACCCCTATCCCATAAAGCCCCTATTCCATACAACCCATATCCCATACAACCCCTTTCCCATACAATCCCTACTCATACAATCCCCTATCCCAAACAATCCCCGATCCCATACAACCCCCACCCTATACAACCCCTATCCCATACAATCCTTATCCCATATAATCCCTACCCATACAATCCCCTATCCCATACAATCCCTATCTAATTCAATCTGTATCCCATACAATTGCTATCTCATATATCCCATAACTTATACATCCTATACTGTATATCACCTATCCTATACATCCAATACTTGCCCTTCAGCCCCTCTCCCAAACATCCCATACATCTCCTATCCTATACATTCTATGCACCCCTACCTCATACATCCCTTATCACATACAATTCCTATCTCATACAATCTCTATTCCATACAACCCCTTTCCCATACAATCCCCATCCCATACAATCCCCTATCCCAAACAATCCCCTATCCCAAACAATCCCCTATCCCAAACAATCCCCTATCCCAAACAATCCCCTATCCCAAACAATCCCCTATCCCATACAATCCCCTATCCCAAACAATCCCCTAACCCAAACAATCCCCTGTCCCAAACAATCCCTACCCATATAACAACTATCTCATAAAACCCAAATCCCATACAATACCTTTCCCAAACAATCCCTATCCCATACGACTCCTATCCCATACAGCCCCTATCCTATAAAAAGCATATCCCATGCAATCCCTATCCCATATAATCCCTATCCCATACAATCCCTATCCCATATGACCCCCTATCCCATAAAGCCCCTATTCCATACAACCCATATCCCATACAACCCCTTTCCCATACAATCCCTACTCATACAATCCCCTATCCCAAACAATCCCCGATCCCATACAACCCCCACCCTATACAACCCCTATCCCATACAATCCCTATCCCATATAATCCCTACCCATACAATCCCCTATCCCATACAATCCCTATCTAATTCAATCTGTATCCCATACAATCCACTCTCATACAATCCCTATCCCTTACATGCCCTATCCTATACATCCCATACTTACCCTGAAGCCCCTGTCCATTACATCCCATACATCTCCTTACCTATACATCCCATACACCCCATACCACATACATCCCTTATCCCATACAATTCCTATCTCATACATTCTCTATCCCATACAATCCCTAACCCTTACATGCCCTATCCTATACATCCCATACTTCCCCTGCAGCCCCTGTCCAATAAATCCCATACATCTCCTTACCTATACATCCTATACATCTCATACACCCCATACCTCTTACATGCCTTATCCCATACAATTCTTATCTCATACATTCCCTATCCCATACAATTGCTATCTCATATATCCCATAACTTATACATCCTATACTGTATATCACCTATCCTATACATCCATTACTTCCCCTTCAGTCCCTCTCCCAAACATCCCATACATCTCCTATCCTATACATTCTATGCACCCCTACCTCATACATCCCTTATCACATACAATTCCTATCTCATACAATCTCTATCCCATACAACCCCTATCCCATACAATCCCCATCTCAAACAATCCCTTATTCCATACAATCCTTATCCCAAACAATCCCCTAACCCATGCAACCCCTATACCAAACAATCCCTATCCCATACAACCCCTATCTCAAACAATCCCTTTTCACACACAATCCCCTATCCCATACAATCCCTATCCCATAGAACCCCTATCCCATACAATCCTTATCCCAAACAATCCCCTATCTCATACAATCCCTATCCAATACAATCCTTATCCCATACAATCCCTATCCCATACAAACCCCTATCCTGCACAATTCCTATCTCATACAATCCCTATCCCATACAAACCCTATTCCATACAATCCCCTTTCCCATGCAATCCCTATCCCATACAAGTCAGAAGAGTCAGAGATTGTATAGCATTAAAAAAAAATTATGACAGAGCTAAGGTGAGTGGGAAGACAGATGATTGGGAAATTTTTAAGGAACAACAGAACTTAACTAAAAAGGCAATATGGGGAGAAAAAATAAGGTACGAATGCAAGCTAGCCAAGAATATAAAGGAGGATAGCAAAAGCTTTTTTAGGTACGTGAAGAGAAAAAAGATAGTTAAGAACAACGTTGGGCCCTTGAAGAATGGATTGGGTGAAATTGTTATGGGAAACAGAGAAATGGCAGAAGAATTTAATAAGTACTTTAGATCTGTCTTCACTAGGGAAGACACAAGCAATCTCCCAGATATATGGATGGGCCAAGTACATAGGGTAACAGAGGAAATGAAACAGATTAACATTAGGAAGGAAATGGTGATGAGTAGACTGATGGGACTGAAGGCTGACAAATCCCCAGGTCCAGATGGTCTGCATCCTAGAGTGCTAAAGGAGGTGGCTCTGGAAATTGCGGGTGCATTGGTAATCATTTTCCAGTGTTCCTTAGATTCAGGATCAGTTCCTGAGGATTGGAGAATGGCTAATGTTATCCCACTTTTTAAGAAAGGAGGGAGGGAGAAAACAGAGAACTATTGTCCTGTCAGCCTAACATCAGTAGTGGGGAAGATGCTAGGGTTCATTATTAAAGATGAAATAGTGGCATATCTAGATAGCAGTGATAGGATTGGGCCGAGCCAGCATGGATTTACCAAGGGCAAATCATGCTTGACTAATCTGTTGGAGTTTTTCGAGGATGTAACCAGGAAGTTAGACAAGGGAGATCCAGTGGATGTAGTGTACCTCGATTTTCAGAAGGCATTTGATAAGGTCCCACATAGGAGATTGGTGGGTAAAATCAGAGCTCATGGCATTGGGGGGAAGATATTGACATGGATAGAAAACTGGTTGGCAGATAGAAAGCAAAGGGTAACGGTGAATGGGTGTTTCTCGGAATGGCAGGTGGTGACTAGTGGGGTGCCACAGGGCTTGGTATTGGGACCACAGCTGTTTACGATTTACATCAACGATTTAGATGAAGGCATTGAGAATAACATCAGCAAGTTTGCTGATGATACTAAGCTGGGTGGCAGTGTGACATGTGATGAGATGTTAGGAGAATTCAGGGTGACTTGGATAGGCTGGGTGAGTGGGCAGATACTTGGCAGATGATAAGTGTGAGGTTATCCACTTTGGGAGTAAGAACAGGAAGGCAGATTATTATCTGAACGGAGTAGAGTTAGGTAAGGGAGAAATACAAAGAGATCTAGGAGTCCTTGTTCATCAGTCACTGAAGGTGAATGAGCAAGTGCAGCAGGCAGTGAAGAAGGCTAATGGAATGTTGGCCTTTATTATAAAGGGAATTGAGTACAAGAGCAAGGAAATCCTTTTGCATTTGTACAGGGCTCTGGTGAGACCACACCTGGAGTATTGTGTACAGTTTTGGTCTCCAGGGTTAAGGAAGGACATCCTGGCTGTAGAGGAAGTGCAGCATAGATTCACAAGGTTAATTCCTGGGATGTCTGGACTGTCTTACGCAGAGAGGTTAGAGAGACTGGGCTTGTACACGCTGGAATTAAGGAGATTGAGAGGGGATCTGATTGCAACGTATAAGATTATTAAGGGATTGGACAAGATAGAGGCAGGAAATATGTTCCAGATGCTGGGAGAGTCAAGTACCAAAGGGCATGGTTTAAGAATAAGGGGTAGGTCATTTAGGACAGAGTTAAGGAAAAACTTCTTCTCCCACAGAGTTGTAGGGATGTGGAATGCACTGCCTCAGAAGGCAGTGGAGACCAATTCTCTGGATGCTTTCAAGAAGGAGCTAGATAGGTATCTTATGGATAGGGGAATCAAGGGATATGGGGACAAGGCAGGAACTGGGTATTGATAGTAGATGATCAGCCATGATCTCAGAATGGCGGTGCAGGCTCGAAGGGCTGAATGGTCTACTTCTGCACCTATTGTCTATTGTCTATAACCCCTATCCCAAACAATCCCTATCCCATACAACCCCCTATCCCCAACAATTCCTATCTCATACAATCCCTATCCCCTACAATCCCTATCCATACAGTCCTTATCCCAAAGTATCCCCTATCCCATACATCCCCTATTCCATACAAACCCTATCCCATACAACCCCTATCCCATACAATCCCTATCCTGTACATCCCCTATCCCGTACAACCCCAATCCCGTACATCCCCTATCCCGTACGCTCCATGAGGCACTTTATTAATCACCTCCTGAAAGCCCAGATATAGCTCATCCACCTGTTGCTTCCTGCTTAGCTATTCTTCTAGTTACAACACAGAAAATCCAAGCAGAGATGTCAAATAATGATTTTTACAATGATTTTATTGTGTACAGTTCTGGTCACCGAATTATAGGAAAGATGTCAACAAAATAGAGAGAGTACAGAGAAGATTTACTAGAATGTTACCTGGGTTTCAGCACCTAAGTTACAGGGAAAGATTGAACAAGTTAGGTCTTTATTCTTTGGAGCGTAGAAGGTTGAGGGGGGACTTGATAGAGGTATTTAAAATTATGAGGGGGATGGATAGAGTTGATGTGGATAGGCTTTTTCCACTGAGAGTAGGGGAGATTCAAACAAGAGGACATGATTTGAGAGTTAGGGGGCAAAGTTTAAGGGTAACACGAGGGGGAATTTCTTTACTCAGAGAGTGGTAGCTGTGTGGAACGAGCTTCCAGTAGAAGTGGTTGAGGCAGGTTCAGTATTGTCATTTAAAGCAAAATTGGATAGGTATATGGACAGGAAAGGAATGGAGGGTTATGGGCTGAGTGCAGGTCAGTGGGATTAGGTGAGAGTGAGTGTTCGGCACAGATGAGAAGGGCCGAGATGGCCTGTTTCCATGCTGTAATTGTTATATGGTTATAAAAATCTATGTTGACTCTGCCCAGTCCTGTTACTATCCTCTACATGGCCTCTGCCTCTTCTTTAAAGTCACTTGTAGCCTTTCCCTTTCCACTATTATCAGGGTATCTGTTCTGCAATCCCTGCTTTAACTTCCCCTTCTTCATTTGGTGCCAAAATGATTGTTGTGATGTGTCTAGTGTGGTAGTGTAGCATGTAGTGCTTGTCACTCTTACACTGGCTAGCTGTCTTGTGAAAAGGAGAGCTGAATACGTAAGTCACTCCCTGCCAGTACACAGCCTCTCCTGCAGCAAGCCCCATGTCGTGCCACCTTGCTGGGACACACAGCAACAGAGCTCCTTTCAGACTCAGGCTGATCTACAGAGGATGGGGAGCAGGTCTGGCCCCTGCACATGTAGCACGCAGGCCCACCAGTGTGTGGCACGCCCTGGTGCTCATGAACCAGATCCCCAGCTATGGGTAAATAGCCCCATTGTCTTGTGGGCAGCCTCAGGAGAGACGAAGGCTACGGGAGTAAACCCAGACAGAAAATCCGGAGTGGAGCCCCTAAGGAGGCCAGAAGTCACTGAACATCCTTCTGGCAGCTCCTGCAGCCAAGCTGGTGCCAAACATATTGTTTCACTTCCCTTTGGACTACATTGGTGTGACCGACAGGGGGATCTTGATGACTGGGCATCTCCAGATCTCTGTCCAGACTTCTGATGATGATCATCACTCATTGTCCATCGAGACAGATGGATGCCAGCCAACATTCATTAGAGAACTGACTACAGGCTGTGATCAGGGTTACAAATATTATGGGAGACATTTGCAAGAGTTCTAGGGAAGATATCACCTTAAGACCATAAGATACAGGGGCAGATCAAAGCTATTCAGCCCATCGAGTCAGCTTCACCATTCCATTATGGCTGATCCCAGATCCCACTCAACCCCATATACCTGCCTTCTTGCCATATCCTTTGATGCCATCAACTTCCACTTTAAATATACCCACGGACTTGGCCTTCACTGCAGTCTGTGGCTGAGCATTCCACAGATTCACTACTCTCTGGCTAAAAAAATTCCTCCTTAGCTCTGATCTAAAAGGTCGCTGCTCAATTTTGAGGCGGAGCCTCGAGTTCTGGATATCCCCACCATAGGAAATATCCTCTCCATGTCCATCCTATCTAATCCTTTCAACATTTGATAGGTTTCAATGAGATTCCCCCCCCCCCACCCGTATTCTTCTAAATTTCAATGAACACAGGCCCAAAGCTGCCAAACGCTCCTGATATGTTGACCCCTTCATTCCCAGAATCATCATCATGAACCTCCTCTGAACCCTCTCTAGTGACAACACATCGTTTCTGAAATATGGGACCCAAAACTGTTGACAATACTCCCAAGTGCATCCTGACCAGTGTCTTGTAATGTCTCAGTATTATCTCCTTGCTTTTGTATTCTATTCCCCTTGAAATCTGGGGAAGGAAGTCAGAGGATCAGAACGGGAGTGCGGCGGGAGCCATTTTGATTTTTTCTTCTTCTCATCAGAGTTAAGAGAGGTGGGACTGCGCAGGCGTGTGACGTCCGGCAGTGAAGCGGGGAAGATTTAAAAAGGATACAGCAGGCAGCATTGTTTGCAGGCTGCGGAGTGAGCCAGGAACAGAGTGAAGGCTTAAGGGCTTTGGCTCAACGAGCTTAGGTGGAAACGGGCGAGGCAAGGTAGGTTTAATTTTCAGTTTTTCCTGTTATTTGAGGAAAGGGGGAAGTATGAGTGTGAGGGCAGTTTGTTGTTCACGGTGTCAGATGTGGGAGGTCCTGGAGTCTCCTAGTCTCCTGGACGTCCACATCTGTGCCAGGTGTGCCGAGCTAAAGCTCCTAAGGGACCGTGTTAGGGAACTGGAGCTGCAGTTCAAAGTCCTTCATCTGCTCAGGGAGAGTGAGGAGTTGATAGAGAGGAGTTACAGGCAGGTGGTCACTCCGGGACCACGGGAGGCAGACAGGTGGGTCACGGTTAGGAGGGGGAAGGGGAAGAGTCAGCTACTAGAGAGTACCCCAGTGGCTGTATCCCTTGACAATAAGTACCCTTGTTTGAGTACTGTTGTGGGGAGGACAGCCTACCTGGGGGAAGCAACAGTGGCCGTGCCTCTGGCACAGAGTCCGGCCCTGTGGCTCAGAAGGGTAGGGAAAGGAAGAGGAAGGCATTAGTAATAGGGGACTCAATAGTTAGGGGATCAGATAGGCGATTCTGTGGACGCTATCAGGAGATCCAGATGGTAGTTTGCCCCCCAGTGCCAGGGTCCGGGATGTTTCTGATCGCATCCAAGATATCCTGAAGGGTGAGAGGCCAGAGGTCATGGTAAATATAGGTACCAATGACATGGGTAGGAAAAGGGAAGAGGTCCTGAAAGGTGAATATAGGGAGTTAGGAAGGCAGTTGAGAAAAAGGACCGCAAAGGTAGTAATCTCGGGATTAATTACGCGACGGTGAGAGTAGAAATGGAATGAGGTGGAGGATGAATGCGTGGCTGAGGGATTGGAGCAGGGGGCAGGGATTCAAGTTTCTGGATCATTGGGACCTCTTTTGGGGCAGGTGGGACCTGCACAAAAAGGACGGGTTACACTTGAAACCTAGGGGGACCAATATCCTGGCGGGAAGGTTTAATAGAGCTGTTAGGGAGGGTTTAAACTAATTTGGCAGGGGGATGGGAACTGGAATGATGGAGCGGAGGAGAGGGAAAACAGAAATAGATCTAAGGTAGTGAGCAGTAAGGATGTCAGGAAGAACAGGCAGGTGATGGGGCAAATTTGCAGCCATTGGGATGAGTTGCAGTGCAATCAATGCAAAAAGTACCAAACACTGGATTGAAGGCGTTATACTTAAATGCACGCAGCATAAGGCATAAGGTGGATGATCTTGTTGTACAGTTACAGATTGGCAGGTATGATATTGCGGCCATCACTGAGATGTGGCTAAAGGATGCATGTCTCTGGGAGCTGAACGTCCAAGGATACATGGTGTATCGGAAGGATAGGCAGGTAGGTAGAGGGGGTGGCATGGCTTTAATGGTAAGAAATTATATTAAATCATTAGAAAGAGTTGACATAGGATCGGAAGGTGCAGAATCTTTATGGGTTGAGCTAAGAAATCGCAGGGGTAAAAGGACCCTGATGGCAGTTATATACAGGCCTCCAAACAGCTGCAGTGATCTGGACTACAAATTACAACAGGAAATTGAAAAGGCTTGCCAGAAGGGCAGTGTTATGATAATTGTAGGGGATTTTAACATGCGAGTGGATTGGGAAAATCACATCGGCACTGGATCTCAAGAGAGAGAATTTGTAGAATGTCTACGAGATGGCTTTTTAGAACAGCTTGTTGTTGAGCCTACTAGGGGATCGGCTGTACTGGATTGGGTATTGTGTAATGAACCAGAGGTGATTAGAGAGATGGAAGTGAAGGAACCCTTAGGAGGCAGTGATCATAACATGATTGAGTTCACTGTGAAATTTGAGAAAGAGAAGCCAAAATCCGATGTGTCGATATTTCAGTGAAGTAAAGGAAATTACAGTGGCATCAGAAAGGAACTGGCCAAAGTTGACTGGAAAGGGACACTAGCGGGAAGGACGGCAGAGCAGCAGTGGCTGGAGTTTATGTGAGAAGTGAGGAAGGTGCAAGACAGATATATTCCAAAAAAGAAGAAATTTTCGAATGGAAAAGGATGCAACCGTGGCTGACAAGAGAAGTCAAAGCCAAAGTAAAAGCAAAACAGAGGGCATACAAGGAAGCAAAAATTAGTGGGAAGACAGAGGATTGGGAAGTTTTTAAAAGTTTACAAAAGGAAACTAAAAAGGTCATTAAGAGGGAAAAGATGAACTATTAAAGGAAGCTAGCAAATAATATCAAAGAGGATACTAAAAGCTTTTACAAGTATATAAAGAGTAAAAGACAGGTGAGTATAGATATAGGACCGATAGAAAATGATGCTGGAGAAATTGTAATGGGAGATAAGGAGATTGCAGAGGAACTGAGTGAGTATTTTGCATCAGTCTTCACTGAGGGAGACATCAGCAATATACCGGACATTCAAGGGTGTCAGGAAAGAGGAATATGCAGAGTCAAAATTACGACAGAGAAAGTTCTCAGGAAGCTGAATAGTCTAAGGGTAGATAAATCTCCCGGACCAGATGGAATGCACCCTTGTGTTCTGAAGGAAGTAGCTGTGGAGATTGCGGAGGCATTAGCAACGATCTTTCAAAAGTCGATAGATAAGGGGGCAAGGAAGCAAAAAAGAAATTATAGACCTGTTAGTTTGACATCGGTGGTTGGGAAGTTGTTGGAGTTGATTGTCAAGGATGAGGTTACGGAGTACCTGGAGGCATATGACAAGATAAGCAGAACTCAGCATGGTTTCATTATAGGAAAATCCTGCCTGACAAACCTAGTGCAATTTTTAAGGAAATTACAAGTAGGCTAGACAAGGGAGATGCAGTGGATGTTGTGTATTTGGATTTTCAGAAGGCCTTTGACAAGGTGTCACACAGGAGGCTGATAAACAAGATAAGAGCCCATGGAATTACGGGAAAGTTACATATGTGGATAGAGCATTGGCTGATTGGCAGGAAACAGAGAGTGGGAATAAAGGGATCCCATTCTGGTTGGCTGCTGGTTACCAGTGGTATTCCACAGGGGTCTGTGTTGGGGCCGCTTCATTTTATGTTGTATATCAACGATTTGGATTATGGAATAGATGGCTTTGTGGCTAAGTTTGCTGATGATACAAAGATAAGTGGAGGGGCCGGTAGTGCTGAGGAAACAGAGAGTCTGCAAAGAGACTTGGATAGATTGGGGGAATAGGCAAAGAATTACAGTGTTGGAAAGTGTATGGTCACGCACTTTGGTAGAAGAAATAAATAGGCAGAGTATTATTTAAATGAGGAGAGAATTCAGTTCTGAGCTGCAATGGGACTTGGGAGTCTTCGTGCAGGATATCCTTAAGGTTAACCTCCAGGTTGAGTCAGTGGTGAAGAAGGCAAATGCAATGTTGGCATTCATTTCTAGAGGAATAGAGTATAGGAGCAGGGATGTGATGTTGAGACTTTATAAGGCACTGGTAAGACCTCACTTGGAGTACTGTGTGCAGTTTTGGGCTCCTTATTTAAGAAAGGATGTGCTGACATTGGAGAGGGTTCAGAGAAGATTAACTAGAATGATTCCGGGAATGAGAGGGTTAACATATGAGGAACGTTTGACCGCTCTTGGACTGTACTCCTTGGAGTTTAGAAGAATGAGGGGGGACCTCATAGAAACATTTCAAATGTTGAAAGGCATTGACAGAGTGGATGTGGCAAAGTTGTTTCCCATGGTGGGGGAGTCTAGTACGAGAGGACATGACTTGAGGATTGCAGGGCGCCCATTCAGAACAGAGATGCAAAGAAGTTTTTTTAGCCAGAGGGTGGTGAATTTGTTGCCACGGGTGGCAGTGGAGGCCAAGTCATTGGGTGTATTTAAGGCGGATATTGATAGGCATCTGAGTAGTCAGGGCATCAAAGGTTATGGTGAGAAGGTGAGGGAATGGGACTAAAGGGGAGATTGGATCAGCTCATGATGAAATGGCGCAGCAGACTCGATGGGCTGAATGGCCAACTTCTGCTCCTTGGTCTTATGGTCTAATATTTGGGAAATTAAAATCTCCCACCACAACAACCCTGTTATTATTACTTCTTTCCAGAATCTGTCTCCCTATCTGTTCCTCAATGTCGTTGTTACTATTGGGTGGTCTATAAAAAACACCCAGTAGAGTTATTGACTCTTTCCTATTTACTAACTTCCACCCACAGAGACTCCATAGACAACTCCTCCATGACTTCCTCCTTTTCTGCAGCTGTGACATTATTTCTGATCAACAGTGCCATGCCCCCACCTCTTTTGCCTCCCTCCCTATCCTTTCTGAAACATCTAAAGCCTGGTACTCGAAGTAGCCATTCCTGGCCCTGTTCCATCCAAGTCTCTGTAATGGCCACAACATCACAGCTCCAATTGCTGATCCATGCTCTAAGATCATCCGCTTTATTCATAATACTCCTTGCATTAAAATTGACACAGGACCAGATTTTAGGAATGAAGGGGTTAACCTCTGAGGAGCGTTTGGCAGCTTTGGACCTGTGCACACTGGAATTTAGAAGAATGTGTGGGGATCTCATTGAAACCAATGAACGTTGAAATGACTGGATGGGGTGGATCTGGAGAGGATGTTTCTTATGGTAAACATAGGTAAACATATGGTAAACAGAATGTAAAAGGAATCTTAAGAAAGAGATTAGAAAAGCTAAAAGAAGATACGAGGTTGGTTTGGCAAATAAGGTGAAAGTAAATCCGAAAGGTTTCTACAGTTACATTAAAAGCAAGAGGATAGTGAGGGATAAAATTGGCCCCTTAGAGAATCAGAGTGGTCAGCTATGTGTGGAGCCGAAGGAGATGGGAGAGATTTTGAATGATTTCTTCTCTTCGGTATTCACTAAGGAGAAGGATATTGAATTGTCTAAGGTGTGGGAAACAAGTAAGGAAGTTATGGAACCTATGACAATTAAGGAGGTGGAAGTACTGGCGCTTTTAAGAAATTTAAAAGTGGGTAAATCTCCGGATCCTGACAGGATATTCCCCAGGACCTTGAGGGAAGTTTGTGTAGAAATAGCAGGAGCTCTGACAGAGATCTTTAAGATGTCATTAGAAATGGGGATTGTGCCGGAGGATTGGCGTATTGCTCATGTGGTTCCATTGTTTAAAAAGGGTTCTAGAAGTAAGCCTAGCAATTATAGACCTGTCAGTTTGACATCAGTGGTGGGTAAATTAATGGAAAGTATTCTTAGAGATAGTATTAATAATTATCTGGATAGACAGGATCTGATTAGAAGTAGCCAGCATGGATTTGTGCGTGGAAGATCATGTTTGACAAATCTTATTGAATTTGTTGAAGAAGTTACGAGGAATGTTGATGAGGGTAAGGCAGTGGATGTAGTCTATATGGACTTCAGCAAAGCCTTTGACAAAGTTCCACATAGAAGGTTAGTTAAGAAGGTTCAGTCATTAGGTATTAATGCTGGAGTAATAAAATGGATTCAACAGTGGCTAGATGGGAGATGCCAGAGAGTAGTGGTGGATAATTGTTTATCGGGATGGAGGCCGGTGACTAGCGGGGTGCCTCAGGGATCTGTTTTGGGCCCAATGTTGTTTGTAATATACATAAATGATCTGGATGATGGGGTGGTAAATTGGATTAGTAAATATGCCGATGAAACTAAGGTAGGAGGTGTTGTGGATAATGAGGTGGGTTTTCAAAGCTTGCAGGGAGATTTATGCCAGTTAGAAGAATGGGCTGAACATTGACAGATGGAGTTTAATGCTGAGAAGTGTGAGGTTCTACATTTTGGCAGGAATAATCCAATAGAACATACAGGGTAAATGGTAGGGCATTGAGGAATGCAGTGGAACAGAGAGATCTAGGAATAACAGTGCATAGTTCCCTGAAGGTGGAGTCTCATGTAGATAGGCTGGTGAAGAAGGCTTTTGGAATGCTGGCCTTTATAAATCAAAGCATTGAGTACAGAAGTTGTTAAAATTGTACAAGGCATTGGTAAGGCCAAATTTGGAATATTGTGTACAGTTCTGGTCACCGAATTATAGGAAAGATATCAATAAATTAGAGAGAGTGCAGAAAAGATTTACTAGGATGTTACCTGGGTTTCAGCACTTAAGTTACAGAGAAAGGTTGAACAAGTTAGGTCTCTATTCATTGGAGCATAGAAGGTTGAGGGGAGATTTGATCGAGGTATTTAAAATTTTGAGAAGGATAGATAGAGTTGATGTGAATAGGCTTTTTCCATTGAGAATAGGGGAGATTCAAATGAGAGGACATGATTTGAGAGTTAGGGGGCAGAAGTTTAAGGGAAACAAGAGGGGGTATTTCTTTACTTGGAGAGTGATATTTATGTGGAATGAGCTTCCTGTAGAAGTAGTAGAGGCCAGTTCAGTTGTGTCATTTAAGGTAAAATTGGATAGGTATATTGGCAGGAAAGGAGTGGAGGGTTATGGGCTGAGTGCGGGTAGGTGAGACTAGGTGAGATTAAGAGTTCGGCATGGACTAGGAGGGCCGAGATGGCCTGTTTCCGTGCTGTAATTGTTATATGGTTATATGGTTATGGTGGGGGTATCCAGAACTAGAGGGAATAGCCTCAGAATTGAGGGGGTGACCTTTTAGAACAGAGGTAAAGAGGATTTCTTTTATCCAGAGGGTCATGGATCCGTGGAATAATGTGCCACAGACAGCTGTGGAGGCCAAGACCGTGGGTACATTTAAAGTCAGGGAATCAAAGGATATGGTGAGAAGGCAGGTGTTTGGGATTGAGTGGGATCCAGGATCAGCCATGATGCAATGGCAGAGGAGACTTGATGGGCTGAATGGCCTAATTGTGCTCCTGTGTCCTATGGTCTTATGGTCTTAGCAACCACAGGAACAACCAGAAGGATAACTGCAGGAACACATGGTTGAACCACTGTAGGATCAACTGCAGAAACAACCACAGGAACAACCATAGGAACAAGCATAGGAACTACCATAGGAGTCAACACAAGAACAACCATAGGAACCAACACAGGGACAACACCAGGAACAACTGCAGAAACAACCACAGGAACAACCATAGGAACCAACACAGGAACAACACCAGGAACAACTGCAGAAACAACCACAGGAACAACCATAGGAACAAGCATAGGAACCAACACGGGAACAACACCAGGAACAACTGCAGAAACAACCACAAGAGCAACTATAGGAACCAACACAGGAACAACACCAGGAACAACTGCAGGAACAACCATAGGAACCAACACAGGAGAATATCTGCAGATGCTGGACATGCAAAGCAACACACACACACAGTGCTGGGGGAGCTCAGAAGGCCAGACAGCATCTAGGAAAAGAGTAAACAGTTAATGATGCAGTCTAATACCCTTCATCAGAACTGGGAAGAATGGGAAGACTTCAAAGTAAGAAGGTGGGGGAGGGGAGGAAGAAATACAAGATGGTATGTCATAGGAGAAACTGAGAGGGGGGAGGCATGAAGTAAAGAACTGGAGAAGGGGGAATCTGATAGGAAAGGACAGAAAACTATGGAAGAAAGGGAAGGAGAAGAAATTCCAGAGAGATGTGATGGGCAGGTAAGGAGTAAAGACCATAAGAATTAGGCCATTTTGCCCATTGAGTCTACTCCACAATTTCATCATGGCTGATCTATTTTTTCTCTCAGTCCCAATCTCTTACCTTCTCCCCATATCCCTTCATGCCCAGACCAATCAAGAACCTATCAAACTCAGCCTTAAATATACATACAGGAATGCCTCCTCATCTCCATTCTTAAAGGATGCCCCTTTATTCTGAGGCTCTGACCTCTGGTCTTAGACTCTCCCACCATAGGAAACATCCTGCCCACATCCACTCTATCAAGGCCTTTCACTATTCAATAGGTTTCAATGATGTCCCCCCTCATTCTTCCGAATTCCAGTGAATACAGGCCCAGAGCCATCAAACACTCTTCATATGACAAGCCGTTCAAACTTGGAATGTTTGGAGGGAGAGAGAAAACAGGGAATTATAGACCGGTTCAGCCTGACGTCAGTGGTGGGAAAGATGCTGGAGTCAATTATAAAAGAGGAAATTACAACACATTTGGATAGCAGTAGAAGGATCAGTCCGAGTCAGCATGGATTTATGAAGGGAAAATCATGCTTGACTAATCTTCTGGAGTTTTTTGAGGATGTAACTATGAAAATGGACAAGGGAGAGCCAGTGGATGTAGTGTACCTAGACTTCCAGAAAGCTTTTGATAAAGTCCCACATAGGAGGTTAGTGGGCAAAATTAGGTCACATGGTACTGGGGACAGAGTACTGACATGGATTGAAAATTGGTTGGCTGACAGGAAACAAAGAGTAGCGATTAACGGGTCCCTTTCGGAATGGCAGGCTGTGACCAGTGGGGTACCGCAAGGTTCTGTGCTGGGACCGCAGCTGTTTACAATATACATTAATGATTTAGATGAAGGGATTAAAAGTAACATTAGCAAATTTGCTGATGACACAAAGCTGGGCGGCAGTGTGAAATGTCAGGAGGATGTTATGAGAATGCAGGGTGACTTGGACAGGTTGGATGAGTGGGCAAATGTATGGCAGATGCAGTTTAATGTGGATAAATGTGAGGTTATCCACTTTGGTGGCAAGAACAGGAAGGCAGATTACTATCTAAATGGAGTCAAGTTAGGAAAAGGGGAAGTACAACGAGATCTAGGTGTTCTTGTACATCAGTCAATGAAAGCAAGCATGCAGGTACAGCAGGCGGTGAAGAAAGCTAATGGCATGTTGGCCTTTATAACAAGAGGGATTGAGTATAGGAGTAAAGAGGTCCTTCTGCAGCTGTACAGGGCCCTGGTGAGACCCCACATGGAGTATTGTGTGCAGCTTTGGTCTCCAAATTTGAGGAAGGACATTCTTGCTATTGAGGGAGTGCAGCGTAGGTTCACAAGGTTAATTCCCAGAATGGCAGGACTGTCATATGTTGAAAGATTGGAGCGACTGGGCTTGTATACACAGGAATTTAGAAGGATGAGAGGGGATCTGATTGAAACATATAAGATTATTAAGGGATTGGACACGCTGGAGGCATGAAGCATGTTCCCGCTGATGGGTGAGTCCAGAACTAGAGGCCACAGTTTAAGAATAAGTTTAAGAAGAAGGACCGCAAAGGTAGTAATCTCGGGATTACTGCCTGTGCCACGCGACAGTGAGAGTAGGAATAGAATTAGGTGGAGGATGAATGCGTGGCTGTGGGATTGGAGCAGGGGGCAGGGATTCAAGTTTCTGGATCATTGGGACCTCTTCTGGGGCAGGAGTGACCTGTTCAAGAAGGACGGGTTACACTTGAATCGTGGGGGGCACCAATATCCTAGCGGGGAGGTTTGCTAGGGCTACAGGGCGGACTTTAAACTAGTAAGATGGGGGGGCGGGAGACTTTTTGAGGAGACTATGGGAGAGGAGGTTAGTTCACCAGTGGAGCAAGTAAATAGACAGTGTGTGAGGGAGGAAAGGCAGGTGATGGAGAAGGGATGCGCTCAGCCCGAAGATGTAGGGGAGAAGGAAGAAAAGGATAATAAATTTGAATGCATTCTTAGGGATGAAAAGAGAGGAGGAGGTGGAGAGTATCTTAAATGTATCTATTTAATGCTAGGAGCATTGTAAGAAAGGTGGATGAGCTTAAAGCGTGGATTGATACCTGGAATTATGATGTTGTAGCTATTAGTGAAACATGGTTGCAGGAAGGGTGTGTTTGGCAACTAAATATTCCTGGATTTATTTGCCCCAGGTGTGATAGAGTAGGAGGGGCCAGAGGAGGAGGTGTTGCATTGCTTGTCCGAGAAAATCTTATGGCGGTGCTTTGGAAGGATAGATTAGAGAGCTCCTCTAGGGAGGCCATTTGGGTGGAATTGAAGAATGGGAAAGGTGCAGTAACACTGATAGGAGTGTATTATAGGCCACCCAATGGGGCGCGTGAGTTGGAAGAGCAAATGTGTAAGGAGATAGCAGATATTTGTAGTAAACACAAGGTGGTGATTGTGGAAGATTTTAATTTTCCACACATAGACTGGGAAGCTCATTCTGTAAAAGGGCTGGATGGTTTAGAGTTTGTGAAATGTGTGCAGGATAGTTTTTTGCAACAATAATTATAAGTACCGACTAGAGATGGGGCAGTGTTGGATCTCCTGTTAGGGAATGCGATAGGTCAGCTGACAGATGTATGTGTTGGGGAGCACTTCGGGTCCAGTGATCACAATAGCATTAGCTTCAATATAATTATGGAGAAGGACAGGACAGGACCTAGAGTTGAGATTTTTGATTGGAGAAAGGCTAACTTTGAGGGGATGCGAAGGGATTTAGAGAGAGTGGATTGGGTCAAGTTGTTTTATGGGAAGGATGTAATAGAGAAATGGAGGTCATTTAAGGGTGAAATTATGAGGGTACAGAATCTTTATGTTCCTGTTAGGGTGAAAGGAAAGGTTAAAGGTTTGAGAGCACCATGGTTTTCAAGGGATATTAGAAATTTGGTTCAGAAAAAGAGGGATGTCTACAATAGATATAGGCAGCATGGAGTAAAGGAATTGCTCGAGGAATATAAAGAATGTAAAAGGAATCTTAAGAAAGAGATTAGAAAAGCTAAAAGAAGATACGAGGTTGGTTTGGCAAATAAGGTGAAAGTAAATCCGAAAGGTTTCTACAGTTATATTAAAAGCAAGAGGATAGTGAGGGATAAAATTGGCCCCTTAGAGAATCAGAGTGGTCAGCTATGTGTGGAGCCGAGGGAGATGGGAGAGATTTTAAATGATTTCTTCTCTTCGGTATTCACTAAGGAGAAGGAGATTGAATTGTCTAAGGTGTGGGAAACAAGTAAGGAAGTTATGGAACCTATGACAATTAAAGAGGTGGAGGTACTAGCGCTTTTAAGAAATTTAAAAGTGGATAAATCTCCGGGTCCTGACAGGATATTCCGCAGGACCTTGAGGGAAGTTTGTGTAGAGATAGCAGGAGCTCTGACGGAGATCTTTAATATGTCATTAGAAACGGGGATTGTGCCGGAGGTTTGGCGTATTGCTCATGTGGTTCCATTGTTTAAAAAGGGTTCTAGATGGAAGCCTAGCAATTATAGACCTGTCAGTTTGACATCAGTGGTGGGTAAATTAATGGAAAGTATTCTTAGAGATAGTATTTATAATTATCTGGATAGACGGGATCTGATTAGAAGTAGCCAGCATGGATTTGTGCGTGGAAGGTCATGTTTGACAAACCTTATTGAATTTTTTGAAGAAGTTACGAGGAATGTTGACGAGGGTAAGGCAGTGGATGTAGTCTATATGGACTTCAGCAAAGCCTTTGACAAAGTTCCACATGGAAGGTTAGTTAAGAAGGTTTAGTCATTAGGTATTAATGCTGGAGTAATAAAATGGATTCAACAGTGGCTAGATGGGAGATGCCAGAGAGTAGTGGTGGATAATTGTTTATTGGGATGGAGGCCGGTGACTAGCGGGGTGCCTCAGGGATCTGTTTTGGGCCCAATGTTGTTTGTAATATACATAAATGATCTGGATGATGGAGTGGTAAATTGGATTAGTAAGTATGCCGATGATACTAAGGTAGGAGGTGTTGTGGATAATGAGGTGGGTTTTCAAAGCTTGCAGGGAGATTTATGCCGGTTAGAAGAATGGGCTGAACGTTGGCAGATGGAGTTTAATGCTGAGAAGTGTGAGGTTCTACATTTTGGCAGGAATAATCCAATAGAACATACAGGGTAAATGGTAGGGCATTGAGGAATGCAGTGGAATAGAGAGATCTAGGAATAACAGTGCATAGTTCCCTGAAGGTGGAGTCTCATGTAGATAGGCTGGTGAAGAAGGCTTTTGGAATGCTGGCCTTTATAAATCAAAGCATTGAGTACAGAAGTTGGGATGTAATGCTAAAGTTGTACAAGGCATTGGTAAGGCCAAATTTGGAATATTGTGTGCAGTTCTGGTCACCGAATTATAGGAAAGATATCAATAAATTAGAGAGAGTGCAGAGACGATTTACTAGGATGTTACCTGGGTTTCAGCAATTAAGTTACAGAGAAAGGTTGAACAAGTTAGGTCTCTATTCATTGGAGCGTAGAAGGTTGAGGGGGGATTTGATCGAGGTATTTAAAATTTTGAGAGGGATAGATAGAGTTGACGTGAACAGGCTGTTTCCATTGAGAGTAGGGGAGATTCAAACTAGAGGACATGATTTGAGAGTTAGGGGGCAGAAGTTTAAGGGAAACACGAGGGGGTATTTCTTTACTCAAAGAGTGATAGCTGTGTGGAATGAGCTTCCTGTAGAAGTAGTAGAGGCCAGTTCAGTTGTGTCATTTAAGGTAAAATTGGATAGGTATATGGACAGGAAAGGAGTGGAGGGTTATGGGCTGAGTGCGGGTAGGTGGGACTAGGTGAGATTAAGGGTTCGGCACGGACTAGGAGGGCCAAGATGGCCTGTTTCCATGCTGTGATTGTTATATGGTTATATGGTTATATGTTATATGGTTAATAAGGAGTAGGCCATTTAGAACAGAGATGCAGAAAAACTTTTTCACCCAGAGAGTGGTGGATATGTGGAATGCTCTGAACCAGAAGGCAGTGGAGGCCAAGTCTCTGGATGCATTCAAGAGAGAGTTAGATAGAGCGCTTATAGATAGTGGGGTCAAGGGATATGGGGAGAGGGCAGGAACAGGGTACTGATTGTGTATGATCAGCCATGATCACAGTGAATGGCGGGGCTGGCTAGAAGGGCCGAATGGCCTACTCTTGCACCTATTGTCTATTGTCTATTAAAATCATTTTCATGAACCTCCTTTGAACCCTCATAGCTTGTTAAGCAGCCTCACATGTGGCACGTTGTCAAAGGCCTTCTGAAAATCCAAGTATACAACATTAACCAATGCTCCTTTTGTCTATCCTGCTCGTTACTTCTTCAAAGAATTCCAACAGATTTCCTGTCATACCATGGGCTTTTACCTTGCTAAGCATCCTCATGTGTGACACCTTATCAAAGGACTTCTTAAATCCAAGTAAACAACATCCATCAATTATCATTTGTCAATCTAGCATGTTATTTCCTTACAGAATTCCAGCAGATTTGTCAGGCAAGATTTCCCACTAAGGAAACCTGCCCATTTTATCATGTGCCTCCAAGCACCCTGAAATCTCATCCTTGCATCTTCCCAATCACTGACATCAGGCTAACTGACCTATAATTTCTTTTCTTCTGCTTCCCTTCCTTCTTGAAGAGTAGAGTAACATTTGCACTCCATCTGTGTAGCCTCTAACTTAATGGCATGAACTTCGATTTCTCGAACTTCCTGTAATTGACCCACCCCCCCAACTCTCCTTCACCATTCCCCATTGCTGTTTCTCTCTCTCTCACCTTACTGTGAGCAGTTTGGGGCACCTTGTCTAGAAAGAATGTGCTGTAACTGGAGAGGATTCAAAGGAGGTTCACAAAAATTATTTCAGATTTGAATGATTTGTCATATGAAAGGCACTTAATGGTTCTGGGCCTGTATCCACTGGAATTCAGAAGAATGAGGGGTGATCTCATTGAAACCTATCGAATGGTATCAGGCTTTGATAGAGTGGATATGAAGAGGATGTTTGTTCTCCGATGTTCAAATCAAAAAGACCATGAACCCCACCAGCGTCCGTCACAAATCTCTCTCTGCCCAGCTCTCTCTAGAATCTTCTCCCATTTCGACTATCCTGATTGGCTGACACATTCCTAAGCTGAACATCTTTAGCAAAAATCAAAACATTCTACAAGCAGGACACGTTACATTTACAGAAAGCTACTAAATGAAATTCTCTACAACATTAACAGTAGAGATCTTAAACAGGGCATTATATATAATTGATGGATTTGTGGCAAGTTTGCAGATGATATGGAGAGAGGTGGAGGGACGGGTAGTTTTGAGGAAGCAGAAGGACATCGACAGATTAGGAGAATGGGCAAATAAGTCGCAGATGAATACAGTGTCAGGAATTCATGCAGTTTGGTAGATGGAACAAAAGCGTAGATTTTCTTCTAAATGGACTGTAAGTTCAAAAATCTGAGGTACAAAGGAACTTAGACGTCCTTGGGCAGGATTCTCTGGAGGGTAACTTGCAGCTTGAGTGGTGGTGAGGAAGGCAAGTGCCTTAATTCCGAGAGGACTAGAATATAAAAGCAACAATATAAAGTTGAGGCTTTATAAAGTACTGGTGAGACCTCACGCGGAGTATTGTGAGCAAGTTTGGGCCCCTTATTTAAGAAAAGATCTGCTGACATTGGAAAGATTTCAGATGAATTTTATGAGAATTATTCCTGGAATGACAGGGTTATTGTGTGAGGTGTTCCACGGGGGTCGGTGTTGGGACCACATGTTTTATGTAATATGTCAATGATTTGGATGATGGAATTGGTGGCTTTGCGGCCAAGTTTGTGGACGATATGAAGATAGGTGGAAGGGCTGTGAGGAAGCTGTGAGGCTGCAGAAGGACTTGGACAGATTAGGAGAATGGACAGAGAAGCAGCAGAGAGAATACAGTGTCAGAAAGTGCATGATCCTGCACTCTGGTAGAAGGAATAAAAGTGCAGACTATTTTGTAAACAGGGAGAAAATTCAAAAATCTGAGGTGCAAAGGGACTTAGGAATCACCATTCACCAAACCCTAACAATTAACTTGCAGGTAGAGTTGTTGGGGAGAAAGGCAAATGCAACATTAGCATTCATTTTGATAAGATTAGAATATAAAAGCAAGGATGTAATACTGAGGCTTGATAAGGCACTGGTGAGGCCTCACTTGGAGTATTGTGAGCAGTTTCCTCCACCCCTTCCCATCTAAGAAAGGGTGTGCTGACATTGGAGAGGGTTCAAAGGAGGTTCACAAAATTATTCTGGGATTGAAAGGCTTGTCATATGAGGAGTGCTTGGTTTGATGCTCTGGGCCTATACTCCCTGGATTTTAGTAAAATGAGGGGGGATCTCATTGAAACCTAGCGAATATTGAAAAGCCTAGGTAGAGTGGATGTGGAGAGGATGTTTCCTGTAATGAGAGAAGTCTAGGACCAGAGGGCATAACTTCAGAATAGATGTACATCCTTTTAGAATGGAGATAAGGAGGAATTTCTTTAGCCAGAGGGTGGTGAATCTGTGGAATTCATTATCAGAGGTGGAAGTTAGGTCATTGACTGTATTTAGAGCAGGAGTTGATATATCCTTGATAAGTCAGGACATGAAAAATTAAGGGGTGAAGACAGGTGAAAGTTGTTGAGAGGATCAGCCATGATCAAATGGCAGAACAGACTCGATGGGCCAAATAGCCGAATTCTGCTCCTGTGTCTTATGGTCTTATGTTGCTTGGGATGGACTGGTTCATTTATGAGGAGAAATTGGAGAGGCTGGATCTGTTCTCCCTCAAGTAGAAGGGCTAAAGAGGGGACATGATTATAGAAGCATAGGTAGAGGAGACCGCAGGAACTATTTTGCATTTGAGAAGTAGAGAAAACTAAAGGGCACAGATCTAGGGTAAGGGGAAGAGATTTAAAGCAGAACTGAGGGAACCTTCACCCAGAGTGGTGAGTACCTGCAACACACTGGAAGCAGAATTTCTGACATTTGGCTGGGGATCTAGATGGGCATTTGAATCATTCAGGCACTGAAGGCCTATAGGAAGATGGGATTAGCACGGTTAATATAGACATGGTAGGGCGAGTGGCCTGTTCCATTAGCTTCTGTCACCTCGGCAGATTGGCAGCATTGTGGAAAGGTCCGGGACCTTTGTCAGAGTATTCCACAATTGCTGCTCAGCTCTGAGTGCTCGCAGTATTTTCCCTTCCATCACATGGCGTCTTGCTCCATTTTTACTGAAATCAATTATAATGCTTATTTCATTTGGCTTCTTTTAGAAGGCCAATGATTTATTGGAAATCATATTTTAGCCAGTTAGCACACCTCGGCAGTCCTTCACTCCTTCCCTGCACATTCACGGACTCTGTGACCTGTTTGTGAGTGGCGCAGGGATGGCAGAGTAATCGACCAAGCACTCTGACCTGTGGCCTTGGAGATGTAGCAACACTCCCAATCAGCCCGGCTGTGTGTGTTCACAAAGCGGTCATGAACACACTAACCTGCTCATCGCTCCAGCAGTGAGCCTGGATGAGATCCCATTACACAACTAAAGTAATGCAGCTGTTGAAATGCATATTACCTGAAATAGTTTACGCTGATAATGGTTATATCTAGAACGCACTGCTAGAGGAGGTGGTAGAATCAGATATAATCACAACATTTTAAAGGCATTTATAAAGACAAAAAAATTGGCAAGATGTAGAAGGCTTCAGTCCCAAAGCGGACAAACGTGATTGGTGTAGATGGATGTAACACTGTTTGCTGAGTGGCCTATGAATGTACTATATTACTCTGTGGTACCAAACAACAATTGCACTAAGAGCATTAAAAAGACTGAAAACTGCAGAGCAGCAGATAAACACACAGCATCACAGGAAAAACCCTCCTCACGACTGAGCACATCTATATGGAGCACTGTCACAGGAAAGCAGCACCCATTATCAAGGAGCATCCAAACCAGGCTCACTTCTCACAGCTGCCATCATGGAGGAGGTGCACGTCCAACACCAGGAACAGTTATTACCACTATACCATCAGACTCTGGAACTGGTAATTCACTCACCTCAACTCTGAACTGATATCACAACCTACAGACTCACTCTCAAGGACTCAAAAACTTATGTTCTGAGTATTCTTTGTTTTTTATTTGCACATTGATTGCTAGTCTCTGTTAATGTATATATTTTTCATATATTATGTATTTCTTTATTTTCCTGCAAGTAAATGAGTTCAATGTAATATATGGTAACATGCATACATTGAAAATAAATTCTACTTTGACCTTGACTCTTTGAAGAGAAAGGGAAGAGTGGGTGGCCTTTAAAGAGGTATGACCATGGTACGTATCTGCACACACTCACTACAGCACATAGAGAAACCGAACCGAGAGCTCCTGGACTCAGACATGATGATGAACAATGGTTCAAAAAGTGAATTGTGATCAAACATGGTGATGAACAATGGTCTAAAGGGTTAATTCTGATTAGACATGGTGATGAACAATTCCAAACGGTGAATTGTGATCAAACATGGTGATGAACAATGGTCCAAAGGGTTAATTCTGATTAGACATGTTGATGAACAATTCCAAACAGTCAATTGTGGTCAGACATGGTGATGAACAATTCCAAACGGTGAATTGTGATCAAACATGGTGATGAACAATGGTCCAAAGGGTTAATTCTGATTAGACATGGTGATGAACAATTCCAAACAGTAAATTGTAATCAAACATGGTGATGAACAATGGTCTAAACAATGAATTGTGATCAAACATGGTGATGAACAATGGTCCAAAGGGTTAATTCTGATTAGACATGGTGATGAACAATTCCAAACAGTCAATTGTAATCAAACATGGTGATGAACAATGGTCTAAACAATGAATTGTGATCAAACATGGTGATGAACAATTCCAAAGGGTTAATTCTGATTAGACATGGTGATGAACAATTCCAAGTGGTGAATTGTGATCAGACATGGTGATGAACAACAGTCTAAGCGGTGGATTGTGATCAGGTATGGTCATGAACAATTCCAGATGAACTATGATCAGACATGGTGACAAACAATGGGCTAAACGATAAATTATGCTCAGACATAGTGATAAACAATGGTCCAAACTGTCATGGTCCAGTCCATGAAGTCCACATTCCGGTTCACTGTCCGGTCCAATGTTCCTTATTCCAGCTTTTCCAGTTTACCCTTGTTCTGTTGGGTGCTCTAATTGAGGCACCTGATTCTCATTTTTGGCTGGCTAGATAAATAGCTCCTGGGTTCAGCTTCATTTGCTGGCCTGTTCCCTTCCTTTCACCTGCATGAAGTCTTTGCCTGCAACTGTGCCTGTATTGCTGGCAAGTTCTGCTGGAGCGAGACCAGAGCCTTGCTGTGCCTAGATAAGTAACTGTCTATTGTTGTTTGGAACTGTCTCTGTGTCTATGCCTTTGCTAGGTAGGACTGGCTGTTTGCCACTACCTTGTATTGGGAACTGTCTCTCTGTGTATGAGTCCTGGCCCTATATCCTGCTCCCTAGGAGGGGTCCTGTGTCTCTCAAGACCAAGGCTCTGTGTTCCTGTGTCCCAAGATTGAGTCAAGGCTTTGGGTTCTTATCCTGTCCATGTGCCTCATCCTGTGCAGGAGTTCCATGTCTAGTCCTGCAGCCAAGCCTGGAGGAACCCAAGCCCCACCTGGTCCTGTAGCCAAGCCTCGGAGAACCCAAGCCCCACCTGGTCCTGTAGCCAAGCCTGGAAGAACCCAAGCCCCACCTGGTCCTGCAGCCAAGCCTCGGAGAACCCAAGCCCCACCTGGTCCTGCAGCCAAGCCTGGAAGAACCCAAGCCCCACCTGGTCCTGCAGCCAAGCCTCGGAGAACCCAAGCCACACCTGGTCCTGCAGCCAAGCCTGGAAGAACTCAAGCCACACCTGGTCCTGCAGCCAAGCCTCGGAGAACCCAAGCCCCACCTGGTCCTGTAGCCAAGCCTGAAGAACCCAAGCCACACCTGGTCCTGTAGCCAAGCCTCAGAGAACCCAAGCCCCACCTAGTCCTGCAGCCAAACCTCGGAGAACCCAAGCCCCACCTGGTCCTGCAGCCAAGCCTCAGAGAACCCAAGCCCCACCTGGTCCTGCAGCCAAGCCTCAGAGAACCCAAGCCCCACCTGGTCCTGCAGCCAAGTCTAGAAGAACCCAAGCCCCACCTGGTCCTGCAGCCAAGTCTGGAAGAACCCAAGTCCCACCTGGTCCTGCAGCCAAGCCTGAAGAACCCAAGCCACACCTGGTCCTGTAGCCAAGCCTCAGCGAACCCAAGCCCCACCTAGTCCTGCAGCCAAGCCTCGGAGAACCCAAGCCCCACCTGGTCCTGCAGCCAAGCCTCGGAGAACCCAAGCCCCACCTGGTCCTGCAGCCAAGCCTCGGAGAACCCAAGCCCCACCTGGTCCTGCAGCCAAGCCTCGGAGAACCCAAGCCCCACCTGGTCCTGCAGCCAAGCCTCGGAGAACCCAAGCCCCACCTGGTCCTGCAGCCAAGCCTCGGAGAACCCAAGCCCCACCTGGTCCTGCAGCCAAGCCTCGGAGAACCCAAGCCCCACCTGGTCCTGCAGCCAAGCCTCAGAGAACACAAGCCATGTCTAGTCCTGTAGCCACATCATGTCCTTGCCTAGTTCTGGGGTCCGAGCCCAAGTCAAGACCCAGGTCTGGATTCTTGCCCAGTCTTTGGCTCGGAATCCAAGTCCAGGCTTCTAGTTCCCAGTTCCTTGCCCTGGTCCTGCTTTCCTAGCCAAAGTCCCAGCTCCTCGTCTGTGCCCTGTCCTGTCCCTAACTCTAGTCCAGTCCAGTTTCTATACTTCAGTGTCTGTGTCCTTGCATTTGGGTCCATTCCCAGTGCCCCCCATGACACACGGTGAATTGTGATCGGACACGGTGATGGACAATTCCAGATGTTGAATTGTGACCAGACATGGTGATGAACAGTGGTCTAAATGGTGCACTTGTGATTAACTGCTCTCTAGCTTCAGACTCCTCAAAATAAGAGGCTTGACTTCATACTAGCCAGGCATTGTAGTTGAGGGTAATCACACTTCCTAGTTTTGTTCTTCAGCTATTGTTTCATGGCTCTTTAAATGCCTGTTCACATATTATTTTATATTAGTAGTTGTTCAGTCTCCACTATTGGGCAGTGAACTGAGACCAAAGAACGATCCCTAGTTCTTTAATTCTTGTACCAACTTAATCTATTACTCTTCCCAGGGAAATGGTTCCTCCATGTTCACCTTGCCTAGTCCTCCCATTATTTTATGTACCTCCATTAAATCCTCTTTATTTCTTTTTTCAAAAAAGAACAATGCCAGTCACCCCTTCTAACTGTAATTTGCCACTCCTCACAACCTCCCTGACTCAAACACATTCCAAACACTTAGAACAGGAAACAGTACAGGAGCAATCCTCTCAGCTCACCATGCTTGTGCTGACTGTGATGCCAATCTCACTAATCCCGTTGGTCCACAGAATGTTTAGGAAAGGTATCGGTGACATGGGTAGGGAAGGAAACGAGGCCCTGAAGGGAACACAAAGTACACTGCGGATGCTGTGGTCAAATCAACACGTACAAACAACCTGGAGGAACTCAGCAGGTCAGGCAGCATCCGTTGAAACGAGCAGTCAATGTTTCAGGCCGAGACCCTTCGTCAGGTCCTGAAGGGAGCTAGGTAGAAAGCCAAAAAAATAAGACCTCCAGGCTATCAATCTTTGGATTGCTGCTCATGTCACGCACCAGTGAGAGTACGTATAGGATGATTTAGCAGATGAGTGCAGGGCTGAGGATCTGGTGCAGGAGGGAGGGGGTTCAGATTTATGGATCATTGGCATTTCTTCGGGGAAAGCTATGACCTGTTCAAAAGGAACAGGTTACATCTGAATACAAAGGGGACCAATATCCGTTCAGGCAGGTTTGCTAGAATTGTTCAGGAGGATTTAAACTAATTTGGCAGGGGGAAACTGAGTGACAGTGCTTCGGATGAAGCATATTGGTGCTAGAAAATTCATGAGTATAACCATATAACAATTACAGCATGGAAACAGGCCATCTCGGTCCTTCTAGTCTGTGCCGAACACATACTCTCACCTAGTCCCACCGACCTGCACTCAGCCCATAACCCTCCATTCCTTTCCTGTCCATATACCTATCCAATTTTACTTTAAATGACAATATCAAACCTACTGGAAGCTCGTTCCACACAGCTACCACTCTGAGTAAAGAAATTCCCCCTCGTGTTACCCCTAAACTTTTGCTACCTAACTCTCAACTCATGTCCTCTTGTTTGAATCTCCCCTACTCTCAATGGAAAAAGCCTATCCATGTCAACTCTATCTATCCCCCTCATAATTTTAAATACCTCTATCAAGTTCCCACTCAACCTTCTATGCTTCAAAGAATAAAGACCTAACTTGTTCAACCTTTCTTTGTAACTTAGGTGCTGAAAACCAGGTAACATTCTAGTAAATCTTCTCTGTACTCTCTATTTTGTTGACATCTTTCCTATAATTCGGTGACCAGAACTGTACACAATACCCCAAATTCGGCCTCACCAATGCCTTGTACAATTTTAACATTACATCCCAACTCCTATACTCAATGCTCTGATTTATAAAGGCCAGCATATCAAAAGCTTTCTTCACCACCCTATCCACGTGAGATTCCACCTTCAGGGAATTATGCACCATTATTCCGAGATCACTCTGTTCTACTGCATTGTTCAATGCCCTACCATTTACCATGTATGTCCTATTTTGATTGGTCCTACCAAAATGTAGCACCTCACACTTATCAACATTAAACTCCATCTGCCATCTTTCAGCCCACTCTTCTAACTGGCCTAAATCTCTCTGCAAGCTTTGAAAACCTACTTCATTATCCACAACGCCACCTACCTTAGTATCATCTGCATACTCTCTAATCTGATTTACCACCCCATCATCCAGATCAATAATGTACATGACAAACAACATTGGACCCAGTACAGATCCCTGAGGCACACCACTAGTCACCAGACTCCAACCTGACAAACAGTTATCCACCACTACTCTCTGACATCTCCCATCCAGCCACTGTTGAATCCATTTTACTATTTCAATATTAATACCTAACGATTGAACCTTCCTAACTAACCTTCCATGTGGAAACTTTCCATTAATTTACCCACTGCTGACGTCAAACTGACAGGCCTATAATTGCTAGGTTAACTCTTAGAACCCTTTTTAAACAATGGAACCACATGAGCAATACGCCAATCCTCCAGCACCATCCCCGTTTCTAATGACATTTGAAATATTTCTGTCAGAGACCCTGCTATTTCTACACTAACTTCCCTCAAGGTCCTAGGGAATATCCTATCAGGACCTGGAGATTTATCCACTTTTATATTCCTTAAAAGTGCCAGTACTTCCTCCTCTTTAATCGTCAGTTTCCATAAGTTTCCTACTTGTTTCCCTTACCTTACACAATTCAATATCCTTCTCCTTAGTGAATACCGATGAAAAGAAATTGTTCAAAATCTCCCCCATCACTTTTGGCTCCACACATAGCTGTCCACTCTGATTCTCTAAGGGACCAATTTTATCCCTCACTATTCTTTTGCTATTAATATAACTGGAGAAACCCTTTGGATTTATTTTCACCTTACTTGCCAAAGCAACCTTGAATCTTCTTTTAGCTTTTCTAATTTCTTTCTAAAGATTCTTCTTACATTCTTTATATTCCTCGAGCACCTCATTTACTCCATGCTGCCTATATTTATTGTGGATATCTCTCTTTTACTGAACCAAGTCTCCAATATCCCTTGAAAACCATGGCTCTCAAACTTTTAACCTTTCCTTTCAACCTAACAGGAACATAAAGATTCTGTACCCTCAAAATTCCACCTTTAAATGACCTCCATTTCTCTATTACATCCTTCCCATAAAACAAGTTGTCCCAATCCACTCCTAAATCCTTTCACATCTCCTCAAAGTTAGCCTTTCTCCAATCAAAAATCTCAACCCTGGGTCCAGTCCTATCCTTCTCCGTAATTATATTGAAACTAATGGCATTGTGATCACTGGACCCGAAGTGCTCCCCAACACATACCTCCGTCACCTGACCTATTTCATTCCCTAACAGGAGAACCAACACTGACCCTTCTCTAGTCGGTACCTCTATGTATTGCTGCAAAAAACTATCCTGCACACATTTTACAAACTCCAAACCATCCATCCCTTATACAGAATGGGCTTCCCAGTCTATGTGTGGAAAATTAAAATCTCCCACAATCACAACCCTGTGCTTACAACAAATATCTGCTATCTCCTTGCAAATTTGCTCCTCCAATTCTCGCTCCCCAGTAGGTGGTCTATAATACACCTCTATAAGTGTTACGACACCTTTCCCATTCCTCAATTCTACCCAAATAGTCTCCCTACACAAGCCCTTTAATCTATCCTGCCAGAGTAACCGCTGTAATATTTTCTCTGATAAGCAATGCAACACCTCCCCCTCTTGTCCCTCTGATTCTATCACACCTGAAGCAACGAAATCCAGGAATATTTAGTTGCCAATCACACCCTTCCTGCAACCATGTTTCACTAATAGCTACAATGTCATATTTCCAGGTATCAATCCATGCTCTCAGCTCCAATGTAGAATTTTAATAAGAACATAAGAAATAGGAGCAGGAGTCGGCCATCTGGCCTATCAAGCCTGTTCTGCCATTCAATAAGATCATGGCTGATCTGTCTGTAAACTCAGCTCCATCTACCTGCCTTTTCCCCATAACCCTTAATTCCCTTACTATGTAAAAACCTACCGAACTGTTTCTTAAATATCTTTAGTGAAGAAGCCTCAACTGCTTCCCTGGAAAGAGAATTCGACAGATTCACCACTCTCTGGACAAAACAGTTTCTCCTCATCTCCATCCTAAATCTTCTCCCCTGAATCTTGAGGCAATGCCTCCTAGTTCTAGTCTCACCTACCAATGGAAAGAACTTTCCTACTATCTTACCTATCCTTTTCAAAATTTTGTATGTTTCTATAAGATCCCCTCTCATTCTTCTGAACTCCAGAGAGTATAGTCCCAGGTGACTCAATCTCTCCTCATAGGTTAACCCCTTCATCCCTGGAATCAACCTACTGAACCTCCTCTGCACCACCTCCAATGTCAGTATATCCTTCCTCAAGTATGGAGACCAAAACTGCACACTGTATTCCAGGTGCAGCCTCACCAGTACCCTGTATAGTTGCAGCATGACCTCCCTGCTCTTGAATTCAATCCCTCAAGCAATGAAGACCAACATTCCATTTGCCTTCTTAATAACCTGTTGTACCTACAAGCCAACCTTTTGCGATTCATGCACAAGCCTACCCAAGTCCCTCTGCACAACAGCATGCTACAATCTTTCACAATTTAAATAATAATCTGCTCTTCTATTACTCCTTCCAAAGTGGGTGATCTCGAATTTACCAACATTGTATTCCATCTGCCAGACCTTGGCCCAATCCCTTAACCTATCCAATTCCCTCTGTAGTCTCTCCACATCCTCTATCTCTCTATTTCTGCAGAAATATAAAATGTGATCAGATCTTCATGTAAGTCCTACAACTAGATAAAGAGAACCCAATTAAGTAAGTGCAGGACAGATCAACAGTTACCAGAAATGTTTCGTTGCAGTTATGGATGTGCAAGGGGGTCACACCAGTTACTGAAAGCAAATGTTCACATACTTTTTCCAACAAATACATGTAATATTGGATCATTTTTCCTAACAAATAAGAGAACAAGAATAATGTTTTTGGTGTTATTTATTTAATTGGATTCTCTTTATCTAGTCCTAGGACTTACTTGAAGAACTGATCATATTTTAGGTCATACTTATGCAGAAAGAGAAAATTCTACAGGGTTCACAAACTTTCTAACACTGCTGTAGTTATTTTCAAGCAGAGGTAGTGTGCAGTGAGAGCACTAGCAAGGAGAGGCTGATGAAAGAGCAAAATTTCAATCAGAGGATGAGTTGCAAATTAAAAGGCAGCCAAAATTGAAAAGGGTGAATACAGAACTGAAGGTGTCATATTTGAATGCACAAGCTATATGGAATAAGGGAAACATAGAAAATAGGTGCAGGAGTAGGCCATTTGGCCCTTCGAGCCTGCACCGCCATTTAGTATGATCATGGCTGATCATCCAACTCAGAACCCTGTACCTGCTTTCTCTCCATACCCCCGATCCCTTTAGCCACAAGGGCCATATCTAACTTCCTCTTAAATCTATCCAATGAACCGGCCTCAACTGTTTCCTGTGGCAGAGAATTCCACAGATTCACCACTCTCTGTGTGAAGAAGTTTTTCCTCATCTTGGTCCTAAAAGGCTTCCCCTTTATCCTTAAACTGTGACCCCTCATTCTGGACTTCCCCAACATCGGGAACAATCTTCTGGCATCTAGTATGTCCAATCCCTTTAGGATGTTGAATCATGGGTAGATCTAAGGAACTCCCTGATGTGAATTATATACAGGAGAAAAGAAGTGGTCTAGAAATTATAACAAGAGTTAGAAAATTCATATCAAAAGGTCAATTTTACAATGGTCATGGGGGATTTTAATATGCAGGTAGATTGGAAAAATCAGGTTGGTGCTGGATCCCAAGAGGGAGAATTTCTAGAACGCCTGCAAGATGGCTTTTTAGAGCAGCTCGTGGTTGAGCCCACTCGGGGATCGGCTATTCTGGACTGGGTGTTGTTCAATGAACCAGAATTGATTAGAGAGCTTGAGGTAAAGGAACCCTCAGGAACAAGTGATCATAATATTATAGAATTCACCCTGAAATTGAGAAGGAGGAGGCAAGGTCAGATGTATCACTGTTACAGTGGAGTAAAGTGAATTACAGAGACATGAAAGAGGAGGCCAGAATTGATTGGAAAGGAACACCGGCAGGGATGACAGCAAAGCAGCAATGGCTGGAATTTCTGGAAACAATTTGGACAGCACAAGATATATACATCCCAAAGAGGAAGAAGTATTCTAAAGGCAAGATGACACAACCATGGCTAACAAGCAAACACGAGGAAATCTGCAGATACTGGAAATTCAAACAACACACACAAAATGCTAGTGGAACACAGCAGGCCAGGCAACATCTATAGGGAGAAGCACTGTCGACGTTTTGGGCCGAGACCCTTCGTCAGGACTAACCGAAAGGAGAGATACTAAGAGATTTGTAAGTAGTGGGGGGAGGGGGAAATGCGAAATGATAGGAGAAGACCGGAGGGGGTGGGGTGAAGCTGAGAGCTGGAAAGGTGATTGGCGAAAGTGATACAGAGCTGGAGAAGGGAAAGGATCATGGGACAGGAGGCCTCGGGGAGGGGGGAAGCACCAGAGGGAGATGGAAAACAGGCAGGGTGATGGGCAGAGAGAGAGAGAGAAAAAAACAAACAACTAACTATGTCAGGGATGGAGTAAGAAGGGGAGGAGGGGCATTAACAGAAGTTAGAGAAACCAATGTTCATGCCATCAGGTTGGAGGCTACCCAGCCAGTATATAAGGTGTTGTTCCTCCAACCTGAGTGTGGCTTCATCTTGACAGTAGAGGAGGCCATGGATAGACATATCAGAATGGGAATGGGACGTGGAATTAAAATGTGTGGCCACTGGGAGATCCTGCTTTCTCTGGCGGACAGAGCATAGGTGTTCAGTGAAACGGTCTCCCAGTCTGCGTCGGGTCTCACCAATATATAAAAGGCCACACCGGGAGCACCGGACACAGTATACCACACCAGTCGACTCACAGGTGAAGTGTTGCCTCACCTGGAAGGACTGTCTGGGGCCCTGAATGGTGGTGAGGGAGGAAGCGTAAGGGCAGGTGTAGCACTTGTTCCACTTACAAGGATAAGTGCCAGGAGGGAGATCGGTGGAAAGGGATGGGGGGGGCGAGTGGACAAGGAAGTTGCATAGGGAGCGATCCCTGCGGAAAGCAGAAAGAGGGGAGGAGGGAAAGATGTGCTTGGTAGGGGGATCCCATTGGAGGTGGCAGAAGTTACGGAGAATTATACGTTGGACCTGGAGGCTGGTGGGGTGGTAGGTGAGGACAAGGGGGACCCTATACCAAGGGGGGTGGTGGGCGGATGGGGTGAGGGCTGATGTGCAGGAAATGGGAGAGATGTGTTTGAGAGCAGAGTTGATGGTGGAAGAAGGGAAGCCCCTTCTTTAAAAATAGAAGACATCTCCTTCGTCCTGGAATGAAAAGCCTCATCCTGAGAGCAGATGTGGTGGAGACGGAGGAATTGTGAGAAGGGGATAGCATTTTTGCAAGAGACAGGGTGGGAAGAGGAATAGTCCAGGTAGCTGTGAGAGTCTGTCGGCTTATAGTAGACATCAGTAGATAAGCTGTCTCCAGAGATGGAGACAGAAAGATCAAGAAAGGGGAGGGAGGTGTCGGAAATGGACCAGGTAAATTTGAGGGCAGGGTGAAAGTTGGAGGCAAAGTTAATGAAGTCAACGAGCTCAGCATGCGTGCAGGAGGCAGCGCCAATGCAGTCGTCGATGTAGCGAAGGAAAAGAGGGGGATGGGAGGGGGACGGATACTCGTATAGGCTTGGAACATGGACTGTTCCACAAAGCCAACAAAAAGGCAGGCATAGCTGGGACCCATACGGGTGCCCATGGCTACACCTTTGGTTTGGAGGAAGTGGGAGGAACCAAAGGAGAAATTATTGAGATTAAGAACTAATTCCGCTAGACGGAGGAGAGCGGTGGTAGAGGGGAATTGATTAGGTCTGAAATCCAAAAAGAAGCGAAGAACTTTGAGACCATTCCGGTGGGGGATGGAGGTATATAGGGACTGGATGTCCATGGTGAAAATAAGGCAGTGGGGGCCAGGGAACTTAAAGTCATTGAAAAAATTCAAAGCGTGAGAAGTGTCACGAACATAGGTGAGAAGAGATTGAACAAGGGGGGATAAGACCGTGTCAAGGTATGCAGAAGTGAGTTCAGTGGGGCAGGAGCAAGCTGAGACAATGGGTCTACCTGGACAGGCAGGTTTGTGGATCTTAGGTAGGAGGTAGAAACGGGAAGTGCGGGGTGTGGGAACTATGAGGTTGGTGGCAGTGGATGGGAGATCCCCAGAGCTGATAAGGTTGGTGATGGTATAGGAGACAGTGGCCTGGTGCTCCTTAGTGGGGTCATGATCAAGGGGTAAATAAGAGGAGGTATCAGAGAGTTGTTGCTGTGCCTCAGCCAGGTAGAGGTCAGTCTGCCAGACAACAACAGCTCCCCCCTGATCAGCGGGTTTTATAGTAAGGTTGGGATTGGTGTGGAGGGAGCGGAGAGCAGAGCGTTCGGAAGGACTGAGGCTGGAATTGGAACAGGGTGTGGTGAAGTCGAGATGGTTGATGTCTTGTCGGCAATTAGCAATAAAGAGATCTAGAGCAGGCAGAAGACCAGAGCGGGGTGCCCATGAAGAGGAGGAGGGTTGAAGACGGGAGAAGGGGTCATTAGTGGGGGTAGGAGAGTCCTTGCCAAAGAAGTAAGCTCAGAGTTGGAGCCGGTGGAAGAAGAGTTCAGCGTCATGGCATACGCGGAACTCGCTGAGGTGTGGGCAAAGGGGGACAAAGCTGAGGCCCTTACTGAGGACGGAGCACTCTGCCTCAGAGAGTTGAAGGTCGGAGGGAATGGTAAAGACCCGGCACGGATGAGAGATAGGATCAGAGGGGGGAGGGAGGCTGGTAGTGTCAGTGGGGAGGGAATGGTTGGGGTGAGAGGAAGATGGAGCCTCTGAGGGCCCATGAGAAGTCAAAGCCAACATAAAAGCCAAAGAGAGGGCAGAGAATAGAGCAAGAATAGAGGGAAGTGAGAGGATAGGGAAGTTTTTAAAAACCAACAGAAGGCAACTTAAGAAGTCATAAAGAAGGAAAAGATGGAGTACAAAGGTAAGCTAGCCAATAATTTTAAAGAGGGTACTAAAAGTTTCTTCAGATATATAAAGTGTAAATGAGAGGCAAGAGTAGATATTGAACCATTGGACAATGATGCTGGAGAGGTAGTAATGGGGTGAAGGAAATGACAAATGAACTGAATAGGTATTCTGCATCTTCACTATGGAAGACACAAGCAGTATGCCGGAGGCTCGAGAGGGTTGGGGGGGCAGGGACGGAAGTGAGTGAGGTTGCCATTAATAGGGAGAAGGTTCTTGGGAAACTCAAAGATCTGTAGGCAGATAAATCATCTGAAGCAGATGGCTAAAGAAATTGTGGAGGCACTAGGAATGACTCTGGCATGGTTCCAGTGGAATGGAAAATTGCAAATGTCATTCCACTTTTCAACAAGGGAGAGAGGCAGAAGAAAGGAAATGATAGGCCAGTTCGTCTGACCTCAGTGGCTGGGAAGATGTTGGATACTTGGAGGCCTATGATAAAATAGTCGGCAAGGTTTCCTCAAGGGAAAATTTTGCCTGACAAATTAGTTGGAATTATTTGAGGAAATAAGAAGCAGGATTGACAAAGGAGAAGTAGTGAATGTTGTCTGCCTGGACTTTCAGAAGACCTTTGTCAAGGTGCTGCACATGAGGCTGCTCAACAAGTTAGAGCCCGTGGTATTACAGGAAAGATACTAGCACAGATAGAGCATTGCTGATTGACAGGGGGCAAAGAGTGGGATTAAAGCAAGTTTTTTTCTGGTTGGCTATTAGTGACTAGTGTATTCCACAGGGGTCTGTGTTGGGACCGATTCTTTTTACATTGCTTGTCAATGATTTGGATGATGGAATTGATGGTCTTGTGATCAGGTTTGTGAATGATACAAAGACAGCTGGAGGGGTGGGTAGTTTTGAGGAAGAATAGAGGCTACAGAAGGATTTAGAGAGATTAGGAGAATGGGCAAAGTGGCAAATGGAATACTGTATTGGGAAGTGTATAGTAATGCAATTTGATAGAAGAAATAACTTTTTCCTAAATGGAGAGAAAATTCAAAAACAGAGGTGCAAAGGGACTTGGGAATGCTTGTGCAGGATTCCCTAGAAGTTAATTTGAAGGTTAAGTCAGTGGTGAGGAAGATAATTTCAATGTTAGCATTCATTTTGAGAGGACTAGAATATAAAAGCAAGGACGTAATGTTGAGGCTTTATAAAGCACTGGTGAGGCATAATTTGGAGAATTTTGAACCATTTTGGGCCCTTTGTCTAAGAAAAGATGTGCTGACATTGGAGAGGGTTCAAAGGAGGTTCACAAAAATGATTCCAGGATTGAAATGCTTGTCACGTGAAGAGCGTTTGATGACTCTGGGCCTGTTGTCAATGGAATTCAGAGAAATGATGGGGAGGCCTCATTGAAACCAATTCAATGTTGAAAGGCCTCGATAGACTGGATGTGGAGAAAGTATTTCTTGTGGTGGGGAGTCTAAGGAAGAATCTGTTTAGCCAGTGAGTGGAAAACCTGTGGAATTAATTGCCACAGGTGACTGTGGAAGCCAAGTCATTTGGCAATTTAAGGCAGAGAGTGATAGATTGTTGATTAGTCAGGGCATAAGGAGATATGGGGAGAAGACAGAAGATTGGGGTTGAGAGGAAAAATGGATCAGCCATGATAAAATGGTGAACAGACTTGATGGATCAAATGGCCTAATTCTGTTCCTATATCTTATGGTCTTATGGTTAGATGCAATGCAGCTAATCCCGGTGGTCTGCAGGAGGTCCATATCCCTCACCTCCTGTCTGCATTTGGCAGCTTTGGGCCTGTACTCACTGGAATTTAGAAGAATGAGGAGGGATCTCAGTGAAACCTATTGAATGTTGATAGGACTAGATAGGGTGGATGTGGAGAGGATATTTCTATGGTGGGTGTATTCAGGACGAGAGGGCACAGCCTCAAAACTGAGGGGCAGAACAAAGGTAAGGAATTTGTTTTAGCCAGGGAGTGCTGAATGTGTGGAATGTTCTGCCACAGACTGGACTGGAGGACAAATCCGTAGGTATATTTAAGGTGGAAGCAGAGAGTTTCCTGATCAGTCAGGATGAAGTGGGTGAAGGGAAGGCAGTGGATGTTGTCTACATGGACTTCAGTAAGGCCTTTGACAAGGTCCTGCATGGGAGGTTAGTTAGGAAGATTCAGTCGCTAGGTATACATGGAGAGTTAGTAAATTGGATTAGACATTGGGTCAATGGGAGAAGTCAGAGAGTGGTAGTGGAGGATTGCTTCTCTGAGTGGAGGCCTGTGACTAGTGGTGTGCCACAGGGATCAGTGCTGGGTCCATTGTTATTTGTCATCTATATCAATGATCTGGATGATAATGTGGTAAATTGGATCAGCAAATTTGCTGATGATACAAAGATTGGAAGTGTAATGGACAGTGAGGAAGGTTTTCAAAGCTTGCAAAGGGATTTGGACCAGCTGGAAAATGGGCTGAAAAGTAGCAGATGGAGTTTAATATAGACAAGTGTGAGGTATTGCACTTTGGAAGGACAAACCAAGATAGAACATACAAAGTAAATGGGAGGGCACTGAGGAGCGCAGTAGAACAGAGGGATCTGGGAGTACAGATACAAAATTCCCTAAAAGCGGCATCACAGGTAGATTGGGTCAGAAAGAAAGCTTTTGATACACTGGCCTTTATAAATCAAAGTATTGAGTATAAGAGTTGGAATGTTATGGTGAGGTTGTATAAGATGTTGGTGAGGCCAAATTTGGAGTATTGTGTGCAGTTTTGGACACCGAATGACAGGAAGGATATTAATAAGGTTGAAAGAGTGCAGAGAAGGTTTACAAGGATGTTGCCGGGACTTGAGAAACAGAATTACAGAGAAAGGTTGAATAATTTAGGACTTTATTCCCTGGAGCATAGAAGAATGAGGGGAGATTTGATAGGTGTATATAAAATTATGATGCGTATAGATAAAGTGAATGTAAGCAGGTTTTTTCCACTGAGGCTAGGGGAGGAAAAAAAAACAGAGGACATGGGTAAGGGTGAAGGGGAGAAAGTTTAAAGGGAACATGGCGGGGGGGCTTCTTCACGGAGAGTGGTGGGAGTGTGGAATGAGCTGCCAGATGAAGTTGAAAAAGCAGGCTCACTTTTAACATTTAAGAAAAACTTGGACAGTTACATGGATGAGAGGTGTATGGAGGGATAGAACATAGAATAGTACAGCACATTACAGGCCCTTCGGCCCACAATGTTGTGCTGACCCTCAAACCCCGCCTCCCATATAACCCCCCACCTTAAATTCCTCCATATACCTGTCTAGTAGTCTCTTAAACTTCACTAGTGTATCTGCCTCCACCACTGACTCAGGCAGTGCATTCCATGCACCAACCACTCTCTGAGTGAAAAACTGTCCTCTAATATCCCCCTTGAACTTCTCTCCCCTGACCTTAAAGCCAAGTCCTCTTGTACTGAGCAGTGGTGCCCTGGGGATGAGGCACTGGCTGTCCACTCTATCTATACCTCTTAATATATTGTACACCTCTATCATGTCTCCTCTCATCCTCCTTCTCTCCAAAGAGTAAAGCCCTAGCCCCCTTAATCTCTGATGATAATCCATACTCTCTAAACCAGGCAGCATCCTGGTAAATCTGCTCTGTACCCTTTCCAATGCTTCCACAAACTTCCTATAGTGAGGCGACCAGAACTGGACACAGTACTCCAAGTGTGGCCTCACCAGAGTTTTATAGAGCTGCATCATTACATCGCATCTCTTAAACTCTATCCCTTGACTTATGAAAGCTAACACCCCATAAGCTTAACCACCCTATCTGCCTGTGAGGCAACTTTCAGAGATCTTGTGGACATAGAAACATAGAAAGTAGGTGCAGGAGTAGGCCATTCAGCCCTTCGAGCCTGCACCGCCATTCAGTATGATCATGGCTGATCATCCAACTCAGAACCCTGTACCTGCTTTCTCTCCATACCCCCTGATTCATTTAGCCACAAGGGCCATATCTAACTTCCTCTTAAATATAGCCAATGAACCGGCCTCAACGGTTTCCTGTGGCAGAGAATTCCACAGATTCACCACTCTCTGTGTGAAGAAGTTTTTCCTCATCTCGGTCCTAAAAGGCTTCCCCTTTATCCTTAAACTGTGACCCCTCGTTCTGGACTTCCCCAACATCGGAAACAATCTTCCTGCATCTAGCCTGTCCAATCCCTTTAGAATTTTATATGTTTCAATAAGATTCCTCCTCAATCTTCTAAATTCCAGTGAGTATAAGCCTAGTCGATCCAGTCTTTCTTCATATGTAAGTCCTACCATCCCAGGAATCAATCTGGTGAACCTTCTCTGTACTCCCTCTATGGCAAGAATGTCTTTCCTCAGATTAGGGGACCAAAACTGCACACAGTAATCCAGGTGTGGTCTCACCAAGGCCTTGTACAACTGCAGTAGAACCTCCCTGCTCCTGTACTCAAATCCTTTTGCTATGAATGCCAACATACCATTTGCCTTTTTCATTGCCTGCTGTTTCTGCATGCCCACCTTCAATGACTGGTTTACAATGACACCCAGGTCTCGTTGCACCTCCCCTTTTCCTAATCGGCCACCATTCAGATAATAATCTGTTTTCCTGTTCTTGCAACCGAAGTGGATAACCTCACATTTATCCACATTAAATTTCATCTGCCATGAATTTGTCCACTCACCTGACCTATCCAAGTCACCCTGCATCCTCTTAGCATCCTCCTCACAGCTAACACCGCTGCCCAGCTTCGTGTCATCCGCAAACTTGGAGATGCTGCATTTAATTCCCTTGTCTAAATCATTAATATATAATGTAAACAACTGGGGTCCCAGCACTGAGCCTTGCGGTACCCCACTGGTCACTGCCTGCCATTCTGAAAAGGTCCCGTTTACTCCCACTTTTTGCTTCCTGTCTGCCAACCAATTCTCTATATACATCAATACCATAACCCCAATACCGTGCGCTTTAAGTTTGCACACTAATCTCCTGTGTGGGACCTTGTCAAAAGCCTTTTGAAAATCTAAATATACCACATCCACTGGCTCTCCCCTATCCACTCTACTAGTTACATCTTCAAAAAATGCTATAAGATTCATCAGACATGATTTTCCTTTCACAAATCCATGCTGACTTTGTCCGATGATTTCACCTCTTTCCAAATGTGCTGTTTTCACTGCTTTTATAACCGACTCTAGCATTTTCCCCACCACTGATGTCAGACTCACCAGTCTATAATTCCCCGGTTTCTCTCTCCCTCCTTTTTAAAAAAGTTTGGTTACATTAGCCACCCTCCAGTCCTCAGGAACTAATCCAGAATCTAAGGAGTTTTGAAAAATTATCACTAATTATCATAATAATAAATAAACAAGTAAATCAATTACATAGATCAAATAAATTATTTAAATATGTGCAAAAAAACAGAAATACTGTATATTAAAAAAGTGAGGTAGTGTCCAAAGCTTCAAAGTCCATTCAGGAATCGGATGGCAGAGGGGAAGGAGCTGTTCCTGAATCACTGAATGTGTACCTTCAAGCTTCTGTACCTCCTACCTGATGATAACAGTGAGAAAAGGGCATGTCCTGGGTGCTGGAGGTTTTTAATAATGGACGCTGTCAAGTGTCAGCTCTCTCAGTGGGAGAGCATTTTGGAGATAGTGATCACAATTCTATGTCCTTTACCATACCACTGGAGAGGGATAGGAACAGACAAGCTAGGAAAGCATTAATTAGAGTAAGGGGAAATATGAAGCTATCAGGCAGGAACTTGGAAGCATAAATTGGTTCTTGGGGAAATGTACGGCAGAAATGTGGCAAATGTTCAGGGGGTAGTTGTGTGGAGCTCTGCATAGGTACATTCCAAAGTGACAGGGAAAGAATGGTAGGGTACAGGAACCGTGGTGTACAAAGGCTGTTGTAAATCTAGTCAAGAAGAAAAGAAAAGCTTAGAACAGATTCAAAAAACTAGGTAATGATAGAAATCTAGAAGATTATAAGGCTAGCAGGAAGGAGTTTAAGAATGAAATTAGGAGAGCCAGAAGGGGCCATGAGAGGGCCTTGACGAGCAGGATTAAGGAAAACCCCCAAGGCATTCTACAAGTATGTGAAGAGCAAGAGGATAAGACATGAGAGAATAGGACCAATCAAGTGTGACAGTGGGAAAGTGTGTATGGAACCGGAGAAGATAGCAGAGATACTTAATGAATACTTTGCTTCGATATTCACTATAGAAAAGGATCTTGGCAATTGTCGGGAAGACTTACAGCGGATTGAAAAGCTTGAGTATGTAGACATTAAGAAAGAGGATGTGCTGGAGACTTTTGGAAAGCATCAAATTGGATAAGTCTCCGGGACTGGACAAGATGAACCCCAGGCTACCATGGGAGGCAAGGGAGGAGATTGCTGAGCCTCTGGCAATGATCTTTGCATCATCAAGGGGGACGGGAGAGGTTCTGGAGGATTGGAGGGTTGCGGATATTGTTCCCTTATTCAAGAAAGGGAGTAGAGATAGCCCAGGAAATTATAGACCAGTGAGTCTTACTTCAGTGGTTGGTAAGTTGATGGAGAAGATCCTGAGAGGCAGGATTTATGAACATTTGCAGAGGTATAATATGATTAGGTGTAGTCAGCATGGCTTTGTCAAGGGCAGGTCGTTCCTTATGAGCCTGATTGATGTTTTTGATGATGTGACTAAACACATTGAAGGAAGAGCAGTAGATGTAGAGTATATGGATTTCAGCAAGTCATTTGATAAGGTACCCCATGCAAGGCTTATTGAGAAAGTAAGGAGGTATGGGACCCAAGGGGACATGGCTTTGTGAATCCAGAACTGGCTTGCCCACAGAAGGCGAATAGTGGTTGTAGACGGGTCATATTTTGCATGGAGGTCGGTCACCAGTGGAGTGCCTCAGGGATCTGTTCTGGGACCCTTACTCTTCGTGATTTTTATAAATGACCTGGATGAGGAAGTGGAGGGATGGGTTAGTAAGTTTGCTGATGACACAAAGGTTGGAGGTGTTGTGGAAAGTGTGGAGGGCTGTCAGAGTTTACAGCAGGACATTGATAGGATGCAAAACTGGGCTGAGAAGTGGCAGATGGAGTTCAACCCAGATAAGTGTGAGGTGGTTCATTTTGGTAGGTCAAATCTGATGGCAGAATATAGTATTAATGGTAAGACTCTTGGCAGTGTGGAGGATCAGAGGGATCTTGGGTCCAAGTCCCTAGGATGCTCAAAGCAGCTGGGCAGTTTGACTCTGTGGTTAAGAAGGCATAAGGTGTATTGGCCTTCAACAATCGTGGAATTGAATTTAGAAGCCAAGAGATAATGTTGCAGCTATATATGACCCTGGTCAGACCTCACTTGGAGTACTGTGCTCAGTTCTGGTCACCTCACTACAGGAAGGATGTGGAAACCATAGAAAGGGTGCAGAGGAGATTTTCAAGGATGTTGCCTGGATTGGGGAGCATGCCTGGTGAGAATAGGTTGAGTGAACTCGGTCTTTTCTTCTTGGAGTACATAGAACATAGAATAATACAGCTCAATACAGGCCCTTTGGCCCACAATATTGTGCTGACCTTCAAACCCTGCCTCCCATATAACCCCTCACCTTAAATTCCTCCATATACCTGTCTAGTCGTCTCTTAAACTTCACTAGTGTATCTGCCTCCACCACTGACCCAGGCAGTGCATTCCATACACCAACCACTCTCTGAGTGAAAAACCGTCCTCTAATATCCCCCTTGAACTTCCCTCCCCTTAAAGCCATGTCCTCTTGTACTGAGCAGTGGTGTCCTAGGGAAGAGGCGCTGGATGTCCACTCTTTCTATTCCTCTTAATATCTTGTACACCTCTATCACGTCTCCTCTCATCCTCCTTCTCTCCAAAGAGTAAAGCCCTAGCTCCCTTAATCTCTGATCATAATCCATACTCTCTAAACCAGGCAGCATCCTGGTAAATCTCCTTTGTACCCTTTCTAATGCTTCCACAAACTTCCTATAGTGAGGCGACCAGAACTGGACACAGTACTCCAAGTGTGGCCTAACTAGAGTTTTATAGAGCTGCATCATTACATCGCATCTCTTAAACTCTATCCCTCGACTTATGAAAGCTAACAATCCATAAGTTTTCTTAACTACCCTATCTACCTGTGAGGCAACTTTCAGGGATCTGTGGACATGTACCCCCAGATCCCTCTGCTCCTCCACACTACCAAGTATCCTGCCATTTACTTTGTACTCTGCTTTGGAGTTTGTCCTTCCAAAGTGTACCACCTCACACTTCTCTGGGTTGAACTCCATCTGCCACTTCTCAGCCCACTTCTGCATCCTATCAATGTCTCTCTGCAATCTTCGACAATCCTCTACACTATCTACAACACCACCAAACTTGGTGTCGTCTGCAAACTTGCCAACCCACCCTTCTACCCCCACATCCAGATCGTTAATAACAATCACGAAAAGTAGATGCCCCAGCACAGATCCTTATGGGATACCGCTAGTCACAACTCTCCAATCTGAATGTACTCCCTCCACCATGACCCTCTGCCTTCTGCAGGCAAGCTAATTCTGAATCCACCTGGCCAAACTTCCCTGCATCCCATTCCTTCTGACTTTCTGAATAAGCCTACCATGTGGAACCTTGTCAAATGCCTTACTAAAATCCATGTAGATCACATCCACTGCACTACCCTCATCTATATGCCTGGTCACCTCCTCAAAGAACTCTATCAGGCTTGTTAGACATGATCTGCCCTTCACAAAGCCATGCTGACTGTCCCTGATCAGACCATGATTCTCTAAATGCCCATAGATACTTTCTCTAAGAATCTTTTCCAACAGCTTTCACACCACAGACATAAGGCTCACTGGTCTATAAATACCCGGACTATCGCTACTACCTTTTTTGAACAAGGGGACAACATTCGCCTCCGGTACCATTCCCATGGACAACGAGGACATAAAGATCCTAGCCAGAGGCTCAGCAATCTCTTCCCTCGCCTCGTGGAACAGCCTGGGGAATATTCCGTCAGGCCCCGGGGACTCATCCGTCCTAATGTATTTTAACAACTCCAGCACCTCCTCTCCCTTAATATCAACATGCTCCAGAACATCAAACTCACTCATATTGTCCTCATCATCATCTAGTTCCCTCTCATTGGTACATACCGAAGAGAAGTATTCATTGAGGACTTTGCTCACTACCACAGCCTCCAGGCATATCTTGCCCCCTTTATTTCTACTCAGTCCTACCTTTACTCCTGTCATCCTTTTGTTCTTCACATAATTGAAGAATGTCTTGGGGTTTTCCTTTATCCTACTTGCCAAGGCCTTCTCATGCCCCCTTCTTGCTCTTCTCAGCCCCTTCTTGAGCTCCTTTCTTGCTACCCTATATTCCTCAATAGACCCATCTGATCCTTGCTTCCTAAACCTCATGTATGCTGCCTTCTTCCACCTGACTAGATTTTCCACTTCACTTGTCACCCATGGTTCCTTCACCCTACCATTCTTTATCTTCCTCACTGGGACAAATTTATCCCTAACATCCTGCAAGAGATCCTTAAACATCGTCCACATGTCCATAGTACATTTCCCTGTAAAAACATCATCCCAGTTCACACCCACAAGTTCTAGCCTTATAGCCTCATAATTTGCCCTTCCCCAATTAAAAATTTTCCTGTCCCCTCGGATTCTATCCTTTTCCATGATAATGGTAAATGCCAGGGAGCGGTGGTCACTCTGCCCCAGATGCTCACCCACTGACAGATCTGTGACCTGACCCGGTTTGTTACCTAATACTAGATCTAGTATGGCATTCCCCCTAGTCAGCCTGTCAACATACTGTGACAGGAATCTGTCCTGGACACATTCAATAAACTCTGCCCCATCTAAACCCTTGGAACTAATCAAATGCCAATGAATATTACGGAAATTAAAGTCACCCGTGATAACAACCCTGTTATTTTTGCACCTTTCCAAAATCTGCTCCCCAGTATCTCTGCTGCTAGCAGGGGGCCTATAGAATACCCCCAGTAGAGTAACTGCTCCCTTCCTGTTCCTGACTTCCACCCATACTGACTCAAAAGAGGATCCTGCTACATTACCCACCCTTTCTGTAGCTGTAATAGTATCCCTGACCAGTAATGCCACCCCTCCTCCCCTTTTCCCTCCTCTCTATTCCTTTTAAAGCACTGCAATCCAGGAATATTGAGAATCCATTCCTGCCCTGGTGCCAGCCAAGTCTCCGTAATGGCCACTACATCATAATTCCACGTATGTATCCAAGCTCTCAGTTCATCACCTTTGTTCCTGATGCTTCTGGCATTGAAGTACACACACTTTAGCCCTTCTACCTTACTACCTTTATACCCTTTATTCTGCTTCTCTTTCCTCAAAGCCTCTCTATATGTTAGATCTGGCTTTACTCCATGCACTTCTTTCACTGCTCTATCGCTCCGGGTCCCATCCCTCTCACAAATTAGTTTAAACACTCCCAAACCATGCTAGTAAACCTACCTGGAATGAAGGAGGATGAGAGGTGACCTGATAGAGGTGTATAAGATGATGAGAGGCATTGATTGTGTGGATGGTCAGAGGCTTTTTCCCAGGGCTGAAATGGTTGCCACAAGACGACACAGGTTTAAGGTGCTGGGGAGTAGGTTCAGAGGAGATGTCGGGGTTAAGTTGTTTTTTTTTACTCAGAGAGTGGTGAGTGCATGGAATGGGCTGCCAGCAACGGTGGTGGAGGCGGCTACAATAGGGTCTTTTTAGAGGCTTTTCGACAGGTACATGGAGCTTAATAAAATAGAGGGCTATAGGTTAGCCTAGTAATTTCTGAGATAGAGACATGTTCGGCACAACTTTGTGGGCCGAAGGGCCTGTATTGTGCTGTAGGTTTTCTATGTTTCTATGTTCTATGTAACACTTAAGAAAGAAATCAAAATGGCTAAAACAAGTCATGAAGTTGCCTTAGCGGACAAGATGAAGAAGAATCCTAAGGGATTTTAGAACCATAGAACACTACAGCACAGTACAGGCTCTTCAGCCCTCCATGTTGTGCCGACCCATATAATCCTTAAAAAAAAGTACTAAACCCACACTACCCCATAACCCTCCATTTTTCTTTCATCCATGTGCCTGTCCAAGAGGCTCTTAAATACCCCTAATGTTTTAGCCTCCACCACCGTCCCTGGCAAGTCATTCCAGGCACTCACAACCCTCTGTGTAAAAAACTTACCCCTGATGTCTCCCCTAAACTTCCCTCCCTTAATTTTGTACATATGCCCTCTGGTGTTTGCTATTGGTGCCCTGGGAAACAGGTACTGACTAACCACCCTATCTATGCCTCTCATAATCTTGTAGACCTCTATCAAGTCCCCTCTCATTATTCTATGCCCCAAAGAGAAAACTCCCAGCTCTGCTAACCTTGCTTCATATGTCTTGTTCTCCAATCCAGGCAACATCCTGGTAAATCTCCTCTGCACCCTCTCCATAGCTTCCACATCCTTCCTACAATGAGGTGACCAGAATTGAACACAATACTCTTAAGTGCGGTCTCACCAGAGATTTGTAGAGTTGCAACATGACCTCTCTACTCTTGAACTCAATCCCCCTGTTAATGAAGATATATTATTCAGTTAATGAAGAATCCCCGTTATACAGTTATATTAAGAGCAAAAGGATTGCACGAGATGAAATTGGTCCTCTAGAAGATCAGAATGGCAATGAAGAAAAAGAGAAGGGGGAGATCTTAAATGCATTTTTGCATCTGTATTTACTCAGGAGATGGACACAGAGTCCATAAAATTGAGGCAAAATGGCATATACTTCATGAACCCTATACAGATTACAGAGGAGGAGGTGTTTACTGTCGAGGCAAATTAGGTTGGATAAATCTCCAGGGCCTGACAAGGTGTTTCCTCAGATCCTGCAGGAGGCAAGGGCAGGAATCGCTGTGACGGGAGAGCTACCAGAGGATTGGAGGAGAGCCAATGTTGTCCTGCTGTTTAAGAAAGGCTGTAAAAATAAAGCAGGGAATTATAGGCCAGTGAGTCTGTTATCAGTAGTGGGAATGTTATTGGAAGGTTTCTAAGGGACCAGATGTATGAGTATTTGGATAGACATGGACTGATAAGGATATTCAACATGGTTTAATGCATAGTAGGTCATGTCCTTATAGAGTTTTTTGAGGAAGTTACCAGAAAGGTTGATGAAGACAAGGCAATGGATGTTGTCTAGATGGACTATAGCAAGACATTTGATAAGGTACCACGTGGGAGATTGGTCAGGAAGATTCAGTCATTTGGCATTCAAAATGAGGTAGCAAATTCAATTAGATATTACCTTTGAGGGAGAAGCCAGAGAGTGGTAGTAGATCGTTGCCTCTCTAACTGGAGGCCTGTGACTAGTGGTGTGCCACAGGGATGGGTGCTGGGTTCATTGTTGTTTGTTATCTATATCAATGATCTGAATGATAATGTGGCTAACTGGGTCAACAAATTTGTGGATGACTCCAAGATTGGGGGTGTAGTGGACAGCAAGGAAGACTATCATGGCTTACAGCAGGATCTGGACCAGCTGGAAAAATAGCAGATGGAATTTAATGCAAAGAAGTGCAAGGTGTTGAGGCCAACCAGGGCTGGTCTTTCACAGTGAACGGTAGAGCACTGAGGAGTGTGGTACAACAAAGGGATCTGGGAACGCAGGTCCATAATTCATTGAAAGTGGCATCACAGGCTGGTTGTAAAGAAAGCTTTAAAATATTGGCCTTCATAAATCAAAGTATTGGGTACAGGAGGTAGGGTGTTGGTGAGGCCTGATTTGGAGTATCATGTGTAGTTTCGGTTAACCTACTTACAGGAAAGATGTAAATACCGTTGAAAGAGTATAGGGAAAATTTACAGGGATGTTGCCGGGTCTGGAGGACAGAAGGAAGTGAGAAGCATTTCCCTATAATGTGTTTAAAACAAAAGGGTACAGGTTGATGATAAGATTTAAGTAGGTCTGAGGATTTTTTTTTATTCTGCTGGAAAATGGTTGGAATCTGGAATATACTATCTAACAGGGTGATTGATGTAGAGATTCTTGCAACATTAAAGAAGGGCTTAAATCACAAAGGCATCGAAGACTTTCAGGTCAGGTGCTGGTGAAGGGATTTGTACAGAACAGTTGGCACAGACATGGTGGGCAGAGTGGCAGTGTATGTGCTCTCAGGTCAAAGGAAATTTATTAGCAAAGTATGCTCATTGTATGTCCTTATATATTATCTCAAGATTCATTTTCTGGCAGGTATTTCCAAGAAAATAAAGAACTACACATGAAAAACTACACATAAACAAAAACTGACAACCAATGTGCAATAGAGGGTGCCAAGTAGAGGGTGAGTAGATGAATTCTTAAAATACATTCAAGAGATATTTTTCACCCATCTATAGAATTATTCCCTGTCTTGTTGAACTTCTGTGCTTAAGGCAGATGTGAGGACTGTTGATGGAAGAATACTTGGGTAGGACAAATCCTGTTAGACTTGACTTCTGGGAATGGGTCCAGGGAGTATATGTAAAATTGGGTTGAGGCCAGTATTACCAAACTGAGATAGCAGTTGGTAAGAGTGAAGTTGAAACGCAAGCTGACGTTGTTAGAGCTGCGGGAGCCACCTGGAAAGGGCAGGAGAGTTCCCAACAAGAATGTTGTCGCTAATCAGGCCTCTCCGATTGAGATCAGCCAGGGTGTTGTTGATCAGCATAGTAAGAGAGGGGAAGCTTATGACAGATAGCGAGAGCTCAACACTGCAGAAAGCCTGAAGGAATATAGAAGGTGTCGAGGTGAAATTAAAAAGGAAATTAGGAAGCAACAAGAGTGCATGAAAAATATTGCCAGGTAAAAGCAAGAAGATGTGATCTGTCTGTCCTTAAAAAGAAAGGTTAACAAAAATAATTGGTTCTAGTAAAAAGAACATACATACGTGGAGGATTTTGGTGTAGTTCTTTGTCTTTGTGGAGGAGGGGAGGGGTGCACAGCATGATAAACGGAACATTAAGGAGATAGATCATTAAACACAGCTCAACTACAAGGGTCAGATTAATGTTTTCCTCAATATTCTGACAGAAAAGGAAGCAAGAAATACAGGGTCTGTTCATAATTTTGCAATCCTCTCTGGTTATAGGTAAGGGAAGCTTTTGTTTACACAGGGAGAACAGTGTAAAATGACGCGCCAGGCAGCCTGATCGACGAATACCGAAGGTTTGCTACTGATAGAACAAAGTCAAAGTGGCTTTAAGGGGAAATTTGTATCGAATGGATTTTGTGTGATGTCTGCAGCACATTCAATGTACTCCGTGGAATTGAAGGAATTGTTGGGCTCAGACAGGATCCAAGTGGAAATGGCATGTCGGTGTGGTTGGTGTTGGGGTGGGGAAGCAACCGACATGGTGATTATGTTCACGATCTGTATTCACCCTGGTGTCAGCCCCCTGTTTTATGGGTGGCATCATTGACTTAGAAGCCTCGATTAAGTAGCAAAAACAAGGACTAGTACGAACGTTCGACCAGAAACATGGACCTTTCCTTTCTTGCTCAGATGCTGGTTGACCCGTTGACAAGGCATTGACTTTTGCATTCCTTCTGCGCCCGTTTACTGGTTCACCACTGCACTGAATTCCTTTCCATTCTTTCACTCAGGTCCCTGAATACTTTCCTACAAAAGCACCATTCCCCTCCATCCGCCAAATGACCATCTATGATATGGTTGGTAAGTTTGTTGGTCACGCACCCTGATGCCGGTTTTCATCCTGAAACATCGACATTTCAGATTCACACTGAGAATTCTGTATCAAATGTATTCTGAAACACAGTGAAATGCATCATTTGCCTTAACAACCGCCCGCAAGGGTCACCACACATGCCAGCGCCAACATAACATGGCCACAGTACTCGGCAGAACAACAAGAAAAACAAACCGCGTTCCTCACCCCTAAAGCAGGACAGGACAGGGCGCCATCAGCCTCCACCGAACTCGTAGATTCGCGGACATTACCCCCCCCCCCCCCTTGCCGCCTCTAGTTGAATGTTCCACCTTCCCCTGTTTGCAGAAAATGAACCATTGGCTGAAGTGTTGAGACACAATCCTCACATAAGCACAGCCATCGTGACAGCAATGGTTAGGGTTGCAATGGAGAGACTGAGGTGAAGAGTATGCAGGTAAGATAAGTGTGGTGGGATGAAGGGTGAGGTAGTGGGTGCAGGTTGGTGGGAGGGTCTAATGAGTGTAGATGGCGAGTAGGCAGACTGACGCCTGAGTTATGGGCTGATAGTTGGGGTGAGGTAGGGTATCAGTTTGGGGTGGGGTAAAGTGGTGGGAGTCAGTGGGTGAGATGAAGTGGGCTAGTAGGAGTTGCTGGGGTGGGGCATGGGCTGGTGGGTGGAGAGGGAAGCCGGCAGGGCGGTGGGCCCCACTCGCTGTCGTGCTGCAGCCGCTTTAAGGCGGGAGGCTGCGCAGACTGAAGCAGCGGCGGAGACACTGCGGAGAAATCGGAGCGGACGGACGGACGGACGGAGCGGGGTATCAGGAGCCGAGCGGCGATGGCGGCGGGCGGGGAGCCCCGGGCGGGGGTCGCTGCGGGGGGCCGGGGCCGGGCCCGGGCCGCGCTCTCCTGGACCGGTTGCTGCCTGCAGGCGCTGCTCTGGCTGCTAGCGGTGAGCGGCGAGGAGCGGCCCTTCATCGTAGAGGTGAGGGGGGTGGCCATCAGAGATGGGGGGAGATTGGGATGGTGAGGTAGAAGGAGGTAATTGGTGGGGGGATTGAGGGAGGCGAAGTGATGGATGAAGGGGATAGATTAGGATGCACTGGGGAGGGGATGTGATCGGGGGAAGGGGAGACCGTGGGGGTGAGGGGTAGATGATCGGAGAGGGGCGTGATGGAGGCCTTTGGGGGAGGGGGGTATCCAGGGCGGGAGGTGTGATGGTTCCCGGGATACCGGGTGAGTATCCTCATCGCCATGTGAATGATCACCGCTGTGGCCATCAGAGGAAGGGGTTGTTACCCGGGAGGGTGAGGGTGCGTGTACAGGGCGGAGGGGCGGCAGGGCTGGTGTGTCCGGTGGCCCCGACGCCCGCCATCGATGATTTGCGAGCAATCTCCCTCCTCCCCCGATGTGCCCAGGAGGTGAGTCACCGCCGCAGGATATCCAGCCTCTGACCAGTGTTGGTGCGGTTGGTCTGGTAAAATTTCTACCCCAGGATGTGGTGGAAATCCGTGGTTATTGTCACTTTATTGTGGAATGTGGATGGATGTCCTCTGACATCTGTGCAAGAATCTTGTCCCTTTTGCCCATTGTGAGCGGTGGGGAGGCAAGAGGAGATCAGGAGGCTGTGCTGATGTGAGAGCAGAATTGGGCTGTAGCTTTGATTAATTAGTTCACTCCCTGCCCGCGGCCACACTGACAGCTCGCCCTGGCTCTGATCTCCTAAAGATCACACCCCTCTGCATTGTGCGTATAATGGGAGACCGTTGCCTGACAACCTCTGGTTTGGTAGGGAAATGAGATTCTGAATGAATTCGCAGTAATTTGGAGTCAGTCCAAGATGACCGCGTCCCCCGGGCTAACTTTATAAAGATCGGTGAAGGTGCTCAAATGAGTGCTGAGATAGTTGTACCGCCCCTTTAGTCTTATGATCAGTGGCTGGTAGGTGATGAACTTAAATCTTGACCAGGAACCTGTGACCTGTGGGGCAGGATCTACACCATAAATTCCAATCATGGGCTCCAGCACAGACCAGCTTTTCCCGTTATGGCTCCAAACAATGGAATGGAGTTGTGAAATGAGATTACCATGGAAAGGGAGACCCTCATGAAACACCACTCTCCATTTCCCCTCAGTCTGGAGCAACAGCTGACCTCCAATACACCACTTGTACCTAAGCCATTTGTGCATCTTTGCCCTGTTATCTCAACAGGGTTTCAACATTGTTAATAAGTCTGCACTCTTTGGAATTCCCATGCATGTTACAACCGATCCATCTTCACAACCTCGCCCAATCAGGGAAATGGATCCAGTTACCATTTGCTCTTCAAGTTTTATTTATCAATCTGTACTTTTCTCAAGTGCCAGTTAACTTTGTCCCCAGTCATTATATCTAAATTCCTAGCAATTAGGGTGAGCTATCCTGGAGATGGAGAAAGCACTGTGTAATAAGAATCACGAAAACAGGCCATTTGGCCCAACTTGCCCATGCCAACCAGTAGGCACCCTCCCATCTTAAACCCCTTGCCCATCACTTGGTCCAGAGCCCTTTCTGGACAATTCAAGTGCTTGTCTAGACACTTCTTAAATGCAGTCTATGACCCAGCTATAACCCCCTTTCCCAGACACCTACTGCTGTGTAGCTTGAAAGAGCTTCCCCTTACATTCCCTCTACATCTCTCTTCCCCTCTCTTCCCTTTTACCCCAAATCTATGTCCTCCAGTCTTACCCGCCTCTTATATGGAGAAAGGTTTAATGCAGTCTGCCCTGTCTACACCACTCATCATTTTATATGCCTCAATCAAATCCCCTCTGAACCTCCTCTGCTACAGGGGCAACAGACTCAGCCTCTCTCCTCATAACTGCTCTGTCCCAGGCAACATCCTGGTGAATCTCCTCTGCACTTTCTCCTGAGTTGTTACATCCTGCCTGGTGGTGACCAGAACTGCACACGGTACTCCAGCTGAGGTCTAACAAAGGTTTTATAAAATTAGAAGATAACTTCTCTGATCTTGTATTCTTTTCCACAATTCATGAAGCTCAGAATACCATATATTACCTTAAACACAGTATGTAATTGTGCTGTTGCTTTAAGGTTCCTCTCTGTCCGTCAATATACCATGAGTGATTAAGCCTTGGCATGGTGACCTTCCTTAGTTGAGGCAATGAATAAAAGCCAGAGGAGTTGGCTCCAACTTCACCTCACATTGTAGAGGATTGAGCTCCATTTACCGTTCCTCAACCCATTTCACCAACACACTGATAACTCTCTGAGACTATCTTTCACACCATCGTCAACTCCGCCTTCATGTCATCCACAAACTAGAGATGAGGAAAGGGGAGATATAGTTGGAAACGAAGGGTCCGAACAGAGTGGATGGTGAATGGGTGTTTCTGTTGGTTGAAGGACAGAGGGTTACATAAAACTAAGGGGGTAGAGAATTAAGAGTGAGAAGCTCTGGGTACAGGGTTTAGATAGGGTGAATGCTTGTAGGCTTTTCCCCCGCAGGTTGGGTGAGGTTATAACTGGTATTGGGTGAAAAGTGAAATGTTCAAGAGGAATTTGAAGCAGGAGTGTCTTCACTAAGAGTGTAGATGCGCTGTCATTTAACATTGAACATTGAAGAGATGTTTGGTTCGACACCTGGATGAGAGAGGTCCAGGTGCAGGGAGTTGGGACTAGGCAGAAGACCATGCTGGTACTGTCTAGATAGACCTGTTTCTGTACTGCATTTCTGTATGACTCTATAGAAACTGCACTGTGCTTTTCAGTCCTGGCTTTTTTGTTACTGCAAAATGGGTAGGGTGTGGGGAAAGAGCATGGGTGTGGGTCTTATTGGGGATTTCTTTCAAAGGGCTGGTAAAGATACAGTGAGCCAAATAAGACCATAAGATATAGGAGCAGAAGTAGGCCATTCGACCCATTGAGTCTGCTCAGCCATTCAATCATGGGCTGATCCAATTCTTCCCATCATCCCCACTCCCCTGCCTTCTCCCTGTACCCTTTGATGCCCTGATTAATCAAGAACCTATCTATCTCTGCCTTAAATACACCCAATGACTTGAATTCCACAGCTGGTTGTGGCAACAAATTTCACAGATTTACCACCCTCTGACTAATTTCTCCATGTCTCTGTTCTAAATGGACGTCCTTCAATCCTGAAGTTGCGCCCTCTTGTCCTAGAGTCCCCTACCATGGGAAGGAACTTTGCCATATCTAATCTGTTCAGGCCTTTTAATATTCAGAATGTTTATATGAGATCCCCCCTCATTCTCCTTAACTCCAGGGAATACAGACCAAGAGCTGCTAGACGTTCCTCATACAATAACTCTTTTATTCCTAGAATCATTCTTGTGAATTTTTTCTGAACTCTCTCCAATTCAGTATATCCTTTCTAAAATAAGGAGCCCAAAACGGCACACAATACTCCAAGAGTGGTCTCACAAGTGCCTTGTAGAGACTGAACATCACATCCCTGCTCTTATATTCTATACCTTTAGAAATGAATGCCAACTTTGCATTTGCCTTCTTCACCACCGACTCAACCTGGAGGCTAATCTTTAGGGTATCTTGCACAAGTGACTCCCAAGTCCCTTTGCATTTCTACATTTTGAATTTTCTCCCTATCTAAATCATCGTCTGCCCATTTATTTTCCTACACCAAAGTGCATGACCATACACTTTCCAACATTGTATTTTTCATTTGCCACCTCTTTGCCCATTCCTCTAAACTATCTAAGTCTCTCTGCAGGCTCTCTGTTTCCTCAACCTATCTTTGTATCATCAGCAAATTTAGCCACAGATCTATTAATCCCATAGTCCAAATCATTGACATACATCGTAAAAAGCAGCAGTCCCAGCACTGACCCCTGTGGAATTCAGAATAGGATCCCTTTATTCCCATTCTCTAGTAGCACTTCCCACTAGTAAAATGTTGCCTCTGTAATATGCAGCTAACATTATTATTGAGTGTTGGTGTGGGTGGCATTCCCCAGACCTTGGAAAAATGGGGCAGTGGGTTGTCAGAAATCTGTTGCCTGTGTTGCATTCTCCTGTTGGCTCAGCATTGACCTCACACCTGTAACATACTAAAAATACAGCATTCCTCAGCCACTGTCCTCAAGCTCAGATAGGATCTGTACCTCAGGTTTCAAAACAAATGTATAATTGGCAGTGCTTGGTGGCAAAGCCCAGCACACAGCGCGTTTATTAAACACTTTCAACCAGTGATGTCATCGGAACCAGAGCTGTCAACATCAACAGTAATGTCACTCTTGCCATCTCCCTGATCAGTTATCACTCTGGACTTAACCAGAACACACCTGTGCCTATTTTGGGGAGTGACGTTCACCAAAACATAGGTTTGTTTTAACCTGGGATGGATAATTGCCACTCCTGAGGCTGCACTTTCAGCCAGGAAATCACAGCTACAAGCTTGAGCAAATGAGAGAACATTGTGGAACTGTGAAATCTCCCTAGGCATGGTACCCACCTTAACAATACCAAGGTCATGTTCCCCAGTGTCCTGGGCTGCGGTGAGAGAGGGTGGAAGAAGATCACCACTGATACTGAGCTACTACATAAATTCTGTGGCTGAGAGGGCTGGATAGTGTGTTCTAAGTGACTGAACAAAACCTTATCAACAATAATTACCTCCGGCATGAAATGTGGATAAAGATCCCCTGGTGACATTGGGACTCAGAGGGTAATGGTAGAAGGATACTTTTCTGATTGGAAGTGGAGTACTGCAGGGATCCTTGAGATTTATGTTCATGTCTGTTGTTAATCTGTGAGCAATAATTAGTAAGCTTGTGGAAGGCATGAAATGATGACGAGGAAGGTTGACCAAAGCTACAGCCAGTCGCAGATCAGATGGACAGTTGGGCAGAGCATTGGCAAGTAGAGTTTTATCTTGACAAGTATGAGGTCAGATAGTGGAAGGACATATTGCAGTAAATGGGAAGAGACCAAGGAATGTTGATGAACACAGCAACTTCTAGGGTCCAAATCCACAGTTCTCTGAAAATGACAACATGGTGGTAAAGAAGACATGTAGCAAGCTTGCCATCATAGATCACAAACATGATGCTACAACTGTACAAAGCACTATCTAGACCCCACTCAGAGTTCTGATCACATCCCTTTAGGGAAGATATGGCTGTGCTGCAGAGTGTAGAGGATATCCTCCAGAACGTTGCCTCGACTGGACAACTTGTGTAGAGGGATTGCACAGGTTCAGTGTGTTTTCCCAGGAGGACTGATGGAGCAATAGACAGGATTGACAGACTAGAATCTCATCGCCATGGTAAGAGAAACAGGAGGGCTTAGGTTTATGGTGAGAGGAAGGAGTTTTAAAGGGGATCTGAAGGGCAGGTTTATACACAGTAGTTGACATCTGGAATGTGCTGCCTCTGGAGATCACCATTGTGAAGGGTACATAAATAGGCAAGGCACTGAGGGATACGGGCCCAGTGCAGGTAAATGCAATTGGTGTAAATAGTCAGTGTGGCTACAATGGGCTGAAGGGCCTGCATCTGTGCTGTGTGTATGACCTGAGTCCGTCTGTGTGCGCGACCCGGGTCGTCTGTGTGCGTGCGAGTCCGATCTTTGTGTGCAACCCGAGTCCGTCTTTGTGTACGATGGGCAGAAGGGCCTGTATGATGAGCTGTTCCTGTACTGTATGATTCTGATTTGGGAGATCGGCAGTGGACTGACTTGTCGGGCATAGTGTTCAGTGTAGAGAAAACTGAGCCTTGTTGTAGTTGAAGTGCCACCTTTGCTAGTGGTGAGACTGGGAACCACGGTGCAGCACAAGGATTTTGTGTTCATGTACTCAAAGGGTTAATGAAATATTGGTGGTTGTTATCAGTGGAAGTGATGCTGTGATGTGCAGAGCTCTGTTTGGGCACCTTGGCCTGAAGGAGGGCGGGGGCACATTCAGAATAATGATATTGTGATCATTATAAGGGCAGGCTGCACCAGCCTCTCTTTATTGCCTGCAGTTCAGATAGTTACAGGATCGAAACAGGACATTGAAAATGATTACCATCCTGATAGTAGGAATTGCAATAGATGTGCTGAGAACGACCGAGAGAGTGTGTGAGATTATCAAGAGGTGCAGCTTAGCTCCATTGTAGGGGTATTAGAATACCCTCAGGTTGCACTTTGTCACAAGGTCTAATTGGCCATTTTTCATTGTGGCCAAGCACCATCCCAGAACGTTCTCTCTAGGCTTGCTTCTGCAATCTGTCCATCATCTGGGAGCAGGGCAATAAATGTCAGCAAATGTTTGTTAATCCAGCTGAATTTCAGCTAACTCCAGACTACACGTAAGCCAAAGTTGTAAATAAGACTGAGAATAGACTGGAATCTTTGAGAAGCTGTTAAGGTGGTTGATGATGGAAGGAGAAGATGAGGTGTGATGCATTTAGAAGTGTTACTTGAGCTGATCAAGTCTCAGAATTGGATAGGTGTTGGTGTTGAGCAGTTTGGGGGAGCACTTTGGGCAGAGCTGTGAGAAATAAGGTATCTCCAGGCAGGGAAACGAGAGAGTGAGGATGTATTTGGGAATGGAAAAGTGGAAAGTGATTGGGGGGGGGGGGGGGTGCAAGAAGATATGGAGCACCAAATCTAGTTCATTCCAGGGTAATGAACGGGGAATGTAAAGATCATTAGTTTCAGTTGTGAGCAGGTGAATTGTCCTGGCATGGTATTCCTGTGCAGGACCGGCCGGAGAGCGTTCCATTATGGGACCAGTCAGAGTGTATTCGTGTATAAGAGTGGTGAGAGAGTGTTCGTGTATGGTATTGGTCAGGGTATATTCATGTACAGGACCGGCCAGAGAGTGCTCGTGTATGGGTCCGGTCATATTGTGTTCATGTACAGGACTGCTCGGAGAGCACTCGTGTATGGGACCAGTCGGACAGTGTTTCAATAGGGGACCGGTTGGAGACAGAAATCTAAATTTAAAAAGCTTTCAGTCAAATACCTGAAGTATTATTTCAACAGATAAAACTTCAGAGTTATTGTGGAAGTGCAGTGTGTTTTCAACCTGGTAAGCTGTGGTGAATTAGACTGATATTTTGTGTGTGTGCGTTTTCCCTCATCCCAGTGAAAACCTGTGTAAATCTGTAAGAACTTTTCAATGGTACTGGAACAAGTGCAGGGATAGGTAGGTTTTGAACTGAGTTTCCATACTGATCTTATGCCACAGATTAGTATCATTAACTGAGGGGTCTGTGGACCCCAAGTTGGGAACCCCTGGTTTCAAGGGACATGGGCCAAACACAGGCAAATGCCAGTACCTGGATGTGAATCTCGGCCAACATGGAACAGTTGGGAAAAAGGTCCTGTTTCTGGCCTGTTTGACCCTGTGGCCTGGGGCTGGGCACATTTTACATAGCATAGTTCATAGATCAGAATCAGGTTTATTATAACTGGCATGTGATATGAAATTTGTTAACTAAGCATCGTCAGTTCAATGCAATACATAATATTGAAGTGAAAAAAACAAAATAAAATAATAATAAATAAATATATTACTGTTTACGTATATTGAATAGATTAAAAATCGTGCAAAAGCAGAAATAATGTATATTTAAAAGGTGAGGTAGTATCCAAGGGTTCAATATCCATTTAGGAATCAGATGGCAGAGGGGAAGAAGCTGTTCCTGAATCACTGAGTGTGTGCCTTCAGGCTTCTGCACCTCCTATCTGATGTTAACAGTGAGAAAAGGGCATGTCCTGGGTGCGGGAGATCCTTAATAAAGGATGCTACCTTTCTGAGACACCGCTCCGATGTCCTGGGGACTTCATAGGCTAGTACCCAAGATGGAGCTGACTAAATTTACAACCCTCTGCAGCCTCTTTCGGTCCTGTGCAGTAGTCCCCCCCACCCCTCCATACCAGACAGTGATGCAGCCTGTCAGAATGCTCTCCACGGTACATCTATAGAAGTTTTTGAATGTATTTGTTGACATGCCAAATCTCTTCAAACTCCTAATGGAGTATAGTCACTGTCTTGCTTTCTTTGTAGCTGCATAGATATGTTGGGACCAGGTTAGATCCTCAGAGGTCTTGACACCCAGGAACTTGAAACTGCTCACTCTCTCCACTTCTGATCCCTGTATGAGGAATGGGTTGTGTTCCTTCATCTTCCCCTTCCAGCTCCCGTTTGCCATTTCTGGAAGTTTGGTGAGAAATCCGGCTTGTTACTGTGGTAACCTGCCTGGGGTGTTGAGTTGTCTGCCACATTTTGACGTCAGGCCAAACAAAATAGACTGAGAAACTAATCTGGACTAATGAGGGAAGTATCAAAGAAGCCAGCAAAAAAAGCACTTTGAGAGGAACTGGGTACACAGTTGATGTTTGAGGTCAAGACCCTTCTATTGACCCAAAATGTTGATTGTCTCCTGCCACAGATGCTGCCTGACCTGCTGAATTCCTCCAGCATCTGCAGATTCTTGTGTCTCCTTCAAAGAAGCTAAAGAGCTCCCACAGGTGAAACTGCTGTAGCATCTCCTGTGCTGCAGAAAAGCCCCTATTTTGTCCTTGGTTGGTGTTCTTCTACTTCCCCCTACCTCCTCTCAGTCCCCCCTCCATAGCTCATTGGTGCTCGAACAATCATATTGGTCATATTAATAACGACTCCATGGCTGTAGGAAGTCCAAGATTTGGAGCTTTGAGTATGGTACAGAATTTGGCAAAGGGCAAATAGTGGTCAGTGCCATCATTGTCATGTGCCATACCATAGGAGATCATGGTCTTTCCATGACAAATTTTTCTACACGTTGTTTGCCATTGCCTTCTTCTGGGCAGTGTCTTTACAAGACGGGTAACCCCAGCCATTATCAATACTCGTCAGAGATTGTCTGCCTAGCATCAGTGGTCGCATAACCAGCTGCTCATACAACCATCCACCGTCTGCTCCTGTGGCTTCACACGATCCTGATGGGGGGCTAAGCAGGTGCTACACTTTGCCCAAGGGTGACTTGCAGGCTAGTGGAGGGAAGGAGCGCCTTCCACCTCCTTTGGTAGAACCATAACTCCACTCTGCCACCCAAAGTGATCAGCAGGATATAGACAAAAGGGAAGTGGCAAGTTAGTGGATAAATGTGGAAAGAGCAGCAGGTGGAATGGGTGCAGGTTCACACATCCTTGAAGGTGGCAGGGCAATTATTAAGTTGTTGATAAATGACTGATGGCTGAGATTTGTAAATAGGAGCATGAAATCCTAAACAAAACAATGAAATTATCAAATGAGGATGCAGCATGTAATATTTTGCCTCGAGTAAGAATTAATGGTCTTTTTCTGGTGGCAAGGTGTAAGAGGGTTGTGCCTCTAGAAGGGTGCTGGGGCCTTAACTTCTTAGAATTTTCATTTAGGAGTTGGATGAAGGCATGAAAGATATGGTTACTAAATGTTCTGATGGACACAGGTGGGTGGAAATGAAGTGTTGAAGAGGACATAGAGAGGTCACAAGGAAATGAGAGCAGGAGCAGAAACGGGCCCTCAGGCCTGCCCCTTTATCCACTTGATCATGGCTGATCTGTTGTCAGTTCTCCAGACCCCTTAATTTTTCAGTCTTTCAAAAATATATCTACCTCCATCTGAAATGCTTATGATGGCCCAGTCTCCATAACTATCAGAGTTTCAACACCTTTGATGAGAACAAATTTCTACACATCTCCTTCTTAAATGACCTGCCTTTTGATAGTGGGTCACCACACTTGTGAAAGTTAGCTCCAGAATGATATCAACAGGTTAACTGAGTGCACAAAAATCTGGCAAATAGGGACTTGTGTGGAAGGGAAGAGCTAGATTGATCTTTGAGTAGGTTAAAAGGTCAGTATAACATCCTGAGCTGAATGGCCTGCACTGTGCTGTACTGTTCTATGTTATGAATTAATTATAATGTGAGAAAATGTCAAGTTGTCTGCTTAAAAAATAATTCTTACCTTAATGGTGAGAGTTTGCAGATTTTGGAGATGTCAATGTATCCGGATATCCTAGTGTAACCAGGCACAGTGTGTCTTCAGGAATGTGCTCACTCATTGCAAGGAGGGTGAAACACAGAAGTAGGGAGATTGGCTTCATTGTCCAGGGCATCAGTGAGGTCACGTCTAAAGTGCAGAGTGCCTTGTTATCTTTTTTGTAAGGAAGGACGTTAATGCTTATTGAGCAGTTCAGCGAAGATTTACTGGACAATACCTTAGATGGTGATAGTCATACAGCATGGGAACAGGCCCCCTAGTCCAGTCTGTCCATGCTGGACATCACACATTCATCTATCCCTATCCCTTTTCCAGCATTCAGCCTCTTCTATAGTATGGCATTAAGTATTTATTTAAACACTTCTTATATAGGCATAGGCATCCGTTAGTCTCGTGAGACCATGGATCTGAGCCTGGAGTTTCCAGGGCGCAGGCCTGGGCAGGGTTGTATGGAAGACCGGCAGTTGCCCAAGCTGCAAGCCTTCCCCTCTCCATGCCACCGATGTTGTCCAAGGGAAGGGCACTAGGACCCAAGCAGCTTGGTACCGGTGTCGTCGCAGAGCAATGTGTCTTATTTGCCTTGCTCAAGGACACAACACGCTGCCTCAGCTGAGGCTCAAATCAGTGACCTTCAGATCACTAAACCTGATGCCTTATCCACTCGGCCATGTGCCAACACAAACGGGTATTCTAAGAATTCCCGCCTCAGACGTTGAATCTGTTGTAGATCTCCTCCCTTGCACCAAACCAATGCTCCTTATAACCATATAACAATCACAGCACGGAAACAGGCCATCTTGGCCCTCCTAGTCCATGCTGAACCCTTAATCTCACCTAGTCCCACCTACCCGCACTCAGCCCATAACCCTCCACTCCTTTCCTGTCCATATACCTATCCAATTTTACCTTAAATGACACAACTGAACTGGCCTCTACTACTTCTACAGGAAGCTCATTCCACACAGCTATCACTCTCTGAGTAAAGAAATACCCCCTCATGTTTCCCTTAAACTTCTGCCCCCTAACTCTCAAATCATGTCCTCTAGTTTGAATCTCCCCTACTCTCAATGGAAACAGCCTGTTCACGTCAACTCTATCTATCCCTCTCAAAATTTTAAATACCTCGATCAAATCCCCCCCTCAACCTTCTACGCTCCAATGAATAGAGACCTAACTTGTTCAACCTTTCTCTGTAACTTAATTGCTGAAACCCAGGTAACATCCTAGTAAATCGTCTCTGCACTCTCTCTAATTTATTGATATCTTTCCTATAATTCGGTGACCAGAACTGCACACAATATTCCAAATTTGGCCTTACCAATGCCTTGTACAACTTTAGCATTACATCCCAACTTCTGTACTCAATGCTTTGATTTATAAAGGCCAGCGTTCCAAAAGCCCTCTTCACCACCCTATCTACATGAGACTCCACTTTCAGGGAACTATGCACAGTTATTCCTAGATCTCTCTGTTCCTCTGCATTCCTCAATGCCCTACCATTTACTCTGTATGTTCTATTTGGATTATTCCTGCCAAAATGTAGAACCTCACACTTCTCAGCATTAAACTCCATCTGCCAACGTTCAGCCCATTCTTCTAACCGGCATAAATCTCCCTGCAAGCTTTGAAAATCCACCTCATTATCCTTGTTAAAGGTAGTTAGCTGAGGGCAGAGTTTCTCACCATCTACATCTCTGCCCCCCTTTCAGACAATTCTCCATCTACATCTCTGCCCCCCTTTCAGACAATTCAGCTAGCATAGTTGAAACGCCCCCTCACAGGTGGGAACTGAGGGAATCTCTGCATCCTCTCCAGTGTAATAACATTCTTCCTGAAGTGTGATGGTCATCACTCCATAGTGTGTTCAAGCTGTAGTCCGTAATCTCCGTGCTGTAAGTCCCAGGCTGCAGCTAGTAAAGGCAAGTCTCTAATTCCTTGCTTCTGCCTGTCTCCTCTCTCCACTCTCCTCATGATGCAGGGTTTTAACCTGAAATTTCAACAATTCCTTGCTCTCACAGATGCTGCCCAACCTGCTGAGTTCCTTCACCAAGCTGTTTGTTGCTCTCGTTTCCCTACTTCACCTTTTCCATCTTCAGGGACTCTTAGACTTGAACACTAAGGTCACTATCTTCCTCAGACCTAGCCAGATTATTCCTCCAAAATACATTTTCATCACAATTCAATTGCATCTGCCAAAAAAACCTTACACGACAGTGACATTAAGTCTGCCCACTAGTCTTTGAACTGTTTGTAGTGCAGTCCTCTCTTAACCTCCGAACTTGTTACAATCTTTAAGCCTCTTTTAAATTTATCCTTAAATTCCTTTGGTGTGAAGGGAATGATCTTGTCCTCCAAACCTAAAACCACTTCAGTAAATAAATTGTTACCTGTCTAGGACCTACAGCTCTTTCCCAAGGTGCAGTGGGTTGGCGTTCTGTATGATGTTATTTTATCTTTAAAATAATAAGTAACTTTTATAAAATAATTAGTGCAAAACTGTTTCCTCAGATAAGTGGGCAGGTAACCAGAATTCTTAGATTTATAAAAATGTGCAGAAAGAATGAGTAGGAGAGGAATGTTTACACACAGGATTATTAAGGTCAGGACCTTTTACAGGTAGACAGATGTGTATAATTGAACAATTGATTAACAGGGTTATTGGAGAGAGCTGGGAATATTGGTTAGATGTCTCTCTCAATGGCAAAAAGCTAGAAGCAGTGGAGATCCGAGGAGACGTGATTAGGGAGATAAACCGGATAAGTACAGATAATCAGACTGGCTAACAGGATGCTGCCATTTGAATCTGATTCACCTCTCAAGTTGCAATGCACGAAAGCTTGGCCAGACCACAGCTGGTACATCAAGCATTTCTGGGTACCTTAGTCACTGCGCAGTGGAGAGTTACCTGAATGATAATTGGACACATGGGGATAAATTGCAAGGAGATGTTCTGCAAATTAGTATTGTATTCCCTGGAATTTTGAAGGTTATGAGATAGTTTGATCAAACATTTTAAGGGATAAGGGGTCATCATAGATTGGCCACTGTTTCACTAAGCGGCAGGTTGAAGGGGCTTAGTGAACTTGTTCCTGTGTCACTGTTGAGATGCATTTGCATCATAAACAGTGTTCATGGTGTTACCGAGGAAACCAAACAAAATGAGAGCACATGGTGTTTGGAGTGACGTATTCTTGTGTATAGAAGATAACTCATTTTCAGGTTAGGTGATTGTGTCAATGGGAATAGTCCTGGCCACTCAGCTGCTCACAGTTTAAATTAGTGATTTGGTTCAGGGATCAAGTGTAATATATTCAAATGTGCTGATGATACGAAGCTGAGTGGTGGTGTGTGATGTGCGGTGGGTGCTGAGAGGAATATAAACAGTCTTAAGTTATGATAACTCCCTGGAGACAGATTACATAGCTGGGTTAGGGTTATCCACTTCTGTGGGGAATAAATGTAGAAAGATGGAGTGTTTTCCACACAGTGACAGAGAGATTGAAAGATGAAAGATATTCGTCGACATTGTAAGTAGTTTATGTACATGTACAACAACCATCTGGTATGTTACTCTTTATTGCACAAGGCTTTGGTATGAGTGTAGACACTTCATGTTCCATTTACCGAATCCTGGTGGGATTGCACCTGGAATAGCAGGTACACATCTGCTCTCCTTCCCAAAGGAAGTGTAAAGTTGGGATTGGGGGAGTGCATGGAAGGTCCACCAGGTTCCCTGGGTTGGGCAGTTTGTTCTATGAGGAGGGATTGATCTTAGAAGAATGAGCAATGACTTAATTATTCATCACATAGTTCGACAGGAAGATGTGGAGTTCATGGGTTCACAGTCTCAAGGTAAGGGATTGAGCTTTCAGAGTGGAGGTGAGAAGAAATGGCTCCACATGGGGCAATCCTTCAGCATTTTCTATCAAGCAGCTTGTCGAAGTGTGAGTGGGTTCAGGAAGGAAGTGTCTCTGAGGTTAAGGATTAGCCATGATTTTATTGAATATTGGAGTGAGTGCAGGCTTACTCCACTCCCTGTGTAGTTGTGGATTCAGGTGCTGTGGTTACTATGGGTTACGCACATGATGTCATCTTTGTTGGGAAACATTCTGGGATTGTGCTGACTCTCTCAGGCTCTGGCTGGCAGGGGAGCAGTGTTTACCAGCTGCATTCCCTTGGGTGCTACCAATTCCCTGCAGGGTCGGTGGCACTGGGAAACCCCTGGTGTTTTGGCATCTCCTGTCACCGTCCTGACGCCCTTGTTGTCAGCATCACAATGAAATGGAAGCAGCAGTGTGCATAGAATTTGTATACCAACAGTTGGTACACTGGTGAGAGGTCTGTGTCCAAAATGTTAATACTGATTCTCTCTCCACAGATGCTGTTCAATGTAACGAATCTTTCCAGCATTCTCTGTTTTTACTTAAAGAACAGCAGCCTGCTGGATCTTTTCAGTTAATGTGATGTCAGATTAATAATGTGGCTTGCCTCAAACTAAGCAAAGTGCCAGATTTTAAAGTGCTTCCCCATTCCTCTTTGCCACCTTCTGGTGATTTGGCAGAGGCACACGATCTGTGGCTTTTGAGTGTCATCTGTGAATCTGTGTGTCATCCACCATCCTGTCTCACTACATTGGAGGTTAAACAGGTCAGGCTTCCCTTCCCAGTCGTAAGCAAATCAGGGTTTTAAATCAAATAACCACATTTTATTCTCAAATCTACTCGATTAACAGCTGTGGGTTAGTTTTGGGGTTGGGGGGGGGGGGGGAGAGGAGAGGTTGAAGTTTATTCCCCTGCAGGAATGGAGAGTTGGTACAGATCAGCACTGGAAAAATAACAGCAGAGATGTCTCATTATAAACATTGCTAACACCTTATGTAAAACAAGGCAGCCAGTAAGCTGCACCCCTGTGGAGATCTGTCCTTTCAAGGTCACTTCCTCTGAGTGTGTGGGGATGATGAGTAGATCTGCTATGGCGGTACTGTTTGTATTACTGTACTGGGAGAGCAGACCAACGCTTGTCCAGGCAGCAAGCAGAGAGGGTGACAGGCACACAGGATTTCAGTACCACTTTCAGTTACTTCTGTTGCATCTATTTTCATGCTGGTGGATTTGAGCCAGGAGTTAACACAAGAGTCATGCAAGCATGCAAAACTCTGACCACGGCAAAAACTCACTGAGTGACCAGAGCACAGTAATTGGCCAAGTCTGATTGGCATTTATTTTGGTGGAGGGATAGAATATAAAAGCAAAGAGATCATGCTGAGGCTTTATAAGACACTAGTCATGCAGCACTTGGAGTATTGTCAACAGTTTTGAGCTCCATATCTCAGAAAGGATGTGTTGTCATTGGAGAGAGTCCAGAGGAGGTGCACAAGGATGATTCTGGGAATGAAGGGATTGACATATGAGGAGTGTTTGACAGTTTTGGGCCTGTACTCACTGGACTTTGGTAGAATGTGTGGGGATCTCATTGAAACCTACCCAACGTTGAAAGGACTAGATAGTGGGGATGTGGAGAGGATGTTTCCTGTGGTGGGGTATTGAGAACTCAAGGGCACAGCCTCAAAATTGAGAGGCAATGTTTTAGAAAAGAGGTATGGAGGATTTTTATAGCCAGAGAGTCTGTGGAATGCTCTGCCACAGACTGCAGTGGAGGCCAAGTCTGTGGGTATATTTAAGGTGGAAGTAGATAGTTCCCTGATCAGTCAGGGCATCAAAGCGTATGGTGAGAAGTCAGGTGAATGAAGTTGAGTGGGATCCGGGATCACCCATGACAAAATGGTGAGGCAGACTCAATGGGTTGAATGGCCTAATTCTGCTCCTATGTCTTCTGGTCTTAGCTAAATGATGGTGCCGTGAGAAGATTTTCCTCAGCAGCTGGTCAACACCTGTAATGTAGGGATGGAAATAATTCAGAAGATGTGTGGCTCAGGTGGTTGATGCTCGGGTTGAGATGTTCTCTGATCCCGGCAATTTACTTGCAAATGTTTCGTCACCATGTGCGGAGATATCGTCAGTGTGCCATTGATCCTCCAGATCGAGAGGGGCACAATTGACTGGGCATCAGTGCAAAGCAAACACACGGCATGCAAGGGAATTCCCAGAAGCATGGTTTTACATGAACAATTCTGTAAGCAAACACATAGACCTCGATCTTATTTATGAACCAGCCAATCAGTGACGAGATTTCCTCCCCACATCTCAATTGAGTTTCTGAAATGACGTCCAGTTCCATGATTGAAAAAGCATATAAAGGTCAAGCATTCGGAGGACACAGCACAATCATACAGCACACTGACAGTGTTTCCTCGAATGGTGACAGAGCGCTTGCAAGTAAATTGCCAAGATCAGAGAGCAATGTACTGGATGACTGGAAGACAGCTTCAGGTTCTGCTTCCAAAAGTGCGTGGGACCTATATTTAAAAGGAGGAGGTATTACAAGCTATCTAGGTCAGACTGGGAAGGTGACTGGAAGGAGTCTTAAGCTAGATGGTATAGGTGTGTGTTGGGGGGGGGGTAGTTTAAGATAAGACTATAAGATATAGGAGCAGAAGTAGGCTATTTGGCCCATCGGTTCTGCTCAGCCATTCAATCATGGGCTGATCCAATTCTTCCAGTCATCTCCACTCCCCTGCTTTCATCCCATACCCTTTGATGCCCTGGCTAATCAAGAACCTATCTATCTCTACCTTAAATACACCTAATGACCTGGCCTCCACAGCCACTCGTGGTAACAAATTCCACAGATTTACCACCCTCCAACTGAAGTAATTTCTCCGTATCTCAGTTCTAAATGGACGTCCTTCAATCCTGAAGTTGTGCCCTCTTGTCCTAGAACCCCCTACCATGGGAAATAACTTTGCCATATCTAATCTGTTCAGGCCTCTTAATATTCAGAATGTTTCTATGAGATCCCCCCTCATTCTCCTGAACTCCAGGAAATACAGTCCAAGAGCTTCCAGACGTTAACCCTTTCATTCCAGGAATAATTCTCATGAATCTTCTCTGAACCCTCTCTAACATCAGTATATCCTTTCTAAAATCAGGAGCCCAAAACTGCACACAATACTCCAAGAGTGGTCTCACGAGTGCCTTATAGAGCCTCAACATCACATCCCTGCTCTTATATTCTATACCTCTAGAAATGAATGCCAACATTGCATTCACCTTCTTCACCACCGACTCAACCTTGAGGTTAACCTTTAGGGTATCCTGCACAAGGCCTCCCAAGTCCCTTTGCATCTCTGCATTTTGAATTCTCTCCCCATCTAAATAATTGTCTGTTTATTTCTTCCACCAAAGTGCATGACCATACACTTTCCAACATTGTATTTCATTTGCCACTTCTTTGCTCATTCCCCTAAACTATCTAAGTCTCTCTGCAGGCTCTCTGTTTCCTCAGCACTACCCACTCCTCCACCTATCTTTAAAGGAGATTTGCGGGGCATGTTTTCACATGGGGTGGTGGGTCTGTGGAATGAGGTACGTAAATTACAAGAGTTAGGATAGTACCTTCAGTGCCAGTGATCACTGCTCAGGTAACTGACTTACAGAGAAGGGTTGAATACGTTAGGACTTTATTCCCTGGAGTGTAGATGAATGAGGGGAGACTTGATAGAGGTATATAAAATTATGATGGGTACAGATAGAGTGAATGTAAGCAGGCTTTTCCCACTGAGTCTAGGGGAGAAAAAAAACCAGAGGACATGGATTAAGGGTGAAGGGGAAAAATTTAAAGGGAACATTGGGGGAGCTTCTTCACACAGAGAGTGGTGGGAGTGTGGAATGAGCTGCCAGATGAAGTGGTAAATGCAGGCTCACTTTTAACATTTAAGAAAAACTTAGACGGGTACATGGATGAGAGGTGTACGGAGGGATATGGGCCAGGTGCAGGTCAGTGGGACTAGGCAGAAAAATGGTTCGGCACAGCCTAGAAGGGCCAAAAGGCCTGTTTCTGTGCTGTAATGTTCTGTGGGTCTATGGTTCAACTCCTGCCACTGTCTGTGAGGAGTTTGTACGTTTTCTCTGTGACCGCATGTGCTCTGGTTTCCTCCCACAGTCCAGAAACATTCTGTTTGGGTTACGGTCAGTGAGCTGTGGGGTGGTTACATGACTGCTGGCACTGTAGAGACCATTTGCAGGCTGCCCCCAGCACAATCCTTGCTGATTTAATTTGACATTAAGTCGGGGCAAGAGGCTGAGAGTGAAGGAGTGAAGGAATTTCGGAGAGAAGCCTTTTTTTTTAAACCTGCTCGGGCAAAAGAGGCTAGACTGCGCAGGTGCGTGACGTAGAGCGCCAAAGGTTTGAAAAAAAAGACCACCATATACAGCGGGCAGCGGATTGAGAGGGAGCAGAGTGGGACGCCTTTGGCTCAACAGGCTTCAGTGTGAACTGGCAGAGGCAAGGGTAGGTTCCGGTAAGTTTTGTTTTGTTTGTTTAGAGTAGAGAGAGTGCCAGGCAGGACGTTGGAATGTTCCTCTTGCAGGATGTGGGAAGTCAGGGAGATCTCCAGTCTCCCTGACAGCAACACCTGCACGAAGTGCATCCAGCTGCAGCTCCTAACAAGCCGCATTAGGGAACTGGAGCAGGAGCTGGATGACCTCCGGATCATTCGGGAGGATGAGGAGTTTATAGATAGTAGTTTCAGAGAGGTAGTTACACCAAAGAAGCAGCACACAGGTAATTGGGTTACCATCAGGTGAGGGAAGGGAAAAGGGCAGGGAGAGCAGGGTTCCCCTGTGGCCATTCCCCTCAACAACAAGTACACCGATTTGAATACTGCTGGGGTGGGGGGGGGGGATGACTTACCTGGGACAAGCTGTGGCAGCCAGATCTCTGGCACTGAGTCTGGTTCTGCACTGCAGAAGGGAGGGAGGAAGAAGAGGAGAGCGGTGGTGATAGAGGACTCGATAGTTAAAGGTTCAGACAGGAGGTACTGTGGTCATGACAGAGACTCCCGGATGGTTTGTTGCCTCCCAGTTGCCAGGGTCAGGGATGTTTCTGATCACATGCACAGCATTCTGAAGTGGGAGGTTGATCAGCCAGATGTTGTGGTACACATCGGTACAATGATGTGGGAAGAAAGAATCAGGAGGTTCTGAAGAATGAGTAGAGAGCTTGGTAGGATGTTAAAAAGCAGGACCTCAAGGCTGGTAATCTCAATAGACAGTAGTTGCAGGAGTAGGCCATTCGGTCCTTCGAGCCAGCACTGCCATTCACTGTGATCATGACTGATCGTACACAATCAGTACCCTGTTCCTGCCCTCTCCTCCTATCCCTTGACCCCGCTATCTATAAGAGCTCTATCTAACTCTCTCTTGAAAGCATCCAGAGACTTGGCCTCCACTGCCTTCTGGGGCAGAGCATTCCACATATCCACCACTCTCTGGGTGAAAAAGCTTTTCTGCATCTCTGTTCGAAATGGCCTACTCCTTATTCTTAAACTGTGGCCTCTAGTTCTGGACTCACCCATCAGTGGGAACATGCTTCCTGCCTCCAGCGTGTCCAATCCCTTAATAATCTTATATGTTTCAATCAGATCTACTCTCATCCTTCTAAATTCCAGTGTATACAAGCCCAGTCACTCCAATCTTTCAACATATGACAGTCCCGCCATTCCAGGAATTAACCTTGTGAACCTACGCTGCACTCCCTCAATAGCAAGAATGTCCTTCCTCAAATTTGGAGACCAAAACTGCACACAATACTCCAGGTGGGGTCTCACTAGGGCCCTGTACATCTGCAGAAGGACCTCTTTACTCCTATACTTAATTCCTCTTGTTATAAAGGCCAACATGCCATTAGCTTTCTTCACTGCCTGCTGTACCTACATGCTTGCTTTCATTGACTGATGTACAAGAACACCTAGATCTCGTTGTACTTCCCCTTTTCCTAACTTGACTCCATTTAGATAGTAATCTGCCATCCTGTTCTTACCACCAAAGTGGATAACCTCACATTTATCCACATTAAACTGCATCTGCCATACATTTGCCCACTCATCCAACCTGTCCAAGTCACCCTGCATTCTCATAACATCCTCCTGACATTTCACACTGCCACCCAGCTTTGTGTCATCTGCAAATTTGCTAATGTTACTCTTAATCTCAGGACTGCTACCTGTGCCACGTGCCAGTGAGGGTAAGAATAGTCAAGTCACTTTTATTGGATACGTACACAACTCTGGAAGAACTCAGCAGTTCAGGCAGCATCCGTGAGAAAAGAGCAGCCAACGTTTCGGGCCGAGACCCTTCATCAGGAATGTGGGGAAAGAGAGGGCAGAAACCCAGTAATAGAGATAGGGGAGGGGGTAGGGCCTAGAGGCGCCAGGTGGAAAACCAATCAGAGGAAAGATAAAGGGGGGAGGGGATAAGCATGAAAGAACTGTAGAGATAAAGGAGCAGAAAGTTGAAAGGGGAGAGAGGGACCTGGGATAGGGGGAGGGGGAGGGGGAGGGAATAACCGGAAATTGGAGAATTCAATGTTCATACCACCAGGCTGGAGGCTACCCAGACGGTATATGAGGTGTTGCTCCTCCAACCTGAGTTTGGTCTCATCATGGCCGTAAAGGAAACCATGTATGGACATATCTAGATGGGAAGGAGAGGCAGAGTTGAAGTGAGTGGCAACTGGGAAGTCCTATCTATTGTGACGGATGGAGCGTAGGTGCTCGACGAAGCGGTCCCCCAATCTGCGTTGGGTCTCGCCGATGTAGGGGAGGCCGCACCGAGAGCACCAGATGCAATAGACGACTCCAGCAGACTTGCAGGTGAAGTGTTGCCTCACCTGGAAGGACTGTCTGGGGCCCGGAATGGTGGTAAGGGGGGAGGTGTGGGGACAGGTGTAGCATTTGCGCTTACAGGGATAAGTGCCGGGTGGGAGTTTTGTGAGGAGGAACGTGTGGACCAGGGAGTCGCGGAAGGACCGATCCCTGGGAAAAGCTGAGAAGGGTAGGGAGGGAGAGATGTGCTGGGTGGTGGGGTCCTGTTGAAGGTGGCAGAAGTTGCGGAAGATAATGTGTTGGATCCGGAGGCTGGTGGGGTGGTAGGTGAGGACAAGGGGAACCCTGTCCCTGTTGTGGTGACGGGAGGATGGGTTAAGGGCTGAAGTGCAGGAAGTGAAGGAGATGCGGGTGAGGGCATCTTTGATGACACCAGAAGGGAAACCAGTCACTTTTATTGTCATTTCGACCATAACTGCTGGTATAGTACATTGTAAAAATGAGACAATGTTTTTTCAGGACCATGGTGTTACATGACACAGTACAAAAAACTAGACTGAACTATGTGAAAAAAAACACACAGAAAAAAAAACTACACTAGACTACAGACCTACCCAGGACTGCATAAAGTGCTCAAAACAGTGCAGGCATTACAATAAATAATAAACAGGACAACAAGGTAGTAAGGTGTTAGTCCAGGCTCTGGGTATTGAGGAGTCTGATAGCCTGGGGGAAGAAACTGTTACATAGTCTGGTCGTGAGAGCCAGAATGCTTCGGTGCCTTTTCCCAGATGGCAGGAGGGAGAAGAGTTTGTATGAGAGGTGCGTAGGGTCCTTCATAATGCTGTTTGCTTTGCGGATGCAGCATGTAGTGTAAATGTCCATGATGGCGGGAAGAGAGACCCCGATGATCTTCTCAGCTGACCTCACTATCCGAGATGCGATCTGAGATGGTGCAATTTCCGAACCAGGCAGTGATGCAGCTGCTCAGGATGCTCTCAATACAACCTCTGTAGAATGTGATGAGGATGGGGGGGTGGGAGATGGACTTTCCTCAGCCTTCGCAGAAAGTAGAGATGCTGCTGGGCTTTTTTTGCTATGGAGCTGGTGTTGAGGGACCAGGTGAGATTCTCCGCCAGATGAACACCAAGAAATTTGGTGCTCTTAACAATCTCTAACGAGGAGCCGTCAATGTTCAGCGAGGATTGGTCACTCCGTGTCTTCCTGAAGTCTACAACCAACTCTTTTGTTTTGTTCACATTCAGAGACAGGTTGTTGGCTCTGCACCAGTCCATTAGCCACTGCACCTCCTCTCTGTAAGCTGACTCTGACAGATGAACATGTGGCTGAGGAACTGGTGTAAGGGGCTGGGTTTCCGATTTCAGGATCATTGGGAGCTCTTCTGGGGCAGGTGGGACCTGTACAAGAGAGACGGGTTACACCTGAACTACAAGGGGACCAATATCCTTGCAGGGAGGTTTGTTAGTGCTATTGGGGAGGGTTTAAACTAGATTTGCAGGGGGATGGGAACCAGAGCAGATAGTGGAGCGGGGGTAAAAATAAATGATGTTAAAGGTTCATGCAAAGTCACAAATAGAAGGGTTGTGTGTGGTGGTAATAATCTTGTGAGGTGAGTCTATTTCAATGCGAGGAGTATTGTGGGAAAGGCAGACGAGCTGAGGGCCTGAATTGACACGTGGAATTATGACATCATAGCCATTAGTGAAACTTGGCTACAGGAGGGGCAGGACTGGCAGCTCAATGTTCCAGGGTTCAGATGTTTCAGACGTGATAGAGGCAGAGGGATGAAGGGTGGGGGGGAGGGGTGGTGGCATTGCTATTCAGGGAAAATGTTATAGCAATGCTCAGGCAGGACTTGTCTACCGAGGCCATATGGGTGGAGCTGAGAAACAGGAAAGGTATGACCACATTAATGGGGTTGTATTATAGACCACCCAATAGTCAGCGAATATTGGAGGAGCAAATCTGCAGAAAGATAGCAGACAACTGCAGGAAACATAGTAGGGGATTTTAATTTTTCACATATTGATTGGGACTCCCATTTTGTTAAAGGTCTAGACAGGTTAGAGTTTGTGAAATGTGTTCAGGAAAGTTTTATAAATCAATATATAGAGGTACCGATGAGAGAGGATGCAATATTAGGTCACCTTTTAGGAAATGAGTTAGGACAGGTGACGAAGTGTGTGTAGGGGAACACTTTGGGTCTAGTGATCATAACACCATTAGCTTCAAATTGATCATGGATGAAGGTAGATCTGGTCCTCTGGTTGAGGTTCTAAACTGGAAAAAGGCCAAATTTGAAGAAATAAGAAAAGATCTAAAAAGCGTGGATTGGGACAGGTTGTTCTCTGGCAAGGATGTGATTGGTAAGTGGGAGGCCGTCAAAGGAGAAATTTTGAGAGTGCAGAGTTTGTCTGTTCCTGTCAGGATTAAAGGCAAAGTGAATAAGAATAAGGAACCTTGGTTCTCGAGGGATATTGGAACTCTGATAAAGAAGAAGAGAGAAATGTATGACATGTATAGGCAATGGAGCAAATAATGTACATGAGTATAAAAAGTGCAAAAAAAACTTAAAGAAATCAATAGAGCTAAAATAAGACATGAGGTTGCTTTGGCAGTCAAGGTGAAGGATAATCCAAAGAGCATCTACAGGTAGAGGCCAGACTGCGCAGGCGCGTGACGTCAGCCAGTTGAGTGTGAACAATTTAAAAAGGAGGCAGCCATATCCAGCGGGCAGCGTTGGGAGCGGGCAGTGGAGTGAGAGGCAGCAGAGTGAAGGGGCTTTGGCTCAACAGGCTTCGGCGGTAACGGGACGAGGTAAGGCTGTTGTTGATTGCAAAAGGAGGTAGTATGTGTGTGAGGCCAGTTTTCTGTGGTCAGTGTCAGATGTGGGAGGTCCTGCAGTCTCCTGGCGTCCCAGACGGCCACATCTGCACCCGGTGCATCGAGATGCAACTCCTAAGGGACCATGTTAGGGAACTGGAGCTGCAGCTTGATGACCTTTGTCTGGTCAGGGAGAGTGAGGATGTGATAGAGAGGAGTTACCGACAGGTGGTTACTCCAGGGCCACGGGGGACAGAGAAATGGGTCAGAGTCAGGAGAGGGAAGGGGAAGAGTCAGGTACTAGAGAGTACCCCTGTGGCTGTACCTCTTGACAATAAATACTGCTGTTTGAGTACTGTTGGGGGGGGTGGGGGAACAGCCCACCTGGGGGAAGTGACAGTGGCCACACCTCTGGCACAGAGTCTGGCCCTGTGGCTCAGAAGGGTAGGGAAAGGAAGCGGAAGGCAGTAGTGATAGGGGACTCTATAGTTAGGGGGTCAGACAGGCAATTCTGTGGACGCAGGAAAGAAACTCGGACGGTAGTTTGCCTTCCAGGTGCCAGGGTCTGGGATGTTTCAGATTGCGTCCAAGATATCCTGCGCTGGGAGGGAGAACAGCCAGAGGTCATGGTACATATTGGAACCAATGACATAGGTAGGAAAAGGGAAGAGGTCCTGAAAGAAGACTACAGGGAGTTAGGAAGGAAGTTGAAAAGCAGGACCTCAAAGATAGTAATCTCAGGATTACTGCCTGTGCCACACGACAGTGAGAATAGGAATAGAATGAGGTGGAGGATAAATGCGTGGCTGAGGGATTGGAGCAGAGGGCAGGGATTCAGATTTCTGGATCATTGGGACCTATTTTGGGGCGGGTGTGACCGGTACAAAAAGGACGGGTTGCCCTTGAATCCCAGGGGGACCAATATCCTGGTGGGCAGGTTTGATAGAGCTGTTTGGGAGGGTTTAAACTAGTTTGGCAGGGGGGTGGGTATCAGAATGTGAGTGCAGGGATTAAGGTGGAAGGACAAGGGCATGATGCTAAGAGTTCGGAGTTGATGAGGCAGGGGACAGAACATAATTGTAGCTAGTTAAAGGGGTTGAAATGTGTCTATTTCAATGCTAGGAGTATTAGGAACAAGGAGGATGAACTTAGAGCATGGATTAGTACGTGGAACTACGATGTTGTGGCCGTTACTGAAACTTGGTTGGAGGAAGGGCAGGATTGGATGATGCAGGTCCCTGGGTTCAGGTATTTTAAAAGGAATAGGATGGGAGGTAGAAAAGGGGGGGGGGGCAGTGGCATTGCTGGTCAGGGATAGTATCACAGCTATAGAAAGGGAGGACGCTGCAGAAGGAGTGTCCACTGAGTCGGTCTGCTGGAAGTCAGAAATAGGAAGGGATCAATCACTGTGCTGGGAGTAGTCTGTAGGCCCCCAAATAGCCCTCAGGACACCGAGGAGCAGATAAGCAGGCAGATTTTAGAATGATGCAGGAAATACAGGGTTGTAGTTATGGGAGATTTCAACTTCCATCATATTGACTGGCACCTCCTGAGTGCAAGGGGGATAGATGGGGCTGAATTTGTCAGGTGTGTTCACAAAGGATTCCTGACACAGTATGTGGACTGGCTGACGAGAGGAGAGGCCACACTGGATCTAGTTCTGGGTAATGAACCTGGTCAGGTGACAGACCTCTTGGTGGGGGAGCATTTTGATGAGAGTGACCACAACTCCCTTAGCTTCAGCATAGCTATGGAAAGGGATAAAATCAGATGAAATGGTAAAGTGCTTAACTGGGGAAGGGCTAACTTTGAAGGGATGAGGCAGGAACTAGTGAGAGTAAATTGGAAACAGATGTTCAAAGGGGAAAGCACAGAAGTAATGGGGGAGAAGTTTAGGGACCACTTGAGCTGGGTTCAGGATAGGTTTGTCCCACTGAGGCCAGGAAAAAATGGTAGGAAAAGGGAACCATGGCTTACGAAACATGTGAGGCAACTCGCCAAGAGGTGGATGGAGCTATAGGTGGTCGGAGGTTACAAGAGGATATAGACAGGCTGCAGAGTTGGGCAGAAAAATGGCAGATGGAGTTCAATCCGGATAAGTGTGAGGTGATGCATTTTGGAAGGACAAACCAGAAGACTGCATACAGGATTAATGGTCAGTTACTTAAGAGTGTGGATGAACAAAAGGACCTTGGGGTTCAAATCCATACATCCCTCAAGGTCGCTGCACAGGTTGATAGGGTAGTTAAGAAGGCCTATGGGACGCTAGGCTTCATTAACGGGGATTGAGTTCAAGAGTAGAGAGGTCATGTTGCAACTCTACAAATCTCTGGTGAGACCGCACTTAGAGTATTGTGTTCAATTCTGGTCACCTCATTGTAGGAAGGATGTGGAAGCTATGGAGAGGGTGCAGAGGAGATTGACCAGGATGTTGCCTGGATTGGAGAACAAGTCATCTGAAGCAAGGTTAGCAGAGCTGGGAGTTTTCTCTTTGGAGCGTAGAAGAATGAGAGGGGACTTGATAGAGGTCTACAAGATTATGAGAGGCATAGATAGGGTGGATGGACAGTACCTGTTTCCCAGGGCACCAATAGCAAACACCAGAGGGCATATGTACAAAATTAAGGGAGGGAAGTTTAGGGGAGACATCAGGGGTAAGCTTTTTACACAGAGGGTTGTGAGTGCCTGGAATGACTTGCCAGGGACGGTGGTGGAGGCTGAAACATTAAGGGTATTTAAGAGCCTCTTGGACAGGCACATGGATGAAAAAAAAATGGAGGGTTATGGGGTAGTGTGGGATTAGTACTTTTTTTTAAGGATTATATAGGTCAGCACAACACGGAGGGCTGAAGGGCCTGTACTGTGCTGTGGTGTTCTATGTTCTATTCTATGGTTCTATAGGTATATTAAGAGCAAAAGGATAGTAAGGGATAAAATTGGTCCTCTTGAACATCAGCGTGGTCGGCTATGTATGAAACCAAAATAAATGGGGGAGATCTTAAATGGTTTTTTGTGTCTGTATTTACTAAGGAAACTGGTATGGAGTCGATGGAAATAAGGCAAACAGGTAGTGAGGTCATGGAACCTATACAGATTGAAGAGGAGGAGTTGCTTGCTATCTTGAGGTAAATCAGAGTAGATAAATCCCCAGGACCTGACAGGATATTCCCTCGGACCTTGAAGGAGACTAGTGCTAAAATTGCAGGGGCTCTGGCAGATAGATTTAAAATGTCAGTATCTACGGGTGAGGTGCTGGAGGATTGGAGGATAGCTCATGTTCCATTGTTTAAAAAAAGGCTCTAAAAGTAATCTGGAAAATTACAGGCTGGTAAGTTTGACATCGGGTAGTAGGTGGATTATTGGAAGGAGTACTAAGAGATAGGATCTACAAGTATTCAGATAGACAGGGACTTATTAGGGAGAGTCATCATGGCTTTGTGTGTGGTAAGTCATGTTTAACCAATCTATTAGAGTTTTTCGAGGAGGTTACCAGGAAAGTGGATGAAGGGAGGGCAGTGGATGTTGTCTACATGGACTTCAGTAAGGTCATTGACAAGGTCCCGCATGGGAGGTTAGTTAGGAAGATTCAGTCGCTAGGTATACACGGTGAGGTAGTAAATTGGATCAGACATTGGCTCAATGGAAGAAGCTGGAGAGTGGTAGTGGAGGATTGCTTCTCTGAGTGGAGGCCTGTGACTAGTGGTGTGCCACAGGGATCATTGTTGGGTCCATTGTTATTTGTCATCTAGATCAGTGAACTGACTGATAATGTAGTAAATTGGATCAACAAATTTGCTGATGATACAAAGATTGGAGGTGTAGTCGAAAGTGAGCAAGGTTTTCAAAACTTGCAGAGGGATTTGGACCTGCTGGAAAAATGGGCTGACAAATGGCAGATGGACTCTAATGCAGACAAGTGTGTGGTATTGCACTTTGGAAGGACAAACCAAGATAGAACATACAAGGTAAATGGTAGGGCACTGACGAGTGCAGTAGAACAGAGGGATCTGGGAATACAGATACAAAATTCCCTAAAAGTGGTGTCACAGGTAGATAGGGTTGTAAAGAGAGCTTTTGGTACATTGGCCTTTATAAATCAAAGTATTGAGTATAAGACTTGGAATGTTATGGTGAGGTTGTGTAAGGCATTGGTGAGGCTAAGGTTACAGGATGACAAAACATGACAGGAGCCCTTGGAATTCAAAATTGATCCCTACCAGAAGAAAACAGCTCCTGATCCTTCCGCACTGTTCTCTAGCAGTTTAAGGACTAAGTCCAGCCGGAACATAACTCACAAGTGCTCTTGAAAGTCAGGTATTATCCCTACCTGCCAACAACCAAGCATTACAATCCTGGTCCTCTTTATGATAGCTTATGAAGATATTGAGAGTTTGAAATATATTAATCCCTCTATGAATCTTCATAGTGTTTTGAAATATTTGCGATATCACAAATATTCATCTGTTTTCAAATTCCTGAAATATATGAAAATTGCATAATTTGGTTCAGTTTCTGTGCCTGATTGACAGCTGTTGTGCTCATTTTGCTTTCTCAGACAGAACTTATTGTAACAGTTCTTACAATTAAAGCTGATTGCATCCTCAGTTTCAGTCCATTGATGCTGACTGAGTATTGTGAGTATTTGGAGTATTGTGTGCAGTTTTGGTCATTGAATTACAGGAAGGATATTGATAATGTTGAAAGAGTGCAGAGAAGGTTTACAAGGACGTTGCTGGGACTTGAGAAACTGAGTAACAGAGAAAGGTTGAATAGGTTACGACTTTATTCCCTGGAGCATAGAAGAATGAGGGAAGATTTGATAGAGGTATATAAAATATTGGTGGGTACAGAGTGAATGCAAGCAGGTTTTTTTCACTGAGGCTAAGGGAGAAAAAAACCAGAGGACATGGGTTAAGGGTGAAGGGGTAAAGTTTAAAGGGAACATTAGAGGGGGCTTCTTCACACAGGCAGTGGTGGGAGTGTGGAATGAGCTGCCAGATGAAGTGGTGAATGCGGGTTCACTTTTAATATTTAAGAAAAGCTTGGACAGGTACATGAATGAGAGGGGTATGGAGGGATTTGGTCCAGGTGCAAGTCAGTGGGATTAGGCAGAAAAATGGTTCAGCATAGCCAAGGAAAGCCAAAAGGCCTGTTTCTGTGCTGTAATGTTCTATGGTTCTATGTATGTTTTGATGTACATGTGATAAATAAAGATGGTCTTAAAGGTTTAAGAGATATTTGGGTAGATACGTGGATAGGGAAGGGTTAAAGCACAATGCAGACAAATGAGTCTAACTCCTTGATTAGGATGAATGGATTGGGCCGAATGGCCCATTTCCATGCTGTATGACTCTGATTCTATTATGGCAGACTTTCAGCTGCTTTGTGTTCGCTTGTTATGTTTATCTGTTGGTTGTGACACTGGGAGTTTAGACCAGATAGTCTTTGTCAGAATCAGAATCAGGTTTATTATCACTGGCATGTGTCATGAAATTTGTTTTTTCTGGCAGCTGTGCATTGCAATACATATTAAAATCTAGAAGTTACAATAAAACAATATGAAATGTAAATTAAGCAAGTAATACTAAAAGGGAATTTAAAAAATCGAGTGAGGTAGTGTTCATGGTTACATGGTTTGTTGAGAAATCTCATGGTGGAGAAGAAGAAGCTGTTCCTGAAACGTTGACTGTGTGCCTACTTTGATGGTAACAATGAGAAAAGGGGTCTTCAGGCTCCTGTACCTCCCCCCTGGTGGTAGTAATGAGAAGAGAGCGTGTCCTGGGTGATGGGGGTCCCTAATGCCATGATAATAATTCTCCGAGAACATGAAGCTAGATTTTTATTTTAATGAATATATAATGTGAAATTAATCGGCTCCCCCCACTCCCCACACATACAGACTCACAGTTGAGTGTGGAACTAACCTGCCCCCCACTCCCCAGACATACACACTCACTGTTGAGTGTGGAACTAACCTGCCCCCCACTCCACAGACATACACACTCACTGTTGAGTGTGGAACTAACCTGCCCCCCACTGTCCAGACATAAACACTCACTGTTGAGTGTGAAACTAACCTGCCCCCCACTGTCCAGACATAAACACTCACTGTTGAGTGTGGAACAAACCTGACCCCCCACTCCCCAGACATACACACTCTCTGTTGAGTGTGGAACTAACCTGCCCCCCCCACTCCCCAGACATACACACTCACTGTTGAGTGTGGAATTATCCTGCCCCCCCACTCCCCAGACATACACACTCACTGTTGAGTGTGAACTAACCTGCCCCCCCCACTCCCCAGACATACACACTCACTGTTGAGTGTGGAACTAACCTGCCCTCACTCCCCAGACATACACACTCACTGTTGAGTGTGGAACTAACCTGCCCCCCACTCCCCAGAGATACACACTCACTGTTGAGTGTGGAACAAACCTGCCCCCCAACTCCCCAGACATACACACTCACTGTTGAGTGTGGAACTAACCTGCCCTCCCCCCACTCCCCAGACATACACACTCACTGTTGAGTGTGGAACTAAACTGCCCCCCCCCACTCCCCAGACATACACACTCACTGTTGAGTGTGGAACAAACCTGCCCCCCCCACTCCCCAGACATACACACTCACTGTTGAGTGTGGAACAAACCTGCCCCCCCACTCCCCAGACATACACACTCACTGTTGAGTGTGGAACAAACCTGCCCCCCCCACTCCCCAGACATACACACTCACTGTTGAGTGTGGAACTAACCTACCCCCCCCACTCCCCAGACATACACACTCACTGTTGAGTGTGGAACTAACCTGCCCCCCCTCTCCCCACACATACACACTCACTATTGAGTGTGAAACTAACCTGCCCCCCCATTCCCCAGACATACACACTCACTGTTCAGTGTGAACTAACCTGCCCCCCCCACTCCCCAGACATACACACTCACTGTTGAGTGTGGAACTAACCTGCCCCCCCACTCCCCAGACAGACACACTCACTGTTGAGTGTGGAACTAACCTGCCCTCACTCCCCAGACATACACACTCACTGTTGAGTGTGAACTAACCTGCCCCCCCACTCCCCAGACATACACACTCACTATTGAGTGTGGAACTAACCTGCCCCCCCATTCCCCAGACATACACACTCACTGTTCAGTGTGAACTAACCTGCCCCCCCCCCACTCCCCAGACATACACACTCACTGTTGAGTGTGGAACTAACCTGCCCCCCCTCTCCCCACACATACACACTCACTATTGAGTGTGGAACTAACCTGCCCCCCACTCCCAGACATACACACTCACTGTTGAGTGTGGAACTAACCTGCCCCCCCACTCCCCAGACATACACACTGACTGTTGAGTGTGGAACTAACCTGCCCCCCCACTCCCCACACATACACACTCACTATTGAGTGTGGAACTAACCTGCCCCCCCTCTCCCCACACATACACACTCACTATTGAGTGTGGAACTAACCTGCCCCCCACTCCCAGACATACACACTCACTGTTGACTGTGGAACTAACCTGCCCCCCCTCAACTCCCCAGACATACACACTGACTGTTGAGTGTGGAACTAACCTGCCCCCACCACTCCCCAGACAGACACATTCACTGTTGAGTGTGGAACTAACCTGCCCCCCACTGTCCAGACATACACACTCACTGTTGAGTGTGGAACTAACCTGCCCCCCACTGTCCAGACATACACACTCACTGTTGAGTGTGGAACAAACCTGCCCCCCCACTCCCCAGACATACACACTCACTGTTGAGTGTGGAACTAAACTCCCCCCTTCTCCCCAGACAGACACACTCACTGTTGAGTGTGGAACTAAACTCCCCCCCCCACTCCCCAGACATACACACTCACTGTTGAGTGTGGAACTAAACTCCCCACTTCTCCCCAAACAGACACCCTCACTGTTGAGTGTGGAACTAAACTCCCCCCTTCTCCCCAGACATACACACTCACTGTTGAGTGTGGAACTAACCTGCCCCCCCTCTCCCCAGACATACACACTCACTGTTGAGTGTGAACTAACCTGCCCCCCCCACTCCCCAGACATACACACTCACTGTTGAGTGTGGAACTAACCTTCCCCCCCCACTCCCCAGACATACACACTCACTGTTGAGTGTGGAACTAACCTCCCCCCCCCCCACTCCCCAGACATACACACTCACTATTGAGAGTGGATCTAACCTGCCCCCCCTCTCCCCAGACATACACACTCACTGTTGAGTGTGGAACTAACCTCCCCCCCCCCCCACTCCCCAGACATACACACTCACTGTTGAGTGTGGAACAAACTGCCCTCACTCCCCAGACATACACACTCACTGTTGAGTGTGGAACTAACCTGCCCCCCCTCTCCCCAGACATACACACTCACTGTTGAGTGTGGAACTAACCTGCCCCCCCACTCCCCAGACATACACACTCACTGTTGAGTGTGGAACAAACCTGCCCCCCCCCACTCCCCAGACATACACACTCACTGTTGAGTGTGGAACAAACCTGCCCCCCCCCCACTCCCCAGACATACACACTCACTGTTGAGTGTGGAACTAACCTGCCCCCCCTCTCCCCACACATACACACTCACTATTGAGTGTGGAACTAACCTGCCCCCCCATTCCCCAGACATACACACTCACTGTTCAGTGTGAACTAACCTGCCCCCCCCACTCCCCAGACATACACACTCACTGTTGAGTGTGGAACTAACCTGCCCCCCCCACTCCCCAGACATACACACTCACTGTTGAGTGTGGAACTAACCTGCCCCCCCCCACTCCCAGACAGACACACTCACTGTTGAGTGTGGAACTAACCTGCCCCCCCCACTCCCCAGACATACACACTCACTGTTGAGTGTGGAACTAACCTGCCCCCCCACTCCCCAGACATACACACTCACTGTTGAGTGTGGAACAAACCTGCCCCCCCCACTCCCCAGACATACACACTCACTGTTGAGTGTGGAACTAACCTGCCCCCCACTCCCCAGACATACACACTCACTGTTGAGTGTGAACTAACCTGCCCCCCCACTCCCCAGACATACACACTCACTATTGAGTGTGGAACTAACCTGCCCCCCCATTCCCCAGACATACACACTCACTGTTCAGTGTGAACTAACCTGCCCCCCCCACTCCCCAGACATACACCACTCACTGTTGAGTGTGGAACTAACCTGCCCCCCCTCTCCCCACACATACACACTCACTATTGAGTGTGGAACTAACCTGCCCCCCACTCCCAGACATACACACTCACTGTTGAGTGTGGGAACTAACCTGCCCCCCCACTCCCAGACATACCACTGACTGTTGAGTGTGGAACTAACCTGCACCCCCACTCCCCAGACATACACACTCACTATTGAGTGTGGAACTAACCTGCCCCCCCTCTCCCCACACATACACACTCACTATTGAGTGTGGAACTAACCTGCCCCCCACTCCCAGACATACACACTCACTGTTGACTGTGGAACTAACCTGCCCCCCCTCAACTCCCCAGACATACACACTGACTGTTGAGTGTGGAACTAACCTGCCCCCACCACTCCCCAGACAAACACATTCACTGTTGAGTGTGGAACTAACCTGCCCCCCACTGTCCAGACATACACACTCACTGTGAGTGTGGAACAAACCTGCCCCCCCACTCCCCAGACATACACACTCACTGTTGAGTGTGGAACTAAACTCCCCCCTTCTCCCCAGACAGACACACTCACTGTTGAGTGTGGAACTAAACTCCCCCCCCCACTCCCCAGACATACACACTCACTGTTGAGTGTGGAACTAAACTCCCCCCTTCTCCCCAAACAGACACCCTCACTGTTGAGTGTGGAACTAAACTCCCCCCTTCTCCCCAGACATACACACTCACTGTTGAGTGTGGAACTAATCTGCCCCCCCTCTCCCCAGACATACACACTCACTGTTGAGTGTGAACTAACCTGCCCCCCCCACTCCCCAGACATACACACTCACTGTTGAGTGTGGAACTAACCTGCCCCCCCACACTCCCCAGACATACACACTCACTGTTGAGTGTGGAACTAACCTCCCCCCCCCCACTCCCCAGACATACACACTCACTATTGAGAGTGGAACTAACCTGCCCCCCCTCTCCCAGACATACACACTCACTGTTGAGTGTGGAACTAACCTCCCCCCCCCGACTCCCCAGACATACACACTCACTGTTGAGTGTGGAACAAACCTGCCCTCACTCCCCAGACATACACACTCACTGTTGAGTGTGGAACTAACCTGCCCCTCCTCTCCCCCAGACATACACACTCACTGTTGAGTGTGGAACTAACCTGCCCCCCCCACTCCCCAGACATACACACTCACTGTTGAGTGTGGAACTAACCTGCCCCCGCACTCCCCAGACATTCACACTCACTGTTGAGTGTGGAACTAACCTGCCCCCCCACTCCCCAGACATACACACTCACTGTTGAGTGTGGAACTAACCCTGCCCCCGCACTCCCCAGACATTCACACTCACTGTTGAGTGTGGAACTAACCTGCCCCCCCACTCCCCAGACATACACACTCACTGTTGAGTGTGGAACTAACCTGCCCCCGCACTCCCCAGACATTCACACTCACTGTTGAGTGTGGAACTAACCTGCCCCCCCCTCTCCCCAGACATACACACTCACTGTTGAGTGTGGAACTAACCTGCCCCCCCCACTCCCCAGACATACACACTCACTGTTGAGTGTGGAACTAACCTGCCCCCCCCACTCCCCAGACATACACACTCACTGTTGAGTGTGGAACTAACCTGCACCCCCCCCCCAATCCCAGACATACACACTCACTGTTGAGTGTGGAACTAACCTGCCCCCCCCACTCCCCAGACATACACACTCACTGTTGAGTGTGGAACTAACCTGCCCCCCCACTCCCCAGACATACACACTCACTATTGAGTGTGGAACTAACCTGCCCCCCACTCCCAGACATACACACTCACTGTTGAGTGTGGAACTAACCTGCCCCCCCACTCCCAGACATACACACTCACTGTGTGAGTGTGGAACTAACCTGCCCCCCCACTCCCCAGATATACACACTCACTGTTGAGTGTGAACTAACCTGCCCCCCCCCAACTCCCCAGACATACACACTCACTGTTGAGTGTGGAACTAACCTGCCCCCCCCACTCCCAGACATACACACTGACTGTTGAGTGTGGAACTAACCTGCACCCCCACTCCCCAGACATACACACTGACTATTGAGTGTGGAACTAACCTGCCCCCCCTCCTCCCCACACATACACACTCACTATTGAGTGTGGAACTAACCTGCCCCCCACTCCCAGACATACACACTCACTGTTGACTGTGGAACTAACCTGCCCCCCCTCAACTCCCCAGACATACACACTGACTGTTGAGTGTGGAACTAACCTGCCCCCACCACTCCCCAGACAAACACATTCACTGTTGAGTGTGGAACTAACCTGCCCCCCCACTGTCCAGACATACACACTCACTGTTGAGTGTGGAACAAACCTGCCCCCCCACTCCCCAGACATACACACTCACTGTTGAGTGTGGAACTAAACTCCCCCCTTCTCCCCAGACAGACACACTCACTGTTGAGTGTGGAACTAAACTCCCCCCCCCACTCCCCAGACATACACACTCACTGTTGAGTGTGGAACTAAACTCCCCCCTTCTCCCCAAACAGACACCCTCACTGTTGAGTGTGGAACTAAACTCCCCCCTTCTCCCCAGACATACACACTCACTGTTGAGTGTGGAACTAATCTGCCCCCCCTCTCCCCAGACATACACACTCACTGTTGAGTGTGAACTAACCTGCCCCCCCCACTCCCCAGACATACACACTCACTGTTGAGTGTGGAACTAACCTCCCCCCCCCCCACTCCCCAGACATACACACTCACTATTGAGAGTGGAACTAACCTGCCCCCCCTCTCCCCAGACATACACACTCACTGTTGAGTGTGGAACTAACCTCCCCCCCCGACTCCCCAGACATACACACTCACTGTTGAGTGTGGAACAAACCTGCCCTCACTCCCCAGACATACACACTCACTGTTGAGTGTGGAACTAACCTGCCCCCCCTCTCCCCAGACATACACACTCACTGTTGAGTGTGGAACTAACCTGCCCCCCCACTCCCCAGACATACACACTCACTGTTGAGTGTGGAACTAACCTGCCCCCCGCACTCCCCAGACATTCACACTCACTGTTGAGTGTGGGAACTAACCTGCCCCCCCCACTCCCCCAGACATACACACTCACTGTTGAGTGTGGAACTAACCTGCCCCCGCACTCCCCAGACATTCACACTCACTGTTGAGTGTGGAACTAACCTGCCCCCCCACTCCCCAGACATACACACTCACTGTTGAGTGTGGAACTAACCTGCCCCCGCACTCCCCAGACATTCACACTCACTGTTGAGTGTGGAACTAACCTGCCCCCCCCTCTCCCCAGACATACACACTCACTGTTGAGTGTGGAACTAACCTGCCCCCCCCCACTCCCCAGACATACACACTCACTGTTGAGTGTGGAACTAACCTGCCCCCCCCACTCCCCAGACATACACACTCACTGTTGAGTGTGGAACTAACCTGCCCCCCCCCACTCCCCAGACATACACACTCACTGTTGAGTGTGGAACTAACCTGCACCCCCCCCCCAATCCCCAGACATACACACTCACTGTTGAGTGTGGAACTAACCTGCCCCCCCCCACTCCCCAGACATACACACTCACTGTTGAGTGTGGAACTAACCTGCCCCCCCACTCCCCAGACATACACACTCACTATTGAGTGTGGAACTAACCTGCCCCCCACTCCCAGACATACACACTCACTGTTGAGTGTGGAACTAACCTGCCCCCCCCACTCCCAGACATACACACTCACTGTTGAGTGTGGAACTAACCTGCCCCCCCACTCCCCAGATATACACACTCACTGTTGAGTGTGAACTAACCTGCCCCCCCCCCAACTCCCCAGACATACACACTCACTGTTGAGTGTGGAACTAACCTCCCCCCCCTCCCCAGACATACACACTCACTGTTGAGTGTGGAACTAACCTGCCCCCCCCAACTCCCCCAGACATACACACTCACTGTTGAGTGTGGAACTAACCTGCCCCCCCCCACTCCCCAGACATACACACTCACTGTTGAGTGTGGAAATAACCTGCCCTCCCACTCCCAGACATACACACTCACTGTTGAGTGTGGAACTAACCTGCCCCCCCATTCCCCAGACATACACACTCACTGTTCAGTGTGAACTAACCTGCCCCCCCACTCCCCAGACATACACACTCACTATTGAGTGTGGAACTAACCTGCCCCCCCTCTCCCCACACATACACACTCACTGTTGAGTGTGGAACTAACCTGCCCCCCACTCCAGACATACACACTCACTGTTGAGTGTGGAACTAACCTGCCCCCCCTCTCCCCAGACATACACACTCACTGTTGAGTGTGGAACTAACCACCCCCCCCCACTCCCCAGACATACACACTCACTGTTGAGTGTGGAACTAACCTCCCCCCCCCCACTCCCCAGACATACACACTCACTGTTGAGTGTGGAACTAAACCTGCCCCCCCCACTCCCCAGACATACACACTCACTGTTGAGTGTGGAACTAACCTGCCCCCCCCACTCCCCAGACATACACACTCACTGCTGTGTGTGGAACTAACCTCCCCCCCACTCCCCAGACATACACACTCACTGTTGAGTGTGGAACTAACCTGCCCCCCCCACTCCCCCAGACATACACACTCACTGTTGAGTGTGGAACTAACCTGCCCCCCACTCCCCCAGACATACACACTCACTGTTGAGTGTGGAACTAACCTGCCCCCCCCCACTCCCCAGTCATACACACTCACTGTTGAGTGTGGAACTAACCTGCCCCCCACTCCCCCAGACATACACACTCACTGTTGAGTGTGGAACTAACCTGCCCCCCCCCACACCCCAGACATACACACTCACTGTTGAGTGTGGAACTAACCTGCCCCCCACTCCCCCAGACATACACACTCACTGTTGAGTGTGGAACTAACCTGCCCCCCCACACTCCCCAGACATACACACTCACTGTTTGAGTGTGGAACTAACCTGCCCCCCCACTCCCCCAGACATACACACTCACTGTTGAGTGTGGAACTAACCTGCCCCCCCTACTCCCCCAGACATACACACTCACTGTTGAGTGTGGAACTAACCTGCCCCCCCCAATCCCCAGACATACACACTCACTGTTGAGTGTGGAACTAACCTGCCCCCTCACTCCCCCAGACATACACACTCACTGTTGAGTGTGGAACTAACCTGCCCCCTCACTCCCAGACAAACACACTCTCTGTTGAGTGTGGAACTAACCTGCCCCCCTCACTCCCCAGACATACACACTCACTGTTGAGTGTGGAACTAACCTGCCCCCACACTCCCCAGACAAACACACTCTCTGTTGAGTGTGGAACTAACCTGCCCCCTCACTCCCCAGACATACACACTCACTGTTGAGTGTGGAACTACCCTGCCCCCCCCCACTCCCCAGGCATACACACTCACTGTTGAGTGTGGAACTAACCTGCCCCCCACTCCCCAGACATACACACTCACTGTTGAGTGTGGAACTAACCTGCCCCCCCCACTCCCCAGGACATACACACTCACTGTTGAGTGTGGAACTAACCTGCCCCGCCACTCCCCAGACATACACACTCACTATTGAGTGTGGAACTAACCTGCCCCCCCCTCTCCCCAGACATACACACTCACTGTTGAGTGTGGAACTAACCTGCCCCCCCACTCCCCAGACATACACACTCACTGTTGAGTGTGGAACTAACCTGCCCCCCTCTCACCAGACATACACACTCACTGTTGAGTGTGGAACTAACCTGCCACCCACTCCCCAGACATGCACACTCACTGTTGAGTGTGGAACTAACCTGCCCCCCCACTCCCCAGACATACACACTCACTGTTGAGTGTGGAACTAACCTGCCCCCCACTCCCCAGACATGCACACTCACTGTTGAGTGTGGAACTAACCTGCCCCCCCCCACTCCCCAGACATACACACTCACTGTTGAGTGTTTAACTAACCTGCCCCCCACTCCCCAGACATACACACTCACTGTTGAGTGTGGAACTATCCTGCCCCCCCTCTCCCCAGACATACACACTCACTGTTGAGTGTGTGAACTATCCTGCCCCCCCTCTCCCCAGACATACACACTCACTGTTGAGTGTGGAACTAACCTGCCCCCCCACTCCCCAGACATACACACTCACTGTTGAGTGTGGAACTAACCTGCCCCCCCACTCCCCAGGCATACACACTCACTGTTGAGTGTGGAACTAACCTGCCCCCCCCCACTCCCCAGGCATACACACTCACTGTTGAGTGTGGAACTAACCTGCCCCCCTACTCCCCAGACATGCACACTCACTGTTGAGTGTGGAACTAACCTGCCCCCCCACTCCCCAGACATACACACTCACTGTTGAGTGTGGAACTAACCTACCCCCCCCACTCCCCAGACATACACACTCACTGTTGAGTGTGGAACTAACCTGCCCCCCTCTCCCCAGACATACACACTCATTGTTGAGTGTGGAACTAACCTGCCCCCCCACTCCCCAGACATACACACTCACTGTTGAGTGTGGAACTAACCTGCCCCCCCCCACTCCCCAGACATACACACTCACTGTTGAGTGTGGAACTAACCTACCCCCCCCCACTCCCCAGACATACACACTCACTGTTGAGTGTGGAACTAACCTGCCCCCCCCACTCCCCAGACATACACACTCACTGTTGAGTGTGAAACTAACCTGCCCCCCCCACTCCCCAGACATACACACTCACTGTTGAGTGTGGAACTAACCTGCCCCCCTCTCCCCAGACATACACACTCACTGTTGAGTGTGGAACTAACCTGCCCCCCTCTCCCCAGACATACACACTCACTGTTGAGTGTGGAACTAACCTGCCCCCCCCACTCCCCAGACATACAC